>NC_059338.1:27115500-27753250 GCF_018350155.1 Leopardus geoffroyi
GGCCACACACCCAGCTCTTTTTTGCTTTGAAGTTCATCCATTTGCATTTCACTACACTATCTTAAAGTTCATCTAATCTAAAAAAAGGCCTGTCCAATCTGGTGTTTAAATCCTCATTAAGACATCCCCAAGAATGGTTAACAGCCCAATCCCCTCCAGGGGCAAAGAATTCCACGTATTTTAATGCTGTTCATTATATCCATTGACTCCATTAAAAAGTTTCTTCTGAATATTAGGCTGACATAATTCTTCTCAAGCCCTTACCCTTAAATCCTAATAATACCCTTTGGAGTTATGCATAATGAGCTAGTGGGAGAGACTGTTAGTGGGATATCAATTCTTTTCTTGATTTAAATGTTTTATATATATATATATATATATTTATTTATTTAAAGTACCTCCCATGCCCAATGTGGGCTTGAACTCATAACCCTGAGATCAAGAGTCATATGCTCTACTAACTGAGTCAGCCAGGTGCCCCTCTTCTTCATTTACATAGGTATAGAATTTTTTGCCTCAGGACAGAGGCAGATGTATCATGAAACTAATAAAACTGAAGCTTCAGGGTGCCTCACCTGACAGTTGTTGGGAGTTGTGGAGTGTTCTAGATGGAGAGGGGAACAGATTGAAATGAGGAAGCATTTCTGATGAATTGGCTAAAGAGATCTCAGAAGAAAGGGATCTGAAACTCCAAAGCTCCAATAATTTATTGTAATTTATTTTCTCACACTTAACAAATGTTTTTATACCTAATTTTTATACTGGAAACTTGGTATTATTTTCCTTAAAGAGGATTCCAAAATTTGTATTCAGCCTCACAAAATCTAGACCGGGCCTTGGTTTGAACCATAGCAGTCTGGTTACATATATTTTCAATGCTGTATTCATATCTGGGTAATTACATGAGAGAAATTAATTCCTACCTTGTTTAACCCATTGTTATTTTGGATCTCAATCACAATGGCCAGACCAATTTCATGGTAAAAACGGTTTAGGTTTTATTCTGCCATGGGCATACAAGACCACCACCACTCTACTACCAGCACCAGAGTCAACTGTCCCAGGCCAGGTCAGGCCAAGAACTCCTCGCCTGTGATTTCTGAACTGGAACTGTAAAAAGCCAGTCTCCCTGGTTACCTGCACTTCAAGCTGTGGAGTATAGCATCACCCAGCAATTGTGTGTGTCTCTTTACAATTGAGTTTCATTGCTTCCTCTTCCACAGGGAAGAGGTCAGTATGCACTAAGAGAACACAGGGGAAAGGGAAGAAAGGATAAGTGTTATTGACATGACATGAAGTCCTTTCAGTTATTCCTTCAGCCCAACTGCATTTTTGCCCTTCTTACAGTTTGGTTCATCAATTCTTCCTTGACCAGGAGAATTATACCAATTTCCTTCCAACAAATTCCTGGTTTTATCCAAGCCAGTTAAGTTGGGTTTCTGTCTCTTGTAACCAAGAGGCCCGTCTATTGAAACTCATTATGGGGGCACTTAGGCTGGCTCAGTCCATAGAGCATATGACTCTTTTTTTTTTTATAAAAAATATTTTTTTTTCAACGTTTATTTATTTTTGGGACAGAGAGAGACAGAGCATGAACGGGGGAGGGGCAGAGAGAGAGGGAGACACAGAATCGGAAACAGGCTCCAGGCTCTGAGCCATCAGCCCAGAGCCTGATGCGGGGCTCAAACTCACGGACCGTGAGATCGTGACCTGGCTGAAGTCAGACGCTTAACCGACTGCACCACCCAGGCGCCCCTGAGCATATGACTCTTGATCTCAGGGTCATGAGTTCAAGGCCCATGTTGGGCATGGAGCCTATTTGAAAATAAATAAAATAAAACTCATTATGCACTCCCATAAGGTATATATGAAGCGAGCCACGAAAAGGGCCCAGGAACTCCCAGCCTCTACCTTTTTATGTGTACAATTTGCCTGTGGCTCTATATCTCCTGAGCACCTAAATTCATAAATCCAACTGCCTAACTGGCAGGTTATCTCAAAGGCACCTCAAACTCATCATCATCTTTCCTCTCAAACCTCTGCTTTCAGGGCACTGCCTTCAGGGTTTTACACTTTCCTGTGTAAAATGATAACTCCTATGTAAAATACTCAAAATGGAGAGCTATGGAAGTCCCTCACCCACAGGCTCCACTGCCTTCCCTGGCAGAAGAGCTACCAGACACAGCACGAAGAGATAATCCTTACATATCTAGGAGCTTAAAACAAATGGGGGTAGAAACAGAGGTCATAGTTTTGTAGTGATATGTGTCAAGGACCATATTGACCTAATTTTACAGGGGATGACTTCAGTAGGGCCCAAACTTACTTAACAAATCAATGTTTGGGTCTCTGCCGCCACTCTGGTAAGAAAGTGTGATCCTGCCTGTCTCTCGCTTCTTCATCTTGTTCTTTCCTCATCAAAAATCTCACACAGGAATATCTGATTGGTGAGCCTACTTTCAGGCCTGTGCCTTAGCTACAAGAGTCACGGAGACAGACTGAAGCCAGCTCCTACACTTCAGTGAGGTGGGACTCATAGTGCCAGCAGAAAAAACAAAAACAAAAACAAAAAACCCCCAAAAAACAACCCACAAGGGAAGAGTGAACAAAAGATGCTAGAAACCTCAAAGCATGGTGTCCCCTCATCATGGCTTAACCCAGTCAGCTTGTGGCATTCCCCTGGCCATTGAGGTTGCTTTGCAATAGGCATCTGGCCCATTTCACACCAATGGGGAAATTTCCAACAGTTGTTATAAGAGATCTGCCATTTTATTTATTTATTTATTTATTTATTTTTAAAAATTTTTTTAACATTTATTTATTTTTGAGACAGAGAGAGACAGAGCATGAACGGGGGAGGGGCAGAGAGAGAGGGAGACACAGAATCGGAAGCAGGCTCCAGGCTCTGAGCCGTCAGCCCAGAGCCTGACGCGGGGCTCGAACTCACGGACCGCGAGATCGTGATCTGAGCTGAAGTCGGACGCTCAACCGACTGAGCCACCCCGGCGCCCCTGAGATCTGTCATTTTAAAGGTGTATTGGAAGCCAGCTGTTTTTCTGGACAATATAGTTTATGGGCGAGGCTTGGAATTAACTGCGCCAATGCTGACATTATGAGAAAAGCTATGTCCTCGATACAGCTAGCACAGAAGGATGCAGAGTGGAGATATGGGAAGACAGTGAGAAAATGAATTTCACCAACCCCAAAGACTGCACATTATACCTCTGGATCTTGTAATTATGTGAGCCAATAAATCACCTTTGTCATTTCAGCCTGTCTGAGGTTTTTCTTGTGTCTAAAAAGATGTATATCTGACAAAGGGCTAATACCCATAATATATGAACAACTCTCAAAACTCAACAATAAAATAGCTAATAACCCAATTAAGAAAATGGGCAAAAGAGGGGCTCCTGGATGGCTCAGTCGGTTGAGTGTCTGACTCTTGGTTTCGGCTCAGGTCATGATCTCATGGTTCGTGAGTTCTAGCCCCCACGCTGGGCTCTGTGCTGACAGTGCAGAGCCTGCTGGGATTCTTTCTCTCTCTCCATCTCTCTCTGCCCCTCCCCCACCTCTCTCTCTCCCTCCCTCTCTCTCTCTCTCTCTCTCTCAAAATAAATAAATAAACTTACAAAAAAAAGGAAATGGGCAAAAGATTTGAAGAGATACTTCACAAGGGAAAATATTCAGGTGACAAATAAGCATGAGAAAAGACCATCAACACCAGTTATCAGGAGCAAATTCAAACCACAATGAGAAATCACTACACATCCATTAGAATGGCTAAAATAGCAATCCCTATCAAAACAACACCAGCAGTCTTCACAGAGCTAGAACAAATAATCCTAAACTTTGTATGGAACCAGAAAAGACCCTGAATAGTCAAAGCAGTCTTGAAAAAGAAAACCAAAGCAGGAGGCATCACCGTCCCGGACTTCAAGCTGTATTACAAAGCTGTAATCATCAAGACAGTATGGTACTGCCACAAAAACAGACATTCAGATCAACGGTACAGAAGAGAGAACCCAGAAATGGACCCACAGACGTATGACCAACGAATCTTTGACAAAACAGGAAAGAATATCCAATGGAATGAAGACAGTCTCTTCAGCAAGTGGTGCTGGGAAAACTGGACAGCGACATGCAGAAAAATGAACTTGTACCACTTTCTTACACCATACACAAAAATAAACTCACAATGGATGAAACACCTAAACGTAAGACAAGAAGCCATCAAAATCCTAGATAAAGCAAGCAAAAACCTCTTTGATCTCGGCTGCAGCAACTTCTTACTCAACACATCTCCGGAGGCAAGGGAAACAAAAGCAAAAATGAACTACTGGGGCCTCATCAAAATAAAAACCTTCTGCACAGCAAAGGAAACAATCAGCAAAACTAAAAGCCAACCAACGGAATGGAAGAAGACATTTGCAAATGACATCAGATAAAGGGTTAGTAGCCAAAATCTATAAAGAATTTATCAAAGTCAACACCCAGAAAACAAATAATCCAGTGAAGAAATGGGAAAAAGACATGAATATACACTTCTCCAAAGACATCCAGATGGCCAACCAACACATGAACAAATGCCCAACATCACTCATCATCAAAGAAATACAAATCAAAACCACAATGAGATACCACCTCACACCTGTCAGAATGGCTAACATTATCAACTCAGACAACCACAGATGTTGGCAAAGATGTGGAGAAAGAGGATCTCTTTTGCACTGCTGGTGGGAATGCAAACTGGTGAAGCCACTCTGGAAAACAGTATGGAGGTTCCTCAAAAAATTAAAAATAGAACTACCCTATGACCGAGCAATTGCACTACTAGGATTTATCCAAGGGATACAGGTGTGCTGCTTCAAAGGAGCACATGCACCCCAATGTTTATAGCAGCTCTACTGACAATAGCCAAAGTATGGAAAGAGCTCAAATGTCCATCAACGGATGAATGGATAAAGAAGATGTGGTATATATATATATATATATATATATATATAATGGAGTATTACTCGGCAATCAAAAAGAATGAAATCTTGCCATGTGCAACTCTGTGGATGGAACTGGAGGGTATTATGCTACGCAAAATCAGTCAGTCAGAGAAAGACAAATATCATATGACTACACTCTTATGAGGAATTTAAGGTACTAAACAGATGAACACAAGGGAAGTGAAGCAAAAATTACCCAAGAACAGGGAGGGGGATGAAACATAAGAGACTCTTAAATACAGAGAACAAACAGAGGGTTGCTGGAGGGGTTGTGGGAGGGGGGATGGGCTAAATGGGTAAGAGCCATTAAGGAATATACTCCTGAAATCATTGTTGAACTATATGCTAACTAACTTGGACATAAATTAAAAAATAAATAAATTATATAAATAAGTAAATAAACATTAAAAAAAAGAATGGCTATAATAAAAAATCTGGCAATATTAAGTGTTGGCACAGATGCATAGCAAATGGAATTCTCACACAATGCCAGTGGGAATGCAAAATGGAGCAACCACTTTGGAAAACAATTTGACAGTTTTGTTTTGTTTTGTTTTCTTATTAAAGACTATATTTTTAGAGCAGGTTTAGGTTCACAGACAGCTTCTTTTAAAGTCGAACATACAGTTACCATATGATCCAGCAATCTCCCTTGTAGGTATTTATCTAAGAGAGATGGAAATCTATATTCACACAAAAACTTGTACATAAATGTTTTTGGTGGCTTTATTCATAAGAACAAAAAATGGAAACAGCCTGAATGTCCTTCAGTGGGTAGAAGGATAAACAAACTATGGTACCTCTGTGGAATGGAATACCATTCAGCAATAAACACTACAACACATGCAACAACATGGACGGATCTCAAGTGCATTGTGGTAAGTGAAAGAAGTCACATGTGAAAGGCTACATATGTATGATTCCACTTATATGACATTCTGGAAAAGACAAAGTTATAGAGATATAAGACAGATCGGTGGTTGTCAGGGCCTGGGAGAGGGTGGGGATAGAGGGCAGATGGACCACAAAAGGGCGGCAGGAAGGAATTTGTGGGAAGGGGCAGATGAAACTTCTATAATCTTAATGGTGGCGGTGTTTACATAACTACGCATGTGTCAAAACTCAGACATATATGCACTCACAAAAGTGAATTTTATTATATGTAAATTTTTTTAAAGTGAATAAAAACAAAGTTCTGTCTCTACAATCTTTTGGATGAAACAGTGTTTGAACCCTCCGGGAAATTTTAGAGCAATTGGTAAAATGAAAGTGACTGCTCTGAGAAACAGTCTAATATAAGGGGTACACCTCTAGATATATATCAAAAATAGACAAGTACAGGGACGTCTGGGTGGCTCAGTTGGTTGGGCATCCAACTTCAGCTCAGGTCATGATCTCACAGATGATGAGTTTGAACCCCCCATCGGGCTCTCTGCTGTCACAGAAGAGCCCGCTTGGGAATCCTGTCTCCCTCTCTCTCTGCTCCTCCCCTGCTTGTGCTCTCTCTCAAAAATAAATAAACATTAGGGGTGCCCGCGTGGCTCAGTCAGTCAAGCATCCGACTTCAGCTTAGGTCATGATCTCACCGCTAGTGAGTTTGAGCCCTGCATCGGCCTCTGTGCTGACAGCTCAGAGCTTGGAGCCTGCTTCGGATTCTGTGATTCCCTCTCTTTCTGCAACCTCCCCTGCTCATGCTCTGTCTCTCTCTGTCTCTCAAAAAATAAAAAAAAATGTCAAAAATATTTTTTTCTTAAATAAATATTTTTAAAAAAGACAAGTACAAATGCATGCAACTTCAAAAACTGATACATCTAGGTATTCGAATAAAAATAGCAAAGTAAAGTTAATGGGAGAAAGCTTCCTGGAAAGGCTAAGCAGAGTAATGTTATAAGGGTGAAATCATGCAAGGATCTGAAAGCATTTTGGAAAGCATTAAGACTTACAAAAGTGTACATTTCATAATTTTCTTTGCATCCCCTACAAGGCCTAGCATAACATTGTACATTATTGCTGGTGTTTCATAAATGATTTTTGTTTATTCTTGTTATTACATATGATCCATAAATAAAATAAATTGTTCAAAGGAGTGGAAAGGCATTCAAGTCAAAAGGGAGTGTCCAGAAGAAGTTTCTGTTAGTTCCAAAGCAAAGCAAGTCCTTGGGTCAGATCCTAAGGACTTTCCCCTTGTTATGGGCAAAGTTCAGGGGGGTTCACCTTGTAAAGTCTTAATCCAGGACAACTGAGGTCCTGCTTTTGTCTCCAGCATGGTTTGCAGTTTGAATAACTGGTATCAATCTTACGCTCCCTGTTCTACACAAAGATGTAGGTTCGCCAGCTATAAAAACACAGTCTCCCAGCTGCTCACGGTGGGCAAACTTCCTGCAGCAGCCCCCTCTACTTGCCTTCCTCTCCTGCTTGACGTGCTGTGCTCAGGGCTCTGCAGAAACCGGTGTTGATGGTATCTGTTTTCCCAGATCTGCAAGGGCCCTCTTGCAGCTGCAGATCAGTGACATGACAATTAACCTTCAAAGTAGCCTGATCCCAGGTATGGGGCGCACGGCAACAACCACCTCCGGAAAGTTAGCATCTTACAAGCCCACTAGTACCCCACAAATCCGGTACTGCTCTGATTTGCCAAAGTGGAAGAAAACTGCTTACCTAACTGTTGTTACTCATCCTGCCAGGGCCGTGAAAGCCGTTGACCTCTCCCCGTCAAGAGGGTCCCTTTCGCACAAGCCACAGTCTAGAGAGTGTAAAGAATTAATTTCATTCAAACATCCTATTCCCTCTCTTTAGCACACCTCCTACGGAACATTCCTCCTGGACACCAAACTCTGAACTGTTTTTTTGTCAAGTTCTCCTTCATTCTCAACTCTACCATCTGCTGGTTTTTCATGAAAACATCTTAGTCCTATGTCACTGTTGTTTTGGTTTTAGTTTTCTGGTACTGCAGGTTGGATCTTCTCAAGTACACCTATCTCAAGTTTTAATGTCACAAAAGACAGACACTGGCTCTGATCTCATACCGTGGAACCTAGGAACGCGCGATTTTTTTTTGTTAAGTTTATTATTATTATTTTTTAGTAACCTCTACACCCAGTGTGGGGTTGGAACTCATGACCCCGAGATCAAGAGCTGCATGCTCTTCCGACTGAGCCAGCCAGGGGCTCTAGCACGTGATGTTTATTTTTATTTATTTATTTATTGTTTTAACGTTCTTTTTTTCAGTTTGTTTGTTTGTTTGTTTGGAGAGAGAGTGAGCAGGGGAGGGGCAGAGAGAATGGGAGAGAGAGAGAATCCCAAGTAGGCTCTGCACTGCCAGCACACAGCCTGATGTGGGGCTCAAACCCACAAAGTGGGAGATCAGGACCTGAGCCGAAACCCTCAGTCGGACGCTTCACTGACTGAGCCACCCAGGGGCTCCCTAACACATTATTTTAAAAATAAAAAACATATTACACAGATGATCTAATGCAAAGATCTAATTAAGATCTAATGCAAAACGTTCTCACCTCTGGGCTCTTCCTCTAGCTCCTCTAAAAAGGGATTCCGTGAGTCACCAAGTTTAGGGATTGAAAGGCATCCATTCCCTTCCAAAAGGTTTTCTGGGTATGTTTTTAAAATGCAACAAGTGTGGGGTGCCTGGGTGGCTCTGCTGGTTGGGTGTCCGGCTTCGGCTCGGGTCATGATCTCACGGTTCGTGAGTTCGAACTCCGCGTCGAGCTCGGTGCTGACAGCTCGGAGCCTGGAGCCTGCTTCGGATTCTGTGTCTCTCCCCTGTCTGCCACTCCCCTGCTCGTGCTCTGCCTCTCAATAACAAATAAACGTTAAAAAAAAAAAAAAAAAAAAAAAAAACTTAAAAAAAATGCAATAAGGGAAAAGACCTGCCTTCATCTCTTTTCCCTATTTCACATGCTCAGAAGCACAAGGGTTCCAAACCAATGATTTACAAATAAGAAGTCATTTCACAAATATTTATAATATACATACATATATTATGTATATATAATATATATTTTTAAAGTTTATTTATTTATTTTGAGAGAGAAACTGTGAGCTTGAGCAGGAGAGGAGTGGAAAGAGGGAGAGAGAAAGAATCCCAAGTCGACTCCACATCGTCAGTGTGCAGCCCTATGTGAGGCTCAAACTCATGAACCATGAGATCGTGACCTGAGCTGAAATCAAGACTGAGCCACCCAGGCACCCCTATTATATATTTTAACTTAAAAATGTTTTTCATGTTCAATACCAAAATGCAGACCCTGCACCCTGCAACCTTATCCACTGCCCCCCCCATACACTCAGCATGTTCTCATCTTCCCCTACTCTTCTCGTGGTGAACACACAATGCCTAAGTCCCCTTAACTCTTCCTTTGCCCCCAGCTCTAACACAGCTCAGATGCCCTGTTAGTTTCATCTTTCCAGTTGTGGCCAGATCTGGGAGACTATTTCTCAAAGGTAGGAAGTACCCTGGAAGTTTGGAAAATTTTCCCTACCCGACCCACAGAAGAGAAGTTTGGAAAAGCCTTCAAAGCCACTCGTGGGCTGTTAAGTTCATGCATCTTCAACAAAAGCAGCCACCCAGAGGACTGTCTCCCAGTGGAACTCAATCACAAACCACAGAATGGCTCCTATGCCAGGAGGGACCAAGGCTGGTGAAGTGGAATCGTCCAGCCAAACAGCTTTTCCCCAGGGTTGTGGGAGAAAGTCTCTGAGGAGGCGGCTCTGGAACCAAATAGGGGAAGATGGAAAGCAGCACCTGGGTTAGCCAGATGCAGAGAGAACAAGTAAGCCATCCCTGAGTGGAGCCTGGAGACACTCCTCGCAACTGCGGGATGCATAAATTAACACCTGAACCGGCCATCAGTTCACACTAACAAGACAAATCAAGGCAGTAAGGTAAGCCAGAGCTCAGGTGATGTGTTTAAAGTGATAGGGACAGGAACGGCCGGGAACCTGGTTCTATCACTATTGTTTTAACATTCTTGGGGCAAGGCGCGGTGAACGTCTCTGGGCCTTTAAATCTTCCAGATGGCAGAAATTTCTCAGGCATATAGATGCAGGACCTAAGTGTTCTAGCTTTAAAATTCTTGGTCCCATGTGCCTGTGAGAAGTAAGTTATTCTAACATCATAGGACGCTTTGCCAGTCAGCTAGGTTTTATATATATATTCTCTTATTTAATCCTCATAATAACACTGTGAGATGGCTGGGTTTTTTTTCCATTTTAGAGGAGACTACGGCTTACAGAAAGTAAAGCTTATAGAGAAGTAGTTAACCCCATGCAGGTCTTTAAACACTCCATCTGTTATTCTCTGCATTGCCCAGTGGTTTTCAAACTTTGTTTTTCAAGGCCTTTAACAATTCCATGGATTGTTTGTGGGTTTTTTTTAAGTTTATTTATTTTGAGAGAGAGAGAGAGGGAGAGTGCGTGTGTGTGTGCGTGTGTGTGTGCGCACACGTGTGCATGTGGGGGGCGGGGGCCAGAGGCAGAGACAGAGGGAGAGAGAGAATCCCAAGCAGGCATCGCACTGTCAGCACAGAGCCTGCTGCGGGGCTCAATCCTACGAACCACAAGATCGTGTGACCCGAGCTGAAATCAAGAGTTGGATGCTTAACCAACTGAGCCACTTAGGCACCCCTATTTGTGGGGTTTTATGGACATTCTTATAGCAAGTCAAAAAACTTTAGACCACTGCTCAGTAATGCCTGACTTTGGTATCACCCTTTGATTTGAAATACATTTGGTTCCCTCGGTAATCCTCAGAAGGTTAGGCCTTACTTTCCCCTGATGCTGCAATGATTAAAACAGATAAGTAGTTCACAGATAGGGTCTGGGTGCCTTGAAAGAAAGCCTCACTTCTGTAAGAATCCCAGCCTTGCAGGGCTGGGGTGAGAGAAGTGGGCAGAGCCAAAGGAAGTCTGTTACTGATGCTCTGTGCCATTGAGTGATAATGCAACGTTCATCTTCCTGTTGAATACTTTGAAGTGCTTTCCCAGTTATGAATGAAATTCTCTCAGATTGTTTGTTTAAAATTCCCTTAAACAATGAGCTTTTAAATGAGTTACAGTGGCTTTCTGTATCAGCAGTCCAACACATTTCCACAGTGACCCCTCCGACAGACTGTCATGTATATTCCTTGATTTTGTGGTTCCCCCCCCATCTGAACTGTCTTCTTGTCTTTGAGGAATCCCCTACCGTTTGAACTTGAGTAAAAAGCAGGGCTAGTATCCCACTTTAAAAGTAGAAGGAGGGGGGAAAAAAGTAGAAGGAGCATATACTTCCTTTCCCAGCACCTCTTGTAGTTAGGGAGCAGGCATGTGATCTGAACTTGGTCAATCGGTTGTGCCCACCTGGAATGTTGGCTCAGGCAATAGTAATGCAGAGAATGAAGCAAGGAAGCAGAATTTATTCTAGCAACAGCAATATCTAGGCCAGGGGTAGCATGCAGTGTCCAGTGCTGGCAGTGACAAAGGCTTCATCAGACTGGCTCTGGGGTAGGATTTTGACAGTGGTTATGGCTCTCTTCCTCCTCTTCATTTATGCCCATTTTTAGAGCTTGAGTTACCAGGAGGGCCCATGAATATCCAACTCCTTCTGGTTGTTCAGGCCCAAACTCTGGAGACTCTCTGAGTCTTTTTTGTAACCCTATGTCTAATCCATGAGGAAATTCTGAAAGTGGCCTTCTCCTCCACTGGTACTCACTGGTGGTACTCACCATGACCCCTCACTAGAGTACTGCAATAGCCTCTTTTTTGTTTTAAGTTTATTTCTTTTGAGAGAGAGAGAGAGAGAGAGAGAGAGGGAGAAAGCATGCGTGAGGGAGGGGCAGAGAGGGAGAGAGACAGAGAGTCCTGCTCAGCTTGAACCCATGAACCATGAGATCATGACCTGCCCCAAAACCAAGAGTCGGACCCCCAACTGACTGAGCCACCCAGGGGCCCCACTGCAAGAGCCTCTTAACTTATCTCCCTAGTTTCACCTTTGTTCCCATGCAGTCCTTCATGTCTTTACACAGTAGTCAGTGGTTTTTTGTTTTTGTTTTTTTAAATAATTTTTGTCGTATATTTCATTATCAATGATTGTGGAGATAATTCTTTTTTAAAAAGGTTTATTTATTTTAGACAGAGAGAGTGTGAGGAAGGGAGGAGTAGAGAGACAGGGGGTCAGAGGATCCTAAGCAGGCTCTGTGCTGACAGCAGTGAGCCCAATGTGGGGCTCGAACTCACAAACCATGAGATCATGACCTTAGGCAAAGTCAGATGCTCAACCAACTGAGCCACCCAGGTGCCCTGATAATTTTATTTATTTATTTATTTTGAGACACACAGAGAGAGAACCAGCGGGGGAGGGGCAGAGAGAGAGAGTGGGACAGAGGATCCCAAGCAGTCTCCGTGCTGACAGCAGAGAGCCCGATGTGGGGCTTGAACTCACAAACCAAGAGATTATGCCTTGAGCCAAAGTCAGACGCTTAACTGACTGAGCCACCCAGGTGCCAGTGCTCTTTAAAAACTGTAAGTCAGATCCTGTCACTTCTGCTCAGAACCATCCCAGAGATTCTCATCTTACTCAGAATCCAAAATACTTATGAAGGTCTATAGGATTGGCCCCTTGCTTGCTGCCTTTCTAACCTCATTTCCTATCACTTCCTCACTTGTTCTCCTCTGGCCACACTAGCCTCCCTGCTATTCTTCTAGATGCTGAGCACACTCTTGGAACACTCTTCCCCAAGACGCCCATCTGACTTGCTTCGTCACTCCAGTCAGGCCTCCACAAATGTTACTTTATTAAACGGGCTGCCTTAACCCCATCCTGTCTAAGCACTCCTTTCCTCTTCATTTCTCTTCTCTAACATCTGACTCAGTTCTCTTTATTTTTCTTCTTTAGCATCCAAAATACAATATATTTGTGAGTTTGTTTATTGTCTATCTCCCCTACTACAGGGAATTTGTTTATTTGCTGCTGTATCCCCAAGGCCTAGAAGACTGTCCAGCACAGAGTAAGCACTCAATAAATATACATTAAGTAGACTTGTTGATCAAATAAATCAGGCATAGTTGACTTCTATTTCTTACAATGTAAACTCCTAAGAGCCTATTCTGATAGACACAGTGTAGGCCCCAGTACATTGGGGATCAAATTTGTCTCTCCTTTAGTGACTTTGAGCAAAGTCACTTAACACCCGGGGACTTAATTTCTATGTTGCCCCTCTTTGCTCTAAGATAATTTTACAATTTTTTGAAAAAGTCAAACTTCAGGGGCACCTGGGTGGCTCAGGTGGTTGAGCATCTGACTCTTGTTCGAGTCAGGTCATGATATCGCGGTTTGTGAGATCAAGCCCCACGTCCGGCTCTGGACTGACAGTGCAGAGCCTGCTTGGGATTCTCTCTCTCCCTCTCTCTCTGCCCCTCCTCGGTTCATGCTCTCTCTCTCTTTCTCAAAATGAATAAATAAACTTTAAAAAAAATAAAAATAATCCTAAAAACTAGTAAATTGAAAAAAAAGTGCCAAATTTCAAAGCAAAAATAGAATAGGTATTTTTCCAAACTACATCATTCTTTAGCTTTTACAATTAGCATTTATATCGTCTTCAAAATGAGCCATCTCTCCCCAAAGTTTTATTATACTCAGATAATTCTTATGTGGCCAATGCTATTTATCACCACTGCCACCAATATTGTTCCCATAATCATCATGAAATAAAAGCAGCAGGCTAAAAGAGAATTTCAGAGGAGGGGAAAGCTCACCATGAATCATGTTGAGAAGTGAATTGGGCTGGAGCTAGATTTGAATGAAGGATGGATTTAGGTGAGCAGGGGGGGAAAGGTGGTCTGCAGTCACTTTATACAGGTAAGAGCAGAGTGCTACAGGCACATGATGAGGAGGTGGAATAATCAAGAGTAAGAAAGTCCAGTCTAGCAGGGATACCCACAAGCTATGCACTGGCTTCTCTTGATTTCTAAGAAAAGATTTAGACACCACAGCTTAAAGTTTTGTCTTAGGACTTGCTCCAAATTGTCCTCATGGCTTCATCTACGACCCATCCTGCTTCCTCCATTTGCTTGTGTCCAAAGACTGCAATAAACATTTTTTTTAAAAAGCTCCTTTGCTTATTCACTAACTCCTACAAAATTGCAGGCCTTTTTCTCATGAATTGGTACCAAACCAAATTTTTCCCTTCCTGTACTAACTATATATTTTAATGTATATACTGGACTTTCTGATTATTCCTGTAAATTTTTGTCTTTTAGCCTATTAATTAGAATTTGAAATCCTAACTCTCCAAACCAATATAGTAGGTTATAGGTACTACAGTTTATGTCACCTGAAAATTTCAAAATTATTTCTCATGGGTCTTTATCCAAGTTGTTGAATAAAATGTTGAGTGAGATAAGGCCTGGGACTTCAGTGATCTCTCTCCAAGTTGAAATTGATCTTATCAGTACTTGGATTTAACTTTTGAAATCCACAATAAAGAAATTCACTCGACTGTTTTGCAGGGAAGAGGTTGTAGTTTACTAAATAGAGCAATGGACTGAGATTCCTATGAACATGATTCTGAAACAGACTTTGCCACTGACAAGTCAACGAACTTCTCTTGAACTTATTTGGAAAATGAGAGGGCTCCATTTCCAAAATTCAAGGATTCTGTCATCCAGTTCATATTTCTCCATGAAAAGAGACAACATTGTACCACCTTTTTAGGTGCCCATTTTCTTCTCAAAGACAGGGCAATAATATTTCTCTTTGGCCTAATTAATAGTATTTCAGCAAAGGTGAGTCTCATAAGATGCTCAAGTCTAATTTCAATTAGTCTAATTTCAAGTAGTCTAATTTCAATTCATTCCACAAACGTTTGCTGAATGCATACTGTGTCAGGATTATACTAAGGGGCTTCTAAAATAAATCACCAACAACAGAAAACAAAGTTAGTTAGAAATAGATCCTGCATTCCCAGATTTTGGATTTGTGCAACACTATGGAAGTATGTCTCAGACTCCTTTCCACTGACACCAACCATTGCAGTCTCCATAGCATCAATGTTTATGCATTTCATTGAAGACTAGTGTCTTGTCCCTGAATTCTCTGATATTCTCTCATTCCCTCAGAGGCCATATACAACTCCCATTTTCTTCATTCTATTTTTCCAGTGTCTGCTCTAGGACCTTTAGGAAAATGTGCATTGTATCAATTAGGATTTGATCAAGGAAGCAGACCACTATGAGTAAAATAGAGTAAAGGATTTATTATGGGGATCGGGTCTTTTGCAATCATGGGAGCTAGTTAAGCAGTCTGTGTAAGTCTGTTGCTTCTACATCTGGCGTTGGCCCTGAAGTCAGCAAGGCCAGCAGCTGCAAAAGGAAGATAGATACAATGTGGGAGAGACAGAGGACAAAGTGGGACCCATGAGGACAAATGAACTGTGTGTGTCTCTTTCTCACTTCTTCTACTCTAAATGCTATAGGGGATCCCTATGGTAGGTTGGTGTTCCTCAGCATAGAGGACATGAACATGGCCCAGAATTTGGAGAGGATGAAGGAGGAGATCCAGTGGATATGGCTCCTGCCCCAAACCAACAAACTGAACCAGCAGACAACTGACAACATGTAACCTACGTAACTGCACCTGCCCTACACTGACCTTTAGAGCACAAAATTGACTACTACTTTACTCTTACCTTCAAAATCTCATGCAAATCTCTCTTGTGACAATTCTAACTAGGAAGCGTACAGGGAAGGATATGAGGAGGAATATAGTTCTACCTTAGCTACCATCGACACAGTACAAAGCTGTCATCAGAATCAATACACAACTGGACAGTCCTTCCAAACATTTCCTCCCTTACTCTTCAGAGCCTTTTAAAGATTCATTCCTGTGTTCTCTGCTACTGTACTTGTTTCTATTATCAGGCTAGGAAAACAAAAACAAAAAACTACAGGAAAAAATTATTATTTAAAACCCTAACATAAAATTCTAAAACTTTATATTAAGACATAAAATAAAACTAACTAAATAAAAATATACTATGTTCAACATTAAAAAGTTAGTAAGAGAGGTGCCTGGGTAGCTGAGTTGGTTAAGCATCCTGCTTCAGCTCAGGTCATGATCTCACAGTTTGTGGATTCAAGTCTCACGCTGGCCTCTGTGCTGACAATTCAGAGTCTAGAGCCTGCTTCAGATTCTGTGTCTCTCTCTCTGTCTCTCCCCGCTCATGCTCTGTCTCTCCTAAAAAATAAATAAACATTAAAAATAATTTTTTAAAAAAGTTAATAAGATAGGCAGTCAGGCCCCAATTAATCTCAAAATTCAATCAAATTCCATGCACAATCCCAGTAGACTTATTTTGTAGAACCTATACTTCGCATGAAAGATGAAAGGGCCAGGCACCTGGCTAGCTCAGTCCCTGGAACGTGCGACTCTTGATCTCAGGGTTGTGAATTAGAGCCCCATATTGAGCGTAGAGATTACTTAAAAATAAAATATTAAAAAAAAAAAGATTAAAGGGCCAACAATAGCCAGGATAGTTATTAAAAAAACAAGGTAAGACTTACTCTACCAGGACCAATAATAGGTGGCTGCCAGAGGAGGGGGTGGAGGAATGGGCAAAATGAGTGAAGGGGTCAAGTGGTAAAAAATTCCACCTATATAATAAATGTCAGGGGGATGTAAAAAAAAAAAAAAAAAAAAAAAAAAAAAAAAGACCTATAATAAAGACATAATATTGAACACCAGGGTAATAGTATAGGGATTGTCAAGGCTGCCAGTGAACCAGAATAGAGAGCTAAGTGCAGATAAATACAAATATGATCAAGGTGACATTGCAAATTTTGTAGGAAAAAAAAGGATTATTGAAAAAATAATATTAGAATAATTAGTAATTCATAATTTAAAAAATTATGAGATCCCTATTTTATATCATGTACAAAAAAGAAAACTCTAGGGGTACCTGGGTGGCTCAGGTGGTTAACTGTTCAACTTTGGCTCAGGTCATGATGTCATGGTTTGTGGATTCGAGCCCTGCATCAGGCTCCCTGCTGTCAGCACAGAGCCTGCTTCAGGTTCTCTGTCCTTTTCTCTCTCTGCTTCTCCCCAGCTTGTGCTCTCTCTCTCTCAAAAATATATAAACATTAACAACAACAACAACAAAAAAGTAAAAATCTAGACAAAGACCTAAATGCAAAAAACAAAATTGAAACATTTTTAGGAGAATATTGGAGAATTTTTTTTATGACGTTGGATATAAACGTTAAGGAAAAAACTGGTAGATCATGCAACTCTTGATCTTGGGGTCATGAGTTCAAGTCCCATGGTGGGCCTAGAGCTCACTTAAAAAAAAAAAAAGGATAGTATTATAACTTAAAACTTTTGTAAAACAAGAGACCATAGATAAAGTGAAAAACAAGCCACAGGCTAAGAGAATATGACTGCAATAAATATTACCTACAAGGAGTTAATATTTAGAATATATTAAAAAAATGTGACACCACAATAAGAAAGTAGAAAACAACTTAATAGAAAAATGGGCAAAAGATATGAACAAGCAATTTGCAGAAGAGAAAACTCAAATAGCCAATAAACAAAAGAAACTCAATTTCTCTACTAATAAGAGAAATGCAAATTAAAATAGATTGTTTACTCATATTCATCAGACCAAAAAACATTTTGAAGTCTACAAAAACCAGTATAGGTGAGAATGTGAAGAACCAGGAACTTACACACTGCTAGTGAAAGGTAAATTGGTACAACTGTTTTGGAAAATGATTTGGCAATAACTAGTAAAGTTTAAGATGCACATAACACATGACCCAACAACTCTAGTTGAGTAGAAATAGTCTAGTCTAGGGGTGCATGGGTAGCTCAGTCATTTGAGCCTCTGACTCTTAATTTTGGCTCAGGTTATGATCTTACAGTTCATGAGATTGAGCCGTGTGCCACGCTCAATGTTGACAGGGCAGAGCCTTCTTGGGATTCCTCCCTCCTTCTCCCTCTGCCCCTGCCACTTGCTCTGTTTCTCTCTCTCTCTCAAAATAAATAAACAAACATTATTCTCTCAAATAAATAAACATTAAAAAGACACTCTAGTCTAGAGAACTCTTACATGTGTGTACAAGGAGAACTATACAAGAATATTCATTACAGCACTAATGTAACACTGAAAATTGGCAACAATCTAAATGTCCATCAATAGGTAGCTAGAAAATAGAAACTGAGGCATATTTGATATTTGATCCTATAAAAATATTTGATGGTTAAAATGACTCTACTAGAATTACATATACTACCATGGATAAATATAAAAAATAATCTTGAAAGGGAAAGGCAATTTGCAGAATAATATAATATTCTATAATATATATTATAATAATAATATAAAGTTTAAAAACAGGCAAAATACTAGCATATATTATATTATACAGTAAATATAAAAAACACACAAAAATGATATACATTAACATAATGAACACCACTGGGAAGAAAGAGAAAGAGATTTTATCATAAAGGGTACAAAGTGGATTCAACTATATATATAATGTTCAACTTCTCAAATAAAAATTCTGAGGAGTGCCTGGGTGGCTCAGTTGGTTGGGCATCCGGCCCTTGATTTTGGCTCAGGTTATGATCCCAGGTTTGTGGGATAGAGCCCTGTGTTGGGCTCTGCACGCTGAGTGTGGAGCCTGCATGAGGTTCTCTCTCTTTCTCTCTCTCTCCATCTCCCTCGGGCCCTCTCCCCAGCTTGTGCTCGCTCCCTCTCTAAAAGAAAAAAAAAAATCTGAAGCAACAAATGTTAAGAAGTGACAAGCTGGGTTATGGATATATTGTGTGTGTGTTTTTTTTTTAAAGATTTTATTTTTAAGTACTCTCTACATCCAATGTGGGGTTCAAACTTACTACCCTGAGATCAAGAGTCTCATGCTCTCCTGACTGAGCTAGCCAGGTGCCCCTGTTTCCTTCACTTCTAAGTTCCTGCCCTTCCATTCCCACTGCCAATGCCTGATCCTCAGACTATTTTTGGCTAAAAGCCCTGAATTTTCTTGACTTTCTCATAAACTTTTAGATTTTTCTTGGCATTCCTAAAAGGTAAGGACAGTTTTCTTTCCCACACTTTGTAGATGGAGAGATTAAAGCCCATAAAAATGAAGGGACTTTAGCCAAAGTTACACAGGGTATTTAGGAAAATAGCTAGGATTGAAATAGAATTTTTCTGATTCTTCTTCTTACTCTTTTTTTTTTTTTTAGTTTATTTGTTTCTGAGACACACACACACACACACACAGAGAAAGAGAGAGAGAGAGAGAGAGAGAGAGAGAGAGAGAGAGAATCCCAAGCAGGCTCAACTCACGTGGGGCTCAAACTCACAAACCATGAAATCATGACCTGAGCTGAAATCAAGAGTCAGATGCTTAACCGACTGAGCCACCCGGGTGCCCCTAGAATTCTCCTGATTCTTGACCTTCTATTACAAACACTCTGTCATAATATTAAAAACAAAAACAAAACCAAAAACAAGTAAACTAACAAGATCAATTAAAAGTACATACCTCAGGACTTCCTGAAAGATGGCAAAGAGTAACTGTGCCCCAGACTCCAAGCTTTCCCTGCTCTCCAAATTTCTAAAAAACGAATCACTGAAATAAGGAAAAACATCAGTATCAACAGTAAGATTTAAGGAATTAAACTCAAGGCAGCGGAAATACATAGAAAAGTAATACAGGGCCTGTAGAAATAACAATACTATATTAGCTCGCAGTTAACCCAATCAATGAAATGGATAAACCATAAGAAACCACAAAAATACATTCGGGAGGAGGTGAAAGCTAATCCCTAAAGAAGATAAATGCAAGGGAACGTCTAGTCTAGAGGATCCTTGTATGTATTTGCTATGCAACACCTTGTCAGGATTATCACACTACCAAGTGAGATCATTCTGTAAAACACTAAAAAACAAAATGGACTCAGCAGGGTAAAGTAGCAACAGTGAAATGCAAAGTAATTTAGAGAAATGTATTAGGAAAGAAAAAATATAAATATATTTTAAAAGAACATGAAAGAGGAAAGGCAGAACCAACCTTTGAAAGATAGAAATCTCAAAGAATGCAGAAAAACGGGCACATATGTAATCAATAAAAGTATAAAAGAATATTTTTTCACCCAAATAAAGAACTGAGACTGGACACAAAGAGAGCTCAGAGAGGAAATGAAAATTAACTAGCAGAGTCCAAGATCATGGCTTATGGGAAAAGAAACTAAATTTTAACTGTAAAAAAAATAATTCTAAGCCTTCCAACCTGAAAAAAAAGCAGGCTCTATTCAAGTTAGAGCAGCTTTATATTTTGCCATTAAAACGAAACCAAAGGAATCACTGAAAAAACATACTTAATTCAAACATAAGTTTCATTAGTAAACAAATGGGCCAGGAAACCAACATTAGTTTGGCAAAATAGGAGACATATGGAGGCATATATCTTTTCATATTTGATATCTTCAAGAACACCAAGGCCTCTGGAAGCTACTGTTTGAAAAAAAGTGATTTTGAAGAAAAGTGGTATGTTACATGCCAACTTGGCTAGGATAACCCCCAGTTATTCACTCAAATACTACATTAGGTATTACTGTGAAGGTATTTTGTAGATGTGTCTATAGTTCATAATCAGTTAACTTTAAGTAAAAGAGATTACTTAGATTATCTGGCTGGGCCTGATTCCATCAGTTGAAATCTCTTCAGAGCAAAGCTTGGAAGAAATTCCACCTGTGAATTAAAGCCTTGGCTTGCTAGAGAGTTCCAGCGTGGCTTCTCTGATGACCTACCTTATGGATTTCAGACTTTTCTAGCCAGCCCTCACAACTGCAAAAGCCAATTCCTTGTAATAAATCTATTAATATATATCTCCTACTGGCCCTCTTTCTCTGGTGGCAATTTGACACAGAGACGTTAACTACAGTTGTTGGTAAGTCTTCTTCACTGATATAATATTAGAAAAAGGGTATGGAAGAGAGATTGATTTCCTAAATTATAAAGACTCACAGCAAATTAATTAAGAATGAGAAGAAAAAAAAAAGAATGAGAAAGTATGAGAAAGTCAAAAGATAAAGAAGCCAAATGGTTGGGGTGCCTGGGTTGAGCGTTTGACTCTTGATTTTGGCTCAGGTCACAGTCCCAGGGGCTGGGGATCAAGCCCTGCATCAGGTACTGCACTGGGTGTGGAGTCTGCTTGGGGTTCTCTCTCTCTCATTTAAAAAAAAAAAAAAAAAAAAGGGAATGCAAACTGGTGCAGCCACTCTGGAAAACAGTATGGAAGTTCCTCAAAAAACTAAAAATAGAACTACCCTATGATGTAGCAATTGCACTACTAGGTATTTATCCAAGGGATACAGGTGTGCTGTTTTGAAGGGACACATGCACCCCCATGTTTATAGCAGTGCTACCAACAACAGCCAAAGTATGGAAAGAGCCCAAATGTCCATTGATGGATGAACGGATAAAGAAGATGTGGTATATATATGCAGTGGAGTATTACACGGCAATCAAAAAGAATGAAATCTTGCCCTTTGCAACTATGTGGATGGAACTGGAGGCTATTATGCTAAGTGAAATTAGTCAGTCAGAGAAAGACAAAAATCATATGACTTCACTCATAGGAGGACTTTAAGAGACAAAACAGATGAACATAAGGGAAGGGAAACAAAAATAATATAAAAACAGGGAGGGGGACGAAACATAAGAGACTCTTACAGATGGAGAACAAACAGGTTTACTGGAGGGGGTGTGGGAGGGGGGATGGGCTAAATGGGTAAGGGGCATTAAGGAATCTACTCCTGAAATCATTGTTTCACTATATGCTAACTAACTCGGATGTAAATTTTAAAAAATTAAAAATTAAAGAAGGAGGAGGAGGAGGAGGAGGAGGAGGAGGAGGAGGCGGCAAATGCTTATTTTACAATATGATAGCCCGAGTTATATTTTATTAGATACCTATAAACAGGCAAATAGAGAGTTAAGAATGTTTTTGGACTCCAGATATTTACTGGTGGAGTTAAAAATTGGGTGTTTGTGGTAGCCAGCTTCCAAGATAGCTCCCGATCTCCCTGCCTCCTGTATTTACGTCCTTGTGCTGTCCCTTCCCACAGTACCAGGATTGGTCTGTGTGACCAATAGGATACAACAAAAGTGACAGTTATCATTTGGAAGGTTAGGTGATAAAAGATATTAGAGCTTCCACCTTGATCCTTCCCGCTCTCTTGGACCATTTGCTCTGGGGGAAGCCATCTGCTAGATCCCGAATAATCCTGTGGAGAGGCCACGTGGGAAGGAGCAAGGCCTCCAGCTAATAGCCACCAATGAACTATGGTCTTTGAGCACAGCTATCTGAGTGAGCTTAGAAGCAAACTTCCCAGCATCTAATCAAGTCTTCAGAGGACTGAAGCATCAGGTGACTTGTAGACTGTAATCTCAAGCACACCCTATTCAGACCTGCCCAGCTAAACCCCTCCTAGATTCCTGACTTTCAGAAACTGGGTGAGATAATAAATGTTTGTTGTTTCAGCTACTAAGTTTCCCTGTCAGATTGACTTTAAAAAAAGGAAACAAAGTAAAACTCATAGAAGAGGCAGAATTGAAGAAGCAAGAATAAAAGTTAGGAAGCATAAATAGAAAGTAAAATAAACCAAGAATAACAATTAAAATTATCCTAAATAGTAGAAATCTTGCTATTAGAAGGGAAAAAAGCATAAATTATTTAAAAATCAATGAAATAATATATTACTAACATAGATACATAGAAGCCAAGAGGCCTGGGAAAGCTAAACATCAAAGAATGGGCAAAAATAAACTACACTGACAAAAAAGGAAAGCAGCGATAGCAATATTAATATCAGATGAAACAGAATTTAGGGCAAAAAAGCACTTAAGGCAGGTGGTTACTGCATATGATAAAAGGTAGTCAATAATGAATAAAATAATAAAGAATTTATATGGACCAACATGACAGCTAATTATATCATGTAGATTAATACCCATGTCATATGAAAATTATAAAAATACAATTACAATGGAAAATTTTAATTCTTCAATATCAATGACAGATTAAGGCTATAATATATGTAAAGCTATAAAGGATCAGGGGGCGTGGGTGACTCAGTCGGTTAAGTGTTTGACTTCAGCTCAGGTCAGGATCCTGTGGCTCTGCACTGACAGCTTAGAGCCTGGACCCTGCTTCAGATTCTGTATCTCCCTCTTTCTCTAACCCCTCCCCATTTGCACTCTGTTTCTCTCTCTCTCAAAAATAAATAAACATTAAAAAAAAAAAAAAAGCTGGAAAGGATCTAAACCCTATAATTCATAATGAAGAACATTATTGCAGATTTTATATTCTACAAATAATGGCTATATATGTTCACATATAGAAACTGAACATATTAGATTATTGAGAAAAATCTCATTAAAGACAACAAAATATTTAATAGGCTATATGTTTTTATCTGTAGTTAAACATTAACTGCATTCATGTTTTCCTATAAAGAGTCCCCAGTCATCTGTAAAACAAAGTTTCCACAAATAAGAACTTGGACAAAAAGAAAGAGAAATGTAAACAGACTGCTTTTGCAGGCCATAAAAGTATACGGCAAATATCAGCAATTATGATTAGTTACTTCTTTTAAAAATAATAATAAAAATATCAACCTATCTAAATCTTTGTGGGAAAGTCAAAGCAGTATTTGGAGGAAAATGTATAGTTTCAAATATCATATTTTTTAAGACAGCAAAGAGATTGGATATAAAAGCAACAAAATCCCCAAAAGTAAAGAATGGGGCTAGTTAAAACCAAAATAAAGTTAATTGGAAGTAAATGCGATTTGATTTTGTAAACACTATGAAATAGACAAGGCTCCAGCAAATGTAATCAAGAAGAGAGAAAAATAGGGGTGCCTGGGTGGCTCAGCTCAGGTCATGATCTCACGGTTCATGAGTTCAAGCCCTGCATCAGGCACTGTGCTGACAGCTTAGAGCCTGGAGCCTGCTTCAGATTCTGTTATCTCCCTGTCTCTCTGTTCCTCCCCCACTCATGCTCTATCTCTCTCTGTCTCAAAAATAAATAAGCATTTGAAAAGTTTTTTTTTAAAAAGGCAATGTAACTTAAAAAAAGAGAGAGAAAAATAGACACAAATTGTTAGAAATAAGGAGGTAAGTAATATATGAACATGGTAAAATTTTCCCTATCCTAAAGAAAAACCCTGTCTTTTACTATAGTTCTCTCCCTCTCCTTTTGAAAGACCCTCTCAAAAACAAATGATGTTGGGGCGCCTGGGTGGTGCAGTCGGTTAAGCGTCCGACTTCAGCCAGGTCACGATCTCGCGGTCTGTGAGTTCGAGCCCCGCGTCGGGCTCTGGGCTAATGGCTCAGAGCCTGGAGCCTGTTTCGGATTCTGTGTCTCCCTCTCTCTCTGCCCCTCCCCTGCTAAAAGCAACGAAAATCAGTGGGTTTTTTAGAAAATTGAAGTACAGTCAACACACACACAATGTTACATTGGTTTCAGGAGTATGACATAGTGATTTAACAAGTCTATACCTTGTGCTACGCTCGCCACAAGTACAGCTACCATCTGAAATTACTGGATTTTTAAAAAGTCTCCAATGTACTCAGAAGCTGACAAGAAATGAAAGATTACTTAATTTTATTACCTTTATTCTAAGGCATTATTGGTTGAAAGAGATACCACTGCTTTATTCACTACTAAAAAAGGGATACAAGCCGTCAAAACTATAACATAATGCTTTCTTATAATTAATAAGTTTTATAATCAGTAAGTTTTGTACTTACTGAAAGAGATATTTAATTTTTTAGAGTTTAGTTATTTATTTTGAGAGGGAGAGAGTGTGTGTGAGCTGAAGAGGGGCAGCGAGCGAGGGAGAGAGAAAGAGACTAAGCTGACAAGAGCAGAGCCCAATGCAGGGCTTGAACTCGTGAACAGAAAGAGATATTTTAGGCTTAGTCATCTATTTTAAGTATAAATTACTCTTAGGTATTTATAAACAGTAAAATATAAGTGAAAAAAATCATTTGCCTAAAACTTCCTCATTTAATCTTCCTCTTCCACACAATGCTCTGTGCCATCAAGAACACAAGCGATTTATTATTTCATAAAATAATCCTTAAAAAAATGAAAACCAGGTGGCCCTGGACTCTCCAGCATGACTTTGCAGTTATGTAGCACCAACCAACTTCTGACTCATGTTTCAGGAATGCTGCTGAATGTGTCTGATTCACTCTAAGAACAGTTCCCCTCCATAGACATTTGATTCCTAGGAGTTAAAAGAATGCTCCACCATCTGCCTCAAGATTTTCTTCCAAGCCACTGGTGGTTATTCTGCAAAATTTGATGCTTTGCTTTTGATATTCATACACACATAAACAATACATCTATGTTATGCCTGACCTTGGCTGCCAGTCAATCCAGGATGCCATCAGTTTAAGAGCTATACAGATTTCAGAGATGTTAAAATGTGTGTGTGTGTGTGTGGGGGGGGGATGGTGGTGGTATATTTTGGCTAATAAAATAAGATAAATTATAGTAGGGATGAAGACATGAAAGAAATCTACCCAAACTGGAAAAGCTTATAGTTCACTTTTGATAGAACTTTGTCTCATGTGAGTTAAAAACAAAAGCCCAGGACTGCCTAAAATAGGGACTCTAAAAGGAGATTCTCCTCCCACCTCCCATAAGGCTGAATCCTCAAAGTGTTACACTCTCAGATTGAAGCCAATTAGAATTCATCTATTCCCTGCCCAACTATCACCACCAGAGGTCTACAACAAAAACTGCTCAAAACTTGGTGCTGGGTCAGGAAGAGGAGGAGATTATCTCCCCCAAGAATCTGTAACCGAGAGCTACTCCAGTGCAGGTTTGTAGCCCAACACATACAACCTAGATACCTGAAAAGAGTCTTAAGCCAAAAATTAGGTTTAATAGTAGTCTTAGTACAATGATGCCCTCACGTGCCCAAAAGAAGCAAAAGCAAATCTCCTGGAAGGAACTCATCTTCATCCCAGGCCTTAAAGATTTCCCAAAGGAGAAAGAAATTTTTTTAAATCAGTTCACAGTCAAACAACAATATCATGAAACAAACACAAGTCACAAAACAACCAGGAAAGAAAGCACCATGAGCAAGAGCCAGCAGGAAAGACAGGAAAATCAGAACTGCAAAGACATCAGATATTAGAATTATCAGGCACCCAATAGGAAAAACCAACATATCTAAAAGAAACCAAGAACTAAAAAAAGTAATAATTAAAACTAAAAATGTTCTGGGCCACCTAGCTGGCTTAGCTGGTAGAGAGTGTGACTCTTAATCTCGGGTTTGGGGGTTCGAGCCCCATGTTGGTATAGAGATCACTTAAAAATAAAATCTGTAACAAATTACAAAAACTGTTTTCTGAATAGGTCTAATAGCTTTTCAGACACAGACAAAAATAATGAACTAGAAGATAAATCTGAAAAAATCGTACGGAACAAAGAAAAAAAAAGATGGTAAATATGCAAAAGGTAATGAAGGATATAGTGTAAGGGTCTAACAAATGACTATTTAAAATAGTCAAGGAGGATATTAAGGAAATGGAGTAGAGGAAATAATTGAAGAAATAATGGCTAACAATGTTTTAGAACTAAAGAAAGAATTCAATTCACAGATGCAAGAAATCCAATGAATTTCCAACAGAATAAGTAAAAAAGTCATACCCAGACCTACGACAGGGAAATGACAGAACAACAGTAAAAAACAAAAAGAAATAAACAAAACTACATTTGAGGCAGCCGCTAAAAAAAGAGAGATTAGCTTCGAATATGTCACAATTAGAATGACAGATGGCTTATCAATAGTAACAATGGAAGCTAGAAGTTAATGAAGTAATATTTCTAAAGTGTTTAATGCACTGAAAAAAGCAACTGTTACTTTTCAGGGGCGCCTGGGTGGTTCAGTTGGTTAAGCATCTGACTCTTGATTTCGGCTCAGGTCATGACCTCACTGTTCATGAGCTCGAGCCCTGCATCAGGCTCTGCACTAACTGCTTGGGATTCTTTCTCTCCCCCTTTCTCTGCCCCTCCCCAGCATGCACGCACACACTCTCTCTCTCAAAATAAATAAACTTAAAAAAAAAAGTAACTTACTAAAATTCTGTGGCCTGTGGAAATATCTTTAAAAACAAAGGCTAGGGGTGCCTGGGTGGCTCAGTCAGTCGAGCATCTGACTTTAGCTCAGGTCATGATCTCACAGTTCATGAGTTTGAGCCCCGTGTTGGGCTCTCTGCAGTCAGTGCAGAATCCACTTCAGACCCTCTGTTCCCCCGTCTCTCTCTGCACCGTCCCTGCTTGCGCTCGCTCTCTTTCAAAAATAAGCATTTTTTAAAAAGCCACAAAGGTTAAATGAAAACATTTTTCAGACAAAGACAGAGTTTGCCACCAAAGATCTTCATTACAGGAAATTCTAGAGTGTGCACTTTAGACAGAAAGAAAGTGATCACAGATGGTCTAAAATGAAAGACAATAATGGAAGAACAAAGTGGCAAATACATAGGTTAATCCAAACAAACACTGCCACAGGGAAATACAGTAACAATGCCTTCCAAAATTACAAAAAACGAGGTAGAGCCTTTAAGGAGATAGTGAGGATGAGATCATAAGGTGAGGGCTCTAATCCAATAGAACTAGTATCCTTATAAAAAGAGGATAAGACACCAGACAGCTCTCTCTTTCCTTGCACACACAGAAGAAAGGGCATGTGAGGACATAAGAAGGCAGCCTCCTGAAAGCCAGGAAGAGAGCTATTACCAGAAATAGAATCTGCTAGCATCTTGATCTGGGATATCTAGACTCTGCAACTGTGAGAAAATAAATTTGTTGTTTAAGCCATCCAGTTTGTGGTATTTTGTTATGGCAGCCTAAACAGCCTGATACTCTTACTTTCTCAGACATCCTTATATCTAGGAGTGAAAATGACCCTTGGTTATGGCTAATAAAACATATAAAGAAATCTTTGGGTATAAACTCTTGAGAATGCTTTTCATCTTTCATTTTTTTTATTATTGTTTTAAATGTATGCTAGGACCTTTTTTTTTTTTTTTCCTTCCAATGTTTATTTATTTTGAGAGAGAGCGCACATGCACACGTAAGCGGGGGAAGGACAGAGAGAGAGAGGGAGAGAGAATCCCAAGCAGGCTCCACTGCTGCCAGCACAGAGCCCCAGGCAGGGCTCAACCACATAAACCAAACTGTGAGATCACGACCTGAGCTGAAATCAAGAGTCAGACGCTCAACTGGCTGAGCCAGCCAGGCACCCCTGAGAATGCTTTTTTTAAAAAGGACAGACCCAGATGGTATGCTCCTTCAGACTCCCTCCATTTTCCTAGCAGACCAGCATTCCTTTCTTGTGATCACAAGGGGATAGGCACAAGGATAATGCCCTATGTGACAAGGGAAGCAGCAGGAAAAGATGAAGGTAGCCTGGGAATCTGAATGCCATCATCATATATCTATCATCCGTATCTATTCAATACTGGTAAGTGCTATATACCAATGAATGGCCGATAACTGGACTACCTATCTCAGATTTCTTGTTGTGGGATAAATAAATTTATATTTGTTTAAGCTACTGCGACTTGGTTTTTGTGTTCCTTGCAAATTTCCAGAAAATATCATATTCTCAAATGATAAACCCAAGGAGAAAAGACAGGAAAAGAAATTATAAGGATGCGAAGCAATGACAAAACTGAAACACTGGCTTTACTGTTTCCTTTCCCCCACCGTTCAAAGAGTGGGCACTGAAGGTGAGTTAAGTTTTTAAAAACATTCTTTGCATGTTAAATGGTGATGAACATAAATGGAATAAAATATAAGAAAAATTCACATGAATTTTTAAAGTAAAACATTTAAAGGGGTGCCTGGCTGGCTCAGTTGATACAGCACATGACTTTTGAACTCAGGGCTGTGAGTTCAAGCCTTATGTTGGATGTAGAGACTTACTTAAAAATTTTTTTTATTATTTTATTTTATTTATTTTCTTAACATTCATTCATTTTTGAGAGTGAGAGAGACAGAGCGTGAGTGGGGGAGGGGCAGAGAGAAAGGGGGACACAGAATCTGAAGCAGGCTCCAGGCTCTAAGCTGTCAGCACAGAGCCCAACACAGGGCTCCAACTCACAGACCGTAGATCATGACCTGAGCTGAAGTTGGACGCTTAACTGACTAAGCCACCCAGGCGCCCCTTAAAACATTTTTTTTAAAAACCATGAAGGGGTGCCTCCATTAGTGAAGATCAATGAGTGTCCAACTCTTGATTTCAGCTCAGGTCATGATCCCAGGGTCATGGAATCGAGCCCCACCTCAGGCTCCATGCTAAGCATTGAGCCTGCTTGGGATTCTCTCTCTCTCTCTCTCTCTCTCTCTCTCTCTCTCTGCTTGGGATTCTCTCTCTCTCTCTGCCCCTCTCCCCCACTCACATGCTCTCTCTCTGAAAATAAAAAATTAAATTAAATTAAAATTACAAAAAAAACAACAACACGAAGATAAAGCTTAAGCTTCAGGCCTTCTCACATATACAGGCCCTTCCAAGGTCCTAGGAGGGACCCAAGCAATCTTTACATGATCAAATATATTTTTAATTTGCAAAAATCAAGGTTAAGATTATTGTCTCTTTCCACTTAGATTTTCCCTTTATCACATATCCCCTTGTATCAGGTCACAGATATTTTTGGATGTGGCTAAGAAGTTGAGCTGGGGGTATACTTTAGTTAGGTGAGATACTGTATGCAGTTGAGTTGCTTTTGCGCACAGTTAAATTATTGCTAGCCCTCCCAGTGAAGGAACGCACCCAGGAACACTCCTAAAACCTACCATGCCAATATACCTGGCATAGACACAGGAAGGTACATGTTAAAGGTCACATAAAATTGTCAATAGAGGATTCCAGTCTCATGAAGACCTAATTGAAAGCAAAGATACTCCTGTCAGAAACATACTGATAATGCAACATATGCAATATCAAATGTACCATAGATTTTTTTTTCCTCTTTTTTGATGGGAATGACTTGTGGTATAAAGCTTAATACACCATTTCCATTGCAATTTGAAGAGATATTTTGAAATATTTTAATAAAGTGAAAAATGGTAGCTTCCTAATTTGGATTTATACAAAGATGAATTTTGTCATCTTTAACTTTATATATTAAAAAATCAAAGGAAAATTCAGACTAGGAAATAAAAGCAATAAAGAGCAGCTGTGGAATCAGCAAATTTGTATTTTTTTAATTAAGAAGTGAATTATAACAGGAACATTTTTATATCATATCAAAATTATTAATTTTTTTAAATGTTTATTTTTGAGAGAGACACAGAGTGCAAGTGGGGGAGGGGCAGAGAGAGAGGGAGACACAGAATCTGAAGCAGGCTCCGGGCTCTGAGCTGTCAGCACAGAGCCTGACATGGGGCTCGAACCCACGATCCGTGAGATCATGACCTGAGCTGAAGTCAGACACCTAACCGACTGAGCCACCCAGGTGCCGCTATAATCATTAGTTTTTTAGGAGTATGAGCTAAATTTCAAATAGAGGTAAATAGTTTCTTGGATTATTTATTAACCCAATCAATGAAGGGAAATGAATCATATAAACATATTAGAACTAGCTTTCAATTTGTTGCTGAATTGACTACAAAGAGAACATAACTCATAATACTCACGAGAGGAAGATATCTATGGCATTAGTGTCATTAATACAAAGAGTACTTTAGGATTAGTTATTGCACAAGAAAATTTGAAACACCCTGAAATCTGGAGATTATATACGAGAGAAACTTGCTAGAGATTTTAGCAAACTTGACATTTTAAGAAACTATATGGTATTATTAATGACAAATTGCAAAGCTGAAGAAACTTTTTTAAACACTCAAAATAAATTTCAAACAACCATGAAAGAGAAAAGAATGATTTGTCTATTTACTTAATAGAAAATATTACAAAAGCTTATATTAAGAAGCAATCAAAGAGTTGCAGGAAAAAAAGCATTATAGAAGTGATTCAATCATTAGTTAATAAAAATATTATGTTGTTTTATAGATTTTATGATTTTGTGTGGTCAAGTTAAAATATTTTAATTTACTTCTTTTTTCATTCTAAATAACTGCTCATTTCTATGTATGATTCCATATTTATAATTTTATATACTTTTTAAAAAGATTCACCCAAATTATAGAAGTTTCAGGTTCCACAAAGCCTGCGTCCATCCTTATGACAGATTAATATTGAAAAAAGCTCTAGGGGCACCTGACTGGCTCAGTTGGTAGAGCATGCGACTCAATCTAGGTAATGAATTTGAGCCCCAGGATGGGCATAGAGTTTATTGTTTAAAATCCATCAGATAAGTTTACTGATTATTTCAATAGAAGTTTGAAAAGAAGGCATAATAAAATTCACTAATGTTCTTATCAACAGTATAAATATATCCTATCCAGAGTTAACCCAACTGTAGTTTGAAGGAACAGTACCCACAAGACTAGCCTTACTAATTCACACCCATTGTAAATTTGGGGGGTTCTGAAAATTATCTTCTGCTTTGGTAATTCCCCAGAAGGACTTACAGAACTCCCTGAAAGCTTTTATACTTACAATTACAGTTTGTTACAGAGTAAAGATTTATTTTATTTTTTAAAGTTTATTTATTTATTTTGAGAGAGAGAGACTGCATACATGCACACATACACACAAAAGTGGGGGAAAGGCAGAGAGAAGGAAACAGAATCCCAAGCAGGCTCCGTGCCATCAGTGCAGAGCCTGACGCAGGGCTCGAACTCACAAACCGTGAGATCATGACCTGAACGGAGTTCACGAGTTGGACGCTTAACCAACTGAGCCACCCAGGCACCCCTAGAGTAAAGATTTAAATCAAAATCGGCCAAGGGAAGAGATGCACAGGGCAGACTCAAGGAGGAGGTTACATGCAGAGCTTCTACTCATCTGTCCCCATGGAATCATATATGGTGTTACTTCCTTCTTGTCACAATGTGTGACCATATACACACAACACTGCCAACCAGAGAAGCTTAGCTTATTAACCTTTGGTGTCCAGAATTTTTATTAAGGCTTGATTTTATTAAGGCTTAGCTCACCTGGCTAATTCTTAATTTTCATTCCCTCCCAAGGTTGAGATAATACCTTTAGTCATCAATTCTTCTGGAAGTTGGAACTAATATGGTATGGCCCACAGCCATAAACCACATAACCACATAAACCACAGTGTTAAACTTTTTTTTTTTTGTTCTAAGCCCCCAGCTAACAAAGACATTCCCATCAGGCAGGACATTCCTGTCGATCAGATCCCAGAAATCACCTTCTGGTATCAAAGGGCAGAAGCTAGACATCTCTTTGGGTAATTCTTCATTACACAATCCGTAGTATAAAAAACTGTATCTCAACTCAAGAGCCAGTATTCTATTTAATGGATAAAAGCTAGAGCTATTCCCTTCAAAACTAAAATAACAAACAAGAATAATCTTTTAAAAAATTAATTATTTAAATGCCTTTGAAATTTCTAGCCAAAGATTAAGAATTTGAAAAAAGAAATGATGTTTGTTTCTAGTGATGGTAGTCTAGATTATTTGAATTGATCCCCATTGCCCTCGGGGTTGCCAGATGTAGCAAAGAAACAAGATGCCCAGTTAAATGTGAATTTCAGATATATTTATACTGAAAAAATATTGTTTATCTGAAATCCAAATTAAACTGCTGCCCTCTAATTTTATTTGGCAACCCCAACCCCTCCCACTAAAAACAACCCAAAATGTTGTACACATACAAAACATATCCATACGCAGCTGCATACACATCTACACATACAACCTTCACAAAGGCATCCAAGAGGTGACAGGATAAAAAGGAATTACATGTTGGGAATGCAAGCTGGTGCAGCCACTCTGGAAAACAGTAGGGAGGTTCCTCAAAAAACTAAAAATAGAACTACCCTACGACCCAGCAATTGCACTACTAGGTATTTATCCAAGGGATACAGCGATGCTGTTTTGAAGGGACACACGCACCCCCATGTTTATAGCGGCACTATCGACAATAGCCAAAGTATGGAAAGAGCCCAAATGTCCGTCGGTGGATGAACGGATAAAGAAGATGTGGTATAGATATGCAGTGGAGTATTACTTGGCAATCAAAAAGAATGCAATCTTGCCCTTTGCAACTACGTGGATGGAACTGGAGGCTATTATGCTAAGTGAAATTAGTCAGTCAGAGAAAGACAAAAATCATATGACTTCACTCATGTGAGGGCTTTAAGAGACAAAACAGATGAACATAAGGGAAGGGAAGCAAAAATAATATAAAAACCGGAAGGGGGACAAAACAGAAGAGACTCATAAATATGGAGAACAAACTGAGGGTTACTGGAGGGGTTGTGGGAGGGGGGATGGGCTAAACGGGTAAGGGGCATTAAGGAATCTACTTCTGAAATCATTGTTTCACTATATGCTAACTAATTTGGATGTTAATTTTAAAAAATTAAAATTTAAATTAAAAAAAGGAATTACATGTGGTGGCTTTGTATTGTGTAAATGAAGAGTATAACTTATTAATATACTCAGAGATAAGAAAATGTTACAAATTTATATGAGAGGCAAAGCATTTTCTCATAAAGGCACACAGAATCACAGAAAGCGGGGCGCCTGGGTGGCGCAGTCGGTTAAGCGTCCGACTTCAGCGCAGTCGGTTAAGCGTCCGACTTCAGCCAGGTCACGATCTTGCGGTCAGTGAGTTCGAGCCCCGTGTCGGGCTCTGGGCTGATGGCTCAGAGCCTGGAGCCTGTTTCCGATTCTGTGTCTCCCTCTCTCTCTGCCCCTCCCCCGTTCATGCTCTGTCTCTCTCTGTCCCAAAAATAAATAAACGTTAAAAAAAAAAAAAAAAAAAGAATCACAGAAAGCTTTAGTTCTACAATTACAGCTATGGGTCAAAGTAAACACAGAACACAAAATATCATCAGTCCTGATCTCAAAGAGATATTTTCCAGTGTTCACAAATTATCTTCTTAATTGATATGACCTCACTAATAGGAACGCATTCAAAAAGAAAAATGAGTAACAAGCCATAGTCTCCCATCCATTAGCTAATGAAATACCATGCTGATATGATATTGATGACCAAAATTTCAGGCCATAACATCAGATCCCCACTTGTTGCTATCACCAATTGAAAATAGTTTATCAACTATCCTGCAAGTCAGAACTAGAACCAACTTTGGTCAAGAACCAGAAACAAAAAGAAAAACACAGGGCCAGGAATAAAAAGAGAGATCAAAAATAAATAGTTCTATTTCCTTTGGGATTTATTCTCAGCGTACACGTGTGCATATATACAGACACACACAGACACACTTGAAAAAAGAAAAGAAGAAAAAGGTATGTAAGGGCTTAAATATTCCATGAGATGCACTTCTAGCAGCACTCCTTAACTGACTCTGGTATAGGTGTCCACTTGGGCATCTCAGTGGAACCCTATCAAAGTAAAATATTCAAAAAGTTGAAAATATGGCTTTCATACAAATAATAAAATAAAGCCATGTCAAAAACTTATTAACTAGTTAATGATGCACCCAAGATAGTAAAACTGGTTCCGAGAGTATTGGAGGAGTTGTGTATTTATATAGATATTTTATTTTTAAAAAGACTGCTAGATTAAGATTGCTAGGTTACATACTAAAACTGGTAAATGAGTTTCAGGACAATAAAACCACAGCCTTTTTCTACTGGATAGAAACCTACAAGTTAACATGGAACTCCACAGTTTGGGCTCTACAGATGGTAAACAGTAACATCAGATACAGGTACAGTAATCCTAAAGAAGTCCATAAACCTTGAGGGGTGCCTGGGTGGCTCAGCTGGTTAAGCGTCTAACTCTTGATTTCAGCTCAGGTCATGATCTCACGATTCTGTTCGTGAGATAGAGCCCCTCACTGGGCTCTGTGTTGATAGTACAGAGCCTGCTTGGGGTTCTCATTCCCTCTCTCTCTGCCCTTTCCCAGCACATGTGCACTCTCTCTCTCAAAATAAATAAACATAAAAAAAGAAAAAATAAAGTCCATAAACTTTGGATGGGTCTGTTAAACAATGCTCCAGGAACACACTGAAAAGGCAAGGCCCTCCTTTCTTTGCTTATTTCCAAGTCTTTGGGTTTTTTGTTTAGATGCATGTTCTCAGCTGAGGAAAACTGCCAAATCCAGAGTACTCTTTATGTGTCTCTGTCCTGTTGGATATTTTACCCTGAGAATTCCAACCACCTTGGCCTGCCAGTAACCCAATTTCCTCTCTTTGTTACAGGGAGATGTCCAGATTATACCTGGGGTCCCCCTCCCTGCAACCTGGCAACTATATTCAGGCAGTAAGCTGGGCCAACTAGTAGGGCCGTATTTGTTTCTCAATAACCAAACATTGCTGTATAGTTGCCTGATGCCTAATGTCTTGAAAACCACTGTTTCATATATTTAGTCTTGTTTTTCAGTTGTTGCAGGTAAGAGGGAAAATCCATTTCCTATTACTCTATCTTGGCTCATTATTTCTTTCTCTTGCCTCACTGCACTGGTAGAACATTCAGTACTATATTGAACAGAAGAGGTGCCAGCAGAGGCCAGAGGTGAGAGCATTGCCTTCTTTCTGATTGTACAGGGAAAGCAGTCTTTCAACATTAAACATGATGTTTGGTGTAGGCTTTTCATAAATGATGATTCCTAGTTTGTTGGGAGTTTATCAAGAATGGATGTTAGAAGTCTGTCAATGTTTTTTGTGCAAGTGTTGAGAAGATAATGTTTTTTTCTTTGACAGTCCGTTAGTGTGGACAATTATACTAATTGGTTTCCTAGAGTAAGGCAGTGTTCCATCGTCTTCAATTTTCTAAGGGACTTTGTGAGGAATGGGTTTTTTTCCTTCCTTAAATATATGGCAGAATTCACTAGAAATGCCATCTGGGCCTGGTGTTTTCTTTGTGGGGTTTCTAATTATAACTTCAAACTCTAATAGTTACACAGATAATGAAGAAACTTATTTCTCACTTTTTATCATTTAAAAATAAGATATAATTGACATATAACATTATAGTAAAAACTTCATGATTTGATAATTGTATATATTGTGAAATAATCACCATAACAAGTCTAGTTGACTCATCCTACTTTTTTATTTTTTAAGTTTATTTATTTTGAGAGAGAAAGAGCATGTGCATGAGCGGGGGAGAGAGAGAAAGGGAGAGGGGGAGAGAGAGAGAGAGAGAGAGAGAGAGAGAGAGAGAGAGAGAGAGAGAACCCCAAGCAGGTTTTGCACTGCAGAGCTGGATGCGGGGCTCAATCCCACGAACTGTGAGATAATGATCTGAGCAGCAGAAATCAAGAACCAATACAACTGACTGAGCCACCCAGGTGCCTCCTATTTCTTCTTGAGTGAGCTTTGGTAGGTTTCTCTATAGAGGTATTTGTCCCTTTCATTTAAATTATTAAATTTATTGTCCACAATATTCTAATACATACCTATAATTAAGTCATTTCTCATTCCTGATATTAGTAATTTTTGCCATTTCTCTTTTTTCCTATTAGTCTAGCTAAAGGTTTACCAATTTCACTGATCTCCACACTTCTATTTCCTTTCTTCTGCTTACTTTGAGTTTCATTTATTCTTTATTCTCTAGTTTAAGGTGGAAGCTTATGTCATTGATTTGAGATCTTTCTTCTTTTCAAACACAGGTAGTGGAGATAGCTCAGGGGCAGAGCATTTGACTCCAAACACAGGCATTTACATTATAAATTGTCATTTAAATTTTGTTTTAGCTGTATTCTCCAAATTCTGATATATTGTTTTCACTTTGCACTTAAAAAAATAAGTTGTAATTTCCCTTTAGGTTTCTTTGTTGATTGATGAGCTGTGTAGAAATGTGTTATTTAGTTCCCATATATTTGGAGGTTTCCCAGAAACTGTTCTATTACCAATTTCTAAATGTCAAATTTAATTTAAAATTTTATTTTGTCAAAGAACATATTTTGCATGATTTTGAATCCTTTTAAATGTATTGATACTTGCCCTGTTGTCCAGAATATGACCTATCTCGATAAAGTTCCCTTGTGCACTTGAAAAAAGTATTTTCTGCTGTTGTTGAGTACTATATAAATGTCAAGTACATTAAATCGATTGATAGTATAGTTCAAAATTTTTATATCATTGTTTTCTTTTTCAGAAAATTCAGATGTAATTGACATATATTAGTTTCAGGTGTATTACTTTTCTACATTTTATTATTGAGAGGTACTGAAATTTTGACTGTAATTGTGAAAATTGCCAGTTTCTTCTCACAATTTTGTCAGTTTTTGCTTCATGTATTTTGAAGCTGTTAGGCACATAAATACATAAGATTGTTATGATCTCTTACAGAGTTGACCCTCTGCCCTTTACGAAATGATCATCTTTTCCCCGGTAATGGCTTTGTTCTGAAATCTACCTCATCTGTTATTTATACAGCCTCTCCAGTCTTCTTTATAGTAGACGTAACAGGGCTTCTTTTTTCATCCTTTTACACTTAACCTATTTATGTCTTATTAAAGTGGTTTTCTTATAAGCAGCATATAATTGGATCTTGCTTTTTTATCTCATCTGATATTAATTAAGGTATTTGGAAAATTTTCATGAAGTATGATTATTGATATGATTGGCCTTAAATGTACCATCTTGCCATGTCTTCAATTTGTCCCAGCCCTTCTTTGTTCCCTCTTTTCTCTTCTTTTAGACTGAGAACTTTTTATGATTCTATTATATCTTCTGTTGGCTTATCAGTTTTTTCATTTTTGTAACTGCCTTAGGCCTTTCAAATACACTAATCTTTAAATTATTACATTCTACATTCAAGTAATATACAACTTTATGCACAGGGTAAGAATCTTACACCAGTGATTCCCTTTACCCCTTCCCGGCCTTTGTCCTACTGTTCTGTTTTTACATCTATTAAAAACCTCATGATTAATTTACTAGTTTTTCTTTTAAGCAGTATTTTTTTTAACGTTTATTTTTGAGAGAGGGAGGGAGGGAGCGTGCACACCTGTATGAGTGGAGGGCACAGAGAGAGAGAGGGAGAGAATCTTAAACAGGTTCCATGCTCAGTGCAGAGCCTGATGCAGAATTCGATCTCACGACTGTGAGCTCATGGACACTTCACCAACTAAGCCATTCATGCACCCCAGTAATTATCTTTTAAAGAAAACTTTTACTCATCATTCTTTTGTATGGCCCCAGATTTCTATTTGTTATCCTTCCCCTTATCCCTTAAGTACCTTCTTTAACACTTCTAGTAGTACAAGTCTTGTGGTGAATCCCTTGAACTTTTCCATATGTGAAGCAGCCTTTATTTCACCAGTGTTTTTGAAGGATATGTTTGCTGGGTATAGAATCTGAGTTTGTTTTCTTTTTTTTGAGCACTTTTTATTTTGAAAAAAATTTTTAAATGTTTATTTTTGAGAGGGGGGTGCAAAGAGAGAGGGAGACACAGAATCTGAAGCAGGCTTCAGGCTCTGAGCTGTCAGCACAGAGCTCTATGCAAGGCTTGAACTCATGAACCACAAGATCATGACCTGAGCCGAAGTTGGATGCTTAACTGACTGAGCCACCCAGGTGCCCCTTTTCTTTCAGCACTTTCGAGATGTTACTCCACTGTCTTCATACTTCTACTGTATCTGATGAGAAACATGCGGTCATCCTTATCTTTGTTTCTCTTTCTGTGATGTGTCTTCATCTGACTGCTTTTAATACTTTCTCTTTATCTCTGGCTTGAGGAAATTGAGTAAAGGTGCTTTGGTTTAGTTCCCTTCATGTTTTGTGTGTTTGGCACACATTGAGATTCTTGGATCTGTGGGGTTATAGTTGTCATCAGATTTAGAAAAATTTCAGCCATTATTTCTCAATTTGAGAAGACCTTAAGTTTACACCTCAGGCTGATCCTTGGCACAGAGACCGCCCATAACAATGAAAACAAAACAACATAAAACCCAAACCATCAAAATAACTTTAAAAACAATAATCCCTGGGGAAGGAAAGAACCTGATTTCTAGAGATAACATTATTAGATTTAAATATGCAGTTGTCAACAAAAAAATCACAAAGCGCACACAGAAAAACCAGTAAACCATGGCCCATTCAAGGGAAAAAACTAAGTCAAAAGAAACTATCCTAGAAGAAGACCTAATAACAGATCTACTAGCCAGACGCTGAAGCAATATTAACAATGCTCAAAGAACTAAATAAAGATGTGGAGGAAGTCAAGAAAATGATGTATGAACAAAGCAGTAGGAAACCTACAAGGAAACCAAAAAGAAATTATGGAGCTAAAAATATAACTGAAAGGAAAAATTCACTAGAGGGATTCAAATGCAGATTTGAGTAGGCAGAACAAAGAATTAAAAAACTTGGAGATAGGACAATGAAAACTACTGAGTCTGAGGAGCAGAAAGAAAAAAGAATGAATAAAAACAGAACCTGAGGGACCTGTGGGACACTACTAAGTGGACCAACATATACATTGTGGGAATCCCAGAAGGAGATGAAAGGGGCAGAGAGACTATCTGAAGAAGTAATGGCTGAAAGGTTACCAATTTGATGAAAGACATGAAAATAAATACCCGAGAAGCTCAACAAATTCCAATAAAGATGAAGTCACAGAGATCAACCCTGAGATACATTATAATCAAACGTTCAAAAGCTAAAGAGAATCTTGAAAGCAACAAGAGGAAAGTGAATTGTCACATACAAGGGATCCTCAATAAGAAAAGGAGCAGAGGGGCACCTGGGTGGCTCAGTTGGTTAAGTGTCCTACTCTTGATCTCAGCTCAGCTCAGGGTGTGAGTTCAAGCCCTGTGTTGGGTTCCATGCTGAGTGTGAAGCCTATTTTAAAAAAAGAAAGAAAAAAGGAGAGTCCTCAGAAACTTTGGAAGCCTGATGGTAGTGGGCTGACATATTCAAAGTCTTAAAAGAAAAAAAACCTGCCAACCAAAACTCCTATATCTGACAAAACTATCCTTCAAGAGTGATGGAGAAATTAAGACATTTCTAGATAAACAAAAGCTAAGAGATTTCTTATCACTAGGCCTATCCTGAAAGATACGCTCAAGGGTGAAATGAAGAAACACTAGGCAGTAACTCAAATCCATATGAAAAAATACAGATCTCAATAAAAATAAATACATGGAAAATTATGGAAGCTAGTATTATTATTTTTATTATTATTTTTTTAATGTTTATTTATTTTTGAGACAGAGAGAGACAGAGCATGAATGGGGGAGGGTCACAGAGAGGAAGACACAGAATCAGAAGCAGGTTCCAGGCTCCAAGCTGTCAGCACAGAGCCCGATGTGGGGCTTGAACTCACGGACCGTGAGATCATGACCTGAGCCGAAGTCAGATGCTTAACCGACTGAGCCACCCAGGCGCCCCAGAAGCTAGTATTATTTTGACAAGTTTGTAACTCCACTTTGTTTTCTACATGATCTAAGACTAATATATATATATATATATTTTTTTTTTTAAATATGAAGTTTATTGTCAAATTGGTTTCCATACAACAGCCAGTGCTCATCCCAAAAGGTGCCCTCCTCAATACCCATCACCCACCCTCCCCTCCCTCCCACCCCCCATCAACCCTCAGTTTGTTCTCAGTTTTTAAGAGAGAGACTAATATATTTTTTAAAAATTATTAGTCCAAACACTAATATTTTTGTAATTTTGATTTATAAATCGATATGTTGTTTTCTATATAATTTAAGAGACTAATGCATTTATTTATTTATTTATTTATTTATTTATTTATTTATTTATGTTTATTTATTTTTGACAGAGAGAGACAGAGCATGAGCAAGGGAGGGGCAGAGAGAGAGGGAGACACAGAATCCGAAGCAGGCTCCAGGCTCTGAGCTGTCAGCACAAAGCCCGACGTGGGGCTTGAACTCATGGACTGTGAGATCATGACCTGAGCTGAAGTCAGATGCTCAACCGACTGAGTCACCCAGGCACCCCAAGAGACTAATGCATTTAAAAGAATTACTAGTTTATGTCTGGGGGCACACAGTGTATAAAGATTCAATTTTGTGATATTAACAATTGAAACGGGTGTGGACAAAGTTGTAAAGGAGCAGAGTTTTTGAATGTTATTGAAATTAAGTTAGTTAAATTCAAATTAGAATGTTGCAACAATAGGATATTCAGTGTAATCCCCATGGTAACCACAAAAAAAAAAAAAACCCACAGAATATGCACAAAAGAAAATCAGAAAAGAATTTAAACACTTCACTACAAAAAAATCAACTAAATACAAATGACAGTAATGCAGGCAATGTGAGACAAAAAAAAGTTATAATGCCTACAGAAAAACAAACAGCAAAATGACAGAAATCCCTATCAGTAATTAAATGTAAATGGATTAAACTCTCCAATTAAAAAACAAAGATCAGCAGTACATATAAAAACACATGATCCAAAATATATCTGTCTACCAGAGACTCACTTTAGATCCAAAAACACAAATAGATTGAATATAAAAGGATGGAAATATATAGCCCATGCAAGTAACAATAAAAAGAGAGAAAGGGTAGGTATACTAATATCAGAGAAATGGACATTAAATGAAAAAAGTTTACAGGAGACAAAAAAATTATTACACACATTAATAAAAGTATAACACAGCAAGTAGATATAACAATTATAAATATTTAGGCACCTAATAACATACCAGCAAAATACATGAAGCAAAAACAGAAGTAAAGGGAAAAGCAGACAGCTCTACAGTAACAGTTTGGAGACTTCAATACCCCACCCTCAGTAATGGACAGAACAACCAGACAGAAGATACATAAGGAAACATAGTATTTAAACAACACAATAACTAGATCTAACAGATATATAAAGAACACACTACCCAACAAGAGCACACATACTCTTCTTAGGTGCACAACATATTTTCTTTCACACACAGGATAGTCAGAAATCAACAACAGAAGTAAAATTGGAAAATTCACAAATCTGTAGAAATTAACATAATCTTTTTTTAAAAATTTCTTTAATTTTTTATATATTTCTTAATGTTTATTTTTGAGAGAGAGGGCGCACAAGCGGGGGAGAGGCAGAGGGAGGGGGACAGGGGATACGAAGGGGCTCTGTGCAGACAGCAGCAAGCACAATGTGGGGCTCAAACTCATGAACTGCAAGACCACCACCTAAGCCTAAATTGGATGCTCAACCCACTGAGCCACCCACGTGCCCCTAAACAATATAATCTTAAACAACAATGGCTCAAAGACAAAAGCACAAGGGAAATTAGACAACACAGATGAATGAAAACAAAAACACAACATGCCAAAGCTTGTGGGATGAAGTGAAAGCAGTGTTAAGAAGGAAATTTACAAGTATAAATGTTTATAATAAAAAAACTCTCAGGGAGCCTGGGTGGCTCAGTCGGTCAAGCGTCCAACTTCTGCTCAGGTCATGTTCTCAGGGTTTGTGAGTTCAAGACCTGCTGCTGTCAGTACAGACCCACTTCAAATCCTCTGTCCCCCTGTCTCTGTGCCCCTCCTCTGCTTATGCTCTAAAATAAATAAACATTAAAAAAAATCTTAAAAACAATTTTAAAATCTCAAATCAACAATCTAACGTTATAATTAAGGAACAAGAAAAGAAGGAACTAAACCCAAAGCTAGCAGAAGGAAGGAAATAATAAAGATTAGAGCAGAGATAAATGAAAAGAGTACAGAAAAATGAGAAAATCAGCAAAACCAAAAGTTAGTTCTCTGAAAAGATCAACAAAATGGATAAACCTTTAGTTATATGGATTAACAACAAAAGAGAAAAGACACAAATTATAAAAACAGAAATGGAGGGGCGCCTGGGTGGCTCAGTCGGTTAAGTGTCTGACTCGGTTTCAGCTCAGGTCATGATCTCACAGTTCGTGAGTTCAAGCCCCACATCTGGCTCTGTGCTGATGGTGCAGAGCCTGCTTGGGATTCTCTCTCTCCATCTCTCTCTGCCCCTCCCACACTCTCTCTCTCAAAATAAATAAACTTAAAAAACAAAAAACAAAAAAACAGAAATGGAGACATTACTATTGATTCTACAGAAATGAACGACTATAATAAATTGGATAACCTGAATGAAATGTACAAATTCCCAGAAATACAAACCCACCAAGATTAAACCATGAAGAAATAGAAAATCTTAATAGACCTATAACTGGTAAGGAGACTGAATCAGTAATTTAAAAAGTCTCCCAACAAAGAAAACTCCTGAACCTAATGGTTTCATTGGTAAATTCAATCAGATATTTAAAGAACTAACACCAATCCTTCTCAAATATTTTCAGAAAAAAATTAGAAGGGTAGGAAACATTTCCTAACTCATTCTAAGGCCAGCATTATTCTGATACCAAAGCTAGACAAAGATACTAGAGACTATAGACCACTATCCCTTATGAATACCAATGCAAAAATACTCAATAAAATACCAGCAAACAAAATTCAGCAGCATACTAAAAAGGATTATACATCATGACCAAGTGGGGTTTATTCCTAGAATGCAAGGGTGGTTTAATATACAAAAACCAATCGATATAATACACCACATAACAATATGAAGTTAAAAAAAAAAAAACAAAAAAACAACCAAATGATCATCTCAGGGGCGCCTGGGTGGCTCAGTCAGTTAAGCATCCAGTTTTGGCTCAGGTCATGATCTCACAGTTCAGGAGTTCGAGGCCCACATCAGGCTCTGTGCTAATAGCTCAGAGCCTGGAGTCTGCTTCAGATTCTGTTTCTCCCTCTTTCTCTCTGCCCTTCCCTCACTCTCTCTCAAAAATAAACATTTAAAGAAAATTCAAATGATCATATCAATTCATATAGAAAAATCATTTGACAAAATTCAACACCCTTTCCTTACAAAAACATTCAACAAACTAGGAACAGAAGGAAATCACCTCAACATAATAAAAGCCATACTAAAAAAACAAAACAAAACAACCCACAGCAAACATCATACTCAATAGTGAAAGACTGAAAGCTCTTTTCCTCCTAAGATCAGATACGAGACAAAGATATCTACTTTCTTCACTTTTATGTTACTTACATAGTACTTGGCAGTTCTAACCAGAGCAATTAGTCAAGAAAATGTAAAAGGCATCCAAATTGGAAAGAAAAAAGTAAAATTATCTCTGTTCACAGATAGGATATTTCATGTAGAAAACTCTAAAGAGTCTACAAAAAAATCTTTTACAACTAATATTCTAATTCAGCAAAGTAGCAGGATACAAAGTCAGGATACAAACACACAAAAATCAGTTGTATTTTCATACATAATAATAAACAATCTGAAAGAAAATTACAAAAACGGTTGCATTTACAATAGCATCAAAAAGCATAAAATACTTAGAAATCAACCTATCCAAGGAGGTGAAATACTTCTATACAATGAAAACTACAACTGATTAGAGAATTAAAAAAAAATTTTTTTTAATGTTTATTTATTTCTGAGACAGAGAGAGACAAAGCATGAGTGGGTGAGGGGCAGAGAGAGGGGGGACACAGAATCCGAAGCAGGCTCAGGCTCCGAGCTGTCAGTACAGAGCCCGATGCGGGGCTCGAACTGACAAACTGTGAGATCATGACCCGAGCTGAAGTTGGTCGCTCAACTGACTGAGCCACCCAGGCGCCCCCTGATTAGAGAAATTAAGACATAAATAAATGGAAACATATCCCATGTTCATTGCTTGGAAGACTTAAGATTGTTAAGATGTCAATACTATATAATGTGATTTACAGATTCAATGTAATCCCTGTCAACAACCTGATGGTATTTTTTGCAGAAACAAACAAAAAACCCATTCTAAAATTCATATGAAATCTTGAAGGACTCTGAATAGCCAAAACAGCTCAGAAAAGGAAGAAGAAAACTAGAAGACTCACACTGCCTAATTTCAAAATTTACCACAAAGCTCAAAACAGTGTGGTACTGGCATAAAGACAGATATACAGGGGCACCTGGGTGGCTCAGTCAGTTGGGCGTCCAGCTTCAGCTCAGGTCATGATCTTGCAGCCTGTGGGTTCAAGTCCCGCATCAGGCTCTGTGAGCCTGGAGCCTGCTTTGGATTCATTCATTCTCTCTCTCTCTCTCTCTCTGCCCCTCCCATGCTTGCACTCCATCTGTCTCTCTCTCAAAAAAAAAAAAAAAAAAAAAATTAAAAAAGATTAAAAAAAAAGAGATATATAAACCAATGAGATAGAATAAAGAGCCGCCAAATAAACCCTCACATATATTATCAAATGATTTTTGACGAAGGTGTCCTTTTAATGGAGAAAGGACAGTCTTTTTTTTTTTTTTTAATGTATGTATGTATGTATTTTGAGAGAGAGAGCATGAGAGCTGGGGAGGGGCAGAGAGCGAGAGAGGGAGAGAGAATCCCAAGCAGGCTCCACGCTATCAGCACAGAGCCCTACATGGAGCTCAGTCTCAAACTGCGAGATCATGACCTGATCAGAGACCAAGAGTCTGATGCTTAACCGACTGAGCCACCCAGGCGCCCCTAAAGGACAGTCTTTTCAACAAATGGTGCTGGGAAAACTGGATATTCACATAAAAGAATGAAGTTGGAAAAACTAACTCACAATGGATTGAAGATTTAAATTTTTTTTTTTTTTCAACGTTTATCTATTTTTGGGACAGAGAGAGAGACAGAGCATGAACGGGGGAGGGGCAGAGAGAGAGGGAGACACAGAATCGGAAACAGGCTCCAGGCTCTGAGCCATCAGCCCAGAGCCCGACGCGGGGCTCGAACTCACGGACCGCGAGATCGTGACCTGGCTGAAGTCGGACGCTCAACCGACTGCGCCACCCAGGCGCCCCTGGATTGAAGATTTAAATGTAAGACCTAAAACTATAAAACACTTAAAAGAAAACATAGGACTCAAACTGCATGATACTGGATTTGGCAATATTATCTTGGATATGACACCAAAGGCACAGGCAAGAAAAGAAAAAAAAAGTGAACATCATGAACATTTTAAAATTTTAGGCATTGAAAGACAGTATCCAGGGTAAGAAGACAATCCACAGAATGGGAGAAAATATTTGCAAATCATGTATCTGATAAGGGATTAATATTCAGAATATACAGAGAACTCTTTGGAAGTCAACAACAACAAAAAACAATGTAATTAAAAAATGGGCAAAGGACTTGAATAGACATTTTTCTAAAGACATACAAATGACCAATAAGCACATGAAAAGATGCTGAGTGTCTCTAATCATTATCAGAGAAATGCAAATGAACATTTTAAGATACTACCTCCCATCAATTAGGATGGCTACTATCAAAAAACACAAAATAACAGGGCGCCTGGGTAGTCCAGTCAATTAAGCATCTGAGTTCAGCTCAGGTCATGATCTCATGGTTCGGGAGTTCAAACCCCACACTGGGCTCTCTGCTGTCAGTGCACAGCCTGCTTAGGATCCTCTGTCCCCCATCCTCCCGCCCCTCCCCTGCTTGTGCTCATGCACACACACACTCTCCCTCTCTCTCTCCCAAAAACAAACATTAAAAACAAAACAAGTGGCTCAGTCAGTTAAGTGTTTGACTGTTAATCTTGGTTCAGGTCTTGATCTCAGGTTCGTGAGTTTAAGTCCTGTGTTGGGCTCTGCACTGGGCACGAAGCCTACTTAAAACAAAACAAACAAACAACAAAAAAAACAATTATCAAAAAATCAAGATAAGAGACGTTGGTGAGGGCATGGAAAAAGTGGAAACCCTTCTACACTGTTGGTAAGAATGTAAAATGGTACAGCTGCTGTGGAAAACAGTATGGTGGTTCCTCAAAAAATCAAAAATTGAGGGGCACCTGACTGGCTCAGTCAGAAGAGCATGCAACTCTTGATCTTGGGGTTGGAATTTGAGACCTACACTGGGTGTAGACATTACTAAAAATAAAAAAAATAATAATAAACTTAAAAAAATTAAAAATAGAGTTACCATGTAACTCAGTAATTCCACTTCTGGGTATATGCTCAAAAGAACTGAAAATAGGGTCTTGAGATATTTGTACATTCATGTTCAGAACATTATTCACAACAGATAAAACACCCAAGTGCCTATTGACAGATGAATAAACAAGCAAAATGTGGTATAATACATACAATGGAATATTCAGCCTCAAAAAGGAAGGAAATTTTAACATGGATCAACCTCGAGGACATTACCCTAACTGAAATAAGCCAGTCAGGAAAAGACAAATACAGTATGAATCCACTTATATGAGATACTTAACGTAGTCAAAATCAGAGGCAAAAAGTAGAACTATGATTGCCAGGGGCTGGGGGATGGGAAGGGGATGGGGGGAATGAATTATTGTTCAATGGGTATAGTTTTACTTTAACATGATGAAAAGTTATGTATGATGATGATGACTGTACAACATTATAAACGTACTTAATATCACCAAATTGTACACTTAAAAAAAAAAAATGGTTAGCAGCGCCTGGCTGGCTCAGTTGGTAGAGCATGTGACTCTAGATCTCAGGGTGGTGAGCTTGAGCCCCACACTGAGGGTAGAGATTACTTTAAAAAATAAAAATAAAAAAATTTTTAGTAAAAAAATTAAAGGAGGGGTGCCTGGATGGCTCAGTCAGTTGAGTGTCTGATGGGCTCAGGTCATGATCTCGGGGTTCATGGGTTCAAGTCCAATGTTGGGCTTTGCGCTACAGTGTGGAGCCTCTTCGAATTGTCTCTCTCTCTCCCCTGCTTGCACTCTCTCTCTCAAAAATAAACATTAAAAAGAAAAAGAAAGAAAGAAAGAAAGAAGGAAAGAAAGAAAGAAAGAAAGAAAGAAAGAAAGAAAGGGCCTGGGTGGCTCAGTCAGTTGAGCATCGACTTTTCATTTAGGCTCAGGTCATGATCCCAGGGTCATGGGATCAAGCCCAAATTCAGGCTTAGTGCTGAGTGTGGAGCCTGCTTGGGATTCTCCCCCTTTGACCCTCTCCCCTGCTCACGCATGCTCACTCTCTCTCTCTCAAATAAAAAATAGAATAAAAATAGTTAATATGGTAAATTTTATGCTATATGTGTTAAACCACAATAAAAATTAAAAAAAAAAAATCTGGGGGTGCCTGCCTGGCTCACTCAGGGGAGTGTGAGACTCTTGATCTCGGGGTCATGAGTTTGAGCCCCATGTTGAATGAAATTACTTAAATAAATAATTTTTTTAAAAAATCTAGAGGTTAAACTTAAGCACTAATCTCTGGAGAAAGAGTAAGTATAAATCCATAACCAAAGTTTTGAAAATTTCCTTGCCATAGCCAGTCTCTCAACAAACCTAAAACCAATTTGACTCACCTTCTTTTCTTTAGGCAAAGTTGTAAGATCTTCCCCCACAAAGTATCTATGTTCCAAATGTCCTCCTCTTCCTTACTTTAACAACATATAATAAGAACTACAAAAATGCAGACAGTTTCAAAATATAGAAGCCCACTCATGGAAATATATCCTTATGAGAGACAAAAGAGATAACGATGTTCACTGTGGCATAATTTATTAAGGCGAAAAATAAGAAACTACATAAGAAAATACTTCATAAATTATGATTTGTTAAATCAATGGAATATTATGCACAAAGCCTAAAGTAAAGGACAGCAGGAAATGGCTATTACAGGAAGCAAGATTATGGGTGATATTTTAGAACCCCCAAATGTCATAAGAAACTGTTTTTAACAATAGAATCTGGAAAAAAGGAACACTCTAGAGTTGGAGCAAGGTATAAAGACTGTAGCAGAAAGTATTTCTTCTTCTTTAGCTGTCTGAAGGAAATTAACAATAAGAGGGGAAAAGGAAATGCCCTTATTGACCTTTCCTCCAGCCTTTCCTGCTAATTCCCTGACACGAAACCCTCGCCAACACTTTAAAAGGCAGTCTATACAGAAATGGAATCAGCACTCAGGTTTCCTTTAAGAGGACATAGGAAGGTTATGTATGGCAAGATATCAAGTAAAAGCCAAGAAAAGATTTGTTCAGTACAAAGCTCACACCTCTTTCAGAAAGAATAACCTGGAAAATTATTTCCAATTCAAGTTTACATTATGTTTTTTAAAATTCCTAAAAAAGATGGGACTTCTTGATAGTCACAGAATGAGTCTTGATAACTGACATTAATAATGTGCTATAGGATTTATAACACATCTAAAAGTGTGACAAAAAGAGCACAAAAGAGGGAGGAACTGGAGGTATAAGGTTCTTATGCCATACATGAAGCAATAAGATAGTTCTGATGATAATCTATAAGAAATTAAAGATGTATATTGTAATCAATAGGGAATCACATACATGACACTGATATAAGTAATGGGTTGTGTTATTGCAGAAAAGCCTGGTATCTGAGGAGTAAACTTTTTTATTTTCTTTATTCTAAAGGGGGATATTATCTATCTTCCAAGGTAGTTTGCTAAATAAACATCTGTGTAAAGATAGTCAGAAACAAAGGACAGTCCGTACCTTGCTTGTAAGACATAGAGAAATGCAAGAGACTTATGAAGAATTGTCTCCCACCAGATGGCAGATTTAAACAAACCATACGAATAATTGCTATAAAGGTAAGTGATTTAAACACCCAAATTAAAAAGCAGAGATTGTCAGATTGGACCTCAACTATATGATATCTATAATAAACCTACTTTGCTCAGTAATGGAGAATGAGTAGACAAATAATAATGACATAAAAGACTTGAACAACACTAACAAATCTGACCTGATAATTTATAGAATATTTTCCCCAACAACAGCAATACATTTTTTTTTTTTTTTAAGTAAGCTCCACACTCAACAAGGGGCTTAAACTCTTGACCCTGAGATCAAGAGTTGCATGCTCTACCAAGTGAGCCAGCCAAGCACCCCAGCAATACACACATTCTTTAAATGGATGTGGAATAGTCACCAAGATAGATCATGTTGTGGGCTATCAAAGAAACCTAACAAGTTGAAAATAACTGAAATCATATAAATTATCTGAACCTAGGGGACACGTGGACAATCCCCAAGTGTTTGGAAATTAACACACTTCTATTTTTAAAATTTGTTTTAATGTTTTAAAAATTTTTTTAAATGTTTTATTTATTTTTGAGAAAGAGCTCAAGCAGGGGAGGGGCACAGAGAGGGAAACACAGAATCTGAAGCATGCTCCAGGCTCTGAGCTTTCAGCACAGACCCAGACATGGGGCTCAAACTCACTAACCCTGAGATCATGACCTGAGCTGAAATCGGACACTCAACTGACTGAGCCCGTTTTTATTTATTTCTGAGAGAAAGAGACAGAGTGTGAGTGGGGGGATTGGCAGAGAAAGAGAGGGAGACACAGAATCTGAAGCAGGGTCCAGGCTCTGAACTGTCAGCACAGAGCCTGATGTGGGGTTCGGACTCATGAAACATGAGATCATGACCTGAGCCGAAGTTGGATGCCCAACCAAATGAGCCACCTAGGCGTCCCAGAAATTAATACACTTCTAAGTAACTCACGTATCAAAGAGCAATTAAAAAAGGATACTGAAAATATTTTGAGCTTAACAAAAATCAAAACGCAACATTACTGAAATTTCTAACACATGGCAAAATGCTTACATTAAAAAACAGGAAATGTTTTGAATCAATAATCTAAGCTTCAACCTTAGAAACTATATAAAGATCAGGGGTGCCTGCGTGGCTCAGTCGGTTAAGTGTCTGACTTCAGCTTAGGTCATGATCTCGCGGTTTGTGGGTTCCAGCCCCGCATCGGGCTCTGTGTTGACAGCTCGGAGCCTGGAGCCTGCTTTGGATTCCGTGTCTCCCTCTCTCTCTGCCCCTCCCCTGTTCACGCTCTGTCTTTCTCTGTCTCTCAAAAATAAATAAATGTAAAAAAAAGTTAAAAAAAAAAAAAAACTATATAAAGATCAAACTAAATTCAAAGCAAGCCCATGGAAGAAAATAACAGGAGAAATTGAAAATAATAAAACATTAGAGAAAAATTAATGAAATGAAAAGCTGGTTGAGAAGTTCAATAAATGATACATTTCTAATCAGACTAAGGAAAAAAGTAGAGAAGCGACAAATTACCCATATTAGGAATGAGAGAGAAGGCATCTCTACAGATCCTACAGGCATTAGAAGAATAAGGAAATATGTACAACTTTAAGCCAATAAATTTGATAGCTTAGATGAAATGGTAAAAATACTTAAAAAAAAAAAAAACAAAAAACAGAACTCCCAAAGCTTACTCAATAAATGTAGATAACTTGAATAATCCTAGATCTATTTAAGTAATTGAATTAGGAGTAAAAACAACACAAGCTACAACAAGCTACAGAGATAGGTGAACTTGAGGGATAGTAAGTTAACTGTAATACAGAAAAGTATTCTTACAGGGGAATCCTGAGAGATAAGGTTGGTCTAAAAATAAGCACCGAAAGGCTACAATTACCAACTTCTATCATACAATGTCTTTTTCACATTGTGCTCCAGACCATTCTCTGCATTTTTTTAAGTAAATTCTACCCCCAACACGGGCCTTGAACTCATGACCCTAAGATCAAGAGTTGCATGCTCTACCAAATGAACCAGCCAAGTACCCCATACCTTCTGCATTTTTTATGTCACTTGCTCATTAGTATTTATATATGCCTCATAGTATTTTCTCTCTTGGATTTATGTGTAATACAGTGCCCTTAGTAAGTGTGTAAATTCCTTTAGATAGATACGATAAAGATTTCCAAAAAAAAAAAAAAAAGATTTCCAAACTGGGGGATAAAGTATAGAAACCTTCCAGATCAAAGGGCTTCACAGGTGAAAACATACCAAACATTTAAGAAAGGAAATAGGTCATCAATCCTATAAAACTCTTACAGAAAATAAAAGATGAGGGAACACTTCCTTATATGAAACTACTACACTGATATTAAAACCAGACAAAGGGCATCTGGACGGCTCACTCGGTTAAGTGTCTGACTCTTGATTTCAGCTCAGGTCACCATGATCTTACAGTTTGTGAGATGGAGCCCAGCATTGGGGTTTCACCCCATGTGCTCTCTCTCAAAATCAATAACCTTAAAAAAAAAAAAAAAAAAAAGACAAAAACATTGTCAAGAGAGCTACAGACCAACATCCCTAATGACCATATTAAATAAGTGAATTTAGCAATATATAAAATAGATAACAAACCATGACTAAACAGTGTTTATTTCAAAAAAGCAAGGTCAGTTTATCACTGAAAATCAATTAATGCAATTTACCTTATCAGGCCTCAATAGAAAAACCGTATGATCATCTCAGTAAAGAAAAAGTCTAAGCAAATTAGACTTGTACAAAACCTTGTATGTATGTACAAAAACCTTGTAACTATATCATACTTACTAGTATGTTTTTTCCCTAGGATCCCCCTAATATCAGGAACAAGACAAAGATGTCTCCTTTCACCACTCCATTAGAGTGGTCCTGGCCACTGAAATAAGGCAAGAAAAAGAAATAAAAGGCTTCGTCTGGAAAGGAAGAAATAAAACTATTTTTATTTGCATTTTTAAAATTTCTTGCATCTTCATTTTCTGCAGACAAAATGATCATCTATATAAAAGATGCAATGACCCTGGGATCACAACCTGAGCCGAAATCAAGCACTGGACTCTCAACTGAGCCACCTAGTCACCCCTGGCAAAGAATTCTTAGACACAAAAAGTATGTACCATAAAAGAAAAATTTGATAAATGAAAACTTGAAAATTGAAAAAAAAAAAAAAGGAAAATTCTGTGTTGTTTAAAAACACCGTACAGAAATGAAAGACAAGCCACAGACTGGGAGAAAAGTATTCACAAAAGACCTATCTGGTAAGGAATTTTTTAAAAATCCAGAAGACATAAAGAACTCTCCCAACAACGAAGAAAAAAACGACAACCCAATTATTGTTATTATTTTTTAATGCTTATTTATTTTTGAGAGAGAGCGAGCACAGCAGGGGAGGGGCAGAGACAGAGAAGGAGACACAGAATCTGAAACAGGATCCAGGCTCTGAGCTGTCAGCACACAGCCCAACGCAGGGCTTGAACTCACAAAGTGTGAGATCCAAAGCTGGGACACTTAACCAACCGAGGCACCCATGCACCACATCCCAATTTTTAAAATGGGCCTACACATGAACTTTATAGGAATCAATGCAGAAGTGCGAAAAAACAGAAAATAACCCCCAACTCCACTAAGTAGTTTACAGATAAACAAACTGTGCTATATCCATACAATGGAATACTACTCAGCAATAAAAAGGAACAGAATACTGATTCATGGAACATGAATGAAACTCAAAAGCATATTCCATGAAAAAAGCCACACATACATGGTTACACACTGTAAAATTCCATTTGTAGGACATTCTGAGGGAAACAAAACTTTAAGGTCAGAAATCAGACCATTAGTTACCAGGAGCTAGGGTGAGTGAGGTAGATTGACTATGAAGGGGCCCAGGCAACATTTTGGATCATGGAAATACTTTTTGACTGCTGGTGGTTACAGGGCTGTATACATTTATCAAATGTCATCAAAGTATATAGGTGTTAACGTGTGATTTTAGTATCTGTAAATTATACCTCCATAAACTTGACTGAAAAAGCAAAAACAAAAAATTCCCCAAATTTTAATATCTTGGGTTTATGTGGAATGAGTTTACCTCTTATCCACACATATTCCTCAACGAATCTTTTAAACTATAAAGTATCCTCATTTGGAACTAGACAAGTAATAGTTCTTGTGCATTCCCGAGACCTGAGATGGCATATGTATTATCTTATTAAATCATTCCACCACCACCATGAAACTGAGGTTGAGAGGTTTGGGTAATTCTAAAGTTGTGATTGTGGACCCCCAAGATCTTTGGATCTTTTTGAGTGTATTTCACTGCTTCCCTAAATCTCCAAGGTAAGGACACCCTTTTATATCCTTCACTGTTTAGCAAAGAACACCCAAAGAAAGTGGACACTGGTGAAAAATGAGAAACACCTTCCAAACTGAATTATCTTATAGTAGAGGATCTAAAAAAGGCTGTTTTGGGCAAAACACTCTCCTCACTCTATCTACCTTCTCTCTGGTTTAGCAACAAAGTCCACCAGGAAGAGGCATTCATTTGTTTATTTTCCCCACGTCTCCTCTGCAATTTCCCAGCCCAGCAAAACATCTCTAACTCAGCATGGCCCTAGGGATGAGGCTAATCTGTTAATACTCCAGAGACAGCAGTTTCTATGGACATGGAATGATGATCCAGGATCATCTTTCTCAGGAATTATTTTCATAACTAGGGAAGGAAATAAAGTCTGCTGTTTAACAGAATAAAACCAGTCACATCACTTCATTTGTATTCCCGCATATAGTCCAAGATCATCACTGCAATTGCCAACTCAACTATGGCATTTAAAAATTCTTCACTGAACAACTGATCCCCTTCCAAATACAGGTGGCCCTGTACTGACATTGTTCTCATTCACAATGCTTCAGTTTCACCTAACAGAAAATCAACCAGGAAATTTATTCTCTCACATAACAAGTTTGGTGTTAGGCAAGTTCCAGAGCTGATTAATTCAGTGGCTCAAAAGTCATCAAAGACCAAGTTTTTTTTCCGTTGTTCTACTCTGACATCCTTAGGATGCTGGCAATCACTACTTCATAGTCATCTCACAATAAGCCTGTGAATTTCATTCAAACTGTTGCTTGAATTTCAAACTGTTGCTTGATGGTTGTTTAGAACGAAGAAAACAATTTTCTCATTTGTACTGTGGAAGGCAATTTAGAAGTACCTACAGAATTATTTTTAATATGCATATCCTTTGATCTTGTAATTCCACTTCTAAGAATTCAACTCACAGGAATATGTAAATGGACAGAAACTCTTTTTAACAGCAAAAATCTGGAAGCAGCCTAAAATAGCCACTAATACAGGTGATTACTTAACCTGAGAGACCCATACAATAGAATACAGCTGTTTAACATGGAAATATATCCACGCTTTGTTGATAAGGGTCAAGCTGCAGGGAGTATGCATATATAAGTAAAACTACCTATGACATCAAAAGCACAGGCAACAAAATCTTAAAAAATAAGCTAGATTCCATCAAAATTATCTGTGCGTCAAAAGACATAAGAGTGAAGACAACCCACAGGATGGATGAAAATATATATTTTTTTTAATTTTTAATGTTTATTTTTCAGAGAGCGAGCGAGCGAGCATGAGAGGGTGAGGGGAAGAGAGGGAGACACAGAATACAAAACAGGCTCTAGGCTCTGAGCTGTCAGCAGAGTCTGATGTGGGGCTCAAACTCACGGATTGTGAGATCACAACCTGAGCTGAAGTCCAGTGCTTAACTGTCATATTTGTGAAGTGTGTTATCTGATACGGGGTTAATATCCAGAATATGTAAAGGACTCCTTCAGCTCAACAACAAAAAAATAATCTGTTTAAAAATGGGCCCAGGACTTAACAGTAGACATTTCTCTGAAGATATACAAATGACCAATAAACATATGAAGAAATGATCACTAACCATTAAGGAAACGCAAATCAAAACCACAATATCACCTCACAACCATTAAGACATTTACTATCAAAAGTAGAAAATAGGGTTTGCCAAGGATGTAAAGAAACAGGAGCCCTTGTGCCCTACAGATCAGAATGTAAAACGGTGTAGCTGCTGTGGAAAACAATATGATGATGATTCCTCAAAAAGATCTTGGGTTCATACTCTCAAAAAAATTGAAAGCAGGGTCTTAAAGAGATCTTTGTACACCCATGTTTACTGCAATAGTAAGATGGTTCCTCGAAAACTTTCTAGGTATATCTCAACAGAACTGAAAACAGGACCTTTAAGAACAGTACTATTCACAATAGCGAAAAGGTGAAAGTAACTTAAATGTCTACTGACAGTTCAACGCATAAACAGAACATGGTGTGTAAACATACAGTATTATTCGGCCTTAAAGAGAAGAAAGAAATTAGGACACATTCTGTAACATGGGTGAACCATGAGAACATTACGCTAAATGAAATAAGTCAGTTGTAAAACAAGTATTATTCTGACTCCATATATATGAGGGATCTAGGAGTCAAACTCCTGGAAACAGAAAAGAATGATGTTTGCCAGGGGCTAGGAGGGCCAAGGGATGGGAAGTTGTTGACAGGGTAGTTTCACTCTTGCAAGATAAAGTTCTAGGGAATGTTTGCACAATGCAATGTACTTAACGTTACTGAGCTGCACAATTTTACCAAAATTAAAAAAACTTTTAGTGGCGCCTGGGTGACTCAGTTAGTTGGATGTCTGGCTCTTGATTTCAGCTCAGGGCATGATCTCACAGTTCTTGGGACCTGAGCCCCATGTTGGACACCATGTTGTCAGCAGAACCTGCTTGGGATTTTCTTTCTCCCTTTCTGTCCATCCCCCCAAATAAATAAGCTTTAAAAAAAAAAAAAAAAAAAAGCTTTTAAATACAAATACCAAATTGAGAAAAAACCCAAATTGTACATATTTGCAGAGTTTAGAAGGATAAACCCCTAACTCCTAATAGTAGTTATGTATCGAGAACACTGATGGGAAAAGGAAGGACTTTTGTTATTTACTTCCTATCTTTCTATTCTACTGGCATTTTAATTATAAACATGCACTATGCTAGGATTTTTAAATTCAATTTTTAAAAAAAGTGTTTTGGATATAACTTAAAATTAAACTCTAGGTACAATAGACTTAAGTTCTAACCCACTTTAAAAGTTTTACCAAGCACATCTCCTCACAAAAAGCATGGCCTGAGTAAATGATTATGGTTAGCTCTAAAAGGAATAATTAAGGAAAACCTCCTGTGTCATCCAGTTAATAGGCGATGTGCCTATTAGGCTTACCCCAGGAATTGTCCATGACACTGCCTAGCCAATAATGCCTAAAACTAGATTAGACAAAGATCCACTCTCTCATCTTGAAACTGACAAATTTGATACAATAGCTGGTGCCTGCAAATACAAAATCCTAGGGTTTTCAAACTATTCTTATCGCGTTCTCTCCCTACCTACTTAGACTAATAAAACACCAGGCCTGCACCAGCACTTAACTTTTTCAGAGCCTTATTTTCCTCCCACCCCCACTTCAAGAATGTTACAAGAGAGTTAGTGGGTGGTTAGCAAGACCCCCTCAGAAACCAACAGCCATTCCAGAAAAATAATTGCTCACATACCAAGGGCTGCCAACAAGAGCAGCTTCCCAGCAGCATGTTTTAATAACCTTAATGAAGCAGAGAGCAACGCCTCCTATAATACAAATTCTGGTTGGAAAAGAGATCTACAGATTGTGGAAAAGTACAACTTAAAAAGCAAACACCACAGGCTCCAGTAAGGCAGGAAAGCAAGCAGAGATTTCTAAATACAGAGCTCAATTGTAAGAGTTCACTGTACCTTATTTCTATCATCGTTTGCTCTGTCAAAAATAGAACTTTCCAGGTCTTGATCCATTCAGAATAAGCCACAGCAGGCACAGCTTTGCTTACACAGGGCAGCCAGGTCAGAAAGGCCACACAGGGAAATGGAAAAGCAGCCAGCAGGTTTTCTTAGGGATTATACTGCTCCGGCTTTTATCCTTCTTCCTACCTATTTTGGTGCCAAGAAAGCTGCAGGGAGGTCTTTGCTCTGCTCTGAAAAAGCTTTTACTAGAAAGGCTGAAGCAGTCCCAGGGCTGCAACTCCCTCTGCTGCCCAAGGATTTCTTTGCACGCTGTAGCAGGTTCAATGCATTTCAAACTCAACTATGTTAAAAGAGCTAAAGTAAAGTAGCCCTTTACTTCAAAATGTGACCAAAAAGGCACAGGTTCAAATAGCAGAGGAACAACTAGAATGCCAACTTCTAAGCTGGACAAATTTCTACACTTGCCTACAAACCTCCTCTATCTCGAAAGATTTCTTTTGCTCAGTTTAAAGCAAAGTTCGCCATCTCCCTCACAGGCACTTGGAAAAGCAGGAAATAGTCTTGCTCCTTCTTCACTAACCTTTAATAATGCCCACTACAAGAATTTAAGGTAGGCCTTATTCATCTTTCAAGATCCAATTTAAATAGCACCTAGTGTGTGGCACTGAAGCTATTTGTTTGCCAGTCTGTTTCACCGCATTTATTCAACCTTGTGCCCGTGTAACAGCAGATGCTCAATAATCACTGAACAGAATTCTAACTAGAACCACCCTGGGGTCATTTTTCACTTATTTAAGTAATCCCTATTACTTAAATAGGGATTTAAGTGTGGGGGTAGAACTCATGACCCTGAGATCTAGGGTCACATGTTCTACCGACTAAGCCAGCCTGGCACCCCTAACTAGAACCGCCCTGAGAAATTGGGGGAGGAAAGATCTATCCACATAATTCAGTTGGGAACTAAGAAATTACTGAGGGAGGCACCAAAATCTTTAGAGAGAAGGGTAAGAGATACGTGTTGCTCCAACGAACGTACTATTATTACGCCTACCAACTTACCAGCACTGCTTGCGGTCTTTTTCAGGTTACCAATCTCACAAAGTGTCCCTCCTGTTAACTTTTTTTTTTTAAGTTTATTTATTTATTTTTGAGGAAGAAAAGAGATCTCAAGCAGGCTCATGCTGTCAGCACTGAGTCCGACGTGGAGCTTGATGCCACAAACCATGAGATCATGGCCTGAGCAAAAGCCCTGAAACCAAGAGTAGGATGCTTAATCAACTGAGCCACCCAGGCACCCCTCCCTCCTGTTAACTCTTAACAGAGCTCATTTTATTTACTTATTAAGTTTATTTATTTTGAGAGAGAAAGAGAGCACAAGTGGGGCAGAGACAGAGAATCCCAAGCAAGCTCCACACTGCCAGCGCAGAGCCCAACACAGGGCTGAAACCCACGAGCTGCGAGATCATGACCTGAGCTAAAGTCGGAAACCTACCCGACTGAACCACCCAGGTGCCCCAACAGATCTCATTTTAAATGTATGTTTAGGGCACTTTACTCTTTGCTTATACCCAAATACTTCTCACATTCTGATCTTAGTAATACAAGAATTCACAAAGACCTCAGAGAGTGACTCGGAGAGTGCTAATAAGCAAATACTGAAACTATTATAGCACCTCCAACCTACTGTGGTTAGAAATTCTAGTGTTCCAGCATCTAGAACTAGAACTGATAATGAAGACATGTATTAGTTTAATTAAAAACCTTTATTTCTGCAAACCCTCCTCTTCTCCATGACCCAATATCAGAAGCTTACCTGTCAGGTAGAATTCCTACTCTTTGCCTTAAGAATCTACAGATCCAGGCCCTATAAAAAACAAATGCCCAGGGGCAACTGCCGCCCTTCAGAAAACTTAGGGGCCACTGTGTAAAAGGTCTCTAACACTGGATAGAAAGAAACAATGTAAATGTTTAAATAAAAACAATCCCACAGCATTTATTGTCATCTGGTAATAACATAAAGGTAATCAAAACAATAGGAACAAATGTTTTAGAACTATACTCCCAACAAAGGACCTCTAAAAAAACAAACTACATGGCCTTCTCAAGAATTTCTCACTTCATTGATCATTTCTAGTTGGAGACACTTTGGAGCAGGGTAATATTATCTCCTTTTAGCATGATCCGACCTGCAACAGAAAATTAAAAAAAAAAAAAAAAAAAAAAGCTATTAATAGCCACTCAGACAAGTGTGCAACACCTTTTAGCCTCAGAATTTCAGATCACACTTGAGCAATTTTGAAATGCTTTCTTCCTTGAGAAGGTATGTGAAAAATTTCAAATATCCACACATTGAAAAGCTCTGCATATTAGAGTGTATGAGCTTTTCCAACAATAAACTAATGAATGTAGAGAAATATTATTTTATAAAACCTCCGATATCTACAGACTAAGTCAACTGACTAGGTCTACCCCAACATATCCCACTGCTCTGAGTTTGTAGAAGTTGAAGAACGAGTGGTGTTCCAAGTTTAAAACACTTGACAGCATCCGATACCATTCTTGTTTTCAATAAATTAAAGAGTCTGTACTACAATAAATAAAATTCTTCAAATTTATCCACCATTTCCTAAACTTATTTGAGCAGGGAATACTTTTTTTCTGAGAAATAGCTATAAATATCTTCAGTGTTGAGTAAAATCATTTTGAGAAATACTAATCAACCCCAATTGTGATTGATTTTTAAGTTTCTCAGACTTCTACAACAGGTAATATTAATCTATTCTATAGGATAAATACTATTACAGAAATTCAACACCCTCCAAATAATTTATATATACTGATGTCAATAAAGCTAGCTTACCCTTCCTGGCAAGACACGTTTAAATTCGAAAATCCAGACTTTCACAAAAATAGCCTAAACAGAAAGAAGCATAGCAAAACACCATACCACTTCTCAGATTCTACCTTCCACATATCTCCTACAGGCTCAAGAGAATCCTCAGGGTCCGGAAAAAAGAGACACCTGAAGGCCACCACTGATTAAGGTACTAGTGAGCTGTGAACTAGGCATTAAACAATTAAAAACAAAGTACCTAAATAACTTCAAATGAACAGGATTTTGAAAGAAATGACTGCTTGTCTTGAAGTCATGATTCCTAAAGACCCTTCATTAACTGGGTTCAGGACCTGCATTCATTATTCAAATATTTTTTTGTTTCTATTGTATGACAGGCACTGAATTAGGCACTAGGCCTATTAGGGAGCAAAAAAGAGAGGACTTATGGAGCACGCGGCCCAGTGAGAGAGACATTAATCGAACAATCCCACTAATGAGTGTTTTACTATAAACTCAGCACAGCCTGTCTCCCCCCGCCCCCATCCTCACCCCAGTAAGACAAAAAGAAAACCTGATATCTGACATTTGATTGGAGTCCTAAACACATAGGAAACCACATATACAAAGATTTATGGTGGAACAAGTATGCAGGTTCAAACAGCTGAGAGAGCACACATGTGGATGAAGCTCAGAAAATGAAGCAGTGATACAAAACGAGCAGAGAGAGAAAAGATCATGAAGAACTTTGCAGAATACATTAAAGATTTTCTTATCCCACTAGCAACAGAAAGTCACGGAAGGTTTCACGCAGAGGGATGACAAGGTCAAATTGGTGCTTTCAAAGATAACTGCAGCCTGCAGAGCAAAGTGGAAGGGGCTGAGGCAGTTGCAAAGAAATCAACCAGTAAACTGAATGGGGGTTGGTGCCATTCAGTAAGGCAGGAACACTAAAATAGGTCTAAAAGAGTGTACAGGGAGTGGGAAGCGAGTTTGATTTCTGACATGCTCACTTTGAAGAGCCTTTGAGACATCCAGGTAGACATGGTGAATAGGCTCAGAGAGGCCTACCGCTACAGAGGTGAATCTGAGGTCAATATAGAGATGGCAACTGAAGGTATAGTCTAGAGGGCCTGGGTAAATAACACCAAATGACAGGAGGGCCTAGAACCCAGCCTTGAGCAACTCAAAACATTTAATGGCGGGGTCTGAAAGGATGAATACACAAAAGTCTGAAAAGGAGTAACTAGAAATGAAAAATAAAACCGAGTACAGTATCACGGAGCCAAAGGAACAAAGCGTTTTAAGGTGGGAGTGGCCCACGGCGCCAAATGCTGTTCAGAGTTCTATAAAATGAGAACTAGTATTGACGATTCGATTTGACACCGTTCGTCTTTGGTCACCTTCACGAAAGGGGTCTGAGTGGAGAAACAAAAGCAGAAATGGAGTGGGGTAAGCAGCAAGTGGCTGAGGAGGATTTCAAAAGCATATACTCCTCCACACAGTGAATTCTCAACTGCACACTAAATTTAAACATGAATAGAGTTACAACTCATTCAATTCTGCAAGCGAATAAATATTTCTATAAGTCCAAAAGGCCAGCTATTCTTACCCAGTTGTTTTCTTGACTTTGTTTTAGAATGAATCTCTTCTGCATCATCTAACACGAGGTTCATGTACTCATCAAAACCCTAGAAAGATAAGCCAACCGAATGTCATCTTCAAGTAAAATCACACACATGCCATTTCAGATGACTACACCAACCTCAATATAGAAATGCCAGCTAACTTCAGAAATTCACCTTTCTACTGATCTTTCAGCTGAAACACCATCTCCCTCCTAAGCCTTTTTTTAAATAACAAAAGAAAGGCAGACCGTACTCCAAATTACCTTTAGAGCCTTTTGGACTTAAGATCTGATTAGCTGCGCCTAAGAGCCACTGTCCCTGTCTTTTACAACCTGTCCCATACAGAATTGTGTGTGAACTGGCACTGGCACCACTCCTCCCGTGTTCCTCACAAAACACTATCACCACTACCCAGAACGTTTGTTTTTCTACTAGTAATCACAGAAGGGGAGATTACTGACGGAATCTACAGTGTCTAAAGGGAATACCAAAGTGTCCTAATATACTACTTTTCAGCCATGTTTTATCTTTCTTTACGATTTTAGTGCATGTGCTGCTGAAGCGAGCACTGTTTTGTCTTTCTTTAAAACATTATTTAGCGTACTCTGCCATCCTGAAAGTCCTATTGAACTAACCCCACCCAGCTATATTCAGGTTATCACCTAAGACAGAACTAATGCACCACTGATTTTCACCCCATTGTAATTTCATTTCTTTCGTCCCGTCCTTCAAATACTAACACTGTTGTCCAAATAATTTTTAAAGATTAATTGTCCCTCTCTTATGAATGACCCAAGCCCTATTAAGTACAACAGTGAGACAAGGACAGTGGCCCTGAAGAACCTTCCTTGGGTTGGGTCACTGTCTTTTTGTACACTGTCCTGGCTGGGCATTTTTGCAAAATCGTTTTCTATGAACACCGACTGAGAGAAAACATCCTGGTTACTCACAATGATACAGCCCTCTATCCGCATGTTCACTTGCTCATAAAGCCACACCTGAATCCGAGATCTCTGAAATAATCGTAAAAATAGGTATGTTAAAAAAACAAGTAAAACATAATCACTCTGGTCAAACAATAGAGAAATCTGGCTCCTAAAGAAAACCTTCAAAAATAAAAGCCAAGAATTTAACTACTCAAATCATATGTAAGAATTAGTAACCAAGATTAGTTACTTACCAAGCAACAGTCTCAATAAATGCTATATTGGGACCAAGTTAATAATTTTCCTGTGATGCTAGGACTCAATTGTATTTCTTACACCTTCTCGTCTCGATACATATTGAGTGCTAATTGACAGTATAGCATAAAGCAGCCAATTCCCAAATCATCAGGGCTTCTTTCTTATCTGCAATAGCAAAATCCAGCTTCAAAACAGCTTTCTCTAGGTACCCAGTTTTCCACATCTCACATTTAACAACCAGGGGAAGGACCCTCAAGCCTGGTGATTAAAAATTACAATAGCTTGGGGGCACCTGGGTGGCTTACTGGGTTAAGCACTCCAGCTTTTGACCTCAGCTCAGGTCTTGATCTCAGGGTCAGGAGTTTAAGCCCCACTTTGGGCTCTGCGCTGGGCATGAAGCCTGCTTAGAAAAAAAAAAAAAAAAGTTACAATGGCTTGGGGTGCCTGGCTGGCTCAGTTGGGTGAAGCATGTGACTCTTGATCGTGGGGTCATGGGTTTGAGCCCCACGTTGGGTGGAGATTACTCAAAAAAAAAAAAAAATTATCATGGCTTGAAATTAGTCTGTCGGCAACTACGTTACACATGCTACAACTGTCAGAGCAACAGAAAATGCATTTTCTTTCCAAAATAACTTAAATACTCGGCCCTACTACCTCACAATGTGAATTGCTAAAAATTCCCCTAAAGGAAAGCTGCCTGCCACTATATCCTCTGAAGGTATCCCTCCTCTCTTCCTTTTCGGGCATCTTTTTTATATCTGTTTTCTCCCAAGTGCTAAACACACCACCTTATTATGTGGCTTAAAGTCGACAGGATTTCTTTCCTTCAATGTTTCACCCCAGAGGAAAGGAAAGAGGAAACGTTCCAATAATGAGTACCAACAAAAGTACCCAAATACCAGTCATGCCTGCCAAGAACTGCTTTTTGAAGTACTTTTGGTCTTGCAAAAGTAATGACACTATTCTTTCACTGCTTGGAGTGGGCATTTCATTACATCCCGGAGCCCCTTCCCCGCAAATACTCCTCCAATCTCCGGTTTCACGTACATTTTTTTTTTTCCCTTAAGGAAACTCTAGCCCCACGGTGGGGCTGGAACACTCCACTCCAAGATCAAGAGTGGCACATTCGACCGACCGAGCCAGCCAGGCGCCCGTTTCATCTATTTTTAACTCTAAAACACGTTGATTAGGATGGTGCCAACAAGCCAAATAAATTCACCTTTTACTTAAAAAAAGAAATGACAGAACAACAAAGCACAAACAACTTACGTACATTTTGCAAGTATCTGAAGATGAGGTTCTGCACCAGGGGTTAAGGAAAAAAAAAAAAAATACAGGCAGAGGGTAGACCGTGCTCCCCGAAACGGGTCAATCCCACCCCCATCTCGCCTTTGTTTTCTGAACACGAGGTCTGGTGTCCAGGCAACGGCCGGAGCCCAGCCAGGCACTCTTTAGGGGCTCCCGAACGTTCCGAAGGAATCCCTCCCACTCCTTTGCTCTCCAGGGGCTTCTTGGCGCCGACATCTTCCTCCTCCCTGAGCCTGAGGACTCCCACCTCCACTCAGTACCTAACTAAAGCCGTCTTCCTTCGCTCATCCGCGCCACTCCTGCAATGCCCAGGGCAGGGGGCTGCCCAAGCCCACCTCTCACCGGGTCTTCAACTACCCCGCGCTTTCTCCCGGCCTCGTTCGCCCCGGGTGCTCATGGGATGTGGGTCCGCACTCCGCTCCCTCAGGCCTGCTCTCGGTCTGCTCTTTCGCCCCCCGTTTTCTGGCCCGAACCTCCCAGTCCTGACATCCTACGTAGGATACGATGGGCTGCACCATCACCTTCTGCACTTTTTGGCCCTGGCCGCGGTACGCCATGGTGGAAGCTGACAAAGACCGCACGCTAGCTCTGAGAGCAACTTCCGGCAAAAGAGGCGGAAGCGGAAGTGTGTGGCGCGCGCGAGGCGACCGGGGCGGCTCCTGGGAAATGCCTCTCTAGCCGTGGAGGTTGCTTTTCTCGGTGCTCCATAGCCCCTGCCGGGAGGCCCTCCGGAGGCGACCGCACCTTGGACCGTGAGTCGGTCCTACAGCGCCTCCTGGAGGGAGCCGGGAGGAGGCGCCGAGCGGCCTCGCCTGTACGGCGCCGGAGCGGCTCCATTTTCTATGTGGGCTTTAGGAGCCGAGTGGTTACCCTGCGTACCTCTATGGTCTAGGGCTTTTTCTGAGGCCTATTTCCTTGAAATTTAGGCATCAGGGGCCGCATCGTGATGGAGAGGGTAGGGCGGCAAGAAGCCCAACTCGGAGGACCGCCTCCCTGACACTAGCCAGGCCCCGCCCCGCCTGACACTAGCAGCCACAGATGATCTGAAACCCGGAGACCCCCCCTCCACCCACACCCACACCCACACCCACCCACCCACACACACACACACACACACACACACACACACCTGCCACTAGCAGCCACAGATGATCTGAATGCAAAAATCAGGCCCTGTGGTTCGCTCTGATCCCACTCTCATCCCCTTTGTTTTCTGAACACTGTAAGTAAGGGGTTACTGCAAGGTGGCCGCAGGGCCCGGCTGGCGGGGAAGCCCTGAAACCTGAGGACTAGGCCCAAATAAGGGTAAGTTCCTCAGCCTTGCCCTGTCTCGGCGGTGGTGTCACCAGGATGGAGATGAAAATGTCCTTCCTCGCCGGGTTGAAGATGCAGTGAAGCGGTGCCTTGTGTGTGTGCTCAGCAAGGCCTCCGTGTTGAAACACACTGTCGCCCGGGGGACAGAGCTGGAAGGAGAGGAGCTGGAATTTGTAAGGTTTTGTCAGGGGCTTGTGGCCTGGCAGAAATGTTATTTGATCGGGATACCCATTTCACAGATGAAGAAACTGAAGCTCAGAGTTGCGGGGACTCCTCTAAGGGGACACCCCTTAGGCAAGTGGCAGAATCATAACTTGCCTGAGATCTTCTGCTGAGTAGAATATCGATGCTTGTCCTTATAAAATGTTGCGATTAAAGGATGTGAAAATGAGCTTTACACTATAAAGAGCTGGAAAACGCACAAGATAATTATTTGTTTTAAAAAAAAGGTGTCCCACCCAATCCCAGTAGAGGGTTAGATTGTCCACAGAGTAAACAGGAGATTTGTTGAATTCAAAGACAGCATGGGTGGAATAGACTATCATAGCTGTCTCATCTCAGAAAACAAAGATGCTTAACTACTTTTGCAACTTTCCGGCTCTGACATCATGATGCCTAGGCTTTTGGAGATCGATCCCTATAACCTATTATCTGATCACATAGTTCGTGAGAAGCGATTTAAAAAAAAAAAAAAAAAAGTTTGCTTGGGCGCCTGGCGGCTCAGTTTGTTGAGAGTCCCACTTCAGCTCAGGTCACATCAGGGTCACTGCTGTCAGTGGGGAGCCAGCTTTGGAGCCTCTGCCCCTCCCCTGCTCGCGCTTCCTCACTGTCTCTCTCGCTCTCTCACAAAAATAAACATTAAAAAAAAAGTAAAAATGATTTTGCTTTTTTACATTTAAATTTTTGAACCATCTAGAATGTATCCCAGTATATCCTGGAACTGATACAACTTTATAATATCTAGATGGCTACCCAGTTTTCCATTACTATTACAAAAAAATAACCCATTGTTCCCCATTTAATTTAAAATGCCACATTTAGGGGCACCTCGGTGGCTCAGTTGGTTGAGCGTCGGACTCTTGATTTCTGCTCAGGTCATGATCCCACCAGGGGCCTGTGATCAAAGCCCAAGTCAGGCTCTGCACTTGGGATTCTTTTTCTCCCTCTGCCCCTCTCCCCCACTTGCACTCTGTATACCTCTCAAAATAAATAAATAAACATTAGAAATAAATAAAATGCCACATTTATAATATACCAAGTGTGTGTGTGTGTGTGTAGTTTATATTTTGCTCAATTGATTTTTGTGTCTATTTATGGGCCAGTGTCACTGTTGCAAGTATTGTATGATGTTTATTTGCTAGGACTAAAAGTCAGTAGAACTTTGTTAGCTATTCTTGTTTGTTTCTTATAAACTTTAGAATTAGCTTATCTGATTAAAAGAATCCTTTTACAATAAACTTGAGAACAACTTAGAATCAGTTTTTTTAAAACTAAGTACCTGATGGCTATTCGTTTAAATTTTCCTTTTGAGTTTTTGAGAATTTTCCAGTAAACTTTTTAGTTCCTTCTTACTGGCTTATCTGGTGTAATCATAGATATTTCCTCTTTCTTGTACTTAACAATTGCCTTTTCCTTGCTTGTATGCTCTAGCAGGGTTTTAGAAGAAAAAGTGATAGATTCAATTACATAAAAATTACATAAAATTTTGGGTGACTAAAAAGCCACCATAATAAGCAAAGTCAAAAGATCTGGGAAAAGTATGTTTGCACCACATCAAACTAATGGCTAGTTTTATTAGTATATAAAGAACTTTTTAAAAATGCTCTTCTGGTTCTCTATTGCTGTGAAAGATTTCAAATAGTACCTTAAAACAAGTATTGTTACATTTCATGATTTTGTGAGTTAAGAATTTGGGCATTGCTCAGCTGGGCAACTTTTTTGCTTCAGAAGACAGACATATTCAAGGGCTTGGCGTGTGTATTTGGAAAGCTGGCCTCACTTGGGTCCCCTTCCATGTCTGTGTAGCCTCGGGGCCTCATACATGGTCTCTCTAGCAGACTAGATGCTTTCTTTTCTTTTCTTTCCTTTTCTTTTTTTAAATAAAGTTTATTTGGGGTGCCTGGGTGGCTCAGTCGGTTAAGCGTCTGACTTTGGCTCAGGTCATGCTCTCACAGTCTGTGAGTTCGAGCCCCACGTTGGGCTCTGTGCTGACAGCTCAGAGCCTGGAGCCTGCTTCGGATTCTGTGTCTCCCTCTCTCTCTGCCCCTTCCCTGCTCATGCTGTGTCTCTCTCAGTCTCAAAAATAAATAAACATTAAAAAAAATTTTAAATAAAGTTTATTTATTGATTTTGAGAGAGGGAGAGAGAGAAAGCATGAGTGGGGGAGGGACAGAGGGAGGGAGAGAGAACCCCAAGCAGGCTTCATGCTCAGTGCAGAGCCCGACAAGGGCTCACAGTCTCAAAAACTGTGAGATCACGAACTAAGCCAGAATCAAGTCAGATGCCTATCCAACTAAGCCACCCAGGCACCCCTAGCAGAGTAGGAGGCTTTCTCACATGAGGATTCAGGCCTCTAAAAAAACCAAGGCTGAAGCCAACAGTATCTTTTAAAGGCCAGACCCGGAACGAGTTTATGGTCCACACCCCCAGTCAGGTTCAAGGGCTGGAAAAATAGAACCCACTTCTGTTAAAGGCTAAAGAATTTGCATCCCCAATCTGACCCAAAGATCCGAAATACAAATTGGCAGAAGTGAACAATTAGTTTATAGTAAAGGAAATACAGATGATCTTCCCACATATGAAAAGATGCCCAACTTCACTCATTATGAGATATGCACACTAATTTCCCCTGAGAAGCATAGACAAAGATCAAAGAGTGGTAGTAATGGCAATCATTAAGCTGCACTATTAGGTATTTAATCCTATAGATAAACTTACATGTGTGAATAATGTAATCACAGCAGCAGCATGTCTATCAACAGGGAGTATCTCAATCACTGCATATTCATATGGTATGTTACTATGCAACTGTAATTAAGATCAAAGAAGCTCCTTGTGTCCTGATATGAAATGGTACTCCATACACAGTAAAGAGAAAAATCAGGCTATGGTATATCTGAGATTTATTTCAAAATAATTCCATGGGGGCTCCTGGGTGGCTCAGTTGGTTCGGCATCTGACTCTTGGTTTCGGCTCAGGTCATGATCTTGCGGTTCGTGGGTTTGGGCCCTGCGTCCGGCTCTGGGTTGACAGGACAGAGCCTGCTTGGGATTCTCTCGCTCCCTCTCTCTCTGCCCCTTCTGCACTCGCTTTCTCACTCCCTCTCAAAAATAAACATTAAAGAAAAATAATAATCCCATGGAGTGAGCAGAGCTGAATCTCAGATGGGGTAAGCCTAAGGAGCAAAAGTAATCAATTATTATTGTTTTGTAAACACTGCCCTCAACGTGGGGCTCAAACAACCCCAAGATCAAGAGTCACATGCTCTACCAACCGAGGGAGCCAGGTGCCCCTAAGGAGAAACATTTAAGGATTCACACTCACACATGCAAATATAACCCTGGGAGCGAGCACCTCCTTAAATTGCGCCCAGGCACCTTACCTGCCTCATCTTAGTCTCAGCCCTGGGGCCCAGAATAAGGGGTGGATAGTGGGTATGGGCATAGATGAAACAGGATTTGTCACGAATTTGTAATTCATAATTTAAAACTTCATAGGAAAAAATATAATAAGCAAGGTGCAGGGGCGCCTGGGTGGCGCAGTCGGTTAAGCGTCCGACTTCAGCCAGGTCACGATCTCGCGGTCCGTGAGTTCGAGCCCCGCGTCAGGCTCTGGGCTGATGGCTCAGAGCCTGGAGCCTGTTTCCGATTCTGTGTCTCCCTCTCTCTCTGCCCCTCCCCCGTTCATGCTCTGTCTCTCTCTGTCCCAAAAAAATAAATAAATGTTGAAAAAAAAAATTAAAAAAAAAAAAAAATAAGCAAGGTGCAGATCATGGATTTAAATGATACTGTATGTAAATATATTTGCATATATATATGCATATATATGCATATATATGCATATATATATATATATATATATATATATATATATATACCTAAGATCTCTCTGGAAGAATACCAAATGATAACGTTGGTTTTGGAGGAGAACTGGGTAGCTGGGGCAGGAGTAGGAAGGAGAATTTTTTATTGTATACCCTTAATACATTTTCAATTTTGGTAATTGTAAGTGGATATACAGTTGATCCTTGAACAGTGTCAGAGTTAGAGGTGCCAACACCTCAGCCCCACCGTGCAGTGAAAACTCTGTGTATAACTTTTTACTCCCCTGAAGCTTAACTACTAATAGCCTGCTGTCGACGGGAAGCTTTGCTGATAACGTGAACAGTCTATTAACACAGATTTTCTGTTTTATGTATTATATCCTGAATTCTTAAAATAAGCTGGAGAAAAGGAGATGTTAAGCAAGTTGTAAGAAAGAAAAAAAGAAGAAAGTCACCAGAAAGAGAAAATACACTTACAGTACTGTGCATACATTCACTGAAAAAACCCAGAGTATAGGCTGGCCAGGCTAGAAGGGGATAGGGTGGTGGCAGGCTGGCCCCGGTATAGTGATATTCTGCAGCCTGGTGGCCTTGGTTTAGCAGGGGTAGCCACCGGTGGTGGTGGTTGGCGGGGGGGGGGGTGGGGGGGGGCTGTGGGGTGGCCACAAGGGCCTGAGTGCACAATACATCTGCCCCAACCGCCTAGAGGTGTACCACGGGCCCGTGGCCACCAGCAGCTGCCTCCCCGAGCCCAGTGCACAGAGGACTCTGTGGCCAGGGCTCCCTATGCAGTAACATCCTTGCCCTTTGGGCCTCTGCCTCAGCCCAGCCTCCTGCCTGCTAGCGGCCCCCTGCTCAACCTGACTACCTTGTAGCGACACAGGGCGACCAGCCACCCTGCCCAGTCCTGGGGCTCCCCGAGGCCACGGAGGGCCCCGGAGGCCTCCCCAGGAAGGGCAGCAGGTTCAATCTCTGCATCAGTGGCCTTCTCATGGGTCCCTTGAAGACCGGGGTGGGTATCTGTAAATAAATGCCACATAGCTTTCGCTGTCAACTCAAAAATAAATAAATAAATAAATAAATAAAATGCACGTATAAGTGGGCCTGTGCAGTTCAAACCAGTGTTGTCCAAGGGTCAACTCCATCAATTCATTAAATAGTGGAAAGTACTATGAAACCTGTTTCCCTTTTTAAATTACAACTAATGTTTTCAATTACAGCTAATCGTAATGTTGGAAAACACTGAGATTTTCACAACGCTCCCCAAGTGTCTGCAAAGTGGGCTCGAGAAACACTGGTCCAGAGAAACACACCCTGAGTGAAGAGTCAGGTCCAGGCCTCAATAGTCAACAGCATCCTTCCTCTCAGCTCAACTTCCCTGCGTCTCCACCAGAAGCCTCACAGCTTGCTGAATGACTAGGACGAATGAGCATTCCTAAGAGTGGGGTTGCAAAGCCAGGGGCAGTCTAGCAAAGATCAGCAGCCCCTGATACGGCTCAAGAGCTTTTTCATTCATCTGGCCACTTATTTTATGCCTTTTGTCATGGGCTGAAGTGTGCCCCCTGAAACTCCTATGTTGAAGCTCTACCCACTCCCCAACGGCAGCTCAGAATGTGACCTTGGTTGGAGACAGGCCCTTAACGGGGTAATTAAGGTTAAATGAAGTCAGATGGGTGGGGCCCATCTTGAAATTTCTGGCTGTGGCCAAACTCTGCAACATTTGGGCCCTCTTCTGTTAAAACTGCAAACCATCATCACTCGAACCTCAACACACAATCTGTTTGCTATTTGTGAAAAGTTGATTGGACTTGTCGGAACTACTTTTAGACTATTAGAAAAAAATCTATGTTCTTTGGTAACAAACTTATGTGTATTCCCTTGACCAAAAAATTGGCATATTATATGAAAAAACTTGTCTGAAATTTTTAGGACCTCATGCTTGAAAAAAAAATTTTCTCATGCTCGAAAATTCTTAATGGAACCCATTTAAGATCATTTCTAAACCCTCTCTTTAAAAAAAAACAAACGGCATTATTTGAGTTACAATGATAATGGAACTCAATTCAATTAATGTTGGGAAACCCTATGCAGCTAAAACTGAGCATACTTGTGGGTAAGTTTGGCAATACGTCCTTTTGAGAGTTTTCTAAAGCAACACAGTCATCTGTGAAATTGGAGCATTTAAACAAGAGGCCAACGACGTTCTGACTGGGCCCCCTATCGAGACAGACCCTAGGCTGAAGTGACGTATGACCGCTTGACTCACAAGGTCCAGACTTTCCTACACCGGCTTTATTTAAAACACAAATAAGTATTTCTCTTTCTTGTAATGGCAAATGGTTCAAATAATGCTGAACATGAATCATTGACTAATACAAGGACTTTAAATATGAAACAAAATTATTTTAAAAAAAGCAAAAGAATAAAGGTTATATACAAAAGGGACCTGGAATCTTTAAGCTGATTCCAAAAATGAAATGAGTAGAAAATCTGTGGTGAAACCAGAACATTCCACCCCTGCTTTGGAGAAGGGCTATTATACAACATTCAGTCAGCTGAAGAAGGATTGGTAGAGAGGTGTCTATACATAAGTTTCAAGTCATTTTTGCTTGTGCAGAATCATCCAGATCTTCCCAAGACTGAATGGGCAGTCCTGTGGCTTTCTTCCTTTTCCATATTCCCAACAAGGCTACATGAAGTTCAACTCTCGATGAGCCGCTTACAACAGCAGTTCCTTAGGAGCCAACACGACAGGTGGGTCAGATTTCCCTATGAGAAACAAACTGGCCACCCACAGCAAAGTATCAAAATGGACAAGTCCTCCTTTCCTCTTCCTTCCGATTATGTACAACATGTCTCCTTTTAAGACTCTTCTCCCCATCACGCTTGTTCCTTCACACGTCTAAACCTTGAGGTGATACGAAGGAGACCGACATCAAGAAAAGAAAATTCAATTCTGAAATGAAGAGAACTGGAAGGTATACAATACACCCCCAGAGCATCTCAATAATCCCTGCTACAGTACGGTTCGGTGTACTGCTACAGTTCGTAGATAAATATTGGCAGCTTGGAGGAGTTCCATTTTTTTCCCCCTGGCGGTTAACGAGTACCAAATAAATACTGGGCGAGACGAGTTTGCTGGGAGAGTTAGAAATAAAAAATTAACCAATTTTTATCCCTGTGATAATTCAATGCCAGTAGGAGGCAAGTACTGAAGAAGAGAAGGGACAACTTTCATGCTAAAAAAAGAATTCCTCTAATCATTCTGTCACCATCTCTTGTTAAGAATCCAGGGAATCCCAGAAATAGAAAATTAGTTTCAGAGGACCCCTGAGGCACTTTAAAGCCTTAAAAAATTACAGTAATAATAAATTAGCTATTGCTCTTTAGAGGCTTACAGAGCAGCAGAAGCATGAAAATCAGGTTGAAAAAGTTATGTCCAGATTACAAGCTTTCTGAGCTGCTCAGCCCTCTCTAAAGCTTAGTTGGATCTCCAAATACCTTTAAAAAGACATACAATTTAACACAGACTGAGTGATTTTTTGTTTAGTGGTAGTGTGAAATTTGGTCCTTAATGGCAGCAGCTGTCTTCATCCTTTTCAAACTCAGGTAACATTAAGTACATTAAGACAAGACATAAAAGAAATATACAGCAAAGGGGAAAAAAGCCCAAACTGACAAACACCTCAAGGAGTCACTAAGTTCTCTCGCACCCTTCGACTTGGATCTCCCTCTCAGTTTTTTTGTGGAGAGGTGTAACACAAGACATTTTTCTTATAGATGCTAGACAATGGCATCGAATGGACAATGGTTATCAAGGGACTTTAAAAATCTGACCCCAAGGAATCCAGGACAGGTAATTCGGAGGTATACTTCTGATACGGGGCAAATTCTAGACTAAAGAAATGATCATCTTGGGTAAATGTTATAATAGATGAAACTAAGTCCAGTTTTTTGTTTTTTTGTGTTTTTTTTTTTGTTTTAAGTGTTCTACCGCCTTCAGCTATCAATCATCTCTGACAGCTCAAGCAGAAGGTCATCTTCATCTTTCCCAGGATCCAAGTCGATCTCAGCTTCTAATTTGCCTCCTGAAATCTCCCATATTAGTTTCTCAAAATCATCCTCCACTGAAAGCGGGGGCTTTCCTGTTGAGGCAGAGCTGAGTCGGCGAGTTTTCGTAGCCACCTGGGATGAAGAAGGGCCAGATACTTCCGGTGGGGAGGGATCGGAAGAGGACTGGACCGGAGGCAGCGCAAGACTGTAAGAAAAAAACCCAAAAGATTATTAGAAAACTGCCCTTTGTCAGTGGTTGGCTGAATGGTCCCACCATTCAATGGTCCCACCCATTGAATGTCTCAGGAACACAAAGAGTTAGCAAAGAGCTGTTTCGGATAAAAAACGTAACACAGAACTGTTTTACTGATTTGGGACAAAGCATTTTCATCCTTTAAAGAAGCGGAACTCAAACAGATATTTAAAACATCAAAAAAAAAAAAAAAAATACAGTCAATATATAAACAATGGCACCAAAGGAGAACAGCAACCCCGAGTATCATGTTTTCTTGCGATTAACTGGAAGCTTACATTTACTTAGACGTGGCTAAATCGGCAATGTTCAAATGTTTATTAAGCAGTGTTATTCTCCAGAGCATAAATAAGAAGAGTGGCCTAAAGTCTGCTTAGGAAGAACCGCAAGTATTACCTGTCTCTGGGTTTTTCTGTCTCGGGCAGAGAGACTGACTTGTCCTCAGAGAGGAGTGGGACGACAGCCTACAAAAGGAAAATTAAGGCGATTCAGTGGGAGGCAGGCTTTTTTTATTTGAACATACTCATGTTCTTTTGCCACTTTCTCAGAATCTTGGTTATTATTCTGGAAATCCAAGAATAAATAGTCCCAAGGTTGAGTGCCGAAACAGGCAAAATATCTTGCTGCCCAAGAATTCGCTTTAAAAAAAAAATCCCATTCTGCCTCCCCACAAAGGTGTGCTTGTAGATGGAGACTACGGTAACAACCTAAACTACCAAGATGCGGAGGCAACGGCAGAAGCGGCACAGAGGCAGGGAGCTGGCAGAGCTCCTCTCCCGGCTTTCCTCCCACACCGCTCACAGCAGCGTCTAGTTGGATCTACGCTTACCACAGCTGCTTTCCTGGTGGGGCTTTCCTGTAGGACGCTGCTGGAGCCGAGTGGCTTCACAGCTGCAATGACAGCAGGGTGCACCTCTGCCGCCTTGCGTTTGGGGGCCAACTTGGGGGATGAGACCACTTTAACGACAGATGGCTTCACGTTGACTTTGGGTTTAGCTACAAGGGACAGAAAATATCTGATTAAGAGCTAGAATAATTCTTCTTTCACATGGAGAATAATTTAGAATATCGACCTTCCTTCACAATACTGGAAATAACACACACACCCCAAAATGAAAACAATCCATGAACGATCTGCACTATACATGTGGGCATAATGTAGATGTATACTCAAATAATCCCTTCCAGTGGCTCTTGAATTTGCTGTTCTTCCATTCCCTGGTGTGTTCCTTCTTCAAAACCAGAGGAAAGATACACCACAGAAAGCTTTTTCCCCCACGGAGATGTAACTGACATATTAACATTATATTAGCTTAAGGCATACAACATAATGATTCAATATACCGTGATCGTATGACGGCCATGGTAAGTCTACTTAGTACATACACAGTTACAATTTTTTGTGTGTGAGAACTTTTAGGATCTACTTCCTAGCAACTTTCAAATATGCAATACGGTTTTTTTTTTTAATTTTGTTTTCTAACGTTTATTCATTTTTTAAGAGAGTAAAAGTGGGGGAGGGGCAGAGAGAGACGGAGACACAGAACCTGAAGCAGGCTCCAGGCTGTCAGCAGGGAGCCCTTTGCGGGGCTCAGAACCCATGAATCGTGAGATCATGACCTGAGCTGAAGTTGGACGCTTAACCACCTGAGCCACCCAGGTGCCCCTGCAACACAGTAGTAGTTAACTATGGTACGTTACGTCCCATGACTTGTTTAAAAATATGCAATCCTTCACGAATCTGCATGCCATCCTTGCCTGGGGGCCATGCTAGTTTTCTCTGCAGCGTCCCAATTTTAGTTACGTGCTGCCGAAGCGAGCTTTAGACAAAGCTCTTTCTCTTTTTTTTTTTTTTTTGTTTATCAACTGATTTTGAGAGAGAGAGAATCTCAAGCAGACTCTGCGCTGTCAGCATGGAGCCCGATGTGGGGCTCGAACCCACAGCCCGTGAGATCACGGCCTGAGTCGAAGTCGACCGCTCAACCGACTGAGTCAGGCACCTCTAACAGCAACTTTAAATTCTGAGAAAGGAACTCCTCTAGTTTTGTCTTTATTTTAAATAGACTTATCAAAAATCCTACTCTCCACCTGCGTGACCAGCATACAACACAACCGGAATCTGACTCAACTGTTGCCAGGAGTTACTAGAAACTCGGCAATTGTGAAATCCTAAAGCAACACACTTTAGCAAAACCACTCACCTTTACCCCTTTTTTCCAAGGTCTGTGCTGCACATTTCACATTCAATATTGAGTCCCCAATTCCTGAGGTTTCTACCTCTGCTTTTTGGGATGACTTTGTGGGCAGCCGCTTTGTCAGGTGCCGTGTGATGCCTGGCGCAGCCGCGAACAGGGCCTTCTCTGCTATCTGAGTGTTGCAGGAGTCTACATCTCCCCGAAGGGGTGTCAAAACTGATTTTTCCTTCTGCATCGTTCCCCTCTCCAATTGTTTCTGCATGTGCTTCTCTCTCATAGTCTCACATCTCTTGGCTTGAATTTTAGGGATGCCAACTCCCGTGGTCTCTTCTGAAGCCTGTGGATAAATTTAAATGACAGATTTGAAAACTTAGTACCCCCAACAATCTGTATGATAATTATTATTTGTAAGTTACCAGGCTTTCTTTAGATCTCAAAAACAAAAACAAAAACAAAAAAAACCAAAAAACAAAAAACTTAGGGCACCTGGCTGGCTCAGCTAGTAGAACACGCAACTCTTGATCTCAGGACTGTGAGTTTGAGCCCCACATTGGGTATACAGGTTACTTAAAAATAAAATCTTTATCTATTTATCTATCTATCTAAAAGTAGGCTTCACACCCAGCACAGAGCCCAACGTGGGGTTTGAACTCATGCCCAAGAGTCAGATCCAACTGAGCCACCCAGGCACCCCAAAATTTAAATCTTTAAAAAAAACAAAACAAAAAACTTGTTTCAAAGAAAAAAACTAAAGCTGAAACTAATATAATACTATGTCAATTTTATTTCAATTAAGAAAATCTTATTTATAAGTTACTAGGCTGACCTCTAAGTCTAGCAGAGTCTGACGTGATCTAGAACACAAGAGCTGATATTAAACGGAAAATGCCAAGCTGAAGATGAACGTTAAAGATACATGGAACAAGGGGCACCTGGGTGGCTCAGTCAGTTAAGCGACCGACTCTTGATTTCCACTCAGGTCATGATTTCCTGATTGGTGGGACTAGGCCCTGCATCGGACTCTGTGTTGACAACAGGGAACCTGATTGGGATTCTCTCTCTCCCCCCCTCTCTCTGTCCCTCCCCCGTGCATGTGTCTGCATGCTCTTTCTCAAAATAAACAAACATTAAAAAAAAAATGTGTGGAACAACAAAAACCCCAATGTTATAGGATAGATGATCTTGACCCTAAGTCAACTACAAACGCCTCCTAATCAGACACTGGCCCAAAGATTTATGTTCAATGATATTCATCCTCTTAACTGTATAAAACTACATCTACATGTCCAGAAACAGACTATATTGACATAATAGAACATTATGTGGCCAACTACTGTCTTGAAGAATTATGAATACAGCATAATTAAAGCAGGCTGCAAAACGATACACTGTAGAGTTCTCAATTACTTTATTTTTTTAATGTTTATTTTTGAGAAACAGAGTGGGGGAGGGGCAAGAGAGACAGAGAGAGAGAGACAGAGACAGAGAGAGAGACAGAGAATTCCAAGCAAGTTCTGTGCTGTCAGTCCAATGCGGGGCTCAAACCTATAAACTGTGAGATCATGTGACCTGAGCCAAAATCAAGAGTCAGATGTTTAACCAACTGAGCCACCCAGGAGCCCCTCAACCATTTTCTAAACATGAGTTAAACACTGAACAAGTTCACATATACATGTGTATATAAACAAAAGGCTTGCAAGAAATCCATGAAGAAACCTAATGGTTACTACATCTGAGTTGTGGAATTATAAGCATTATTCTTTATTAAAAAAATAAAAGTTCCCGGGGCGCCTGGGTGGTGCAGTCGGTTGAGCGTCCGACTTCAGCCAGGTCACGATCTCGCGGTCCGTGAGTTCGAGCCCCGCGTCGGGCTCTGGGCTGATGGCCCAGAGCCTGGAGCCTGCTTCCGATTCTGTGTCTCCCTCTCTCTCTGCCCCTCCCCCGTTCATGCTCTGTCTCTCTCTGTCTCAAAAATAAATAAAAAAAAACGTTTAAAAAATAAAAAAAAAATTTAAAAAAAAAAAAAATAAATAAATAAAAGTTCCCAAGTTTTGTACAATGGGTGACATTATGCTTAATTTAAAGAATATTAAATGGGTGGCTCAGTCAGTTAGGCGCCCGACTTCGGTTCAGGTCATGATCTCATGGTTTGTGGGTTCAAGCCCTGCACCGGGCTCTGTGCTGAGAGCTCAGAGCCTGGAGCCTGCTTCAGATTCTGTTTCTTTCTCTCTCTCTCTCTCTCTCTCTCTCTCTCTCTCTCTCTCTCTGCCCCTCCCCGGATCACACTCTCTTTCAAATATAAACATTAAAAAAAATTTTTTTTAAATATTAAATGGGGGTGCCTGTGGCTCGGTTGGTCAAGCATCCGACTTTGGCTCAGGTGGTGATCTTGCAGTTCATGAGTGAGAGCCCCTCATTAGGCTCTCTGCTGTCAGCACGGAGCCAGCGTCAGATCCTCTACCCGCCCCACCTCCCCCGCTTGTGTGAGCTCTCCCACACTCTCTCTCTCAAAATAAACATTAAAAAAATATTAAGCGGCCAATTAAAAACTTTAAAGGGGTAGAGAACACCGAGATACACAAAAGTACAGAAAACTCTCACAGAAAATTATAAGCACAGTGAAAGCTTGTTTCCCTAACTTATCAGTGAAACGTTACATGAAATTTATTATGCTAAAACTAAAAGGCACATTTTACCATTCATTTGGCCTTTGCTTGCCATGAACAAAACTATACAATGATCTAAAATAAACTCACCTCTTTAGCCTCTGTTCTAGTAACAGTGCTCTGAGAAACCACTTCACTTCCTTCTTGAAGTTTCTTCTCTTCTTTTATACCTATATTCACATTAAACACATCATCAATTCTCTCACTTAGGCTGCAACTTCAGTAACAGATTAAAGCAAAACTTTTCTTCATAAAAATAAAGACAAGACAGGACAACTAAAATTGTAGATAAAGCCCATCGTCCTCATAAAGCTTAGAAATGCCTGTTAAAGTATCAAAGGTCTACAGAGCGCTCCTGTAAAGAAACAGCTTAACTTCATCGGATCCAGTGGTCTTCAAAGTTATCCGAGTACAGTTCTGGCAGAACTCCTACGAACACAGCGCGCACGACTGCCCTCTGACACACGACTTGGGGAAATGGGGAAATGGCACCACAGACCGAACTGTGTCCTTACCTGGTTTTTTTGTGATTCGGAGAAGCCGCCTTGCCCCGGGGGTGGCCTCGGGTTGCTGCTGGGAACCGATGCTGCTCTCTGAGCTCTGCTGCCCACGCAGCGCCTTCTCCTGTTTAATCTCCTCCAGCGTCTTGATGTGCACTTCCTGCATGGACTTGGTTCTCCCTGCGGGCTCCTCCGACGTTACTTTGCTGATGACTAGAGGTGGCAAAACCACCGTTTTTTTAATTTCGCTGTCGGCCTTCAGCTTGATGCAAGTTACATCCTTTTTGTTTTTTTGTCTCTCTGCTTCCTGTTGCCGATGTTTCTTTTCTGCCAAGACCTCAGAGAAGGTTTTGATTCGGATAGTGGAGGGGCTTCTTGTTCCTAAAGTAGAATCATCGACTTTTGAAGGTCCGTCTGTCTTGAGTTTAGGTTGTAATTCTCCACGTTTCTGACTAGCTTTTTCAAGAAGAATTTCTTCTAATGTCTTCACGTGAATCTCACCAACTTTAGTAACTCTCTCTGTTTTCATGGGGGAAAAAACAAGTCACTGTATTTGGAGTTTATCTCTTAACAACTCACGATCTTTCTGTTCTTGGATCAGGACAGAGTCCTAATAGAGTAGTATCATTTAGGCAGGTAATTAAAATGATCAAAGTATTATTAGTCTCATTTTCAGTTTCTGAATACTCCAAGTTTCAGGAAGTGGCCCTCAAGGAAAACTCTTAGGTGGCAAAAATTACTGATTTGTTAGAGTTGTATTCAGAAGCTTATTCCCGAAGAACCTCAAAGCCACTTCCTAGCTGGAGAAATCTGTCATTGTAAATCTCACCAAACTAGTAATGAACTAATTCTTCCATTCATTTATAGATCTAAACATGTGCTGGACACCGTGCTAGAAAAAGAACGGTAAGCAAAACACAGTATCTACCCACATGTAATTTAAACTCTGAGGGACCAAACAGGCAACAACAAAGTGTGATAATAACGTTGTGATATGTTGTTGTTTTTTAAGTAAGCTCTACACCTAACATGGGGGCTTGAACTCATGACCCTGAGATCAAGAGTCACACTCCCTCCCCTAAGGACTTAGCCAGCCAGGCGCCCCAACAATGATAATCTGATACAGGAAGTGTGATGCTCATACATAGGAACAGACAGCAAGAACCCCAACCTCTGCCCAGGAACCGGTGAAGGGAAGCTTTTCAGAGGAAGTCATATTTAAGTGATATGTGAAGGATGAAAAGGAGGTGAGACGGGTCCAAGACAGAAGAGAAATGGGAAAGGCTCAGAGAGTGGCATGCCCCCGAAGAGCTATTTTTAATGACACATTCATCATTCTACATCTGTTTGAAGAGCAAATTCACACTGACAGATACGCCTGTCCTCACTACTGAAGGGCTAAAATAAAGAAAGAATGATGTAATGTGGGAAAATCTGGAGACTGTACACACACATTTGATAAGTGAATGACAGCTCTTCATGCAAGATCAAAACCCAAAAATATCCTTTAACAACCTTAAACACATCACACTTGGTTTCACCTTTTGAACTTTTGAATGTGCCGTCCCTTCTACACAGAATATTCCCTACTGGTCTCATTCTCCTGCTGCCTAGTTAGTTTTAACTGATTTCAGTTTAGAACCTGACACCCTCCAATCTCGCTGATTTCTCTGATCATAGCACTGCTCACACAGTACTTCAAGTGTGTGTATTTCCAACCACACCAGATAGATACTTCATAAAAAGGGGCTATATTTAGTTATCTGAAATATGTCAGTACCGTAGCTGTACATAGACAGCACTCAAACAGATACTGAATCACTTCCTTAGGTTTCTCGAATACAAATTCTTCCATTTGAAGACAGTGGGCTGATCTCAGAATTACCACTCCAAGGGAGCTCGTGAACAGGGACATGAAGACCTTGTTTCCCCACTCTACCAACATTTTATCAAAACGACAGAGAAGATAATAAAAGTAGAAGAAATCCACAGCGCTGGAAAACAAGGCTACCACCGGCAGAGCATAAATCTTGAGGGATTTCTGAGATAAGACAGCAGCTGTCTGAATTACAGAAAAACAGAAAAAGAACAAAAAAAAAAAACTGTAGGAGTGAGATCTGTTCTTCCCAGCAGAGCCAAAGAAAACCCGCCAAACTAGCAGGAAAAGCAACAGTGGGTAGAAACGTAAGGATGGGAGGCACCTGGATGGCTTAGTCAGTTAAGCAACCGACTCTTGGTTTCAGCTCAGGTCATCATCTCAAGGCTTGTGAGATTGAGCCCCACATTGGGCTCTGTGCTGACAGTGCGAAGTCTACTTGGGATTCTGTCTCTCCCTCTCTAACCTTCCTGCTTTCATGCTCACACGCTCTCTCTCTCAAAATAAATAAACTTAAAAAAAAAAAAAAGGCACTTTCATGATGAAACTTAAAAAAAAAAAGGAAAAAAGAAATTTAAGGATGACTTATAGAACAGCTGGACCAGTCATGACCTTCTCCTGAGAACTGCTCCCTAAAATGAGGAGGAGAATCCGCTGGGGAGGGGAGCACATTAGGAGGTCGGGGCTGAAGGGAGAAGATGAAACAAATGACAAGCAGAAAAAGAACAGGGGACAAGAAGAAAAAGTACAGCTAGGGAAGGAAAGAAAGTGGCTGTGCTCTGAAAGTAAAGAAACTTCTTACTGTGGCAATGGTATGAGCCCCCAGTCTTCTAGCCTGCAACCCACACAACTGCCTTTCAGTACACCTTCCCCACTTAGGCGGACCTTACTTGTGCCTCCCAGTCAGGAGGGAGGATCACCTGAGGACAAGTTGGTTAGAACCCACACAGGAAACCCAGGCTAGGAACTTACAGCTATGAAAACGCAGTAACATTAAAAGTGAACCAGAGACGCCTGGGTGGATGGCTCAGTTGGTTGAGTGTCTGACTCCTGATTTGGGCTTAGGTCATGATCCCAGTGTTGGGGGACAGAGCCCTATGTCTGGCTCTGCACTGAGCGTGGGGCCTGCTTAAGATTCTCTCTTCCTCTCCCCTCTCTCTGCTTGTGCACTCTCTAAAATTAAAAGAATAAATTAAAAAAAACAGTGAACCAAAATAGAGAGAAGCGATGAAGATGACCAAATAATATACTCACACATTTTTTAAAAGGTTCAAATTAGAAACTCCAGAGCAGCCTGAAATCAGGCTGTAAAAGACGGAGAAATCAGAGAACCAAAAAAGGGTCTTGGAAAACAAAAACACAAGTGCAAAAATAAATCCAACAGAAGGAACTAATAAAAAAAAAGCCCACCAACCTGGTCAAAAATCAGCCATCTAGAACAGGTTTAACAAACTATAGTTGCTGGGCCCAATGTGGCCATGATCTCAATTTTACAAATACAACTTTATTAGAACATAGCTGCACGGATGCATTTACATATTGTACAAGGCTGCTTTCACACCACAACGGCAGGGTGGAGTAGTTGCAATGGAGACCACAAACCTTTGCAAAGCCTAAAATATTTACTATATTCCTGACCTAGAAAATAAAGCCAAGCAAAGACCATAGAAGGTGAGGCAAACCCCCAAAACCCAAAGGAATGGAGAATATGAAGACAAGATTAAAAGACATGAGAGGCCTATGTCCAGAAGTTCCAACCTCTGTCTAGTAAGAATTCCACAAAGAGAAAACTAAAAAGAAGGGTGGGAAAGGAATACTCAAAGAAATTGGAAGAATGTTTTCTAGAACTAAAAAAAGGTAAGTCCTTAGATTTGAAGGGCCCACCTGAATACTGGTCTGAATGAACAAAAAGTTCCACGTTTAGAGCCACCGTACTAAAGTCACAGCATAGTAGGGAAGGGTAAAGAAAATCCCAACTGAAAGTTTCTGAAGAATAAATTCAGGTTCTTTACAAGGGTAATAATGTTTGACATCAGACTCCCTTTTTATGATGCTGGCAAAATCTTCACACACAAACCAGATGAAAACAGTATGAAAAAAGAGCACATGCCAACACGATTCATAAACAGATATAAAAACTAAAAAGCATCAAAGTGAGGAGCGCCTGGCTGACTCAGTCAGTAGAGTGTGCAACTCCTGCTCTCTGGGTTGAGAGTCTGAGCCCGACTTTGGATACAGAGAGTACTTAAAAAAAACAAAAGAAAAAAAACAACCAAACATCAAACTGAATCTAGCAATGTATAAAAAAGCTGAAGGGCTAGAGTACATGTTCATTTTACTATTCATTAAACTGTATACATGTATATGTTAAGTAGTTAGACTTTCAAATTTAAAAGGTTTAAAAATTACGGGTGGCTCAGCTAGTGAAGCATGTGTGTCTTGATCTCAGGGTTGTGGGTTTGAGTCCCATGTTGGGTGTAGAGATTACTTAAAAATTAAAATCTCAATATAAGGAAGAAAATTAAAATACTTAAAACCTCAACACCCAAATAAAACAAATGTTAATATTTTGGTGTATTTTTTGCAGTGTTCTTTGTAGGCATATACTTTTATCTTTACAAAACTGGAGTCATCTCATATATATGGATGCTACTTCCGAGAATAAGTTTCTAGAATAAGAAAATAAATTTCATCACTCCCATAAAATAAGGTTCTTACCCTACATCAAAAAGTCAAAAGCACTATGTGTTCTTTTGTAACCTTTCTTCATTCAATATAATGTGAGAAATTTTCCACATCATTATTGTTAAAACATGACTTATGACAATAATTACGTTAGTACATAACTACCTTAATTGAACTGGATTTCTTTTTGTTGGCTATTCAGGTGGTTTCCAGTTTCTTACTACTAATGCTATGGTGAACTAATGATTTTGCCATCTTTTAAGAAGAGGATTCATACCAGTGAGTAATTAATTACTTAGATTGTTACGGCAAGGAAAAAAAAAATAATAGAAGCTGGTTTTAGAGTTTACTTACCTGCTGCCTCCTCACTGTTTGGACCAGCTGACATGCCTAATCGCTCCTTCAGAGACTTGGAAACGTGAACTGTGAAGAAAAAAGAAAAAAAAAGTTGAACCCAGACTTTTTTGTTCATTATTATTATTACTATTATTTTTTAATTTAGAGAGAGAGCATGTGCACATGAGTGGGCAAGAGGGAGAGAGAATCTTAAGCAGGCTCCATTCTCCATGCAGAGCCTGACACAGGGCTTGATCCCATGATGTTGGGATCATTACCAGGGCTGAAATCAAGAGTTGGACACCTGACTGAGCCACCCAGGTGCCCCAGAACTTTTCCCCCCAAAGTTTACAAATTGGCTTATGCTTCTCTTCTAATGCAAATTCTTAAAAAACAAACAAAAAAAACCCCTCTTAAGATCTTAAAATTTTTCTTTTCCACAAAACAGACCTATGTGAATCATGAATTCCCTAGAGTATTCCAGAAAGCTTAAAAAATTTTTTTCTTAGATCTGAAAAGCAAAAACTACTGAATTCAGGGAAATAATTTTGTTATTGTACAGCCTTCTAAAGTCTTAGTGGCATCAAAAGGCTCCCATCCCTCAAATCTATTTTACTTATTTAAAAAGAAGTTTTTTTTAATGTTTATTATTTCTGACAGAGAGAGAGAGAGAGAGAGAGAGAGAAAGAAAGAGGGCATGAGTGGGGGAGGGGCAGAGAGAGAGGGAGACACAGAATCCGAAGCAGGCTCCAGGCTCTGAGCTGTCAGCACAGAGCCCGGCGGGGGTCTCGAACTCATGGATAGTGAGATTATGACCTGAGCTGAAGTTGGATGCTCAAATGACTGAGCCACCCAGGTGCCCCTCAAATCTATTTTAAAATAGGCTTCTTAGTTATGAAAATTTTCAATATGATCAATAGGCCAGGAGAAAAAGGGTATAGCTGCATAGAAAAAGAATAACTTCTACTCGCTCTGAGAATGCAAGGAAGACTCTAAATAAGAACAGCTACCCATCAAAGTCTCTTGGAGGGCGCCTGGGTGGCTCAGTTGGTTAAGCGTCCAACTTTGGCTCAGGTCATGGTCTTGCGGTTCGTTGAGTTCAAGACCCGCATCAGGCTCTGTGCTGTCATTGCAGAGCCCACTACAGATTTCCTGTCCCTTTTTCTCTCTGCCCCTCCCTGCTCATGCTCTCTCTCTCTCAAAAATAAACATTAAAAAAAGAGAGAGAGAAGTTAAAACTAAACACGATAAAAAAAAGATTTTTTTTTTTTTTAGTAATTAACACCAGTGTTTCATTGCTAAGTCATAAAAGGAAAAAAAATTCCAACCTTGATTTCTTTCCATAAATAGAACTTCAACTAGGTAATCACTCTAACTCCCAAACATCCTCAAGTCAGTCCATATCTCTCCGTACCAACTTCCAGGACCACTATATCTATGCCACTAACTCCTCTCCTCCAGATTATTTTAACATCCTGCTAACTAATATTCTGGACAGCATTCTTGTCTCCTTCTAATCTTTCTCCATATTTTAGGCAGGGTGATGGTTCTAAAATGCATATCTGAGCTTTTGATTCTCCTTCATAACCTTCCCATGGATTGCTACTAAGCCCAAAGGCTCTACAATGGCTTAAAAAGCTTTATATGGGGGTGTGTGGGAGGCAGGAGTCGGACACATAACCGATTGAGGCACCCAGGTGCCCAACACCGTGTACTTTTTCTGTCACAGAATTTATCACAATATATAGAAATATTCCCATCTGCCATTATACTATAAACTTCTGAGGACTGTGATGGTATTTATTTTATCCAGTGGCATCTACCTAGAATCTAGCAGAGTAAACACTCAAATGTTTGTTGTTGAATACAGACACAAGATAATCTGATTTACCTGAACAACAACCACAAAAAATACAAACCATCCTTGATAACATTACAAGAGAGAAGCGTCATGATTACACACACACGTACACACACGCACACACGCACACGTGTATTAGAATGAAGGTACCTTTCTTTGGTGCTTTGTCAGTGTTTGTTTCTGTAGCTTCAACTTTCTTCCCTAACCTCTGTGCAAGGCTACGCTTTAATGGAGGATCGCTGTCACCACCTACAAACAGACAGAACTTAGTTTAAGAGTTTAAATCCATCTTCAACAAGGTAAAGAACTATAAGCAAACAGACAACACAGAATAATTGTTAAGTTTTCTGCGTTTATACGGTGTGTTCATTCACTAGCTTCCTTAGAATTCAGTGTTAGAGAATACAAAGGTAGCAGAAAGAAAAAATAAGGAACAAAAAATTAGAACACACAAATCAACACCTACCAAATAATAGACTAAAACTACAAATAGCCCTGAATGATAAGCCCTGATTAAGGCCAAAATTCAGAATTAGGATTATGTGGGGAAAAAAACAAAAACAAAAACACGTACAAACAAAAGTCTTATTTGGCCAACTGCTGAATTCTAGGCATATCTGGGGTTAAATGCACCTGTGATGATTAGGTGACCAGCAAAGCAATCATTACATTTTCCTGTGACATGAAGACTCTGAAGACTAAATAGCTCTCTCTTCTAGATAAGAAATCTAAGGTTATGAAGGATTCTGTAGGTTACTGAAGTCGCCAATTAGTGATAGAGCCAAGACCTGAACCAGGTTTCCCGCCCCCTGGTTTGCGGTCTTGTACTGCTCTACACAAGGTGTCTACGTGTCACCAGCTGAAAGTTGTTTTTCAGGTTGCCCGACTGAAGGTATCATCTTTGCAGGGTCCCATTAGAAACTGGAGAGACTAGACACAAGGTAGGATTTTTCTCTCCATTCTCATTTGTAATTTAAATGTGACGCGGTCCGTGAGTTTGAGCCCCGCATCAGGCTCTGGGCTGATGGCTCAGAGCCTGGAGCCTGTTTCCGATTCTGTGTCTCCCTCTCTCTCTGCCCCTCCCCCGTTCATGCTCTGTCTCTCTCTGTCCCAAAAATAAATAAACGTTGAAAAAAAAAAAAAAAAATTTAAATGTGAAACCATAAAATCACAAAGTTTACATGTATGCTGACATTTAAATAAAAAGTCGTATTTTTTAGCTAAAAAACTCAACTTCCAATCTGTCCATAGAAACAAAGAGATATCTTCTTTACTGTTTTTTCAACACAGTACCTTCTAAAAAGCTGGTTATAGTCTAAATTGTAACACTACAAATTTCTGTAATCAATAAAAGGTATTAACGCATACGTGAAAAACATCAAGAAATTCTGTAAGTTCTTGCAGCCAAGAATTCAGAAGGACCAGCAAATCAGTATCGACAGGACGTTCATGCAAAGGGAGTTCTGGAGGACATATCATGTTAATGCACAAACAGAAAACCACAAAGGATCTGCCCCAAATTTATCTCACCTACTGAAAATTTTCGTTTTCCCAGTCTCTCGGTTAGACTCAATCTTACCAAGGGTTCTTCTCCTGAAATGGCAAAAACAGGATTTCTCTACCATTAGTCAATTTTTCTGTATTCAGTAACTAATAATGGGTTACAACGTATGCTCTGATAAGTCCACCCAGGAAGTCTCTTGAAAGTCAGGTCTCAGTATTAAGACTATATCTCACCAGAATTAAAAAATAAATTAATTATTTAAAAAAAAAAAAGACTATATCTCATTGGGAAAAAAAGATTTAACCTATTAAATAATTTTTTTAAAAGTTTATTTATTTGAGAGTGAGAGCAGGGGAAGGGCAGAGAGAGAGGGAGAGAGAGAGGATCCCAAGCAGACTGCGCTGTCAGCGGAGTGCCCGACAAGGGGCTTGAACTCATGAATCATGGGATCATGACCTCTAAGTCAAAACAAAGAGTCGGGTGCTTAGCTGACTGAGCCATCCAGGTGCCCTATTAAACAATAATTTAAATAGCCAAATGCGCAGCCCAAAGGGAATTAATAACACGGTCCTAATTCTAACAGTAGCCAAGCATATGAACACAGGCTGTGTTCTGACCAACTGATTATAAAACCCAAGCTCTTCTTTTTGCTTGTGCACCTCGATATACTCAATGAAACCACACTCTACTCCACTGCTAACCCTTGTACAGAACTTTGATTACCAGCAAAAAGTGAGCTCTTTTTCTTCTAATTCTTTGTTGTTTCAACAGCACATTTAAATGTATCTACGCTACACTTAGGTCATTATTTCTTACCACATTTAAAACTATTAAGAGAAAAGACTTCCATTTTTCTACAGCTTAAAGACTTTATTATAGTTCTTTACTCACAATGGGCAGTCAATAAATTTGTTGAATGAATACAGATAAACGGTAAATGTAAAAATGAAACATACATAAATGTGAGAGGTGCTTGAACAAGAATTTTAACCTTTTATAAGTAAGAGTCAAAGGCACTGATTTTTCTTCTCATCCTTATATGTGACCAACATACTAAAGTCTTCCTGCAAATCCATCGAAGGTACACTACACCCTAGGACTTAGCTCTCTCAGTTATACAGTAGTAGTAGCCTGACAATTCTCAACCCAGACCGACCTATATCTCACCTTGTTTGCTGGAAAGAGTTACTGTCCTCACTACTGTCCGGACATTCTCTTTTTCAGGACCAGGAATGGGCTGAGGTTCGAGTAAAAGACTGGAAACTCCGGAAGAACCTTCTGAATAAAGCAAGTCAGAGAGCAGCAAATAATTTAGGAAAAAATAAAGCCATTACAAGCCAAGAAATTTTGTTTTTGTGACCAGTTAAGTTCAACACAGACCACTGGAGGACTACAGGCCAGTCTTGTATAGGCAAACCTAGTTGCCTTTGGTGAATTAGGGTGGGGCAAGAGAGGGGAGAGAATCCCTATTTCTTCTCTGCCTTGGTCACAATGTAAAAATAAAATATAAAATTGTTTCCAGCGACTCAGGCACTGAATCTACTTATATTTACCAAGAAGGCTAGCTCCTAAAGTTAACCTCAGAAGCACGCCAGCCACCAAGTGTGTCAACTCAACCTTTTAAAATCTGTCTTTTAATCATCTGCAAAACACAGCTCCAAGAACAAGCCTTAGCAAGGGAGTACTTAGAACCAACCATTTGATCCTCTCTAAATACTACTTTTCACACTGGATCTGTAGTTTTTAGGGTTGGAAATATAGGCCAACCAGGCTGAGGCAAGCTCCAGAAGACAACAGCTCCTGAGAAGAATTCAAATAATTCAAAATAAAGCTTTTCTCGCCTCAGTGTGATTTATATGCCATTCTTTGGAGTTGTCTTTCTCAAGACAGAGCAGTTCTTCCCAGCATACTGTTGTCCACGTCTAGCTCTGAGTTAAAAAAGCCGCCCTGATTTCAAGAAGTCTGTGCTTTACTTCAAACAAACCACATGTGCTCATTCTGGCTGCTGCCAAGTGTCCTCATCAGAAGGTTCTTGTCATTCTCCTGTAGTAAAATCCGACCACCCGTGTCAAAACTGATGACTTACCACCTTGCTTCTTGGATTTTTCCTTCATTTTCTTTGACTTAATTTCCTCAAGGGTTTTTATTCCAAAATTCAAACATTCACCTGAGAAACCCAAACAGAAACCACATGAGAAAAGAACACCTCACGCCCTCTGTGTTTTATTTGTGCACAGCAAGCAGGCAAATGTTTTCTGGACAAATAAGGGAAAGTATGTGTAAATCTGCTTGTGCGTACAGTGGGGGCGGAGGAGAGAGAGGTGGCGGTGATCGTGATCCATTCCCAAGTTGTTTAAAAGAGTTCGGGCACATTCAACAGTGCTGCAAGACTCATGAGCAGGCACCAGCAACAAGACGGCCTCTTCTTACCTTGCTTCAAACTGACCCCAGGTTTGCGGGCAGAAGCTGCTCGTAATCCGTTGTGAACTTCGGGAGTTGGTTGCAGGATGGGCGTTTTGCTTTCATCGCCTTCCTCAGAAAACTGATCTATGTATCAACATGTAAGGCAAATGTACAATTAACAACAAGCCCTAATTCTGATTTCTAACTCACTAAATGACCCCCAGTCACTTATTTGCCTTAAAGAAAGAGGTGAAAACTCACCATCATCATCTTCATCATCATCTGCAGCATTGATTACAACTGGTGGATGGGTGGGGCTGGGAACATTTTCCGAACTTTCTACTTTCATAACACTTCGCAGCTGAGGGGAGGGATTAGACTGGACAGACAGTTTGTTCTGTTGAACTGTGAGCTGGTTAGCCTTCACTTCCTCTTCTGGTGACTCAGGCACACTGGGGAGCACAGCTAGACACACAACATCAGTCAGAAGTTAAAAATAGAAGATAAAGTCCCACTTCATCAAAAAATCTCCAACCGCATAGAAGTTTGGTGCATTTTCCTTATGAGCACTTATGTCCTTTTATACCCGATTTCCCCATTTTCACAATTAAGCTGCACACTCCCAGGGAGGGAAAACAGGGCTTTTAGCTAGTAACTCCTCACCGTACATAAACACACTCAAAGTAGGTGTTCAAAACACAGACTAATCTGGAGGCTAGACGTATAAAACTGGTTGCAAATTCTAGACACTTAATTTTAATACTGAAATTTGAGGCTTTTTGCTCAGCAAATAAGAGATAGTAGATATAACACTTCTGAACCAAACCAGAGAGGAGCAAAGCCACTTTTTTCTCTTAAACGGGGGCCAAAATGTGTAGCCATCAAATTTTAATCACCTAAGCAGGGTTGGCAAACCCTTTCTGTAAACAGTTGGGACAGTAAGTATTTCAGGCTTTGCAGACTGCTGTGTCTCAACTATTCAACTCTGCAGCAGGAGCATAAAATCTGGCCATAGAAAATATGTGAATGAATGGGCATGGCTTCCTTCCAATAGAAGGTTATTTTATAAAACAGGTGGGGGGCCAGTTCTGTCAAACCCTGGCCTGGAGAATCAAGTTTCTCTTGGAAAACTCATTGGGTCTGATAAGAAAATGGGAAATGAAGCTATCGTAATCTAAACTGTCATGCTGAGAAACATTTGTGAGGCAGCATGGCTTTTGGCGACAAAAGCTTATGATACTTACTGGTTTATGAGCAGGGCTATCTAGGTATAAGTCATTTAACCTTAAAGAAGAGTTCAGCTCCCTCATCTATAAGGTGGAAATAAAACTGTTTTCTTGCAGGACTAAAAGGCCATGTATGTAAAGTACTCTATATACTGCACACAGCAGGTGTTCATTAAATAGTAACTATTCTTTTAAAACTAAAAACACATCTCACTTTTGCTTGGAGGTAGGAAAAGGCCATCAACGTAACGTCCTCTGTTGTGATGGAAAGCGCAGTTCAGCTTCTGGCATCCCATTGGCTGATTTTCCCAGTAACACGGAATCTCACTACGTTTTTTCTAGAGGAAAAAACACATTGTTTTCAAATAAAAAATGAGTTGTGACCTGTGTTACTTTGGTCATTTGTTTTCTAACAATAAAGTTCATCACAGGCTTCAAAACTCTGAGGTATGTGAGCAGACTGTGAGCAAGAGGGTTGCTGAAAGTGACGCTCTTCCTGCTTGATGGGGAGAGGAAGTGGGTAGGGAAGTAGTTCCTCTGCTGTTGTCTCATCCTAGAACCTCTAAATGCCTACACTTAACTTACAGATGCAGGATAATATATTAGTTAAGATTATGGAATCAAAGATACCATTATGCTACATACTGGCCATGTGATGGTGGACAGGTAATTTAATGCCTCTAAGTCTTAGTATCCTCAGCTATAAAATGGCAATAAGAGTAGCTATTTAAGTTTCATGTAAGGATTAAATGAAATAATGTATACAAGACACTTAGCACATAGAAAAGACTCATTAAACTGCAGTTATTATTTGAAGCTGCGAGTTCATAGCTTTGAGATCGATTTTCCCCTTTGTGACTTCTCTAAGGAAGGCACATGTAACACACTAAGGATTGGTATTTTCCTTCGCAAGCTACCGCACCCTTTTGAAAGGGAACGAGAAAAGAAATACCCTCACATCAAGAATATACTGCTGGGTCACAGGATATATGCTCGGCAGAAATACATACATTACTGCTAATGCATACACTAGATGTGTACGTGTGTTCAAAACAATACTGTTTGTTAACAGCTCCAAAATGGAAAACCAAATGTACACAAACACCAGAATGGATAAATACACTGTAGTTTTTTCATACAAGAGCACTCTACCCAGTACACAGAAGGAATAAACCACTGCTACACTTAACATGACAGTGCAAAAGGAAAGAAGCCATACACAAGAAGAGTCCACACTGTGTGGCTGCACTGATGTAGAGATCAAAACAGGTAAAATTTCTCCGTGGTAGAGCAGTCAGGTTAGTGAGAAGTTTCGAGGGCACAGTTGGCAACAGTCAAGAGATAAAAGGGGAACACAGAACTGCATCTGTTGGATTATGTCGGATGGCTCATCATAATAAGCAACCTAAGGTTTAAAATTGTAGGAAGAGTGGGGCTCCTGGATGGCTCAGCTAGCTCAGCATCTGACTCTTGATTTCGGCTCAGGTCACGATCTCACGGTTGTGAGGTGGAGCCTTCCATCGGGCTCTGTGCTGGGCAGGGAGGCTACTTAAGACTCTTTTTCTCTCTCTCCCTCCACCCCTCTCCCCCTCGAGCATGCACACAGGTGCGCTCACTCTGTCTCAAAAATAAATTAAAAAAAATTCTAGGAAAGAATAGCAGCATTGCTTCAGAAAGCTAAAAATACGGGAGAGAGAAACAAAAACAATTACCATTATAAAAAGATCCTTAAATGTAGCAAAAAGGGCAAAGATAAAAATTGACGATTTTGAGAAATTATTTGATAATACACTGTGTCAGTGGGAATGTGGAAGGATCATACAGCCCTGTGTACTGATAATGGAAATGAAAATTAGCTCAACATCTCTGAAAGGCAGTTTGGTTAGAAAAAAAAAAAAAGTACTTACAAAACTGATGTCCTGAGTTTACTGCCACATGTATAATTACCTATTTTCGATTTATTTATTTATTTATTTATTTATTTATTTATTATTTTTACATTTATTTTTTGAGGGAGAGATGGAGCACAAGGGCAGGGAGGGGTGGAGAGCGAATGAGACACAGAATCTGAAGCAGGCTCCAAGCTCTGAGCTGTCAGCACAGAGCCCCATGCAGGGCTCAAACTCACGAACCAGGAGATCATGACCTGAGGCGAAGTTGGACACCCAACTGACTGAGCCACCCAGGCGCCCCTATAATTACCCATTTTTAAACAGTACAGCAAAGGGGCGCCTGGGTGGCTCAGTCGGTTAAGCGTCCGACTTCAGCTCAGGTCACGATCTCGCGGTCCGTGAGTTCGAGACCCGCGTCGGGCTCTGGGCTGATGGCTCAGAGCCTGGAGCCTGCTTCTGATTCTGTGTCTCCCTCTCTCTTTCTGCCCCTCCCCCATTCATGCTCTGTCTCTCTCTGTCTCAAAAATAAATAAAAACATTAAAAAAAATTAAAAAAAATAAACAGTATAGCAAAAACCTTTACCTTTCAAAGAAATGGACAGAATTTATCAGTCTCCTGGCACACGCAAAAGGGAAGCATAATAGTACTATTCTCTTTTAGACAGAAGTAACAATTATTCAATTACTCCTTCCTTAAGGCAGAACCTAATGCTCCTGGGTCTGTCTTTGCTTAAGTTTTTACTTCTTTCCTGGAAGCAGTTTTCAAATTACTGGATGACTTCTGTAATGATATCCTCTATATACATGACACATGTATATAGTCACATGACATTTACTTGCTCTGGTTTAACACACTTACTGGATTTTGTTTCTTTTTTTAAAAATGTTTATTTATGGGGCGCCTGGGTGGCTCAGTCGGTTAAGTGTCTGACTTTGGCTCAGGTCATGATCTCGCAGTTCATGAGTTCAAGCCCCGCGGCGGGCTCTCTGCTGACAGCTCAGAGCCTGGAGCCTGTTTCTGATTCTGTGTCTCCCTCTCTCTCTGCCCCTCCCCTGCTCGTGCTCTGTCCTTCTCTGTCTCTTAAAAAATAAAATAACACGTTAAAAAAAAACCTTTTTTTTAAAGTTTATTTATCTTTGAGAGAGAGAGAGAGCACACACAAGCGGGAGAGGGATAGAGAGAAAGGGAGACACAGAATGTGAAGAAGGCTCCAGGCTCTGAGCTGTCAGCACAGAGCCCAATGTGGGGATCGAACACATGAAACTTGAGATCAAGAACTGAGCTGAAACCAAGAGTTGGATGTTTCACCAACTAAGCCACCCAAGCACCCCACTGGATTTTGTTTCTAAATGAAAAGTAATACACAATGAAAACCACTTGGAAAATGGTAATAAATGCTTGCTAAAGGTGTGCCTGGCTGACTTAGTTGGTAGAGCAACTCTGGATTCTGGGGTCATGAGTTCAAGCCCCATGTTGGGTCTAGAGTTTATTATTATTATTATTTTTTTTTTTCAACGTTTATTTATTTTTGGAACAGAGAGAGACAGAGCATGAACGGGGGAGGAGCAGAGAGAGGGAGACACAGAATCCGAAACAGGCTCCAGGCTCTGAGCCATCAGCCCAGAGCCTGACACGGGGCTCGAACTCACGGACCGCGAGATCGTGACCTGGCTGAAGTCGGACGCTTAACCGACTGCGCCACCCAGGTGCCCCAAGAGTTTATTATTTAAAAATAAAAAAGAAGAAGAAAAATTATAAATGTCTACATGTATACTTAAAAACTTAAAAGTATTCCATATAAGTGTACCCACTTTTCACTTAGCAACAGATCCTCCCTAGTAACATTCTCCTACAGAATTTTTTTTTAATATTTAAAAGGTGATACAGCACATGGTCCAAAGACATACAGCTGATTCTATGAAGTCACTACGAATACTAAATTAGCTAATAGTAAACCCGACTGCTCCTAAGGGAAATACAGAGTTTAAGTTAGTCAGGTTCCTGCAAGTTTCTGGTCACATTTTTATCAAATAATCAATATAGCATGGTTGAACGGGTGTTTGTGTTTAAAGACACCTTTTTTAGTGTATTCATTAACACAGAACTCAAGGCCAAGGGCACTATACCTCACAACTGAATGAAGCTTATCTAATACAGGTATTTTCTACATAAGGCACTTTAAGAACTTTGTTGCACTTAGTAACACTACACAGCACTTCAGCACAACACTTGGGAATCATTTTAATCCGCAAAATCACCAAGAAAAAGGACAAAAATGCAAAACACGTGGCTTTAAACAGACCACAAAAAGGACACTTGCTAATGGTATGAGAACTAAAACAAGCCAGCAGAGTGTCACCTTGTTCCATCTCAGCTGGGAGTGTGTAGGTCACGTGACTCAAGTTTTTCAATGCTTTGCACACGTCTGCAGATGGCCCATGAAACACCACAAGTATTGATTTGGGGGTTACAAATAAATTTTAGCAAGTAGGTGAATTTGCAAACATGGAACCCATGAATAATGAAAATCAACTGCATGTAGAGGGGGTTACAGTAAAAACACTCCTTTCCATTCCTGTCCCCACTCCCTGACGACCCATGTTTTAAGTTTCTCTTTTATACTCCCAGAGATTTTAAAAATACATATGCAAATGAAAAATATTTTTTTTTTTTTACCAAATGGTAGCATATTATGCACCTTATTCTACCCCCTTGCTTTTTCACTGACAATATATCCCAATCTTTCCTTATCAATAAAGTTTCCCTTTTAAAAAATTTTAACAGCTGTCTAGTACTCCACTGTATGAATGTAGCAATTTACTTTATTAACAAAATTTTTTTTTTAATGTTTTATTTATTTTTGAGAGAGAGACAGAGTGCAAATGGGGCAAAAGCAGAGAGAGAGAGGGAGACACGGAATCCGAAGCAGGCTCCAGGCTCCGAGCTGTCAGCACAGAGCCTGACGCAGGGCTCGAACCCACAAAACCATGAGACTCATGACCTGAGCTGAAGCCAGACGCTTGACCGACCGAGCCACCCAGACGCTCCTAATTGTAGAAAATTTATTTTAAATGAGGGTTAGGTTATTTCACATATCTTATCATTACAAATTATGAGTAATTCTGCATCTATCTTCTTTTGCACGTATGAGCACAGATGACACAAAGCTAAAAACACAAAAACAAAACAAAACAAAACAAAACCCCAGGATACAGTATCTTTGAAGATACAGCCCAAAGACTGCTATCCTTAGGTAGCCTGCTTGCTAAGTTGGCCCTTGGTTGGCATGTGGGAACTTGGCTCTTGGAATGTTCCTACTAGTCAGTTAATTGATCACGGTGCCTAGACTGTGCAAATAACATGTCTTAGGCTGCCATCCTTCTGGGAGTCTAGAGTTCTGGAATGTGCTAGGTAGAGGGTGCTTACATGATTGGCCCCATTAAAAATCTTGGATGCTGAGTTTCTAATGGGTTTCCCTGGGCAGGAACATCCCACACGTAGTGCTGCCCTTTCATTGCCAGGAAGTGTGTGCTCTGCGTGACCCGTCATGAGAGGGAGATCGTAAAAGAAAACCGCACATGGATTCCTCCAGACGCTGCCTGTGTCTTTTTTTCATTTCTAATCAGTGTACCTCCCCATCACTGTAATAAATCTTAGCCATGAAACACAACTATATGCTGAGTCTCCTGATGAGTTCTAAAGTATATCTAAATGTAAATCTATTTTTCAGGTTTATTTATTTATTTTGAGAGAGACAGAGAGAGCATGAGCAGGGGACGGGAGAGACAGAGAGGCAGAGAGAATCCCAAACAGGCTCCGTGCTGTCAGCATGGATGACAAGTGGGGCTTGAACCCACAAACTGTGAGATCACGACCTGAGCCAAAACCAAGAGTCTGACGCTTAACCAACTGAGCCACCCAGGTTTCCCTCTAAATGTAGATGTTCTTAGAGACTCTGACACACCACGCCTTTTAGGGAGTTGTGCCAATTTATACTTTGCCAGTACTACATTAATTTTCAAAAGCTGCAGAGTATTTCTCTGAATTTATTTAGTGAATTCCCTGCTCTTTGGAAGATAGGCAGCACAGAATGCAGTTAAGAGGCCATAAATCTAGAACCTACCTGGAGTAACTCTGTAACCCCAGGCATATAAAGTGCATGGTCAGTCTTCCTTCCTTCCCCACCTCCCCTCAAACAATGTAGTCCAAGGGCATTAGGTGAGGCCAAGAGATGAGAGGCAGGCATTCATGCTGGGCATGTGGCGCAGGGCGGGGTGTTGGAGCCTGACTGAATGAGGAAGGCATCACGTGACAAGGTGGAACTGGCCTAAGGTGTCAGAACCCAGAAGGAGTTGGGAGGGTGGCCAGCACAGTGATGGAGCCCAAGCAGGGTGCGCAAGGCTTCCGTGCAGAAGGGATCCCAGGGTAGGATAGGGAGTGTATATTTATGGAGGGCCAGCGTAGAATGGGCAATGACCAAGCAGGGTAAGGAAGGTAGGTTCTTCCCAAGTGGGCACCTGCTACAGAGTCTGAATACAAGCAGGGTGAGAAAGTAGGCATCTCACATAGGAGGGCTCTCCAACACAGATATCAGAGACCAAAGGTGTGAAAAGGGCATCCGCGGGGAGAGGAGCAGTATGTTGGGGTCCAAGCATGGTGAAGATGAGGTCCTCACAGTGGAGCAAGGAACAAGGCCTGTTACAGGGTGGTCGGAACCAACACAAGGTGAGCAAGATGTCCCTGTGGAAGAACAGCAGCCTCATGTGTGATGTCAGAGCCTGAGAGGAAGGAGGCGGCTGTGATATGACACTGGCTTATGGAACCAGGGGACTGATAAAATCAGCTGATGTTAAGGACAGTGGGAAGCGACTTTCTTACTTTTGGAAAAGAGAGTTACAAGTATGGAAAAGGAGAGCCTAGACTAAATAAACCCTGCAGTGCTGGTGAATTGAAGGCATCTTTGTGAACTCTTGATTCAGTACACAGACATAAAAAATAAATAATGAGGGGCGCCTGGGTGGCGCAGTCGGTTAAGCGTCCGACTTCAGCCAGGTCACGATCTCGCGGTCCGTGAGTTCGAGCCCCGCGTCGGGCTCTGGGCTGATGGCTCAGAGCCTGGAGCCTGTTTCCGATTCTGTGTCTCCCTCTCTCTCTGCCCCTCCCCCGTCCATGCTCTGTCTCTCTCTGTCCCAAAAATAAATAAACGTTGAAAAAAAAAAATAATAATAATGAGGTGAATGTGTCTATATGAATACACTTATATACTCCCCTGTTCTGTCCATTGCAGGCCTGGAAGCAGTGAGACTCCAGGAGCTACCCAAATCTTATTTCTATATACATATAGCATTCTTCACTAATAGGACCCAGGGCTCCTTAGAGAAATGGTTGATTCCAGGGCTGGAGGAGGAAAAATATAGGATGAGCCTAATAAAAAATCTTATTAGGCTAGAAAGCAAAAAGGTGTTCAAAGAATGATGTAAACATCAAAAGGACACAAAAGTCAGCTTAAAGGGCAAATCTGGGTCAACTTGATAAAAAAAAAATGATAGTAACGGAGTGTAACACATTGAATAAAAGAGAAAACCTTGAGTTCACACAAATATAGGTAACTAAGTGGAAAAAACGGAGTTTGGTAGGAAATGGGGCAATGACAGGGTCTCAAAGTACCTCTCCACAAAATACATATTAGTTACAAAAAGAAAAACTTTATAGTGAAGCAATCTGGTACCACCTTAATGAAGGGATCAGGGTTAATTTAACATCACCAGTAATGGGATAATTAAAGACTATAGGACTGTGTCACTAATGACATGCAACGAGAAGAACTAATACTCCCGTCAAAGATACATAACTTGAAGTTAGTAATGAGGAAATACCAGACAAACCCAAACTGCAGGACATTCTAGAAAATACCTGGCCTATACCTACCAAAATGTCAAGGCAAATGAAAAGTAAAGAAGATTGAACAACTGTTTTAGACTGAGGGAGAATGAGAGCGAGGACAACTACATACAACACTAGATTCTGGACTTGCTCCTTCTGCGTTAATGGATGTAACTGATACAACGGCAAAACGTGAATGGGGTTTCTGGATTAAATGAAGGTAATATACCAATGTTAATTTTCTCATTTTTAAAAAACATGTATCTACTTATTTTGAGAGAGAGTGAGAGAGCGCATGTGCATGTGTACGTGAGAGCAGGTGAGGGGCAGAGACAGAGAAGGAGAGAGAGAGAATCCCAAGCAGGCTCCACGCTGTCAGCACAGAGCCTGATGCGGGGCTCAGTCTCATGAACCACGAGATCATGACCTGAGCTGAAATCGAGTCAGATGCTTAACTGACTGAGCCACCCAGGTGCCCCAATTTTCTCATTTTGATGGCTGTGTTATGCTTATGTAGGAGAATGTCCTTCTTGTTTGTAGGAAATACTCATGAACGTATTTGGAGGTGACAGTTTACTCCCAAGTGGCTCAGAAAAACGTTTTATACTGTACTTGCAGCTTTCCTCTAAGTTTGAGGTGGTTTTAAAATAAACATGGAAACAAAAATACTCCCCAGTGACACATACAAAATTTTTACACTTTCGACAGATTACCAAACTGCCTCCTAGAAAATGATACCAATACTCCAAAATATCAAGTTATTAGGTGAGCATTATGACAGAAATTTCACTATCTCATCAAAAAAAAAAATGTAACCTGCATATTACATAAAATGTCATTTCCCCCCTGTATTTTGCATTGGCCCATCACAACACCAGACTACATATTACAGAACAAACTGAAACCTTACATCAATCTCCATGTGCCGAAACCTGCACACCTGTCGAAAACAGCGCCCCTCTTGCCACAATGTGCAAACAGTTTCATTTCCTAGTGCCGCTTCACAGTGACGGAATGGACAGCTGTCACCCTGTAACCAAAGAGAATACAGAAAAGAACTGTGGTACCAAAACAGAGCCTACGTGAAATGTTCATTGTAACAGTTTCCTGGCAGCTAGACAAACACAAAGGAGTAAGGAGACAGGCAAGGTAGAAAACAGTGCAGGGGGAAGACAAGAACAATCTGAGGTCAACAAATTTATAATTTCCTTGACAGTATCCTTCATCTGATTTTATAACATAAGTGACATAAGCTGAGAGATGGGGTTCAAAAAGATAAGTGGGAGTATTTAAAGTGGTACACTTTAAAAATACATTTTACAGTTCTTCAAAACCGTTTCATACATCTTGACTTGTGTAACTAGCTTTTGATGGAAAATCAGAAAGTTAATAGATTAGGATTTCAGTTTAATTCTATGCTTCATTATATACTTTATACAATGGTAATATCTTAAACAGAACACTACTGCTGTGCAACCTGCTATGTGATCAGGGCTTTGCTCAAAACGGATCATTTTAAACACAGCACCAAGATGATTTTAAAAAAGGGTTTTTTTAACAACATATACAATTATAGAATTAGTCATAAAGGCGCAGAAAAGTGGATAGATCTCAATGAAGCCGCAGAAAAATTAAGCAGCAAAACAGGAAGTCTGGACACAGAAAAAGCAAAAAATGCTGCAAAAGCATATTTAGAAGAATGGCTTGATGACTCAGCAGGAAATCTGAAGGAAAAAAGTCAAATTCAACCCACGATAGTTTCTAGAAGTATAATACAACCCACACATTCATTTAATGCAAAGTAAATAAAATCAAAGTTTGCAAGCTGGGCCAAAGCGCTCCTCATTCCGAAATCGCCCCGAACAGATTAATTATCAATAAGAGAACAGTGAGTGATGCCTATGCGCTGTAAACCTTTCCACTTTTGTAGAACGTGAAGGGCAGTGAAGAGCATACGAGAGGAGAAAAAACAAGGATGAACGATGGAAGTCTCCCAGGACTGCGATTCTCTTTTTAAACAAGGGTAGCAGGTAGCAGACAATAAACAGTTGAGGAAAACAAAACATAAAAACTTAGTATACTGGGTAAGTCTTATCAAATTTTATTAGAGAAACTGTAGAAAGAACTGATTTAGAGATGCCAATTCTTACTTTGGTACATGTAGAATAGAAAAAAAAATAGCAGTCTTCTCCTTGATTAGGCATGCTGGGTAGATCCTCAGATTAGAAGTGGCTTCTTGAAAACAAGCCACTGCTTCCTCAAGGCGAGGACCAGCTCCAAGTCCTCTTGAAATGGGTTTAATCTTCCAAAAGACCACTCAATCACAGAAATCGTCTTTAAAATGCAATCCTAAAATGAGGAGACAATGAATTAAAGTACTTCAGATAAATTCTGCCAACTTCCTCCTCCAAATCACCTTGACTGAGATCACACTGTTAAAACCAAATTTTAATTGCATGAATATGTCCTTACCTGTGCAGGGCTTAGTGAGCACTGGTTAGTATTTTATTCTTATGTGAATATTATACTTTCTCATTTATAATGTAAAATTTTCGTTAAGGATAGCCATGCCCTTCTTTCGTATTCTCTACGGTGCTCATTACATGACTTCGGCATAAAATAAGCACTGCTAACTCAATAAATAATCTACATTTTATTATTTTATTTTTAATGTTTATTTATTTTGGGGGGGGGGGAACAGAGCACAAGAGAGGAGGGACAGAGAAGAGAGGGAGACATAGAATCCGAAGCAGGCTCCAGGCTCTGAGCTGTCAGCTCAGAGCCCGATGAGGGACTCGAACTCACAGACTGCAAGATCATGACCTAAGCCAAGGTTGGACGCTTAACCAACTGAGCCACCCGGGTGGCCCAATAATCTAATTTTAGATTATTGATGGGATTTACGTTATTTTACACAAGATATTTGTTAAATCTACGTATCTGACAAACTAGGCTTTTTTCATCTGACAAAAGTCCCAATATTTTCACAAACATTTTTAATTCAAAAGTATACAAGTAGGTGGGAAAAGCTGTCTCACTAGAATAACTGATGAAACAATTACCCCTGAATACATCTGTAGAGCTAGCTTATGGAATTAAGATGGTTAAAGAGTTGCACACCAGGGTGCCTGGGTGGCTCAGTGGGTTAAGCATCCAACTTTTGATTTCAACTCAGGTCATGATCTCAGTTTGTGGGATCCAGCACCACATCAGGCTCCACGCTGACGGCGTGGAGCCTGCTTGGGAGTCTCTCTCTTCCCCTTCCCCACTCACACACATGGCCTCTCTCTGTCTCAAAAATAAACTTAAAAAAATTAGGCAAAATTAAAAAAAAAAAAGAAATCACGGTTGACAAAAACAGAGTTGCACACCAATTATAACAAGGTGCAAGTCGTCCTTGGGATTCCTTCCATAAAATACACAAAACTACCAACACCCCACCCTCTGCTCTTGCCATACCCTGGCCCTCACAGTGAAGTACTCAAGAAAGCTTCTACAGAAATAAAAACACACGGTAAGAGCACCTGCCAGAATTTGGAAAGGGTTTCTATAAATTCACATACACCAGAAAACCAGGTTTCAGAAACACTGATCTACAACTTGAAATGAAATCAAACTCAATCATATCTCCCACTAATAATCCTAATCCAAGAATAGCAGACCACAATAAAAACCAGCCTTGAAGTCAGCAACCTAGGTTAGGAATTAAGAGTGCCACTAAACATATACTAAAACCTTTAAATGTGCATATGCTGTGATGCACAATTTCATTTCTAGAATTTATTCCGAGGTAAATATTCAATCAGGTTCACCATCACTTTGCTTCTAATAATGAAAAAAACACCCACATGTTCAAAAACTGGAGTCGTTTTAAAAAGTTATAGTACTTCCATGTGACGTGATAATATGTAGCATTATACAGACTTGAGTACTGGGAAATGGGGTGTGGCTGAAAAACCACCGACAAATGTGGTAGAAGCTTTGAAACTGGGTCATGAATAGAGACTAGAAGAGTCTGGAGGCACGCCATAGAAAAGCCTAGAAGAAACTGCTGCTGGAAATATGAATGTTAAAGGTGCTTCTGGTGAGGCTTCTGTGGAAACACCGTTAAGAAAATGGGACACAAGGGGGTGCCTGGGTGGCTCAGTCGGTTAAGTGTCTGACTTCGGCTCAAGTCATGATCTTGCAATCCATGGGTTCGAGCCCCTCATCAGGCTCTGTGCTGACAGCTTGAAGCCTGGAGCCTCCTTCAGATTCTGTGTCTCCCACTCTCTCTCCCCCTCCCCCACTTGTGTTCTGTCTCTCTCACTCTCAGAAATAAACATAAAAGAAAAAACGGAAGACAAGTGACTGGCAGAAAATCTTTGCAAAACATTAACTGAAGGGTGCCTGGGTGGCTCAGTTGGTTAGGCGGCCGACTTTTGCCTCAAATCATGATCTCATTATGAGTTCGAGCCCCACACTGGGCTCTGTGTTGACAGCTCGGAGCCTGGAGTCTGCTTTGGATTCTGTGTCTCCGTCTCTCTCTCTCTCTGCTCCCTAGCCCCTGCTCACACTGTGTCTCTCTCTCAAAAAAAAAAAAAAATACACATTAAAAAAAGCAACAATACATAACTCACAATGGACTGGTATCCAAAATATAAAAAGAGCACTTAAAACTCACCAATAAGAAAATGAACAAACCAATTATAAACAGGCACAAAGGGGTGCCTGGGTGGCTCAGTCAGTTAAGTGTCAAAGGGGTGCCTGGGTGGCTCAGTCAGTTAAGTGTCAGACTTCTGATTTCGGCTCATGTCATGATCTCACAGCTGGTGGGATTGAGCCCCGTGTCAGGCTCTGTGCTGACAGTGCAGAGCCTGCTTGGGATCCTCTCTCCCTCTCTCTCTGCGCTTCCCCTACTCAAGTACACAGGCTCTGTCTCTCAAAAAAAATACGTATTTTTTTTAAATGGGCAAAAGATCTAGAAAGACAGTTCACCAAAGATACACAGATGGCAAATAAACACACAAAAAAAATGGTCAACATCATACATCATTAGGGAATTGCAAATTCCTTTTAGAATGGTGAAAATCCAGAACACTGACAGCACTAAATGTCGGTGAAGATGAAGCAACAGGAAGTTTGGAAGAACATAGACCAAACTATTAACAGTAGTTACCACCAGGGTGATCGGCAGGATTACAGGCGGCTATTTATTATATTTTATTTTATGCTCATAAGAACATTAAATTTTCTAATACAATGCAACACAGACATAATAAAAAATTTAAGTCTGTCCTAACCGGCCTGCCCATCACAGATCCACTACAGAATTAGACAAGGATTGGACCCTTCATAGCACCTCACTGATCCACTAGTAGGATTCCCCTGACCCTAAACATGGGGAGTGCATTCTGTAATAGCAGGTACAGCAAAAGGTAATTTAAAACACTACCTCAAATGGGATCAAGTCTCTAAGGGATATCCAAATAATTACAATGATACATATACAAAAAGAGAAAGTATTAATGAGACAAGAATAAAAACGTTTTACAAAAGAAAAAAATTTTAGAAAGGAAAATAAAAGGTTCAGGGGTCAATTTCATTCCTGAAAACATCCCAATCAAACAAAATGGTACTTAAGAAATAATAGCAAAACAGCGTGAACTGTTGCAAATTACAGTGGTTTTTTGTTTGTTTTAGTTAGGCTCTGCAAAACTCCCTCACAGGGGCACAGAGCACGGAGACTGAACGTTGAGTAGATGGGCACTGCCTTACTAATGTTTCAACAGAACGTTTACTTCATATATCTGTTTTACACACTGAACTTCTGTAACTTTCACTAGGGGGAAGAAAGAGAATATAACTGCTATTCAAGAAAACAGCCCAAAACAAAACAAAAGCCATCTCCAGAGATTAAAAAAACAAAACTTGACAGTAATCAGCACTACCCCAACTTTGCAAGGACCTAAAACCAAGATGCACACTGATAAATTTCTTAAGTTTTAAAAGAAAAAAACTTTTCATGATGCCAAGAAAAACCTGATTACTTTCCAATAGTGAAAGGAAGCCAAGAGGAGTAACTCTCCTATCCCACTCCTGAATTAATGTAGGAAAAAGAAATTCTTTTAAAATCTTCACGCTAAGGACACAGCTTGATACAAATGAATATATTGCTATGAAACAGAGGAGAAGCAAAAGAAAGTGCAAAAAATAAGAAAACGCAAATTTCTAGCCTCTTCCCCCGAGATTTCAAAAGAACAGGAAGCAGAATAAACATTGATGAAAAACACAACTCAATTGTACAGTATCACCATCAGGATATCTTCCAGAATGCGGAAAGACATCAACACAAGAAAATGTATATAACATGGAAATAATTCCAGGAGATTAAATTTCTATACAATGGAAGATCTTAAAAAAAAAAAAAAAAAAAAAAAGAATGGAATTGGTAGAGATAATGATAAAATACAGTAAAATTTCCCTACACTGAATAAACTTGAGTTTTTTTTTTTTTTTTTTGAACCTGGGTCTGTAAATTAAAAGGGGTTCATCAAACGCCAGGCAGAAAATTTCCTTAAAGACATCTCTACTGGGGCTCCCGGCTAGCTCAGTCAGTGAAGTGTGCGACTCTTGATCTCAGGGTTGTGAGTTCAAGCTCCACGCTGGGTGTACAGATTGCTTAAAAAAAACTTAAAGATATCTCTACTGTACCAGAGATAAGCTGAAAATGTCAAATTCCAAGGAGTGAAGATAGAATCACACAGATTTCTAGGAAAAAGCAGACTGACAACAAAGAAAATCAGACTTGACATGACATCATCTGAATCTCTAAATGACGGAAGACAAAATGCTATGCACCAGAATTTAAAAGGAAGATTATGACCTTAGATATGTCCTTTCAAAGTACATTTCAAGATCTCGGGACTTGGAAGTTTTAGATAGTAAGTCTCCAAAAGTAAGGAGCCTGCTTGGATTCTCTCTGTCCCTCCCCTACTTGTGCTCTTTCTCTCTCAAAATAAACAAACGTTAAAAAGAAAAGAAAAAACAACAAGACTTATTGCTATTACAGATGTGAAATAGAACATTTAAATGTAATATTCCCAAACAAGTGAATGTAAGATCCACAGAATTCAAGCAAGTCCATGGATAAATGTGACTTATGAAAAAAGTGGCATTTGAAATTTAAAAAACTTTGGACTCCCATTTGAAAAAAAAAACAACAACAAAAAAACCTTCTGCTTTATACAAAAAGGTTCCAGGGTAATAAAAGCAAAGAGAGCAAAGAGGCTTTAGCTCGCTAATTAAAGCTCTATACTAATAAAGATTCTAAATTGGTAACTGTGCTCGGCAAAAAGGACAGCTGCCCTGTTTATGGGACAGAGAGGCAATGCCACATTAGCATAATCCCTAGATTACATTTTTGGTTTTTAAGTTCCTATTTAAGTTCCAATTAGTCAATGAACAGTGTTTCATGTATACAAAAGTGATTCAACACTTCCATGTCACCCAGTGCTCATCCCAAGTGCACTCCTTAATTCCCATCACCTATTTCACCCATTCCCCCACCCACCAGTTTGTTCTCTATAGTTAAGAGTCGGTTTCTTGATTTGTCTCTCTTCCCACCTTTGCCTGTTTTGTTTCTTAAATTCCACGAGTAAAATCACGTGGTATTTGTCTTTCTCTGATTTTCCCTAGCATAATACTCTCTAGCTCCATCCATGTTGTTGCAAATGGCCAAGATTTCATTCTTTCTTATGGTTGAATAATATTCCATTGTATACATTTACCACATCTTCTTTATCCATTCATCAATCAATGGACATTTGGGCTGTTTCCATAATTTGGCTATTACAGATAATGCTGCAATGAACATTAGGGTGCAGGTGTCCCTTTCAACTACTATTTTTGTGTTCTCTGGGTAAATATCTAGTAGTGTGATCGCTGGATCATAGGGTAGTTCTAGATTACATTATTAATATAAAAAATATAACCAAGCACTGGAAAACAAATGCATGGTATTTTTTTAAAAAATGTTTATTTACTTTTGAAAGAGAAAGAAAGCAAGTCCAAGCGAGCCAGGGCAGGGCAGAGAGAGGAGACAGAGGATCTGAAGCAGGCTCTACACTATCAGCATAGAGCCCAGTGTGGGGCTCGAACTCACAGACCATGAGATCATGACCTGAACTGAAGTCAGATGGTTAACCAGCTGCCAGGTTCCCCTAAATGAGTGATATTTTTTTAATAGGCTCAGGTTGGGCCGGGAGTAGGGGTGGGGGGGAACCTTTCCTAGCATCACCATAGTTAAAAGGATATATCAAGAACTTTTACAAATTCAAAACATCTTTACTCACGTAAACTAGTACACCCTCTTTAGAGAATTGTATTAATTCACATCTGAAAACTGTTTCTAGGGAAAGAGTTTACACAGATGTGTGTACAGGGCTGTTAACTGGATGGACAGTTATTATTTTTTTTAATGGCAAAGCCCCAAATGTCCAGTGAGAGATATTAAACTACAGCACTTCCATATAAAAGAACACTATCACGTCATTAAAAAAACAGATGAGGCAGATCTACGTGCAGGGACATGGAACTATGTCATGATAAACTACAGATGGTGTTTTTGAGAGAGAGAGAAAGCACTCGCACAAGCTGGGGAAGGGGGGGGGAGGGAGGGAGAGAGAGAGAGAGAGAGGGACAGAGAGAGAGAGAGAGAGAGAGAGAGAGAATCTCAAGCAGGCTCCATACCCAGTGCAGAGCCAGATGAAGGGCTTGATCTCACCATGAGATCATGACCTGAGCTGAAATCAAGAGTCCAATGCTTAACTGACTGAGCCACCCAGGCACCCTTTGATAGTGCTTTATTAAAAAACAAAACAAAACAAAACAAAAAAAAACCAAAAACAAAATTTAATGTTTATTTTATTTTTGAGAAACAGTGCATGCGTGGGGAAGGGGCAGAGAGGGAGATACAGAATCTGAAACAGGCCCCAAGCTGAGCCATCACCACAGAGCCCACAGTGGGGCTCGAACTTGGAACGGCAAGATGGGAGACACAGGCCGAAGCCGGACGCTTAACCGACAGAGCCACCCAGGCGCCCCTGACAGTGCTTTTTTAAGAGGACATGGAATCACCTCTTACTATTAGGTGGTATATTGTTTTTACTTTTTTAATAATGTGCATGTATTATCAAAAAAGGGGGGGGGGAGTTTTTCCATCCCCAAACCAAAAGCTTGTAAATAATTACAAGAAAAAAATGGCTTGACAATGGCTTTTTAATTTCTTACTGACCCAGGAAAATTATGCCTTAAATTACAAAAATGTTCACTCCCTTAATAAGAAAAACCCCATTCCCACACTTACATTAGCTGCTTGCTCTCAACAGGAACCTCTGTGTCTTCACTGAGTTCCAATCTATTACGCCTGTAGGTCGAACCAACACTCAATCCATGAATTAATAATAATGAGGCAGAAAGAATTTTCCTCCTCACATTGCCAAGGAAACCTCTCAGCCACAATTCAAACACAGGAGGTGTTTTTAAAACATCTCCCAACTACTGGGAGATTAAGTCCATTTGAATAACCTTTGTCAGACTGGAGACAGCTAGGGTTAGTTATCTCCTCAAAAACAAAAACAAAAACAAAAAACCAACAAAAAGAGAGTTCATTTAAAGATGAACTTGAGATTCAAAAGATTACTGGGAAAAAAAAAATCCATCTTCCATAGCCGAACAATATAATTTAAAAAGAAAGAAGAAAAAGAAAAAAGAAAAAGAACACCAAAATTCAATAAGATCCAATTTCTGGTCTTCAAGATTTCTTCACCTATTAAGAAAAAAACAGAAACCTTCCCCCATCTTTATTATCTGTATAATAAAAGCATACTTGTATGAAAAAATATAGTGTTTTATGTATATAATATACATATACATACATACTAACTGGCTTATACACACACACACACATATACACAAATGTGTAGAAATAAAACATTTGGGTAAGTTTTCCCTTTTAAAATACACTATAAAAGCCTTCAGATTTGGGTTCATTATAAAAATAGTGAACTTACTCTTACACCAAAGTATCATGATGTGTACCAATATGTTACACTAAATTTCGCCCAGCCCACAGAGTAAACATGAAGGGAGATCCTTACACATGTATCAATGTGTAGAATACTAATACGGATGTATGTACATCATTATCATCTTTATCATCTTCAGGGAGTGTTTAACCAAAAAAGATAGAAACGTATAGTTATCGAGTAACTACAGAGTGGTGCAGCAAGCTGTAGAAGGCAGAGCAGCATTATAGCCATCCTGAACTGGGACTGTCAAAATACAGAAAGCTTCTGTCCAAGGGAAGATTTTTTTTCTCTTCTTTTACAGCAACACCAGTGTCACTGGCATGACATTCAATATTGGCCCTGCAAAGGCTTGCTTATGCAGCCCGGTTTCATTTTTTTTTCTTTTTTTCTTTTTCTTTTTTTTTTTTTTTTTTACAAATGATGGCTACAACTAAAGACTTTGTAATTATTCATTTACTCCAGTTAGTAAAAGGGTAAACTTTGGGAGTTGAAATTGCATTGCACAATGGTACATTTACCATTTAAGAATTTAAAAAAAAAAAAACAAAAACAAAAAAAACAAAAAAAACCCCAAAAACAAAAAAAGAACAATTTTGATACAGAGAAATGAGTTCTAAATTTTGAAACCAGCCCCGTAACAAAGCAATTTTGATTCTCATGTAATAAGTACTACATAGTTTCTAGGCTAAATCTTGCCAAATACTATCCAAGACAAAACTAAAACCAAAACTTAAAAAAAAGTGGACACCTTTTACTCACACTTAATACTAGTCAATTTTCCAGGAAATTTTTGGGCAGGGAATATCCCCAAATCTAAAATGAAAAAAAGGAAAAATTGGGATCTTACATTAGTTATTCAGTCTGAAACTTGTAATAGACTTTCACTAAAAGTCATCATTCTCTGGCCTCCCACTCAACCACAGAAACATACTTTAAGAGTGGAAAGGGACTTTAAAGGTCACTGAGATCAATTCTCTTATTTTACCAGTGAGGCAGTGATTCCTAACACCTGAAAATACTGAATGCTTATGTTTAGCTAAGATTAAAAGCCAAAAACCAATCTCACAGTTAAGAATACAGTATTATGGATCATTCAGCATATATATTTTAAGACACTTAAGATCACTTACAATGAGAAACATTCTTTGGGACACGGACACTGCATTTGTCAAAAGTATGCTCCTGGGGCTTTTATTCCAATTCCCATTCAATCTTTCTCAATTTCTGTAAACCTATTATGTCATTTGCCCATATGTGTAAAAAGTACCCATACGATCTTTATTGTTTTCCCACTATTTTATAAAGCTTAAAAAAGGCAACTCAAAGACTAAAAGTAATTTTAGTAATTTTTCCCAATTGTTTTCTAATGTTCCCCTTTTACTTAGATCCAATCCCTAAATATAAAGGGTAACTCTATCACACTCAGTAAGTTGAAATTATAAAGCTGACCAGTATGAGGAGGCAATTAGAAATTTCCAAATTTCGTGAGTTTTGTTTTTGCCAACTTGTAAGTATGGATGAGGGTTTTTAAAGGAACAGAAAAATGGGAGAGACGGGGAGGAATACCAGCTTAGTATGTTTTCCCTTCAATTTCACTGGTTTCAGAGAAATCAAATTTCCCATGATGGGAGAAATTTTTTTTTTACTTAAAACCAATTACAATTCAATCTACCAGCCAGAAATAGCCTAAAGCCTTTCAATGCTGCACTATATTTTTTAAGTTAAAAAATACCTTTTCTCTCTTAATTGGTATAAACAAAATTTCAAGTGACAGCTACATTGAGTTACTATTGTGAAATTTTTAATCTTCACTTTGTCACCATTATTACCTCTGAGGAATTTTCAGCACTTTTTGTGTTTTCAGGTTTCCCCAGATGTGTGTATTAAGAATAATTAGTGTAACTATGTTTAACAACTATAGCAATTAGGATACAGTAACATAGCAACAAGTTGCCCATTTCAAATGGAAAAAGGAAAAAGAAATTAAGGTAATATTTCTTTTTCATTGCTTTGAATAACTTCATTCCCAGGATCCCAGCTCAGAACCAATGTAGAATAATCATAGTTAACATTTTTCAAGTTCATTTTCAAAAACATCAGCTGTTCTATATTGTCAAAGTCCAGGCTCATGATCTGTTTTGGATGAAACTGGCTATTTGCAGTAAAGATACATTCAGATTGCCAACTACACATGGGGCAGCTTAGATACTGAATGGCAACTTGGGTCAAAGCTGGCCATATGCTCACCTTCCTCTGCCAGTAAATCAAAGGGTCACCACCTCCTGAGATCTCTGAATACTTCTCTTTGAAGTATTCATCCACTACTGCTATGGCAGAAGGAAACATGAAGCTTTTGCTTCCAATGGCAACATTATCTGCAGCTGAGCTATCAAAAGACCCTGAACTGGAGGTGCCTTCTCTTATAGATGAGGTAAACGAATCAGCTCCTACGATGCCTGAGGGACCAGAAGCATCTGAAGTCGCAATATGGCAGACCTCTGAAGATTCCATATAGTTGCAAACTTCTTCTGCAAGGATCTGCTTGTAAGTTTCTAAATCAGCACCTTGAGGGAAAAAGTCTTCCAAACTGTTTTTAAAGCAAGGGTCTAACAAAGCAGCCAAGATACAAGGCTTGGATTTGAGCATGGTGCTCAGGAGGGAATCAGTTTCAAGTTTCAGAGATAAACTGTCCACCAGATTGAGTGCCTGAGTAATACCTCTTATTTGAAAATCTTCTCGGAGTTTCTGCAGAGAAAGAAGTAGATGATGGATTAGGGGTAGCACCTGATTCAATCCTGTGGTCCTGACACTCACTTTCTGGGTGGCCTCCTCAAATGGTTTCAGAATATCGCAAACGTAAGTCATTAGAGTCCACTGAAGGGAGGTGAGCACAACTCCACTGGCTCTGCCAAGGCTATGGTGAACTGAATAGCAATGCTCCAAGAGCCATTTTAACATATAAAAGGTAGAAATCCAATGGCCAGTTTCATCCTGCTTCAAATTCTTCCACGGGAGTTGGTGATCGTTTTGGAACTCTTGCAGTATCTGACGGGCTTTGACTGAATGACTAAAATGATGACAGGTTTTCCTAGCAGCTACTAACATATTCTCAATGCTTTTGTGCTCACAGAAGAAGTCCTGGATGACTATATTTAAACAATGCAGGAAGCATGGCACATGGGTAAAACCACCATCTTTGATTGCATGTACCACATTAGAAGAATTGTCAGAAACAATGAAGCTAGGAATGAGGAAATTAGGAGAAAGCCACAGACCAATCTGGTCATTTAGTTCTTGTAAAATGTTGGTTATCAAACAGTCTTTGGCCAAACCTGTCACACAAAGTACTGCCCACTTTCTAAAATTGGGGGTCCTGCCATTACTAGAAGGTGCAGTTTCCAAAGAGACCCAGTGTACAGTCACAATGAAATAGTCCGTGGATGGGTCGTGGGTCCAGATGTCCACAGTCAAGTGGATCTTTTGGCTTTGAACATTCTCCAAAGTTAAGAAAATTTTTTCTCTGACCCAATCATACAATTGAGGTACAGCCTTCGTGAAAAAGTAAGTCTCAGATGGTAATCTATAGTCGGGGGCCACAATCTGCATGAACCTCTGAAAGGCTGGGGTTGAGAAGTAGTTGTAAGGATGCATATCCTCCACAATCATCTGAATAATTGCCTGACTTATTTGACTTGAGACTGAATTTTCGGAATATGTTGTTTCTCTCTCCTGTGCATGGGTCAGAGTGTCTTGCTCTGCAACAGGATTAGGACTCTCAGATCTTCTACTATTTTCCACCTCTAATACAGGAGGTTCGTCTGAATCAGAGTCACTAAGGTCCTCGGCTGTTAAACTGTGGCTGCCTGTAGACTTCTCTCCATGCAGAGGATCGCTTAAGAGATCATTTCTCTCAGTCTCAGTCTCATCTAATCCATTCCCAACCACACCACTGTCTTTGTTGGCAACGGCCCAATGGATGGGATGTGTGGCCTGCAAGTGTCGTTGAAGCGTGGAAGTTCCCAAGTGAGAACCTGGCCTACCCCGGCTCACACTCCGTTTACAGATATTACACACAGCTCTTGAGATGTGCTGAGGATCAGTATAAAAAAAATTCCAAACCGCAGATGTCTTGGCTCTTGTCCCGGGAATTAAGGCATGCTTGACAATGTTACTTTTGATGAGAAATCTCCCTCTTTCTGCCCTCAGGGCATCAGATACCGATTTATCACGTTTCTTACCCATTCTGTTTTCATCTAATGGATCAGTAGAGATATATTCAAAGCTTCCACTGCTTCCAGCAGAAGAGGGAGATAAAGGCACATCCAAAGGAAAATCCTCCTCCCCACTAGTGACTCCAAATTTGTTGGCCCTGGTCCAGTGAGGTGAATGCCTTGCCTGCAGATGTCGTTGTAGAGTAGATGTCCCCAGATGGCTGCCTGGTTTACCCCTGCTGACACTTTTTTCACAGAGGTTACAAATAGCTCGCCAGGTGTACTGGGGGTCAACGTGAAAGAAGTGCCACACAATGGAGGTCTTGGCTCTGGTGCTGGGTAGGTAGATCTGTTTCTCTATATTGCTCTCGAAAAGACTTTCTTCATCCTGCTCATGGGCACTGGAAGCTAATAAAGCAGGCGCATCCGCAACAGGCCTCCCAGATGCCAAATCCTTACTAAACTTTTTTGCAAGGAGCAGTTTTTTTCTTCGCCTTTTCCCCTTGATCCGTAAACCCTTCTTCCTTTTCTTTTTAGCAGGCAATTTTGCCTCTTTATCCGTTCCTTCGGCCACCATCTTCCCCTCTACCGCATCATCTTCATCTGTGTTAGAATTAATAGGAACACATCCCAGAATCCCAGCACCGCTAAAAGTGCTGCATCTTCGGCCAGGAGAGAGCGAGGAAACTGGTGCGCTTAAGGTACATACACTCATTCTCTTTATGTCTCCAAAATTCGTACCAGAATCTCTTAGTGGGTTTATCACTCAAGCAGAAATACAGCTGTTCCTCTCTAATCGCATTACCTTGTCTCCAATTTCTATGGGGAATCAAATTCCCTTTGGAACAATGACTTCCAAGCCAGGTTATTTTTGGAAGAAAAGTGACAGCAATGGAGAACATTCCCAAACTCTTTCTTATAGGGCTTTATGATCCCTTCCAGCTTCTGAGTTCTGAATCTGAATTCAAACAGTCCAATCTCTTCGTGTTATAGAAAAAAGGAACTGAGGGCCACCTTCCCAGAGTCATAGAGTTAGTAGCAGCTAGAAGCCAGGTCTTCCAAATCCCAGGTCCATGTTCTCTCTGGTTCATCAAGAACTATCTCTGCTTGAAATGCCTTCAGCTTTTAAAATGTGTATTTTTAGGATGCGTCATGGTAGCAACATCAATTTCCCTTAGTTCTGAAATTATTTAATTTCAGGAAACCTCACTTAAACAAAAACATAGTGCATCATTCAACATTCATCATTTAGGACTGTGATTTGACAATACAACCCAAAAAGTCAAATCCGGGAAATATAAAGCAAACTCCACATACTGGTCATTAACAGCATACGCTAATTGAGCCCTTTCAGCTCTAAATAACAATAATTCAATTTTTAAAAATGCGGGTGGCTAAAAAAAAAGGGATTTGGGAGTAAAATTTGTAAGGTTCACAAGCTGCATTTTCAATTTACTGTTTGTATCAAGAGTTAATCCAAATTTCGTTCTGCCACATTTTTAGACTGGGGAAGCTTTACTGCCTGTAAAGGAGTAACTCACGAGTTGAACTCTATGGGAGCAGCAAGAACTGAAATCTGAGCTGTAAACCACTTTCATTGCTTTTCGGTTGATCCCTCCCCTTCCCCCAATACCTACATACATTTACCCTAAAAAGCATCGCTATCACTAGTTCCACAGCCTCCTTCTCAAGGTCCAGAACCAAGGCCTGCAAGATGTCAACAACATGGGCCTTCCCCATAGGAATCCGCACCGATTATGGGAGCTTAGGGGGTGTTCTTCATTACGGTTTCATCAATCCTACAAGGAGAACGGAAGTGTCCCTGTTGTTCTTGACTCCGATGCGGAGGGCTGGGGTGGGAGTTAATTAAGGTAAGGAAGGGGTGTAGGATACCGGATTAAGGTCGGTGGCTTTCTGTATGTGGAGTTTGAGAGTGTCTCCCAAGTAGTGGGACCCTGGAGAGGAATGAGAGTAGGTAAATTCAGCTCCTGGCACTCAGTTTGATTTAGGCAGTGGGGGACCGCTAAACTGGGGAAACTGTTGTCGCGAGGAAAGCGATCTAGTGTCAGTTCTCTCTTCGGGAGTCGGGAAGAAGCCGGCTTTCCGGGGCTGCGGCGGGCTCCTACGGTTTCGCCAACACCGGATGTGGGGGAGGGGAGGAAGGTTGTTGGGAAAGGAGCAGGCGCCGTGGGGGTGGGGTGCAGCGGGTGGGGGTGGGGTGGACGGGAACTGTGAGCGGGAGCCCGAGGCTCCCAGCTCGCCCCGGCGAGGGCGGCGGGCCGGAGGTGGGGGAAGGGGGGGGGTCGTTACGGCGGGGCCAAAGGACCCGCTCTGACTTCCCGGGCTAGGCCGCAACCCGGGGGCGAGGGGAGGCCGCGGCCACTCCCCTCGCCCTCTCCCCCACCTCCCCTGCCCCGAGCCACCGGGAATCAAAAAACGGGTCTAGTTACCAGAGAACAGAAACTTTACCGAACCGCCGACACTGTCCCCGACTCCCGCTTGCTGCCACGTCTTTCTTCTTTCTTAGCCGCTACCGCCCGCCGTCCTCACAGCAGCAACACCAGCAGAAATCCAAGACTGCCAGCGTCAAAGATGGCGCCTGGCTACAGGCTCAGCTCTAGGACCCGGCCAGTAAAAGTGCCAGCACGACGCAAAGAGAAAGCATTCTGGGAGATGTAGTTTCCTCTGTGAGGCGAGGCTTAAGATGGCTTCCCCGAGTCGCAGGGTCACGTGAGAGGGGAGGCGCTAGGACGCGGGGTAACTTCCCTGGCGAGGAACGCGTTTCAGGAACTTACGGGTTTCTTGAAACCGTCTTTGGTTTAAAAAAAAAGTTTTTCTTTTCATTTTTAATGGAGTGAGGTAATAAGCGCGAAAGCCGCGAGAACTGTGTCTATAGACAGTAGGCCCTCAGTGTATTCTTACCAAAGAATTTGCTTCATGAATAAACCGCCTCAACCGTGTATAGTTTTAATTTAGAAATAAACTACTTGCCCCACGCAGCGTGGAAGCATCTGTGCATTTATTTTTGTTTGAAGAGGTGAAATTGAGTTTGGATGGGTTTCTTTATGTTTTTATATTGAAAAAATAATTCATGCTCATTACAAAGTTCATGACGGTTGGAGCATGGAAAGGGAAAAAACATCTGGCCACTTCATTATTAACATTATCCTTTACTTTCCAATTTGAATGTGTTTACCTTTTTTTCTCTGATTATAAAAGAAATACATATAAGTCGTTTTTAAAATTTTTAAATAACACAGAACTGTAGAACGTTTAACTCTCCATTAATTTCATTCCTGCAAAATCATCTCTCACTAATTTAGCATATATTCTAACGTTTTTGTGTGCAAATATATCTAAATCCATTACTCTTGATACAGTAGGAGCCCAAGATCCCCTCTGGGTTGGTGGCTCAACAGAACTTCCTTCGATGGCAACATTTTACCAAACTTGGGTAAAGGGTACAGCGCTGCTACTAAGAAAGCATACGTTTGACAGTAAAGCGGATGGGACTGCAGGCACCTTTTATTTCCTCTTAGGCTTGTTTTGCCAGCTACCAGCTTGGTGTGGGAGCCTCAGCTAGTCCAGGTCAGAGCAGTCCGGGGGGGCTCCTCACTCTTGGGCTTTTAATCTCCTTTCATAGTGAGAAGGCACATTAGAATCCCAGTCCCATCCCTGCCTTACATGACAATACTCTGATTGCCATGTCAACCAGGCCTGCCAGGCAGGTGCCTGGTAACCAATTCCTGTCTGTGCCACAACACCTAGGGTTTTTCAACTTAGCAGAAGGCTTGCCACACAGCTGAAGGGTTTTTCAGGCTAGGGCTTTACAAGCTCCAGTCCTGGTCTGATTGGTATACTATATATAGTTATATCATATTTCATCAAATCTAAGGGATCCTTGATTGTAAGACACATCTTTTTTTTTTTTTTTAATTTTTTTAACGTTTCTTTATTTTTGAGACAGAGAGAGACAGAGCATGAACGGGGGAGGGTCAGAGAGAGAGGGAGACACAGAATCGGAAACAGGCTTCAGGCTCTGAGCACTCAGCACAGAGCCCGACGTGGGGCTCGAACTCACAGACCGCGAGATCGTGACCTGAGCCGAAGTCGGACGCTTAACCGACTGAGCCACCCAGGCACCCCAAGACACATCTTATTTTACGGAACTCTAAGACAAGAAAACCCGCCAATTAAAGTCTGACCGGCCACTGATCAGAGATATGAACAGCTGAAAGGATATATGTTTTAGAATGAGTGAAACACAGTATTTTTGAGATATGAACAAGCCAATGCTATGCATATTGTTTTGCAGTTTGCTTTTCTCCCCCCACTTTACAATGTATCTTGAATATTTTTTAATGGTTGTCAGTGCTTAGAGGCCTGGCTTCTTTTTAACAGTTCCCAATGCCTCTGTAAAGCTGTTTTGCAGTGAGTTTCAGCAGGGTATGAATAATGGGAGGCAGACATCACCGGGGTCTGTCTTGGACGCCTGCTACTGTAGGTATTAGTGACGACTGGATTTTTCCCTTCCAATGTTACACGTGATGACTGAATTTTCCACAGACTAGCTTCTAACTCCATACATTTCAAACCTTGTCTCTCCTCCGCAATCTACACGCTACTTACATCAAGATGGGACCTCAGGCCCTATGGCTTTGGGTCATAATGCCAGATGAGTCCGCATAGTGGGTAATAGGGGTATTCTTGAAAGCCGCTTCTACCCCTTACGTGTCTCCAACCCAGTGCCCACCACCAGTATCCATCATCCCTCCTCTTTTTTTGTCCTGCCTTTGGGTCTCAGCTGTCTCACATGAGTGAAGAAATAGGGACCAACAGAGCCTTCTAGCAAGAAGCGGAACATAAACACCTGCTAACTACAATGGATACATTTCAACATCTTGCTCAAGCTGCAAGACCGGGACGGGTATCACCGAAATCCACCTTCCTAGGACTGCCTTCTCCTCGTCACTCCCAATGCATTCTTAGGCTGTTTTATTTCTTCATGCAGAATTTTTTTTTTTCCTGGTATTTAATTTTGGAAGGGATAACAGTTTTTATTGGGTGATGGATTATTTAAGAAAAGACAGACTCCTTCTCATTACTATCACCATCCTCATTTCCCTTACACCAAACGTACTCCTAAGTTTAAGTTGCTGTGCTAGGCATTGTGGGGCATCCCAAATGGGCCCAAGACGTGGAAAGGCCAATGTGGAACTTTCCTGGAAGACATGATAAATATAAAGGTAAATACCAGGTAGTGCACCCCAAGTGTCCCACCGTGGTTCAGACTTGGGGTTACAAGCGTAAATACTTACATGAGCCAGGCGCGTGTGTATATGAGTATGGCGAGTGGCTGTAAGGATAAAACTTGGCCCTTAGCAAAAGGGCCAGCTCTTACCACTCAGCTCCCGCCCATTCTTGCCAGGAGGGGATGCAGACACAGTGTCACCACATCTTCTGATTTTTTAAGAGAAACTAGAAATTTAGGGTGTTATGTGAAAATTTCTGATTTGTCAATTTGGAAGCTAATTCCAATGAAACAACAACAAACAACCACTTTGTGGGCCGGTCTGCACCTTCTACTTTCGTTCTAGGAGGGTTAGAAAGGCAGAGGTGGCCATTGAAAAGTGCCGTCTCTCAGGAAATGCTTTCTGGAGGGAGTGAGACTTGAGTGAGTGGAAAAGAGGCCAGAGGTGAGCGGTAAGTGAAGACAAGGGAAAACCCCTCAAGGGGGGAGGAGAGAAAATCAGCTGGAGGAGTCTCCAGGTTATAGAAAGAGAAAACCCCGCAAAAGTAGGTTGGAGCAAGATTCTAGAAGACCCTGAATGTTGGGAAGGTATTTGAATACTATTGCCTACATAGTAGGGATTCCTTGAAGGCTTTGGAACAAGAACAAAAAGGTAGAAAGTTTGTAGAAAGGTAGGAAGTTTGCAAAATTGTGTCAGAGAGGCTGTAATAGTGGTGATACTCGGTCTCTTGTATTTTAAACCTGTCTCTCCATAGTTGTTCTCCAAAGCCTAGTAACATATAAGACTCTCCCTTGTATTTAAAAAAAAGAAAAGAGGGGCGCCTGGGTGGCGCAGTCGGTTAAGCGTCCGACTTCAGCCAGGTCACGATCTCGCGGTCCGTGGGTTCGAGCCCCACGTCGGGCTCTGGGCTGATGGCTCAGAGCCTGGAGCCTGTTTCCGATTCTGTGTCTCCCTCTCTCTCTGCCCCTCCCCCGTTCATGCTCTGTCTCTCTCTGTCCCAAAAAAATAAATAAAAAACGTTGAAAAAAAAATTAAAAAAAAAAAAAAGAAAAGAAAAAAGAAAAGAAAGGGTGGCAAGGAAGTCTTATGCTCAATTCCTTATTTTCCTCTGGCACACCTAATTTCTCACCTTATCTTTATTGCCAAGTTCCTTGGCTACTTTTTCAGCTCACATACACTCTTCAATATATTTCATTTAGATTTATATCCTCACGGCTTCTCTGAAATTACTGCAGTGGGTTCATTCGTCTTAAATTGAATGGCTCTTTTTCAGTGCTTCTTTTCCTTCTTCTTCTTTGCAACCAACTTATATCATTAGTAGACTATTATTATTATTGTCATTATTATTTGCCAGGCACTATGCTAATGGTTTTATATACATCCAATTTAATACTCAAAATAACTCTGTGGGATTACTGTTATCATCACTATTACTTAAGTAATACTATTTATTTTTAAGTTTGTTTCTTTTGAGAGAGAGTGAGCAAGTGGGGGAGGGGCAGAGAGAGAAAGAGGGAGCGAAAGAGAATCCTAAGCAGGCTCCACACTGTGAGCACGGAGCCCAATGCAGGGCTTCAGCTCACAAACGATGAGATCATGACCTGAGCTGAAGTTGGACGCTTAATTGAGCCACCACCCAGGAGCCCCAGTTAAGTAATATTATTAACCTTTTTTTTTTTTTTTTTTTTTTTACAAACATTTATAAAGTTCGACTGATGAGTCCAAGGGGTCATTGCTGGTATGTGGCAATACTAACCACACCCACATCTGTCCAACTCCAAATCATTATACAATCATTTGACCTTCGTTCGCCAATTTTCTCTCTTTAAACTCCCCCTCCCGTGGTTTAAAGGACAAAATTCTATCGGTTTCCTTCCAAATTCTCTGGCTGCCTGTGGTCTAGTTTTGCCGCATTTCCCTCTTTCTCTATCCCTCACTTAATCATTCATGGTCCCCGGGATTCAGTCCTGTGCCCTCATCTTTTCTCACTCCGCATTCTCTCTGGGTTATCCCTCCATTTCCTTGGTTTCAACTAGGAATTAGTTCTATGTTGCGACTCTCAGATCTGTATCTCTGACCCAGATCTCTGTCCAACTGCCTCCCAGAATCTTCATTTGGATGTTCCTGAGTCCCTTGAAATTCAGCGTACCAAAACGAAATCATCACCTCTCCAACGTCTCTTCCTCTTCCGGAGGTCTTTCTCTTAGCAGATGGCATCACCCGCCATCCACCCAGTTACTGAGCTCAGGAATCTGGGAGTTAACGAGGACTCTTCCCTTTTCCTCGCCTCCCATATCCAAATACTTAGCAATCCTATTGGCTTTACCTCCTGCTATCTCTCGAATCTGCATTTTTCTTTTCCGTTCCCACTGCCTCTGTTTAGTTGAGGCTTTTATCGCTTGTTGCTTCTTGTCCAGATCGTTGCCACACCTCTTCGTTGGTTTTACTGCCTTCCCATCTTGCCCTCTCATGTCTCCCTTCTAAACAAGCACAGAATTCTCTTCTAAAATGCAAGTATAGGGGCACCGGACTGGCTCAGTCAGAAGACCGTGCGACTCTTGATCTCGGGGTTGCGAGTTCATGCCCCATGTTGGGTGGAGAGATCACTTAAAATAAACAAATAAACTTATGGGGCCCCTGGGTGGCTCGGTCGGTTACGCATCCGACTTTGGCTCAGGTCATGATCTCGCAGCTTGTGAGTTCTGTCTCTGCGCTGACAGCTGGGAGCCTGGAGCCTCCTTCAGATTCTGTGTCTTCCTCTCTCACTGCCCCTCCCCCACTCGTGCTCTGTCTGTCTGTCTCTCTCAATAATAAACACTAGGGGCACCTGGCTGGCACAGTTAAGCATCCGATTCTTGATCTCACAGTTCGTGAGTTCAAGCCCAGCATCTGGCTCTGCCCTGATGTTGTGGAGGGTCAGCGAGAGGGAGAGACAAAATGGTACTAGTTAGAATTTTGTATATATATATATATATATGTACATATGTTACTTTTGTTATAAAAACTAGCTTCAAAAAAGACACCTCTATACTTTGACCCGGCAATTCTACATCTAGAAGTTTATCCCATACTTGTACTTAACACGTGAACAAAAATGACATATGTACATGGATATGACTTCACCTACCTATAAATATGATAATGGCTAAATTTAGAGCAGTACAGCTCTATAATGCAGTTCTATGCTGTCATGAAGAACAATGATGTGCTTTATACTATGTACTTTATACTGTGTATTAATGTGTATAGACATGCAAAAGAGCATTATTTAATGTTACCATTTGTATATGTAGAATGGTCTTTGGAAGGGTTTCTAAGAGTAGCTGCTTCTGGGGCGTCTGGGTGGCTCAGTCGGTTAAACATCCAACTTTGGCTCAGCTCATGATCTCACGGTTCGTGAGTTCGAGCCCTGAATTGGGCTCTGTACTGGCAGTGCAGAACCTGCTTTGGATCCTCTGTGCCCCCCGCCCCTCCCCTGCTCACACACACACACTTTCTCTTTCTCTCTCAAAAATAAACAACAACAACAACAAAGAAGAGTAGTTGCTTTGGGGAGGGTCAAGGGAACAGGTATGGGAAGAAACTTACTTTTCACTGGCTTTTAGTGTTCGAATTTTATACTGTGTTTACGAACTAATGGACTCATTTTTTTCAATGCATATAATTTGAATAGGTAATATAATCCATCTCATGAGAGGAGGCAGAGTTCACGTGTATTGTCCTACACTGACTGGAAGCCATAATGCTTTTCAAGCTTGTCCATCACTGTGATGAATGAATTAATACTGATTCTTTGTAGATATACAGTATTATGCAAAATGAAGAGAGACTATACAAGTAATGACTTTCTTGCATTCCCTGATGAACTGCCTAACTATTGTTTTATGTAGGACAGAGCCTGATACATAGGGTATAATTGAAACTATACTGGTCACTCCTCTTAGCTTTTCTTCCATGTTCACAAATACATGATGTCTCTATATTATGAGATCTTTAAAACACATTTTTTTATTTTTGTTTATTTATTTTTGAGACAGAGTGCAAGTGGGGGAGGGGCAGAGAGAGAGGGAGACCCAGAATCTGAAACAGGCTCCAGGCTCTGAGCTGTCAGCACAGAGCCCGATGGGGAGCTCGAAGCCACGAACCGTGAGATCCTGACCTGAGCCGAAGTCAGCCGCTTAACCGACTGAGCCACCCAGGTGCCCCTAGAACACATTTTAAACATGTCCCTTAATTTGGACTTATCCGTGAATCAGAACAATTCCAAACCTGTATATTAAGATTAAAATTTACAGGGTGCCTAGGTGGCTCAGTCGGTTAAGCGTCCGACTCTTGATTTCAGCTCAGGTCATGATCTCGAGGTTCTTGAGATAGAGCCCAAGACAGGCTCCGGGCTGTTAGAGCTGAGCCTCCTTGGGATTCTCTCTCTCCCTCTCTTTCTGTCCCTCCCCTGCAGGTGCGCCTGTGTGCGCTCTCCCACTCTCTCTCAAAATAAATAAATAAACAATAAAAAAAAAAAAAAGATTAAGGGTGCCTGGGTGGCTCAGTCAGTTGAGCTTCCGACTTCGGCTCAGGTCATGATCTCACAGCTCATGAGTTAGAGACACAAGTCTAGCTTTGTGCTGACCGCTCAGAGCCTGGAGCCTTCTTTGGATTCTGTGTCTCCCTTTCTCTCTGCTCCTCCCCTGCTTGCGCTCTGTCTCTCTGTCTCTCAAGAATAAATAAACATGTAAAAAATCAAAAGAAGAGCTTATAGTTGCAGTGCGTGAAGGCATTTGATATGTGTTTGGATGAGTTTGGGGGAACACATGCTAAGACTGGCGAGTTAAGGGAGCAGAGTTTGAAGGTCAGGGAGAGGAGTTTGGATGATGACAAATAGGGACGGGTTGTTTCTTGTGTAAGGGAAGGGCAGGACAAAATGGACTTGGGGAGAGAAATGCTGGAGGGACAGAGATTAGGTAGTCAAGTGTTGGGCACAATCCAGGTGTGAAGAAATGAGAGTGGAGATCAAGGTTGTGGCCCTGGGATGGGCGGGGAAACCTGGGGGGAAACTGGGTTGGGGAGAAGGATGAATGTTCTAGGTGGACTTTGTGCCCTGCCTCCGCCGTGTCTGTTTGCTCTGGGGGCTTCTTTGCTGTCATCAGTGAATTGTGGTGCAATCCCTTGTGCCTTTTAGCAGCCACAAACTTATACAGAAACTAACCCATCCCACAAAAGAGAGGGACCAGGAACATTGACCCCATCCCCCCCCCCCCCCCCCCACTGAGATTTAAGGCTACAAAGACATGACTGATGGGTGGGGAAGGCCCGGCCGAAGTCAGACTTCAGGAAAGGAGGGTCAGTTTCTCAAGAAAAAAAATCCCTATGAGGGAAAATGGATTTGGGGCCAGTGACCCAGACTCAACTCAACGCCCTATGGGACAGCCTCTTTTTTTTTTTTTTTTTTTTAATTTTTTAACGTTTATTCATTTTTTGAGAGAGAGTGAGAACATGAGCAGGGGAGGGGCAGAGAGAGGGGGAGACACAGAATCCAAAGCAGGCTCCAGACTCTGAGCTGTCAGCACAGAGCCTGACACGGGGCTTAAACTCATGAAATGTGAGATCCTGACCCGAGCTGAAGTCGGACGCTTAACCGACTGAGCCACCCAGGCGCCCCTGGGATAGCCTCTTTAAGAGTGTATATTGTGTGCCCCGAGAGTGATTTCAGCTGGAGGTAGAGGGAGGTGACCCTAGAGTAGTGTATGTGTGTGTACTGAGTGAGCTCACACCTTGGAAAGCCGGGAAGCTCTGCAGTGGGATGGCTTTGACTGGGTTTACAGGAGACAGAGCATGTTCCTTCCCATGGCACCAGAGTTTACTGTCCAGGGAAACCTACAGATGCCTATAGTAAGGCCTGCAGGAGTCAGAAAACTGGAGTTTTATTCCTTCAGGACTCCTGGGATTTAAGCCAAGAAACTGACACCAGTGACATTAACAGAGTTCTAGTTCTCCTGAGTGGTGGATCTGTGGTTCCATTATTAGCAGCGGCAGCAGGTGCTTGGCTGCCCACAGCTGGGCAGAGGCCAGCAGGCACGGGTGACTTGGTCAGAGTGGCATCTCCAAGGAGCTATCAGGGACCAGGAATTGCAGAGCCTAGCTCAAAGGGTATTCTGGTCTCCTTTTCACCAGGGCACTGAAGTAGCGAGCAGTGACCAGGCTATTCGTGGACACACAGGCACCATGGGGATTCTCAAAAAAAAAAAAAAAAAAAAAAGAGCAGAAGGTAATTCCTGGAAAAGACTGTTAACTTCCTGTTTGTCCAACAGCTTGAGGCTCGGCGATCCCTGGAATGTTGTTAGGAATGCAAATTCTCAATCCTAATGAATCAGAAAACCTGTATTTTAATAATAGAATATCACTACAAAAGTAGAATTATTTACATTCAGACTAATGATGTCTTGGATACAGTCTCTCCATAATCTGTACTCCCCAGAACAACCCACTTTGCTAATGGAGCAAGTGAAGTCACTACCTCCCCCGTGTGGGCAAATCCAGAGACCGTGTGTATGTCCCTTCTCACTCAGCCTCTCAGCCTCACTGGCTGCAGTGACCAGTCCTTCTTGGAAACACTCTCTCCACATGGCTTCTGTGACAGCAGACTCTCCTGGTCTTCCTCCCAGGGCACATGGGAGGACGGTGAGAAAGGAGGATGGAGACAGGGCCAGGGCACATGGCACCTTTTAGACTACAAAAAGACATCTGGGTTTGGGTTTTATTCTAGTTGCCGAAGGAAGCCACTTAAGGGTTGTAAGCAGGACAGTGATGTGATTTCTGCTTTAAAAGCTGCTGTATAGGGGCACCTGGGTGGCTCAGCCAGTTAGGCGTCTGACTCTTAGTTTCAACTCATGTCATGATCTCACGATTCATGGGGTTGAGACCCACACAGAGTGTGGAGCCTGCTTGGAATTCTCTCTCTCCCTCTCTCTCTCTGCCCCTTCCCTGCTCACTCAGTCTCTCTCTCAAGAAAATAAATAAATAGGGGCACCTGGGTGATTCAGTCGATTAAGTGTCCAACTTCGGCTCAGGACATGATCCGCATGTTCGAGCTCAGGTCAGGTCCGCGAGTTCGAGCTCCACATTGGGCTCTGTGCTGACAGTTTGGAGCCTGGAGCCTGCTTCGGGTTCTCTGTCTCCCTCTCTCTCTCTGCCCCTCCTCCACTCTCACTCTGTTTCTCTGTCTTCCAAAAATAAATAAACATTAAAAAATAGATAAATAAGCATTTAAAAAATAAAAATAAAAGCCGTTGTACAGAGAACGTACCAAAAAGGAGCAGAGGAAAAAGATGCAGGTCCCAGCCCTGGGGTGCCAACATCTGAAAGACAGAGAGATGAAAAGCCAGGAAAAGAAACTGAGTGCCTAATGAATTGCTTGGTGGTCCCAGTGGTCCCAGGCACACAGACCGTGCAACTTAATCGGCCTTAAGACACAGAAAACTGGGGATAGAAAAGAGAGAGAATCCTAAGCAGAATCCAGGTTCAGTGCAGAGCCCCGCATGGGGCTTGATCCCATGAGCCTGGGATCATGACCTGAGCTGAAATCAAGAGTCGGATGCTTAATTAGCTGAGCCACCCAGGTGCCCACCACCCCGCCCGCCACTCGCACTCTCTCTCTAAAAAAAAATTCTAAAAGAAAAGAAAAATTAATAACATCTTAAAAAAAAAAAAAGTTCTAATGTGTATGTCATTGGAGTTCCAAAGAAGAGAAGAGACAGACTGATGCAGAAAAATGCTAGAAGAAATAGTAGGTCAGAAAAGACAAGCAAAAAGGAGACACTGCCACTGACTGGAGGAGGTGAAGAAGTTGTAGAATTACACGTTCTAGGGGGTCCTGGGATGGATCCTGGAACAGAGAAAAGACATTGGTACAAGCTGATGAAATCCCAGTAATGCGTATAAGTTGGTTAATAACACTGTACCAATGTTAGTTGCTCCGTTTCCATCATCCTATCATTTATTTATGTAAGGTGTTACCATTAGGGAGTGTTTGGAGGAGTGTATGTGGGGAATTGGCGCCTTATTTTTGGAGCTTTTCGGAAAGTTGTAAATTATTTCAAAATAAAAAGGGTTTAACTTTTTTAAGTGGAAGGAAAGAAGGAAGGAAGGGGTAGTGGCTATTTAATGTCAGATAAAGTAAACTTCAGCACAAAGAATATTATCAGTGATAAAGAGGGTCATTATGTAACAACGGAAGTCAATTCACCAAGAAGACATAACAATCCTAAATGTACATGCAACTGACAAGAGAACTTCAAGATACATGAAGACAAAATGAGTACAACTGAAAGGGTAAGTCAACATTTATATTTGAACACGACAGCACTCTTGTCTGAGTAATTGCTTGAACCAGCAGAAGGAAAATCAGTAAGATATAGATGATCTGAAACACACTGTCCATCAACTTGACCTAACTGGCGTATTCAGAGCATTCCATTCAATGGCAGCTGAACACACATTCTTTTCATGTAAGATTCTGCAAAATTAGAATACCCTTGAAGAATTATGTCTTGATCTGGGATTATCAAGAATGCATTTCCTCTCATAAAGGTGTGCTGTTTGGAAGGGGCACATGCACCCCCATGTTTATAGCAGCACTATCAACAATAGCCAAAGTATGGAAAGAGCCCAAATGTCCATCGATGGATGAACGGATAAAGAAGATGTGGTATATAGATACAATGGAGTATTACTCGGCAATCAAAAAGAATGAAATCTTGCCATTTGCAACTACGTGCATGCAACTAGAGGGTATTATGCTAAGTGAAATTAGTCACAGAAAGACAAATACCGTATGACTTCACTCATCTGAGGACTTTAACAGACAAAACAGATGAACATAAGGGAAGGGAAACAAAAATAATGTAAAGACAGGGAGGGAGACAAAACAGAAGAGACTCAGAAATATGGAGAACAAACTGAGGGTTGCTGGAGGGGTTGAGGGAGGGGGGAGGGGCCAAATGGGTAACAGGCACTAAGGAATCTACTCCTGAAATCATTGTTGCACTATGTGCTAACTAACTTGGATGTAAATTAAAAAATAAATTACTCAAAAAGAAAAAAAAAAAGAATGGATTTCCTCTCTTATAGAGACTCAGAGTTCTCCAGGACACCTGAGACAAACCTGAGCTTCTGTCAGAGTCCCGGCATCTGAGTGCAAGTTACCTAGGAACCTTGTATAAGTTTAGCCAACTGGAGACCTCCTCTGATTGTCTGCTTGGTATCTTCCGGGGCACTGGTGGCCCGAGGTCTGCCTTCTGCTTTGATGTTTTCTGTGACTTCCAGGAAAGGAGGCACCTCCTGTAAATTAATACCACATCTGGGGTATGATCTAAATCAGTTTATCAAGAAATCAGGAAATGTACAGGCCCAACAGCCTTCTTCTTACCCTCTCATCTTTTGAAACCTAGATGTGTATATGTGTGTGCATGTGTGTGCACATATCTTTGAATCTTATAACATGGCTTCAGATATTTTCAGGTTCATGTCTCACCAGAGATATTCATCTGTTATGTAGTTGTGGTGGACAAAATAATGCTCCCCTCCCAAAGATGCTCATGTCTTAATCCCTGGAACCTGTGACTATGTTACCTTAATAAAAAGAACCTTACGGTGTGAGTAAGTCAAAGATTTTGAGATGGGGAGATTATCCCAGATGATCTGAGAGGGCCCGATATAATCACAAGGATCCTTAGAAGAGGGAGACAAGAGGCTAAGAGTCTGAATAGTTAATTTCATTTCTTGACTCACCACATTCTACCAATACTTTCTGCCTTTAACTTATTGATGAGGAAGGGAAAGACCGAAGGAAAAAAAAAGCCCTGTGGATTACCTTATTTTCCCCTTTCTTGCTATGTCATTTTCAGCATAAGTGGTTAAAGTTAATATAAAGATAATGGAAGTAAAAAAGGATATGATAGGTCATTTGTGCCTTCTTTCTGTAATACCAGCTTCCCAAATGGTTTAAGAGTTAGAGTTTCTGGGGCGCCTGGGTGGCGCAGTCGGTTAAGCGTCCGACTTCAGCCAGGTCACGATCTCGCGGTCCGTGAGTTCGAGCCCCGCGTCAGGCTCTGGGCTGACGGCTCAGAGCCTGGAGCCTGTTTCCGATTCTGTGTCTCCCTCTCTCTCTGCCCCTCCCCCGTTCATACTCTGTCTCTCTCTGTCCCAAAAATAAATAAACGTTGAAAAAAAAAATTAAAAAAAAAAAAAAAAAGAGAGTTTCTGGAAGTATTTCCAAGTCAGTATAGGCCCTCAGCCCACAGGGAAACCAGAAGTGATGATAAAGCACCATGACACTAAGGGAGTGCTCAGGGAGGGGGCATGACAGAGGGACAGCAAAATCCTGTCTTCTGCTCACCATTAAAGGGTGAATCATAAAGAGGGAAGGGGACTTAGCGACCTCTGTATTTCATACTAAACAGTGTTCCGAGCGAGGTCGCAATCAACATAATACAAACGTGAATGGCTGTATTTAACTAATTCGGGAATCATGATGATTAGTTATCTTGATATCTACTTCCTCATCCTGATCTTGAAAAAATTTCCCTCATACTTAGCATTCTCAGGCTCATGAGATGAGATGGTTACCGCAGTTTGGGCGTTCAGCTTAATGCAAAATTTCCTGGCAACTAATATGAGAAAATAACACCATACAGGGAAAGAAAGAATTGTAACGTAATAAACAGCCTTTCATTCACTCATTTGTAAAAATTCTCAGAACAAGAAAAACAGAAATGTTACTCTTCGGTATGGGACAGTCTACAATTTATTCCTCATTTTCCCAATTTGGGAGAATGTCTGTAAGTATAACTGGCTTATTGAGGTATAAACATGAGTTGGCTTTATTTTTTCCAGGGCCTGTCCCCTGACTGTGGTTGGTTGAACCTCCCCCCCCTTTCATACCCAGTGGTACCTCTCTTTACAAATTCTCATTTTGATCTCTTAGTTTTTCATTCTCTTTCTGGTTGCCAGAATTCTCTCATGCTGGTATTTAAGATCTGCTCGAACCTTCATTTTCACCTTGGACACTCACATCTTCTTACCTGACCACTTGAGGTTGCCATCCTCTCTGTGCTTGTCATTGCTTCCCTGGCTAGCCCTGGCTGGCCATCAGTACCAGACGTGGTGCCTCCTGGGTGGCAGGAATTTAAACACTCGTCACTTGTGGGGTGAATCTGAACACCCTGCAGAATTCTGCCCACAATACCATCCCCAGGTATGGGAGAATTAGATCCTGGAACAATCTGCCTTGATCCCACTGTCTGAGTCTGTTCAGGCTCTAACAAAAAATACCATAGACTGGGTGGCTTAAACAACAATTTCTCACAGTTCTGGAGGTGAGGAAGTCCAAGATCAAGGTACCATCAGATTTCGTGTCCAGTGAGGCCTGCTTCTCGGTTCACAGATGGCCTTCATCTCCATGTGTCCTCATGTGGACACATGGACAGAGGAGGAGCTCTCTGGGTTCTTTTTTTATAAGACTACTAGTCCCATTCCTGAGGGCTCCACCCTTACGATCTAATCATCTCCCGAAGGCCCCACCTCCTAATACCATCACATTGGGGTTTCAACATATGAATTTGGGGGGCGCACAAACGTTCAGTCTAGAGCACCCATTCAAGTGCTTGTGAAGCCACCTTCAGATGGTCTACACCCGACAGATGCATCCCAGAGGCCCCTTACCTGGCACCCTGTTGAGTGGCGCAGCCCCAGTCATCTTTCCCTGGCGACACTCAGGGTTGCCAGGCCCAACAGTGGGGGGTTAGCGGCTTCACAGCCCTCTCTCTCTCAGTTCTGACACCACTCCCTTCTTCCTCCTTCTCCTAGGGTATGAGGCACTGTGCAGAAAGAGGTGGTTACCACTCACCCAGGGATGGGGACAGCGAAGGAGGAAAGAACCTCTCTTCCTGAACCTCATACTCCTCAAAGGCCAGCCTCCAACGTGTTACTCCTTGACCATGGAGCAGGAACAAGGCGTGGTGGAGAGCGGCACTTGGTAGGACTAATTTTCCTGCTCTCAGTAAGCCCTGAGAGGGGTAGGCTGACCCCTGACAGCCCAGAGTACGCTAAATTCAGAATGTGAGGTGTTTTATACCAAGCTTGAGGCTTTCGCGCGGATTTCTGAACAACAGAAAAAACCTCCCTCAACATTTTATGGTATGAGTACAAGCACTGAAACCACATCATCAATCATCAATAACTTGCTTTTATCTTGGGCAGTGTGCTGAGATCCACAGTGAATACAAAGGGCTCCAGTATATTTTCCTGCAGGCAAAACGATACAGATTAATAGGGAGGCTGATCATATACGTCAACCAAACAATGCAGAGAAAAAAAAATACCCAGAACAATGACACTAGCTTACACTTTAATGTCATATCCGTTTTGCAGAAGAAGGAACGAAGGCGTATTTATTTAAATGGGATGAGACTAGATGTCTTCGCTCCCAGCTTTATTCATGCTTTAAAATTATTTTTTTAGGGGCACCTGGGTGGCTCAGTCGGTTAAGTGTCTGGCTTTGGCTCAGGTCATGATCTCACGGTTTGTGGGTTCGAGCCTCACATCGGGCTCTGTGCTGACAGCTCGGAGCCTGGATCCTGCTTCCGATTCTGTGTCTCCCTCTCTCTCTCTCCCCCTCTCCTGCTTGCGCTTTGTCTCTCTGTCTCCCAAAAATAAAATAAACATTAAAAAATTTTTTAATTATTTTTTTATTTTGAAATAATTTACAGAAGAGCTGCAAAAATAGTACAAAGAATTTCTGTATACCCTTCACCCAGCTTCCCCTAATGTTAACATCTTACATAGCCATGGTACAATGATCAAAACTAAAAAACTAACATTAATGTAATACTATTAACTAAAATATGGATTTTTCGAATGTAATCATTTTTCCCCACTAATGTCCTTTTCTTCTACCAGGACCCAATATGAGGTACCATTTTGTATCTACTCAACATCTCTCTTTAACACCCTCCAATCTGCAACAGTTTCTTAGTCTTTCCTTGTTTTTAATGACTTTTAATACTTTTAAAAGTCCCAGTCAGGGGACTACCTGGGTGGCTCAGTTGGTTAAGCATCCAGCTCTTGATTTCAACTCAGGTCATGATCTCATGGTTCTGTGAGAGTTCGAGCCCTCTGTCGGGCTCTGCACTGACAGTGTGGAGCTTGCTTGGGATCTTCTCTCTCTCTCCCTCTCTCTCTGCCTCTCCCCTGCTTGCACACACACACACACACACTCTCTCTCTCAAAATAAACTTAAAAAAAAAAAAAAAGAGTTCTGCTCAGGTATTTGTAGAATGTCATGCATGTTTTCTGATTTTTTTTTCTCATTATAAGAATGGGATTTTGCGGATTTGAGGGAAGAATACTACAGAGGTGAAGTACCCTTGTCCTTGATCATATAACAGCATGACTTATTACTGGTAAGTTAACCTTGATCACATGGTTCAGGTGATGTCTGTTGAGTGTCTCCACTCTAAATTTACTCCCCTGCTCCTTCTATATTTAAGAAAAGAGTCACTAAATCCAGCCCTCACTAAAGGGGAGGGGAATTAAATTCCAGGGTGAGTATTGAATAATTTGTGGACATGTGTTAAAGTCATTACAGTAATGTATAGATATTTGGGAGGAGATCTCTGAAGCTACACAACTGTCTTACTTCTCTTTAAAATGTCATCTAGGGGCGCCTGAGTGGCTCGGTCGGTTAAGTGTCCGACTTCGGCTCAGGTCATGATCTCATAGTCCGTGAGTTCGAGCCCCGCGTCGGGCTCTGTGCTGAGAGCTCAGAGCCTGGAGCCTGTTTCGGATTCTGTGTCTTCCTCTCTCTCTGCCCCTCCCCTGTTCGTGCTCTGTCTCTCTCTCTCTGTCTCAAAAATAAATAAACGTTAAAAAAAATTAAAAAAAAAGTGTCATCTACTAGGGGTGCTGAGTGGTTCAGTTGGTTAAGTGTTTGACTTCAGCTCAGGTCATGATCTCGTGGCTTGTGAGTTCGAGCCCCTCGTCCGGCTCTGTGCTGACAGCTCAGAGCCTGGAGCCTGTTTCAGATTCTGTGTCTCCCTCTCTCTCTCTGCCCCTCCCCCACTTGTACTCTGTCTCTGTTTCCCTCTCAAAAGTTGAAAAACATTAATATAGTAAAAAAAAAAGTGTCATCCACTAATTTTAGCATTCATTAGGACTTGCTCACAGCAATTATTCTGTGGTATCTTTTTTTTTTATTATCTTTTAATTCCAGCGTTGTCAACATACAGCTCTGTGGTGTCTCAATAGTGATTTTCTTTTCCCCTCATTTCTCCTATACTTATTATTCAGAATTCATCTGGAAAGACAGTTTATTCCTTTCTTCCATTTTATTCATTTATTGGTATGGACTCAAGAATATTTTGTTGAGCTATAGATTTGTATCATAATTACTTGTTTTCATTGTTGAAACTGTTCTAGCTTTGCCCCTGGGAATTCTTTTAGTTGACTCCTTTTGACATGCCTTCATCTTTTCTTGTCTTTTCTTCCCCCCTTCTTTCTTTTTCTTCCTTCCTTCCTTCCCTCCTTTTCTTTCCTTTCCTTTCTTTTCTTTCTTTCTTTCTTCCTTTCTTTCTTTCATCTACAAGAAGGTCAAGCTCCCCGTGTGTTTTCCCAGTCCCAGCTCTAGAACTAGCCATTTTTCCAAGGAGCTCTGTTTCCTTTTATTGAGAATGATATTTAGAAACCAAGACCTGAGTGCTCAGTGTGTCCATTGCTTCCAGGGTGCCATTGCTTCTAGATGTCCCAGTGGACAGAGCTGAGAAATATATGTATACTAGCCTATTTCTATACATATCTATATTTATTTCTGTATCTATTCATACCTATATCAAAGTAAACAAGAGTTCAAACTATGCCTCCAACGCTAGTTCATCAACACCACAGAGTTTATTGTAGCCTCTTGTACTTGTCACCTCTTTTTCTGATAGTAAGAAATCTGCTTCTCCTTATGTATATTTACTTATTTGTTCAAACTTAGTACACATTTAAAGAGTTTCCGAATTGCTAACCTGTCCTCCTCTGAGATACAAATTTACCAACTGGAGTACAGTGTTATGTACAGGTTTTTGTGTGTGTGTGTCCTTATCTTACAGTTTCAAGTGAAAACATTATTTTCCAAAGTTAATTAGTCAGCTCCTTCCCCCTCGGCCCCACCTTCAGTGAGGCTATATCATACATTCCTAAGACAGTTAGGTTTTATTTGTCTTAATCTGCATTCCATCATGGCTTCCCCTGACAGCATGGTTAATTAAAAAAAAAATTACATACAATAAAAGTCACTCATTGATCTGTATAGTTTTTTTTTGTGTTTTGACAAATTTATAGAGTCACGTATCCATCACCACAGTACCAATACAGAATAGCCCCATTACCCTAAAAATTCCTTTATAGTAAACTTCTCTCCTTTCCCCCAACCTGACAACTACTGACCTGTTTTCCTTCCATATAGTTTTGCCTTTTCCAGAAGGTCATAGAAATGGAATCATACAATACATAGATTTTTAGGTCTAGCATCTTTCACTTAGCCAAATGCACTTATGATTTGTCCTTGTTGTCACATGAACCAATAGTTCATTCCTTTTTCCTGTTGAGTATAGACAACCTCGTTGTGTGGATATACCACAGTTCGTTTTTCCATTTACCTGTTGAAGGGCATCTGAGTTATTTCTAGTTTTGGCATTATGAATAAAGCTGCTATAAATAGTCACGTATGGGCTTTTGCATGAACACAAATTTTCAGTTCTCTTGGGTAAACGCCTAGTAGTGGGATGGCTGGGTTGTATAATACATGCGTGCTTTTAAGAAACTATCCAATAGCTTTCCAAAGTGGATACTATACTTTGCAATGAATGACAATTCCTGGTGTTCCACATCTTTCTCTAGCATTTGGTTGTCCACACTCTTTTTCAAGTGGCAGCTGCTGCCCCACCCCAACTCTGACTTGTCCCTTCTTTTTGGCCTCTGCCTGGATTACAGACGAATCTGCATTCTTGCTTTGCAGCCTGCTGGTATTTGTGAAGGTAACGCTTTTAGGCTACTTCACGTTTCCACTGTGCACTAAAGTACTATCGCATTTTTAATCTGCTAACCATCCTATAAGGCAGTTTCAGCAAACATTCTTAGGTTGGTATGAGAGATAACAGCACCCTGCTTCAGAAGAATTCCTTTCTGGCTTTCCCAGACCTTGGCTTTTGTGACTTCCTTAACTCCTGTGTATCTCGGCCTCTTTGTACTACTCTACCTGAGCGAACCCACTGAAATACAAGGATGTTCAAGGGTCTTTACTAGACCCTGTGGTGGCTGTGGATCTGGCACCCCATAGCTCTCCAGCTGGGTGCCTGGGGCCTAATTCTTCAGGAAGGAGCTATGCGTCTGGCCCCTTGGGGTCCACGTCTCCGAACTTGGCAGCTAACACATTCTCGTAGTCATCCGAGGCCTCATTTGGCATCTCTTCTCCATGTTTCATCTGACTAGTCTCCTGTGCAGATGGCGGATAGGTCACATAATCCCCTAGAGCCAGGAACCTCCCTGACTGCATGACAAATTGGACGTGGGTCCCTGGACCATCTGTCCTGCCTTCGACATGGTCTGTGTTTGAGGATGTCACTTCTTCCTCCGCCTGCTGCTGGTTTCCACTGGCATGTGCCGATGGGACATTTTCATAATCTCTGTAGCACTGAGAAACCATCCAGGGCCGCTTCCCGCGGATGGCCTCAAGATTCAACCCTGCCATGTTGACATAGTCATTTGAGGTCTCAGAAGAACTTTCCTCATCGCTGAGCGGATCATCGCTCTCAGACCTTGGAGACCAAAAACCGGTGTGGTCACTGGCATTCCCACAGCCCTGCTCTCTTTCCTCAGTAAGCTCCAGCTTCTGAGCATTTGGGGGGGCAAAACTGTTCGTGGGGGTGGCGTTGGCAGAAGCCAGAAGAGTCTCAGCAATCTGTTCCGCCGTGGGGACATTGATGTAATCTCTGGAATCCTCTGAAGAAATGCTCAGGCAGTCTCTGGCTGCTGTGACATTGACATAGTGTGCTGAGGGAGTGAGGTCCCCACGCATCTGGAGCCCTGTGGCATTGTCATAGATGCCCACTGCATAGCCGTTGGCAGGATAATGGTCTCTGTGCACCCAGAGGACATTGCCTGCTTGGGAGGGCTATGAACAAGAAGAGAAGGGTAGTGATAGGATATGGAAGCGGAAATATGGCCAAAGCCTTTCTACTTCCCCAGCCAGTACCACTGTCTGATAGTTCTTTTACTTGTTTCTTCCCCTTGGGGGAAAAATCTCTAAATCTCTAAATCGACTGCAAGGCTTTAATTTTTTTTTTTTTTTTAATGTTCATTTATTCTTGACACAGAGAGAGACAGACAGAGCATGAGCAGGGGAGGGGCAGAGAGAGAGATACACACAGAATCCGAAGCAGGCTCCAGGGTCCGAGCTGTCAGCACAGAGCCCGACGCGGGGCTCGAACTCACAGACCGAGAGATCGTGATGGGTGCTGAAATCGGATGCTCAACCGACTGAGCCACGCAGGCGCCCCCCGGCCTGCAAGGCTTTAGATGCTAGGCAGGTATGAGAGAAGTGGAGAGCAACCGTGTCCGTGTAACAACAGTGTAAGTGTAAGTTTAGCAACAGTGTAGATGTGTAAATTGCTACTAGTTTTTGGCCACAGTACGAGTGTTCACCGGGGGAGTGTGTGTGGGGGGGGAGTGTGATAAACTGGACACAGCCCCCTGCCTCAGAACCCACTGAGAGACAATGTAGCTAAAAGTAGTGACTCAGCCCAGACCCAGGGTGCAAATCCCAGCCTCGCTACTCTGTGCTGGGTTTGGGCAAGTTACTTAATCTCTCCGTGGCCTTACTTTCCAGCATGGGAAATGAGGATAATCATAATACCTATATAATACAGGTGTTTGTGAGGAGTAAGTGTATGACCACGTGCCAAGTGTTTGGAATAGCTCCTGCCACGTCAAAACCACTAACAAATGCTTGCCATTATTATGAAAGGGGCGGCTGACATAAAGGCTCAGGTGATTCTGGCCATTTAGGGATGCCGGTCTGAAATTTCCAGAGCTTCTGACTTTTCAAGAAAAGCCTTCAGACTTGAATGCGAAACCTTTTAGATTTTTACCTGTTGGCAATTGGTTCAAAATGTTCTTCGCACACTACAGAGCCCAAGCCAGACACGTTGTGGCCTTACTTGGGTGTGGCACTCTGAATGCAAAATCCCCTCAGGATTCCCCACCCCGCCTCGCCCCCACCCCCAAGGGCCGGAACTCACTTTGGCAGTGGAGTTTCCTCTTTCCTGCCCTTCATCGGCCACGCAGGCTTGCTCCCCCAGGAAGTCTTTAGAGGTGGGAGCAGAGCCCAAGGATGGGGTATAGGGGAGGACGGCGGGAAGATGGTCGCATGGTATTCGAACCCTAAATCTTTGGGTTTTGGGTAGGCTGGAGAGCAGGAGGTCAGCAGCAGCGGGACTGTGTTCACTTGAGACGATCACAAACCGATTCTTCGGCAAGCAAACAAAGACTTATCTATGGAAATGAGCCCCCTGAGTTTCAAAGTCCTCCCTTTACGGTGTCGGGTGCCACAGTGTTGTGGGAGTCCTCCCTGGGGGCTGCCTTCCGAGCCTGATCACAGGACATGTGGACTTATCGGTACTCGTTATACTACTCCCCTGGTCACCTCAAAAACGATCCCACATTTGGGGTGCCTGGGTGGCTCAGTCCGTTAAGCATCCAACTTCAACTCAGGTCATGATCTCACACTCCGTGAGTTCGAGCCCCACGTGGGGCTCTGTGCTGACAGATCAGAGCCTGGAGCCTGCTTCGGATTCTGTGTCTCCCTCTCTCTCTGCCCCTCCCCGACGTGCACTCTGTCTCTCTCTCTCAAAAATAAATAAAGATTAAAAGAAAAATTAAAAAAAAAAATCCCACGTTTGATCAAACACTTTTGACGCCAGCTACGGGGCTCAGTGACCTACAAATATACCTGCCCCGGAGGATAATTGAAATAGTTTGGCACAGGCCCCAGAAGTTATTACCACGGCAGGGTTTTTAGGGTGTTTTGAGCACCGACAGCCTTGTTGGCATGCTTGTGTGCCCTCCTGAGGTGATCACTTGGAAGGGGACAGGACTCCTTTGGATAAAGGGTTACCTGTCTTGGTGAAAACAATCCATTTAAGTTCTAACACCATGTCCTTGAATGTATGTGCCCTGGTGCCTTGCTTAACATCACAAACACTTGTGCCTATCTTTCCTCATTTCTCTCCCTGGGCAGTAGGGAGGTCCCCAGGCTAGTCTTCCCAACGTAATAGGGTCACAGGGTGACTGCCAAAGGACACGCGGTTTGCTCTGTGACCTGAACTCCTTTCCCCCAGTTCTTCTGCCAGAGACACATCCTTTCTCCCAAGGGACTTGTCCTTTCCCTTGACTCTTACCACATGCTCAGAAGGAGGGCTCTCAGAATGTCTGGAGAGGAGGCTCTCGGTACTGAAAATACGGTTACTCCTTGACTGACGTCTCCCTGAAAGGACAGAGGACAAACCCTGAGGATGGCTGGCCGGTGCCCTGAGCGCTCCAGCCTGAGCAGTCCCTGCATCGTGGGTGAAGTGGGTTTGTATGGCGTCTGGCAGTTGGGGCCTGATGTTCTGTGGTGAGAGGGTCGGAGCTACGGGCATGATGTGCTCTGAGCCCGGGAACTGCCCTCAGCTTCTAGCAGAGGACAGGAGGACACTAACTAGCACAGGGGCTGGGGAGGCTGGGAAGTTGGCTCCTGGGGCGAACCTTCCCTTCCTGTAATGCCGGAGGCCATGTTCTCCTCTGTCTGTCTTCCCCATCCCGAGACACACTCACCTGTCCTTTGCTAACCTCACATCAAGGTGAAACAAACCCCCCAACCTTTGTAGAGCCCCTAACTCCCTTTTTAGAGCTTTCTAGGCCCCCAGTGTTTCCTCCTATCCCCTCCTCTTCCATGCTCCCTGAAGGGCACAACGTCTGAAAAGTCAAAGAATGTTGCCTCTGGGTGGTGAGAGGTGCATTCTGGGCGTAGAAGGTCAGTAACGTCTGCAGTCCATGGATTAGAAAGAAAAACCTACCCAGGTCTTCTTGCCTCTGGGGCAAGGAGTCATAAATATTTTTGGCTCCTTGTCTGGGTCGAGACAGAGTCAGTAAGGGCATGACGGTAACTCGGAAGTAAGGAACTTGTCCTGCAAGGCAATGACAGAGATGGAGATCGTGGCAGAGGCCAGTGGCACAGAACGTGGGGACCTTTGGGGATGAGGTAGTCCCTGAAAATATTCTCCACCCTCACTATGTATCATAAAATACACATTTTCACAGTTGCCCAATTCCATTTGAGCTAGAAGACTTGGTAGACAGAAGCAGGAGGAAGAAACGGGGGGCCGGGGGCGAGGGTTGGGACACAAAAGTCCCAGGGCAACGGCTTTCAAAATGGAGACACAGCGTAGGGTCTCGAGTGAGACAAGGACCCATGTGTCAGAGAAGAACAGAGGATTCCCCAGTGTGATAGTTTATCCCTGGAGAATAAACTGGGCTTTAAACGCCAGGCTAGATGATTGACCCTGGGGGGGGTGGGGGGAGGTCTCAACTTTGGGCGAACAAGGGACTCACGCTTCTTCAATTTATTCCAGTTCCACAGGCCGTAGAAAATCATGGTGGTGAGGAGGATGGCGAGGAAGCCCGCAAACCCAGAAAAGATGACACTGCTGTGGTCTTTATGTCTGTGAGGAAAACCAAGGGCCAGCTGTAGGAGGCTGAGGAGGTTGGAGAAGGTGCTTTCAACAGGAATTGGAGCCCGAGGACTTGGAATGGGAGCTGAGTGCCGGAAAGCGGAGGTGGGTAGGCTGTTTGGCTGAAGAGAGGGTCTTCTCTATGGACAGAGGGACACTGGACACAGGAGAAGGGAACCGTCCCTTCTGAATGCCGGATTCTAGACTCAGAAAGGCAGAGTAATGTATCAGAGATCCCACGGGTAGGAAGGGGCAGGGATAGAATGCGAGTTGAGGTCTGTTTGGACCCAACGATCGTGCTCTTTCTACCGCACGACATTATCCTCCAAGTTTGCAAAATCATGCTCCTCTGCCCTTACTTCCCCTTATCCCCTACTCCTGGGCTTCCTGTCTTGTGTGGAAGAGGGGTTACCCCACGCACAGTGAGGGAGCTCTCTGTGCCGGAGTCCAGCCTGCAGGCACTTGAGCCACCCCCATGCACCAACGTGTGGAGCTGGCCGCCAAGCAACATGTGCTGTTTCGTGGGGTGTAACCGGTGCAAAGGCAGGAGACGGTTTGTGCTGCTGGCGATTCCCTGACAGGACCGGGGCTGCTGCCACCGTAACAAGAGCCAACAGAGGTTACGGTGGGAATCGCCAGGGGACCTGCTACCTCCAAATATCAGAAACCCGATCGGCTACCAGGGAAGCGTTTTGTCCTCCTGAGACCCAGGCTTGTTTACCCAATTTACACTGGACATTTCCGCCAGACTCCCCAGTGGACGTCTCCAGCCATATAGGCCTCAAACAGAATGCCTGTTCTTCTCTCATAAGCCTGCTTCTCCTGTGGTGTCTCCCATCATCTAGTGGCTCAGTCGGAAACCTTGGAGCCGTCCTTGAGCGCTCCTTTTCGTTCACACCTCACTTCCGGTCAAGCAGCAGATTCCGTCTGCTCCATCCTGGGCATCTTTCCCAAACCCCGTCACCTCTTGCTCCTCCACTGCCAACGCTCGGCCCCTGTGGAGGTTTGCAGCACCCTCCCGCATGCGACGCCTAGCTTTCCCTCTTGACCCCGGCATATTATCTTCACGCACGAGCCAGTGTGGTCCTCCTGACAGTAAACCAGGTCACGTCCCCCATATTCTTGTGACCTGCATAATTTCCCATCACACTTGGGAAGACAGCCACAGTCCCTACCCAGTGAAGACGTCCTGGCACCTTATGTGCTGGCCTCTGTCTGTCTTCTGACCTCGTTTCCTACCACTTTCCCTCTGACTTTGACAGCTAGGATTCGAGGCTCTTCCTCGTCCGTGCAAAGCGTAGTCCTGCCTCCGACCTACAGGGCCCTCTCCCAGGTGTCTGCGTAGCTCGGTCCATCATTTCACTCAGGTCTCTTCTGAAATGTCACCTGTTCAGACAGGCCCTCCCAGTCCACACTCTATTACTCTCGGTCCCCTTAACTCTGGTCTCGTTTTTCAGGCTTAAGGCTGACTGGCATTATATTATATATCGATTTGTTTATCTGTTAAGATCTGACTTTTCCACTTGACTGTAAGCTCCAGGAGGCCATGGACTTGTCTATCCTGTTTATCTGGTGCCTGGAACAGTGCCTGATACTTACTAAGGGCATGATGAATATTTGTTGAATGAGTGCGTAAATTAATAAACACGAAGGAATATAGAAGTGATGATTTCTGGGGGGATTCCGAGTTCTGACAACTTTATGAATTCATTCCCCATCAATGCTCCTATTCACCTGCAGGTGACATATATTTGTTTGTCATGGTAATAACATTTATTTCCCTGAACGACAGAGATTTTAAATTTATCATTTTTGGGGCGCCTGGGTGGCTCAGTTGGTTAAGCCTCTGACTTCAGCTCAGGTCATGATCTCGTGATTCGTGAGTTAGAGCCCCACAGCTTGGAGCCTGGAGGCTGCTTCAGATTCTGTCCGTCTGTCTGTCTCTCTCTCTCTGCCCCTCCCCCATTCACACTCTGTCTCTCTCTAGCTCTCAAAAATAAAAGTGAACATTAAAAAAATGTATTTGTTATCGCAGCACTGAGATTTATACCCACCAGTGTTGCTAAAGCTTCAACTGCTGATGGGGTTTTTTTTTTTTTTATTGTTAGTATGATACTGAAAGTTTTAGCAGTAAAATTTATATCCACGATTAGTTCTGTGAGATTTTATATGCTAAAGATATAGCTTTATCACATCTATGGTTGCATTTTCCATTCATGGAAAGTTTTTAGGACCTAAAAACACATCATTGAAAAAAGTAGGCCTTTTGTTTCCATTATGGGAGGGCCTAGTTTTTTGTGTGTGTTTTTGTGGTGGGGGGACTGGTGGTTGGGACCTGAGACACGAAAGATTGGGGACAGTGATGGACTGGGTCTCTGGGAGGTCAGAAATCCAACCAGGCCAGGCAGCGAGCTCTAGGGAAATCCTGTGTTATCACAGCTACCCCCTGCGACTCGTTTTTTCTCGTCAACACCAATTCCTTTCCTCCCAGCAGCCCTGAGAAAACTTCTCTAAGCCTGGAGTTTGGTGGTCTCAGTGGACCTGAGCCTGGCTGTGAGGGCTAGGAGCACTGCTGGGGTAGAGCCCCCCGCCCCCCCCCCCCCAGGGTCCACCGGGGATGTCTGTCTAAATCTGGGGAGGGTGGAGTCACTCACCTGTCCAGGCTGCCACCAGTTTCCTGCAGAGTCCTGGCCTCCGAGGTCCCCCCTCTGATTTCTGAAAGGGTTGGGGTGATCATATCCATTGCCATGGGAACCTCTCTGGCTTCAGCTTCTCCTTCTAAGCCTTCTCTTAATTCTCATCAGCTAGTGCATGTTGCCACTTCTCCTGGATCTTCCCAAGTTGTCGACCCCCAGGAGAAAAGGCAAAATTGGTTTGTGTTTTACATATCATCATGACCACTTTTTTAAGTAGATAAGAACGATGGACACCCTCCCCATCCCCACGTTTTCCAATCTTTCTAGAACTTTCTTTCCCCCCGCCAACTTTCTACCTTGCATCTACCTTGCAACTGTCAGGCTGCGTTGACCCCAAATACAAAAACAACAGGTTCGCTTCTACCTGGATGTGGCTACAGTGCCGGAGGCGAGAGCTCAGCCGGGTATGGTGTCCCCCAAGCGACGTGGCTCAGGGAGACGCTATGCTCTCTGCCTTCTGGTGGAAGTATGAGGGGCAAGGAGGGGGGAACTGCCAAGAGGCCCGAGAGAGAGGCTCTGTGAGAAGCCCATCCTCCCCCAACCCTCAAAGCAGACAGAAGAGAGCAAACATTTTGCCAGAATGGAAACAGAGAGTCGTCACAGGAAATGACACCACCAATGTGCTAATGAAGCTTGGGGCACAGGAAACGCTGCTCAGTTACAATAAGATAGCAGAAACCATGTCTTCACCCCCTGTTCCCTGGGTTGGCCGGGTGCGCTGTGGTCTGTGGGGAGTGTGGCTAAAGATGGGACAAGGTGGAGGGAGATTCATGACTGTTCCTTTGGGTTCTGAGGCAGGGAGGCAGGCTATTTTCATAGACACTTCCCTGAGTGATTTTGACAAAGCTGGTCTGTGTTTCACGTTCTGAGACTCTCTGGGTATTACCCTAAGGATGAAGCCAATGCTGGGTCAGCAGGGCCCCTGGAGGCCGTTCCCTCCTGAAGCCCTGCCCTCCGTGGCCCCTGTCGGCTGGCTGTCTCCCTCACAGGACTCTTCTGGAGATCTGTCACAGTCCTGCTTGTTGTGTGGCTATCTCAGAGGCCAGAGACCCCATACCCCCCTGTCTACCCAAAGTGTCCCAAACTTACACAACTGTTCAATATGTGTTTCTAGCTCCCTTCTCCTCTTTCCTTTTTCCATCTCCTAAAACTCTCTTTGCATCTCGGGAGAGTCCAAAAAAGAAGGGGCCACTAAGACTCTTATGAGGATGTGAAGAAGGGCTTCTGAGGGGCGCCTGGGTGGCTCAGTCCGTTAAGCATGCGACTTCAGCTCAGGTCATGCTCCGGGAGTAGTCTGTGAGTTCGAGCCCCACGTCAGGCTCTGTGCTGACGGCTCAGAGCCCGGAGCCTGCTTCAGATTCTGTGTCTCCCTCTCTCTCTGCCCTCCCCCTGCCCCACTCACGTTCTGTCTCTCAAAAATAATTTAACGTTAAAAAAAAAAAAAAAAGCAAAGAAAGAAGGGCCTCTGACTTGGCTTTCCACAAGGCAATGGACTCCCAGAGGGATAGCACGGAATACAGACAGTGCCTCCGCACCATGTCTCTTCTGCCTCTTCCCAGTGGACCCTGAGGCCCATGGCCTCCCGGGGCTGCTCTCCCCCGCTGTGCGCGTCCAGGCTCTCACAAGGCCCTCAGGGCAGGGGGGCCGCTGGTGGGTCCTGGCCGGCTGTCCCCAGAGCTCTGCCTTTCCAGGTGCCCGCTGCCCTCCCTCCACGCAGCCTTACCCCGTAGGAAGCAGAGGTGGTTCAGAGGCCGCTGGTTCGAGAACCGGAAGCTGGGTGTCTGTCTGCTTGTCCTTCGGATGGGGTCTGCGTAGAGCTAGGACTCCTCAGGAGAAGATCCATTGCTCCATGGCCCTGGTGGCCGGGACTGGTGGAAGAGAGAAGCTAGGCTCCCCAGGACTGTCCTGAGCCTCTGGTGCCAGAAGGCTGTGTGCAAACTGGGAACTTGGAAGGCGGTCCAAGAGAAGGGCCAATGGAACCAAACCTCAGAACAGCTACTTTCAAAAAAAAAATTTTTTTTTTTTAAAGAAATTCTCTTGCGTGATCATCTTAAGACCTTGGTTCTCTTATCTACCCAGAATGCTTGAGTCAGACTGATCTTCCCTCCGGGTCTCCTGACTCTCTCCTCCCCCCTCCCCCCCCCAACCAGCTTGAGGGAAACAGCCTTCTGAAAGGAGGCTTTGCAGACAATCTCCAGGTTTTTCAGACCCAGCTGCGCCCTGTCGCCCTGTTCTCCTTTCCCTCCCCGTCATGCAACAACCAATCAAACCAACAAATGAGAACACAACATAGGTGTGTGAAATTATCCATCACAATAATGGAAGAAAACGACTCACTCCTGGGAAATAGGGTATATGTTTTAAATCTGATTGCTCTGGTGTTTCCCTCTAACGGCCTTCCAAGATTTCGGGGTTGAACGTGACACAGGATTTTAAAGTATTGAGATTGGTTTTAAACAGATGGAACTTACGCATCCAAGTGAGCAAAACCCGTTGATGGGGAGAGGCTCTGTGCTAACTCAGCGGATCTTGCTAATACCCGAAACCTTTCAGAGTCCTCAGGCAAGACAGAAGCATTGCGTTAAGAGTATCAGTTCAAGTTCAGATCCTAAATGACCTACTTGGATGATCTTGGGCAGGTCCTCTAATCTTTCTGGGTGTTTCCTTGGGTGTAAATTGACAGTGTAATACTACTTAGGTAATGCTGTTGTGAAAATGAATCGGGCTAACCATGAACCATGCTTAGCTTAGGACTTGGCATATGTAGGAGCTCATTAAACGGGGGCCACTATTGTATGATTATCTCATTATGCATTCGACTCATTTCTTTATACTTCAGTGGACTGCCCCCTTTGGTCTTTCTCTCTCCCTCTCTTGATGTTTAGCCTGCCTGCCTGCCGTGTGTCACTTTCCTTTTTTTTTTTTTTTAATATTTTTAAATTTTTATTTATTTATTTTGAAAGAGAGAGAGACAGCACGTGTGGGAGAGGAGCAGCGAGCACCGGAGAGAGAGAATCCCAAGCAGGCTTCATGCTGCCGGCACAGAGCCCAACGTGGGGCTCAAACCCACGAAACCACGCGATCATGACCTGAGCTGAAGCCAAGAGTCAGGTGCTCAGCTGACTGAGCCCCCCGGGGGCCACGCATATTTATGGGAAGTCTCCTGCCACGTGGCTCTAGATGCTTAGCACACCGCACTCAGCCTCAGCTGGCACCCCTGTGCGGGCACTCTGCACTCCACGCAGCCCTGGCTCTGGTCACTTCCACGTCCTTGGCCCTTGCGCTGGTTCCTCCACTGTGACAGACAGACTCCTCTCTGTCTCGTAAAATTCCAATAAAATCCATTTGAAGAGTTTTATACTGGTTATTTCTGGGTTGTGGGCCTTGAGGCGTTTTGTTACTTCCTTCTCGGGATTTTATCGCTTGCGTTATTATATAAAGCAAGTGTCATTTTTATAAAGAAATAGAGTTATTTTTTATTTTTTTTAATTCTTTTTATTTTTAAAAAAAATTTTTTTTTTCAACGTTTATTTATTTTTGGGACAGAGAGAGACACAGCATGAACGGGGAGGGGCAGAGAGAGAGGGAGACACAGAATCGGAAACAGGCTCCAGGCTCCGAGCCATCAGCCCAGAGCCCGACGCGGGGCTCGAACTCACGGACCGCGAGATCGTGACCTGGCTGAAGTCGGACGCTTAACCGACTGCGCCACCCAGGCGCCCCTAGAGTTATTTTTTAAAACGATATGTCTTGTCACCACCTCTGTGAAGACTTCCCCTTCTGGACCTGGGTTTGCTCTTCTGCGTTCCCATGGCACCGGCCCTCGATTGTTGGGATTAGTTGTTCAAATGTCTGTCTCCTCGAGTAGCCTTTGAACCCCTTCAGGGCAGGGACTTTGTTTTATTTGTTGCATCTCTGGCATTTGGCACGGTGCCTGACCATCATCAGAATGCGGGGGGTCCTCTGAGAAGTTCTCTCAGGTGCTTATTGCTGCTGTGAGTTTATGACCTAAGTGTGTAATGGGGTGAGATATTGGGAAAGAAATCGGTGTCCAGCATTTTCTCCCGCCGTGTGCTCATCCAGCCAAAAGAAAGAGGCAAGCCCTTCACTGTCCTCGCTGCCCCCTGTAGGAAGGTGGACCCAGCTCCCGTGTTGGGTCTCCTTTGCCCTAGGAAGGGGTTAACAGTGGCGTTTGTATTTCTTTTTCCTCTTCTTCTTTTTTTAACGTTTATTTTTTGAGCCGGGGTGGGGGGAGGGGCAGAGAGCCAGAGACAGGATTTGAAGCTGGCCCCAAGCTGGCTGCAGAGAGCCCCAGGCAGGGCTTGAACTCGGGAACTGTGAGATCATGACCTGAGCCAAAGTGGGGCGCTCAACCAACTGAGCCACCCAGGCGCCCCACAGTAGCTTTTGTATTTCTGGGCCCAAAACAAAACCAAACAAACACACGAACAAACACACACAAGCCCACGTTGCTCTGTGTGAAAGACAATTCTAGCGAGACTTTGTGTGGGAAGGTTTGGGGGCTGCAGCAACCACAACCACAGCAGGGTGCCGCTGGAGCCTTAACCGACCCCCCCCCCCCCCCCACCCTCCTGTTCGCTTGTTTCTGCGCTGGAGGCCTTCTCCAGTCCAGGCAAGTCTGAAACCCAGAACAAAGGGAGCAAATACTTTCCTTTTAAGTTAAACTTGAGAGACAGCAGGGTTAGGATAAATAGATTTAGAAAGTATGGAAATAGTTCTCTGCTCCCCCGCCCCCGCTCTGCCCAAGGCCCTTGAGGAGAGAGAGGAGAATTTGGAAGCAAGAGGGTTGTCCCCCAGTGAGGCTAGGCCTTCCTGGAAGAGGTGGCTTGGTGATGGGCAAGAGAGCACTCTCCTTAAGTCTGGCGGGCAGACGTCTGCCTTCTTGGTCCCTCTGGAGTTCCGTGTTTGGTAGCCTCCCCTGGAGCCCTAGCGGCTGCAGAGCCACGAAGCAGAGATAACTGTGAGGTGTTATCTCTGATGAGCAAATGTCTGCTGACCACCCCAAGTCTCCCCTCAGCCCTAGGCAGCCCACACAGAGAGGTTCTGATCCCCCGGGGCCCTGGGCAGGAAGGAGGCAACTCCTCAGCAGGGCTCAGAGGAGGCCCGCCCCGGGGACCAGGCAGCCAGCGCGGCGACGGGAGTGGGAGGCTGGGACAGGGAGGGCACAAGTCAAGATGGTCTCCTTTGTTCCCTCCTTGCGTGAGGGAGGAGAATGTCATTTCGATCACTTCACTAACCAGGGCGCGAATGAACTAGGGTGGCAAACGATAGGTCTCAATTGTTTTTGAACAAGCATTTTCTTTTCACTCTTCTGTGTGTCCTAGGACAACAGTGGGACGGAGGGCTGGGATTTACCTGTGTGCCTCAGGATTAGGCTGGGCCCGCCGGTGGCACGCGAGCTGGCCAGATCTGCCTTGTTCTAGACTGCAACCTCACGACAGCTGGCGTGATCCCCTTGAACTGTAAGATCATCATTGCCATCCTCAGTTCAAACCTTCCGATGGTTTCCCACTTCCTGGACGCCAACCTTAGGATGGCCTCCAGGCTCTGCCCGGCTCCCAGCTCCTGCCTGCACTTCTCTCCTCCACTCCCCCTCAGCCACTCAGTTCTAACTCTTGCCTTCCTTGTGTGTCCTCAAACACATCACGATCTCCTGCATCAGGGCCTTTGCACTTGCTGGGCCCTTTGCCAGGAATCTCTTTCCTCCTCGTATTGCCCTAACTCACTCTCTGACTGCCTTCACATCTTCACAAACGTCCACTCCACAGAAGGGCAACCCTCATGCCCCATGCGCTCCCCATTTCCCTCACACTTCACCCTTCTCCCTGGTCCTTGTCACCATGTGACGTGCTATGCATTTGCTTCTTTGTCTCCCCTCTGTGAGACAAAATTCAGAGAGCAGGGACTTTGTTTCCTTCCCTGTCGTATTCCCGGTGCCTACAACGGTGCCTGGCACAGTGTGTGTTTGTTGAATGAATGAGCGGACCAGCGTCCAAGGCTGGGGAGGAGACGAGACCATTAAAAAAATGACAGGCCTCTTGCCGATCTTAGCTAGTTTGGTGCTAGGCTTTATTTAATTAAGAAAAGAAACAGATTTCCTGGGGCGCCTGGGTGGCGCAGTCGGTTAAGCGTCCGACTTCAGCCAGGTCATGATCTCGCGGTCCGTGAGTTCGAGCCCCGCGTCAGGCTCTGGGCTGATGGCTCGGAGCCTGGAGCCTGTTTCCGATTCTGTGTCTCCCTCTCTCTGCCCCTCCCCCGTTCATGCTCTGTCTCTCTCTGTCCCAAAAATAAATAAACGTTGAAAAAAAAAATTAAAAAAAAAAAAAAAGAAACAGATTTCCTGTACTTTAAGGGCTGCGGAGCAATTTGTCTTTGTCGTCGGTATAGGTGGCTGAGCCCCGGGTGAAGCCTGCCTGTGCACGTCCCGGTATGCACCAACGTCCAATGCACGCACGATAATGCTACATTCCAGGGGAGATCAAGCAATGAAAGACAAATGCCTCTTAGGCCTTCTCCAATGGCTATTAATAGCAATTTTTGACACTGGACTGAACATGGAAAGAGTGTCGGAGTTGAGGAGACCCTCAGGTCACGCAACAAATTAGTAGCAGAGTCAGGGTTACATCCTAGGCCTTCCCATTCCCCGGCCGGCCCTCGCCACCGTGGCTTCAAAGAGACAGCTTGTAACTTTATGCCATTCTGCTGGGTTAGATCTCTGCATCCCCAGACTACTGCTCTTTCCACAACAAATTCCAAGGGTGAATCAGCGAGGTCACAATCTCGGCAGGATGGACCACAATCAGTAAGTTTTACTCTAATGCATGTGTGTTGATGTTGGTAACTGTAACGGGAGCCAATCAAGACAGGATGCAAATTAGGCTTGCTGGTGTATTTAATCACACAAAACTTGTGTCCCCCGTGTTTGGATCGTTTCAGGGTGCTAGTGAGGGGCCTCAGAGAGGACTGGTCCACAGTACCCTTGGGGCAATTTTTTTTAAAAATATTTTTTTAACATTTATTTATTTGTGAGAGACAGAGCGAGACAGACCATGGGTGGGGGGGGGGGTGGTGCAGAGAGAGAGAGGGAGACACAGAATCCGAAGCAGGCTCCAGGCTCCGAGCTGTCAGCACAGAGCCTGATGCGGGGCTTGAACTCATGGACCGCGAGACCATGACCTGAGCTGGGGTCAGGCGCTTAACCGACTGAGCCACCCAGGTGCCCCCCCCCCCCAATTTGGGTAATTTTTTAAAACTACCACTGACCTAGAAGCCAAATACCTTAAAAAAAAAAAAGAGGCTACTTGTGTTGAACACCTGTGGGCTCTGAATTATCTCTGAGGAATCCCTTTTGGATCTTCAAAGGGTAACCTGAAAATCATTGATGTAGCTCAACTGTCCCCTTGTTGAGGTAGAGAATCAAGCCCCTCAAGCAGCGGAGTGTGGGGCGCCAGTCTCTTGCCTTCTGGGCTGCCCGCACGTCAGGATCCGACTCCACCTCTCGAATTTCTCTGTTTCAGATTCTCCGCCAGAGGGTGAGCAGACAAGATTCAAACCCCTTCTCTCTCCTACCTGAAGAGCAGCAGTTTCAGTTCAAAGGTTCGGCAGGAAGGGGCGCCTGGGTGGCTCAGTCGGTTAAGCGTTCGACTTCGGCTCAGGTCATGATCTCGCGGTATGTGAGTTCGAGCCCTGCGTCGGACTCTGTGCTGACTGCTCAGAGCCTGGAGCCCGTTTCAGATTCTGTGTCTCCCTCTCTCTGACCCTCCCCCGTTCATGCTCTGTCTCTCTCTGTCTCAAAAATAAATAAACATTAAAAAAAAAAAATTAACAAAGGTTCGGCAGGAAGACGTGGGGATTCTTGACGCAGACGAAGGGCTTTGGATGACCACAGGTGTATTTGTTCTTCCTGTCACAGGTGCTGAAGGCAACTGTGGGTCCCCAGCCCTGCCTTCCTCGGCCTCACTTCCTCTTTCAAGTCAGTTTTCATGTGTATTTGCTTTCAATCAGGCCCAGCCATGAGGATCTCGAGTTCTAAGACACAGATCAGTCGTTCACGGTAGTGTTCCTGGGTCCAGCACGCAAAAAAAAACTATCACCCAATGAATGTGCCGTGTCTGGAGGATGGTCCATGTAACAGAGGACGGCCTCTATTACAGGGGACATCAGAGAAACCAAATGTTGGCTGACCCTGAACTCAGGGACCAGGTCTGTCCAAGAGCAGAGATGGATACACCTGGGTCTGAGTATGAAGGCTCCGACTACTCGGACGGTTCAAGGGGCTCCCCTTGTTCAGACTGTGTGAGCAGAAGCCAAGCTTCTGACGGCAATTTGGCTTTTCCAATATGCGGACCACTTAAATTCTCATTGGAGGCGTCCAGTGGCCTTCTGGTTTTGACACCAGCCTCTGAGGAGATGGCAGAGGCAGGCCGTTCCGGAGAGGCTGCTCCTTTCTATGTGTGTGTCTTCTGAGGACAAGGATTAATCCCACGTCAGCATACGGGCAGGCCCAGGACGCAGAAGCCACTTCCTTTCACGGCTAAAAGTATTACAGTCCAAGGGTCTAGCAGGTTGTTATCGCTCATGGCTTAGGTTCATGTTGGGGACAAATGAACAGAAATGGCACCGCAAACATAGGAACATGCTGACGTGTTTTGTTTACATCCGGGTTTCCAGATTTATCTGCCGGTAAAGGACGTGCCATTTCCACCTTCCTTCATGCTTGCAGTAACATGAAGGCCATGTCCTAACGGAGCCAGGTCAGGGGCTGGTAACGAGTTCGCTGGTCCCCAATGACTGATCTTTGGATTTGCCACAGATCAAGTCAGGGGGTTGCCCAGCTGTGTGTGTGTACCTGGGAGGGGACCAATGAGTCTTGGTGGAGAGCTTCCAACAAAGCCAGTGACCACAGGGAGAGCATAGGATGGCTGAGAAAGGCTCGCAAACCATTATTAAAGACCATATACCACATATAAGGCCATAAACCATATATAAAGGCAGAGAAATTGTGCTTTTCTAGAACTGGGGGCGGGGGAAAAAAATGGAAGAAAAGAGCATACTCTTTCTTTTGTATAGTAACTCAGGCCCAAGGAGCTGAGCTGGTTTTATTCTCTATTAAAACAATACCTCAGGGTTGTTGGTCTCTGCCAGAGAGCTGCTTTGAAGCTCATGCCTCTCCAGGCCTTACTTACCACGTGCTGGGGTTAGGAGGTGAAAATGAGAAAGACCCAGTTTGGCACAGCAGAGGCACAGATCTCAGGTCCAGCCGAGACAAGGTGAGAGTGAGGGGAGACACAGGGCCGAGCCTTAGAAAGGACTCAAGGTGTGTGTATACATGTCTGTGTGTTTTGCATCCCTTTCTAGCAAAGGTAATGAATGGGGAGGGAATCTGTAATGGGGAAAAAAAGAAACTGGGTTGTTTTGCGAATGGTTTCTGTTATCAGACAAGGCCTAGCCCCCTGTTAGTTATTACTCGTTTTTTTTTTTTTTTTCTCCCCTAGCCCGTTTTAAAGACCCGAAACAGGCAGGGCGCCTGTGCCTGTGGAGGGCAACCGGGGACAGGCAGAGAAGTAGGGACAAGACTTCTCATTACAGAAGCCGGCTTCATTCAGGGCTGGCTCCTCCTTTCAGAAGCAGCCTGTTCAAACAGCCAGGAGAGTTTGGGCTGTCCTTCCCTATCATACTTTCCCTAAAGGACCCTGGGGAGCCGACAAAGTCCTTTCCTCTCTTTGATGTTTCCAGAGAGAGCTGTGGAACTTGATTGGGTACCTGGATGAAAGGCGCAGGGAGTTAGGAGTTCTGAAATACTGAAGCTCAGAGCCCAAGTGAGCTGCCAGGGAGCTGTTTTGGCCCAAACGTGGGGCCTAATCAGTCATGCTAGAGACTCACCGAACGGAACGGGACAATTAGCAGAACAGAACAGAAACCTTGGGAAGGGAGGGACTGGAGAACCCCAGAGGCAAGGTAGGTAAAAAAGTGCTAATATCAGGGGAATGAATTTTTCCAAAGGGCATTTCATTAAAAAAAAAAAAAAAGGATAAAGGCAAAGAAAAAAAGAAAGGACTGCCACATCGGACTCTTAATCCTTCCAAATCTCCTTTCTCAAAAGCTCTAGCTTTGCAGCGCCACCAACTGTGGATTCTGCCTGAAGCAAGGGGAGCCAAGCTCGTACCTTCGGCGCAGGGGCCTGGCAAGCGGGGCCACGAGTCACCAGAGGGACGTGCTGGCAGAGAAGCATGTCAGGGTCCAGTGACAAGCTGAGCTCCGGGCTTGCACGGATGGGGTTCCTGATGTGACGGTGGCAGGTTCCCCTTCCCACGGACCCCCGGTGACATGACCCCCCCCCCCCCAGCGGAGACACATTGAGGACAGCGCAGTTACAGGTGGGCATGGGTTTTTATTTTCAGTGCACGGCAGTACTGATTCTCATCAGCAACAAGCTTTATTGGTTCCAAAAAATATATATATATCCCTTTTTCTCCCCCGTCTTTTAAAACTCCTCTTCTTCCCGTCTCAGTGGACAGCATATTTGAATTTCAGATTTGCCGGTTTACGGCATTTTTTTTTTTCCTTTAAGAACCATATAAATACATGCAAAACGTTGTACAGAGAGCTTCAATAATATCGGAACGCAAATACAGATCGGGTGCACCGTTTGGCTGAACTGCGAATTATGGTAACACACACTGGGGCGCATACTGCTGCTTGGCTGTCGCCATGTTTGTTGATGGCATGCAGACCACACTAGTCAATCTTTTGTTTTGTTTGTTTTTCTTTTTTATACAAAAATACCGGTGCTTGTTATACTAATTACTGAAAAAAAGAAGAAGAACAGAAAAAAAGAGAAGAAGAAACTCAAAGTTCCTATCTGCGTGCTGATCGGAAAAGAACAACGTAGATAGATTTGTTGGCACATATATATGGCATATTCACATATGGCATATATACATTTGGGGAGCAAATCTGAACCAAAGGCCAGTTCGGTCACGGGGAGCTCACTTCCCTCCGTCTCTCCTCGTCAAGAGGAAAGGGGACAGCAGGCCTAACAGCAGGGCTGGGAAGGCAGAGCACTGGCACTGAGCTAAATGGAAGGGCGTCTGGTCTATTCTGAGGAAAAGGCTGGAATGGCTTCAGAATAGCAGGCATTTACAAGTGCCTCATCCCCACCGCTGCAGCGGGTGGTCCCTAGATACGGAAAGTGAGGAAGTGTGCACTTTGTGATGGCATCCCAGGCTGCTTCAACCGTTAGGCAAAAGAAAGCAGGAGAGAAAGGAGGTGAGGCATTTAGAGGTTGCAGGACACATGCGAGCTTGCCACCCCCCCCCCGCCCCGGGGTTTTCGGCAGCGAGGTCAACGCTCAGATATAACAGTGCAAACTCTCCCCTCTGACGCTCAAGTGGAAGAAGAAACCTAGACCCTAAAGAACCCACAAGTGTCAGAAGGATTGCTCAGTGGTCTAACACCTTTAGGGATGGGGGAGTCACTTCAGAGGGCACCTACGGGAAGGACCTAGCCCCAAGATTACCACCCGGGGTTAGAACCAGCCTTTGTTTTTTCCACTTACAAATCTATCCCCCGTCTAATATATTGCACACAACATTTCTAGGGGAGGGGAAGTCCCAAATCAGATCCTTGCACAAAGACTCATTAAGGGAAAACTCCTGGGACAACAGGAGGTGAAAGAACCATAAAAAATGCAACCCCCAAATCAGAGCATCCTTGCAGCCCGAGAGATATTCGTGTTGTGGGTACCACTCTGCCAGCTACCCATCAAGAAACAAAATCCAACCAAGGCCCCTGATCTTAATTCACCAGTCACTGAAAAGCCTGGCACCCATCTCCATGGGGGACATACCCTCATTTTCTGCTGGCTATCCCTTCTTGCTGGATGCTTTCCTTCCCATTCACAGTCTACTGCCCATTTTTCTAGGTTCATCTAGGATAGTAATTTCCCCTTCTCCCCATCAGACCCTTTTCAGATCTAAAGCACCATATTGGGGGAAAGCTTTAGTAACTTGTGCCATATTGACTCACTGCCAGTTGGATCACTAAAACTGAATAGAAAAAAACTTATATAAAAAACATATGCACATAAACACTTAAACTTACTCAATTCCATATCAACAAAATTTATATTAAAAAAGTCTAGAACCCAACAAATTTTTTTCCCCTAAGTATAAAGATGGCTGTTTGGAGAAAGGAAGTACGGTGCATTGGTTTTAAAACCAATTACAAATATACTAAGTCACCTGTCATGGCAAACAGCTGGTTATATGCTCCTTCCACAGGGTAACATGACAGCACTTAATTTCGAATCCTTTAAACAAAATACATATGGCTGACTCAAAAATATCAGTTTCTGATCTAAAGAAAACTATATTTTTTGCATAATATTTCTCTATTTTTTTTTCTCTCCTACCACGGAAACTAGAATACACACAAAAACCATTGAGCTTAAACAAGTAGACACAAGCTCTCAAGAGTAACCTGTCAGGCACCATGAGAGTCTTTTGGGAGCAGGAATGGTAAAATAGCCTCCAAAGTTTGTTATTGGCTTGTTTTTCAAACTGATCTGAGGTAATAAAAGACCTGACAGAACTAAATCTTCCAATGTACTTAATAAATATGTATGTGCACACCTAACACCTTGGGTGAGCTGTTTCGTCCCCACAGGAGTATTTAAGACAGAGAAAAGATGGCTGAAGCACGTGACCCTTATAAAACCCAAATCAAATTTGGTGGGTTGCGTAGGAATGGGGATGGGTAGGGGGTATTGTTTCCTTGCTCTTTCTACCTCGGACAGCTCAGATGGAAGGGGTAAGGGAGGAGGGATCTAGAAGAGAAGGCCAGAGAGCATAGGTTCAGGCCACCTTACCGTCACAAGTGGACATTTGGCAGTTCATAAGAGCCTCGAGCCCTACTCCCTACTCCCATCACTCTTGAAAGAGGGGGACAGGCCTCATTTATTTACTGGGAACCGGTAGACATGAGCTAATAATCCCTGCACAGAAGAGCTGATGTCCACATCAGCAGGGATAAAAATGAAGCTCCTGCAAACGTGGCTCCACCTTGTCCCATTAAGGAACACTTAAAAAAAAAAAATCTCCTGGCAAAGTCCCCAACTCCTGAGAGGCAGGGAGGAAGGGGATGCTTTGGGCAGTGTTCAGGGAAAAAAGGCACAGGGCTTTACAGTCGAGCACATTCTGGGGAGGGCCTTGAGTGGGTCATGTGGGAGAAAGGGAGAGAGGAAGGAGAGAATTTCAGGGTGGGTCTTTTGCTCCTTCAAGTCAGCAAAATGTCACTGGAGTCCACTTGGGATGTGTATTTTCAAAAGCAGAATATTTGAGAAAGGTTGGGACCTGTTCAGAGACCAGACGAGTTGGGGGCCATGAAAGAGCAGAACAAGAAAGATGAAGGATATGTCAAAGCTGGTACTTGGGCACCTAACCTCAGAGTGTCTGGTTTTCTCGGACGAAGGGTTTCTCTGATCCTGTTAGGATGGCCCTTTGGCCTCTCCCAAGGCTTCTCAGTACTCACTTCCCCAACAATCAGGTCCTGTCCTAGAAGAGCCTTGGCAGAAGGCCTTGAAAGCGGTAGTGGTCAACCCAAGGAGGATTGCACAAGAGTTGGCTTTGATGGTCTGTCTTGTCCTAGAACTGCCAGCTGTTGGTCCTCAATATCCAAGTCCACTTAGGAGGCAGGGCCGGTCTCAATTAATTCCTCTGCTACCACTTTGGGAATAGGAGAACAATCAGGCTTATGGTAAAAATTGCATACCAAACATATGAAAGCTTCATGGTCAAGGCTGAGCTCCCTGGCACTTAGAAATGATACACACCTGACAAGATGGCAGTTTAGAAGTAGAGGGTAACCTGACAACAACAGAAACGCATTCTTACCAGCTCTCAATTGCTTCAAAAGGATCTTATTAGCAGAGAAACCTTTCCTCCTCTAAGACTAAACCAAGGGTTCCACTGGGGCCAGAAGGGAGAATGGCCAAAGTTGACTCAAGTCAGCCATGTCCTTTCCAATTTCTCAATCATCATGACAAAAAAAAAAAAAAAAAAAAAAAAAAAAGAAAGAAAGAAAAAAGAAAAAGAAAAAAGAGAAAAGAAAAAGAAAAAGAAAAATGGGGGAAAAAAAAAGAAAGAGTGAAAGTAAGGAAGAAAATGGTCACAAAAGACCAAAAGAACCTTGGGGAGGTTTGACTAGAAGGGCAGAAAGAGCTAGAGGGCTTTAGGTGTAAGGTTTGAAAATGGGAAAGTCATTTTAAAAACAACCACTCTATAAGATGATTCTATACATTCCATTCCTATCTCAACACATTTCGTTTGGGGATATTTTATCTCTCTGAACCCTCAACCTCGCTTATAAATGGCACAGACTCATAGGGTAAAATCCAGAAGTCAGGAGTTGATGACATATGTATACATACCGGGAAGAGTCTGGGTTGGGGTAGATGCCAAGAGGATTGTCATCATTTCTTTAAACATGACAACTGATACACCCAAGGGGTAGATTCTACCATTCATTACCTGCCTGGGGTTTGACTGGGTCCTGCTACAAACCCCAACTCAAGTTTAAGTTGAAATCCTTGTTGGTCTGTACTCTTGCCTCTTCATGGTCAGGTGGGGGTTCACACATACTTGGGAGCAGCTGACATGACAGTGAAAAGTCCCATCGTCACCTTAGAGATGGGACAGATGAGAAAGGAAATGGGGAAAGCGGGGATGGGAGCCAGAGAATGAAGTTCAAACTGATGTCTCCAGGCTGTGTAGAGGGCTGTCCGCATGGGAGGCAACGATGTGCACTTGGCTGCAGTCCACTGCATTGTTGTTCTTGTTGGCATATGGGGTGACCTCACCATCCAACAGGAGCACCCTAGTCCCAGCCTTAGGAGCCTGTTCGAGATCTTCCTCCTCATGCTCATCCAGGAGTGGTGTTCGTGGCACCTCCTCATCTATGGCGAATTCAGGGTGGGTCATGAAGTTGTGGATGGAGTTTTGGTTCTTGGGTTTCTGAATGCTTTCGTGGAGGGAACTATGGAACGCTTTGACCACTTTGATCTATACCAGGGGAAGGAAAAGGAGGACGAGAAAACACGAAGGTGAGAATTGGCCAGTAGAACAAAGAACTGGTGGTTGGAGGAGAGAAACAAAACCCAAACTACAAGACACTACTGCTCAACAATCAAAATCAAACACATAAGAAATCACGGAACACCAGGAACATCAACTTCCAAGCACGGGGTTGGGGTGGGGTGAGTGATGGCAAACAACTGAATATTTCAAAAGCTGCATTAAAAAAAAAAGAAAGAAAGAAAGAAAGAAAGAAAGAAAAAAAAAAAAAAAAGGTAGAGAACCCAAAGCAAAGTTAGCGTTCCCAAACAATCCATTCTTAAAACGAAACAGAAAACAAAGATTCATTAGTTCTTCTGGATGGAAGGCAAGGGCATTGGAACTAGGTGCAAATTAATAGCCAAACTTAAAAGATGATTCAGACACGTGGCTTTCTGTGTTGAGGCCAAACATTTTGCGAATGTGGAACGGAAAAATCACACACCGACGTTTAGTTATCTGTTTAAACCCCTTAAAGAGCCAAACACACACAGGATATACTTTGGGTGATAAGTGACCACGGATACCGTGCAGCAAGGCAGGCAAAACAATCTTCGTTTGTGTTGGCAGCATGCAAGAAATTGAGACTCTCCAGCTTAATAGTTGCTCTGTCAGGGAACATGCATACGCTTATATCCTGCCACCTCAACCATGTCCCCTTCCCCCAAAGAAAGCAGAACTCCACCGTTCAGGCCCTCCCCTGGCAGATCCCGGGGAGGAAATACAGGTATCAGAAGATGCCTTCCTTCTGACTACTGACAGCAGAGGTGGCCTGCATGATTCAAATGCACGTCGTGTCTCTGATGCACAGCACCTGTGCCGGGCCTTGTGGCTCTGTCCAGCTGTTTGTAGGTTGGAAGAGGAGCACGATCTTAGGCGGAGAAGGGAGAGGATGGGACCAGGAGAGAAGGCACCCAACCCGGGGGGGCCGTGCTACAGACAATTTGTAGTTTTAACGGGCAGAGGGAACCGCACTGTCCTAGAAGTGTCAAGGTCTTTTTTTTCTACCGCACAAAAAGGGAAGGGATTCAGTCAACTTAAGAGAAGAGAGAAAAATAAACAACTGATTCCCATGACCACCTTGCGCCTTGTCCACAGGCACTAACTAGCTCTTTCGGCGGCCTGCTTTTCTGAACCGTAGGCCTCTCTCCAGTATGGTTTAGAACCTGGGTTAGTAGAATTGGGGTAGGGGCAGGAGGTTGGATCCCGAGAGGTTGGAGGGAGAGGCTGGGGGGGAAGAGACGGTGGTGGTAGGGCAGTTTTAGTTGTTGGGAGGTGGCTGATTCTAGTCTCGTCCAAAAATTGTTTCATCAGAAAAGAAACGGGGGCAATGCGGGAGAAACTGCTGTGTGGGGGAGGGGCAGGGCGAGGAATGATGAACGTCGGCGTAAGGCACCCCTTCCACCCCTCTGCTGTTGCAGCAGAGAATGTGTCCCTGGAGAAGAGGCAAGAATGTGCACACAGCAGAGACACAAAGAGTCAGGCCGTGCTTTCGGTCATTGTACAGAACCTTTGAGACTCATGCGCCAGGAGGACCCACTAACGTTGTGTCTTTGCCAGCCGAGGCTTTCCTCCACCCCACAACAGCACGGCAGGACCCACCCGGGACTGAGGGTGCTCAGAGCTTAGAAGGCAAAGGACTCTCTGCCACTGGGTCGGATCAGCTCAACGCTTCCGCCAAGAAGAAGCAAGGAACCTGGACACACGTTCACCATGCTGAATGGAAATAAGGACCTACTTTTCCACCCTGCTAGGACTTTTAGTGACCATCTGACGGGTGAATTTTACCTGTCATGTGCTCTTTGCTCCAGATCTAGGTCAGATCGGATGGAACAGAGGCTCAAGAGGTGGGTTCAAAGCCATGTCACCCCCCTGTAGGAGTGATGGCATGGCCCACGCTTTCCACCTGCTCTTGAGATTTCAAAGTGTTTAACAAGTGCTGCTGAAGAACAGGTACCTTTATACCACCAGTTGCTTATCTTCAATATCAGTGATTTTCAAACTTCCTGCTTCTATTTTTTTTTTTTAAGTCACTGAATACTTAATGAAAACAACTCTGTGTGAAGTCCAATACAGAAAACAGATTTTTTAAAATGGGGGTTGGAGTCAGGGTCTGGAGCCCTGTTTTCTGGCTTTTCCTCTCACCTGTTTGGGTGATCAATAACATTGTTACAGGTAAACGGTAAGGGAAATAAAAGTGAATTGAAATGGGTAGATGGAAAAATAGGGATGATTTCTTCTTTGGGGGAGCAAGGAACAGTCATCCGGCTAGACTGCAGGGCTTCTAGAATCTAAAGGGAAACCAGCATCCTGCATAAAGAGCTCAAAGGAAGAGGGGTCAGGGAGCTAGGTGGCACCATCTAGTGGCCTGGTGGCAGAGAGAAGGGAGAAGGGTGCCAGAATGCTCCTCGGCTCCAGCACTGGCCTCAGAGAGTATGTAACACAATCACACAGATACATCATCACCAATCCACCCCAAGCAGAGGTGGGATCCTCCTTTCTTGATGTCTGGTGCGTGAGCCGTATACGGGGGAACAAGACATAGCTGGTGAAGAGGGTGCTGTGAAAGCCATTGACACTCTCCCCTCGGCCAATCAGCCCTTCCTTCCCCAGTTTTCATCTCTCAAAACCGCTGGGAAATGACACTTCTGTGGCCCCTGTCCTATGCGTGGAGTCATGGATTGAAGGGTAACTCTTTCTCATGTCTTAGGAGTCCCAACCAGGCTGGACTTTCCACTAGGTATGAGGGCTAAGGGCCACTCTCTGGAGCTCTATGAAGGGGCAGATGAAGACTCCATTTCTTCAGCTATATTCTACAGTTTTCTGTTCTCTTTTCAGAAACCAGGGGAAGAGAAGGGAGTAGGGCTTTCCTATAGAGGGAATCTTAAAGATTTATCTACAGAAAGTTAGATAAATAACTGAATTCACTTAGAGATCTGGAATGGGGAAGGGGGTCTTCAAATGCGTGACTATTTCTTCTAGGACGGCCAAGTAAGGAGGCACAGCTGGAGAAAGAGCAGGTGTGGCTGTGTCTCTTGACTGATTTTCTATCTTTGAGGGTGTGGACCACACCTTCTACCAGCAACTCCCTAAGAGCCCAATGGGCTCTGTCTTCTGCTTAGTCTCTTTCTACCTTCACATCACAGGGACGTCTGCCACTAACCCTTCCTAAAAGAAGGGCATAATTAAAAAAGAACAGATGCTAGTTAGAAGGACAGGGAAGAACTAGATGAAAAAAGGAAATAAGAGAGGAATATGGAAGGACCAGAGAGAGAAGGGTAGGACTTACTTTGTTCTTTGACTGCTTTGGGGCCTAGGAAATATGTATCTATAGAAATATGTATCTGTAGAAAACCCCACCTCCTATATGTCACCCCAGAACCCTTAGAGTTGGCTGAAAAGACAACAAATAATCTAAGTCTGGTCAACCTGCACAGGTCACAACCACGTGAACCATAGACAATGCAACTGTTCTTTCTTTACCTCCCTGTTCCAGGGTTTGGGGTGGGGGGGGGGGAGGTTGGAAGTGGGGGAGAAAGAGATAAATAAAACACTCAACTATCTGAAGCTCACAATAAACTTCATACACAGAGACTCCTTCCCCACCAAGTACCTTAACAGCACTATCAGCAAAGAGCCTTCTCTCACCTCTCTGTGTCCCATTGGGGGAAGGTAAAGTGACCAGGAACAGGAAGGCAAAAGCATTAGCAAGAATCCAGTAATCTACCGAAGGGAACACCAGATCTTAGGTTAAACACGGCAGCATTCCAATTGACAGTCTGGCTGCGAAAGGGGTTCCTAAAACCTTATACGCACAATAAAACGCGGAGGGCTGGCTATGGCCGACACAATCAAACTAGAGGAAAGGAAAAGCAAACAAAAACAAAACAAAGCAAAAGCTGCTCTTGAGAGATTCCTTAAAAAAAAAAAAAAAAAAGTTGGAGTGAAGAAAAACATGTTATGTTGACCTTTGCCTATACATTTCTCCTGCCCACATGTGAATTCAATTGGTTTAAAGTCCCTGAAAAGTTTGGTTTAAAGTCCCTGAAAGGTGAAACCTTAGGGACACTTAGTCCTGTGCATGTGAACCGAACACCTTCTTTTCTTCACACTCAGCTACTCTATGCCAGTATGACCAGCTCACGACAGAGAGGTAGCCTAAGGGACCGACTTCAACACTGGCTCAATTATGACAGATCTACTGGTAAGAAAACCCCATGGGAATGTAGCTCCCTTCATACTCATTTTCAGGAGATCTGAAACTTGCCCCCAAATGAGGCGAGTGCAGGGTTTTCATTGGCCTAAGCTCACATCTAACCTTAGGAGATAAGGTTTAGATTCCACGGAGCAGGAGGAGAGGAGAGGAACAACATATCCAAACAAAGCAGAACAAACAAACAAAAAACTAAAGTAAAGCAAAACAAACCAACACAAAACTCCAGGAAGAAACGAGCAATGCAGAGGAACAATCAGAAAACAGGATTATTGCCTTTAAAATGCCTATGGTTTAATAGTTTTTCAACACTAAAAAAAAGTAAATAAATAAAAGGGCACACAGGCTGGTTTGGGAGTGGGATTTCTGTCCCATTTTTCTTCCCTTAAGTCAAAGATCAAAGGGAAAAACCAAAAGGAAAAGATAACCACGGTTGGTTAAAGTGGATGCCACGGTTGGTTAAAGTGGATGCCACGTGCTCTCTTGTGGTCATTTTAGCAAATCATGCATCATAATAGACTGTCACTCACTGCCCAGAGTAGGAGGTGGAACAGCAGCAGGAACAGAAGTGGTGGGGGGAGATCTGACTGGCGCAACTGTTACATAGGATGAGCTAGGAACATGTTTTACGTCAAGGTGTTGACCCATGGTCTGTCGCTTTAGGACTCCCTTAAAAGAGGCTCCCGTCTGGAATGTGTTAATTACGTCGATCTGCAAAGAATCAGAGAGTGAGACAGCTTTGCTCCACAGTCAGAGAGGGGTGAAGAAAGAGGCAGGGGGCAGGGGTCCTGGAGGGTCAGGGAAGGGGGGTGGAAAGTGCTGGGAAAGGGGGACAGGAGCCGGGAAAAAGAGCGACATTCCCTCAGACACAAAGCAAGAGTGAGGAGAAGGGGGAAAACCGTTATTTGCACATTACACTTCATTTAAGGAACAATTTGCGTGGAGTCCAAATACCCAGCCAGAATCCAGTCTTCTCTTCCCTTTTAGCCTATGAAGGACATTTTAGGTGTGTGGGTGTCCAAATGTATCTAAAATGTAAAGGTACTTCACCCCATGACTCCTGGCAGGTAGTGACAGCTTATTCACTGTGCTGACCTGTCCTCTGAAAAAATAAGGCATGGAATTTAAGACACAAGGCAAAGTATAGATTACTGAATTTTGAGGCTCTGGAACCTCTGAATCAATGAAATCGACGACCTGTTTTTGCAGGTTCTGCAGGAATCTAACTCCTGTGTTTAAAGCAAAAACAGAGGCATGGAGTAGCCCACACACAGGTGGCCGGGGTGGAAAGCCTCCCAGGCCACGACGGCTGGGCTCACCTGCTTCTGGGTTTCTTCTCTGGGACACCCTCTCCCGGGGCTGAAACGGACAGAGCCCCTGAGAAGGGAGCTGAGGAATCCAGCGGCCAGGCTCTCGAGTGAGAATGTTACTAGCTGCGGTCACACACTGGAGATAAATGTCTGACAGATGTCTGACAATGACTCAGTAGCCAGATCCAGGGAGGGGGAGGAAGCTGGCCGGTGGTGGTTAGTGGCTACAAGTCTAACCCACACAAGTGGCCTCTGGTGTTCTGTGTGCTACTTCTCAGAGACAGAGGTGAATTCATGCCATTTGGTTTCCAGCAACGGTCTCGGTCTGGGGCCTGGGGCAGACCTCCCGTCCTTACCCCTGATCCCCGAGGTGACAAGGAACAAATCAAAAAGAATTCCTTTCTCCTTCAGGATCTGGTTGACTCATCTCAAAAATGCCCACAGGCTTAATACCAAGGGCTGGTTCCATTTATGTGACTTCATTTCCCCAGGTGGGAAGGTGGGAGGGCAGGCACCTTATGAGACAGACCGTTCTTCTTATTTTTAAAGCTTCCCGAGAAGCTGTGAAATGTTTAGGGCGCATTTCTGGATTCAGACCAAAGTTTGAGCTAAACTATCATCCCTTCATCACGTTATATAGTTTTTAGTTCCAGGGGACTGAGGAGCCCAATCCCGTGGTAGGAAAGGGTTTGCACGTGAGGAGGACAGAGCTTCGGTGCACACTCCTTCCTTAGTGCCTGTTAGTGTTACAAAGTCCCAACCTCCACAGTGAAAGTGGATCCCAGGGTCACCTTCCCAAGAGTCTAGCCCTTAAGTTTCCCAAGCTTCGGCTCTCTAGTGCTTTTGGGTCTCCCTAAACTAAAGGGACCAGGATGGGACAACAGCTGGGCAACACCTGTCACCCCCCACGTGTGCCAATGAGAATGACAATGAGGACCAACAATCAGATGGCGGGGGTTTCGCTAGAGCCCTGCTGAGGCCGACCGGCTGATGCCGGGAGAGAGTGTCAGGTGTCTGTGACTCAGGTGAGCACAGCCAGGCCTATTTGCTTATGGGGTCAGGTGCACACCGCCGATGGCAGGGATTTGGTCATGGTGGCATCTTCGAGGGTTGCCTTTGCTGCCTAGGCTTTCATGCCATTCTGGCCCAGCTGCCTCAGGCCCCCACAGGGAAAGGCAGTTTCCTAAAAGCTATGCAGGCAGGGAACCGAGAGGTATAGAGTTGAGGGAATGGAAATCGGTAGTGGAGGGGAAGGAAGATCCATGATTCTCAGCCCCCCAGGACAGAAGTCTGGCAAGGGGCCAGGAGACGCTGGAACGAGGGAATCCTGGCTAAGAAAAAAAAAAATTACATAGGAGGAGGCAGTGACCCTGAAGGAGAGAAAAGCAGACAGGTTATTTTGAAAGGAGCAGACCTGAAGGAAAGCACCGGGCCTTAGAGACAGGAGCCAGTGGCCTGGAAGGGCAGGGGGGTGGGGGGGGTGGGTAGGGCTTGGTTTTGGCAGGTCCCATGGGAATTTCCCTCTCTGGGAGGAGGAGCGCGAGGGAGGAGCCCCCATGTTTCCCTACCTAGCCCTTCCTTCCCTTCCTTCCCATCTCCATCATTGTCTCGTCTGTGGGAAACAAGTTCCCAGCATATTCAGTTGTGAAGGTTCATTTGATCTCTCTTCCCTATGCACTAAGGAGGTGGGCTTGACTAGGGAACTTTCTAAACCATCTGCGAGGCTAATTTTAGAGAGTGAACTTGTTTCTGGGCTCTCCAGCCAACCAGCAGAGAGGAACAGGCCTGCTCTCTGGGGGTGGGAAATCTCAGGACTAGGACAATAGAGGCATATGGAGCAAGGACAGGGCGAGAGATAGGATGACCGGCCTAGACCAGCTCGCCCACCCAGGAGAAGGTGGGTTACAGTTGCTGCGTGGAAAGGGAGGGAACAAAAAGTTGCTGTAGGGCTTCATAGGCGGGGGGCTCAAGCAGCATTGAGGCCCATTTTACAAATTTCGAGAAGGGAAAAGGTTTGGGGAAATTATAGCTTCTTCCTTCTTGGGAAGCAAGTCTGAATCCTGCAAAAGATGCTTCGGCAGTGAAAGACTGTTGTCATTTATACACACTTAGCCACCAGATTCCCCACCATGGCCTTAAAGTTTGAGTGGGGAAGAGGATGAGTTTCTTTGACCAGGATCCCTCTGGAGAACAGCTACATTATCCTAACAGCAGCTCGAGGATGTGTGTGCAGCGTATGCTGGAGATGCTGGCTGAGAGCTATTGTCTAACTCCTTCCTCCTCAAGGGTGGGGAAGGACTCTGAACGTCTCCCACCTTAGAGTGAGGTCTGGTGCTTGCAAGAGACCTTACACGGGAAGCTTGCCGGCCCAACGGGAGGGTGGCAAAGTGGGGTTTAGAGCCAACCTGAAGCTAAAGGACTATGCTACCAGTTGGTGTCCCATGCTCTAGGCCCTCTGACTATGGAGCCCCCGCAGCAGCTGCTGCCCGATCTGTCCTGAAGCAAGGGAGCCCGGGCTGTCCAGCAGCAGTGAGCCTTAGGGAGGGAAGAGATGTCGGCCACCAAGAACAGCTGCTGCCCTCCCAACACCTCCCAACCTGGAGACATTTCTTCTCCCGGAGGGAGGACAGGCCACTAGGAAGAGTACCTGAGTCTGGATGCGGTTCAGGCCCCGGAACCAGAGGATCTGGCCTCGGCGCAGCTCCATCTCCGCGTGATCAATCTCATCCAGCCCCTCCGCGTCCTTGGTGATCTCCTCTTTCGTGGTGCCATGCCCGGCCTCCTTCAGGAACTTCAGGGATTGTGTAGGTATCGAGGAGATTATCTGAGAACAGGTGCAGCAAAAGGGGAGACACCAGAATCAGGGCGGGAGAGCTGCCCACTCAGCTTGCACGGTCAGGCCCCCGGGTAGGTCAGTCTTCACCCTATCACCCATGGTGGGGAGGTAGGCGGTGCCTACCAACTGGCGGACCATCACGAAGGCCTTCTGTATTTGTGGACATACAAAGGAGAACTTCCATTCTAGTATCTGACCAGCCAGCTGCCTGGTTAGTTGTAGATTTCATTCTCCTTCTGTCTCAGTGCTTCCTTTCCACTTTGCCATGGATCTTTTAAGGGAAGTAGAACTGCAATGCATGATACAGAGTAGGAAGGGACAGAGACCAGACCAGGGGGAAGACAAGTCTGGGGACAGGACGGTCACACTGCATGTGTATGGGCGAAGAAAAGAGTGCAGGAAGGGAATGACCCTCTTCTAGTTACCACGGGCAAAGTAATTTCTGTGTATGACACGGGGGTGAAAGGCTACTAGAGGTTTTCTTGGGCTTGGGATGAGGGAGTGGGTGGGACAGGCCAAGGAGGGAGGGACAGAGGAGTATTACCAGAAGACATGGGGCAGTGGGTTGGGCTTGCAATTCAAAATAAACCACACAGGAAGCTCAATCACTTCTCTTCCACAGACAGACGAGGGGCAGACAGGGTTCGGAGGAGACGGGGACTGTATGAGCGTTCCGATGCAGAGTCAAGTATTTTGAAATAGGAAGAAGGTCAAAGTGCAACTTTTGGATGACCGGAAGGAGCTCCGTGGTACAGAAGGGAGGCCATTATCCGGCACCAAGGTTATGTGGCCACACATGAGACCAGACGCAGACGGGAGTTTCAGATAGTCAGTGAAACAAGCGGGCTTCACCCAAGTATAAAAGGGACCCCCTGATCAATATATACCGGCAGACAGACAGGGCAGAAGGACTTGTGTTAGGAACTGGGATGGCAATTAATCAGGGAGGCACCTCGGGGATATGAAAGAAGCAACTAGCAGGTTTATGGGGGAAGGCCTGCGGTCCCAGGGAAGGACCTCTGGGGCCACTTAGAGCAAAGCCACCCAGGGGGCCAGATGCCAGTCAGTAGAGAGTGGGGTCTGCAAAGCAGAGCTTAGCCCGGGTCAGAGACGGGGATGAGGGGGATGCACACGGTGGTCATAGGGAAGGAACAAAACTTAACCAGACGTGATGATATTGTTATGATATTAACAGCTCACTCTTACGGGGTACTTATGGGTCCTGGACATTGTTGTAAGTCATTGGCTGATCAACAACGATGAACACCGATCCTATTATCTTAAGGTGAGGAAACTGAGGCACAGAGTGGGTAAGACACTTGCTCGAAGTGATTCAGTTTGTAGAAGGGAGATGGGGATTCAAACCCGGGTGGCCGGTACCAGAATCTATGCTCTGAACTGTGTGATCTGCTTCTCTAGAGACCTTGTGAGTCTGGATGTATCTTAGATGAGGGTCAGGCATGCAACCCAGATGAGGTCGGGGTGAAAAACAGGATGCTGGGGAGCCCTTAACTATGTCCGCACAGTGGGGCGCCTGGGTGGCTCAGTCAGTTAAGCGTCCGACTTTGGCTCAGGTCATGATCTCAACAGTTGGTGGGTTCAAGCCCCGTGTCGGGCTCTGTGCTGACAGCTCAGAGCTGGAGCCTGTTTCAGATTTGGTGTCTCCCTCTTTCTCTCTGCTCCTCCCCCACTCACACCCTGTCTCTCTCAAAAATAAACATTAAAAACAACAACAACAACAACAACAACAACCAGACAAAAACTGTCAGCACAACAGCTCATAGCCAGACTGTGGCTTCATCAGAATAAAGACTTCTCCTTGGTAAACTCTTCGGCTTCTAAGACCCTCAATTTTTTTTTTCTTCTTAGCAAAATCCCATTGACAATTTCCACTCCCATCTCAGAGAAGCTAAGGGACGTGCCCGTCTCTAGGCATGGTTAGAGAAGAGATCCGAAGCCTCTGAAGGGGTGGGCACTGATCAGTCCCCTCTGGGATCCTGTAAGATGGGAAGATCTTGAAAGCTGTGGGTAGGGAGGGGTGGGAAGGAGAAGATGACGGGGACGATCTGGGAGTCCCCGCGGTGCGTGTTCCATCTCCTCTAGAGGAAGGGGCGTCGCCGGCTGTGCGGACCCACACGGCGACCCTGCCGGTACTCACCTGGCCCCACAGCAGTTCTCCGATGCCAATGAAGAGACACCAAAACCACTGAGACAGGGTGAGCTTCGTGCAACTGAAGGGTTTACCCCCGAATTCCACAATGAGAATCTAGAACCGAGAAAGAGGCAGCCTACCGTCAGGTTGATGGGTAACAGGTAGCTAGCTGTCCAGCCAAGGCCGTCATGGCCACATCAACCCCTGCCCCATGATCCCTGTGGTGCAAGCCCTGATCGGCTTGTTGGAGAAGGAGAAGGAAGGAAACCAGAAGGGGAGAAGGGAAGAGAGACACAGTCTTTATAGAGACTCCGATGGAGGGACAGATATCGTTACTATGACTATTATTAAGGGACGAGCTGGCGATCCAGGGGGGCTGGAGGCTTCTTGTGACTAAAGCCGGTGGGTGACAAAGAGAAGGCAAAGGGATGGAGAGGGGGAATTGAGGAGGGGGGCAAATAAGGGAGATACCTGCTGGGAGAGACTCAGGAGCCCTTTGTCATAGGGCCAGCTCATAGTCTCCTGCATCTGCAGATGTTTTAGTCTACCTCTGACTAGGGCAAGGAGGAAGGAACCCAATCCTTTTACCACCAGGGCAACTGTGCCCTTGACCCCAGTTCTACAAGAGGAGCCTAAGTCAGGCTTATTGCCAACTGCATGCGAACCACATACTTCTCTTTCTCTGTGAATTGCACAGCATTTTCTGCCACGAGCCCCTCGTGAACAAAGGGGCAGGGACAAGGGGGTCCCCGTACAGCACGTATTTGCACCTTTCACGCGTGCTGGCAGGAGGCATGGAAAGGACCTAGGAGAGTGGCCCTCTCTTTGGTCACTTTGTGAAATTTCTGTGTTTTAGAAAGATAAGCAAAGGATCCCACAAGTCTTCTTTGATTGGCTACCAACACGTTGCCTTGCCCTGGAGCACCTGACCCAGCAGGCTCTAGTTCTTGAGCCATGTGCAAATGGAAGCCACCTGGGAATCCGAAAGTGTTCAATCTACAGCCCGAGTGCCCATCATTCCCTCATGTCTTCTCCTGTGTACCGAGGGAATCCTGTTCCCAGCCTCTGGCCTTTGCCATCCCAGACCTCCTACCCCAACTCCAGCTGGAGGCTCACCTGGCTGATGAACGTGCCCAAGACCACACAGCAGAAGATGAGGTTGCGGAAGATGCCTGCAAAGACATTCCTCTCTCCGTGGATCTTGCGGGAGTTGATTTCGTTGAAGAGCTGCATCAGCACAAAGGTGTTGAAAATAATGGTGTAGTGTTGGCTGGGTGGGGAATGGAGAGGCGCCTTCCTCCCGCTGTCGATGTCAAAGAATTTCTCGCCTAGTGGGGAAGAAGGAAGCATTAGTGGGGGAAGTGTGAGCTCCACGAGGGCTCAGGTTGAGTCAGAACACGCTGGCATGGCCAAACTGCTTGCTGACGGCCGGTGTCCGTTCTAACAGGTTAGTATCTGAGCTACACTAGTTATCAAATACTTCTAAGTGTTAGTTCTCATCTCAACGCATCTGACCCTCTTTCTCAGTTTGCTCCATTGATTTCGACTTCTTGTAGTGCAGTGTGGTGGTAAAACTGTGGACCAGGGTCAGGGCAGACACAGGTTTGACCTTAGTACCATTATTTATTCATTATGTGACCTGAGCTTCGGTTTTTATAATCTATAAAAAAAAAAAAAAAAAAAAAAAAGCTATAGAAAGCCACCCTTGTGAAATTCTTTTTCTTTTTTTTAATTTTTTTTTCAACGTTTATTTATTATTGAGAGACAGAGAGAGAGCACGAGCAGGGGAGGGGCAGAGAGAAGAGGGGACACAGGGCCTGAAGCGGGCTCCAGGCTCCGAGCTGTCAGCGCAGAGCCCGACGCGGGGCTCGAACTCACACACCGCGAGATCATGACCTGAGCCGAAGTCAGCCGCTCAACCGACTGAGCCCCCCGGGCACCCCCACCCTTGTGAAATTCTTGAGAGGGGTACATCAAATAGCATAATGTGCCAGGTAGTGGGAAGAGAGGACACACTCAGTAAACGCAGCTGTTATCACTCCCAGTCTTGTGCTCAGTGTGCACCATTGCTACCTTCTTTCCCCGGGCCATTCTCTGCCCCCATCTCCATTTAGCCCTCCGACCCTTCCCCCAGCCCCAGCCTCACCCTCGGCTCACCGGCAAAGACAAGGAAAAAGATGACAGTGAGCTGATAGACTGCGTGGCCCAAGATGTTCTTCATCATAGTACGTGAGATCAGAGGCTTATTGCGGCCATAGGGGCGACGCTTCAACAGAGACTCTGTAGGAGGCTCAGTGGCCAGGGCCAAGGAGGCAAAAGTGTCCATGATTAGGTTAACCCACAACATCTGCACGGCTTTCAGTGGGGAATCCTGGTGGGAAGAAGAACCAGTCCTTTTAGCTTTCCTTGGAAAACACCCCCTACCTCCCTCCTCAGCCTCACCTTTGCCCCTGCAATGGCCTAGCTCCCACTATCCACCCAGACTTTGGATCTGGCCATTTCTTAGCTGAGTGACCTTGAGAAAGTTACTTAACCTCTTTGAGCCTTGGTTTCCTCACCTGTAAAATGGAGAGAATACCCACTTTCCAAGACTGCTTTTGAAGAAGAGAGATAACACATAGGAGTACCCATCACAGCGGCTGACAAGGATGTGCTAATTAATGGTAGATGAGTTACCATCCTTCCACACGGGCAGATGGAGACTCAGCAGAGCTAACTTCTGCCCCAACACCACCGGGGAAAGTCTTGTCCGTAATCCTTAGTAGACAGTACCCCGCCTCCTGCGTTCCCCAGCCCCCACCTCACCTCTCCCATCTCGCCCACCCCGCACTCCGCTCCTTTCACCTGAGTGATACAGGCTCCGGTGAAGGCCACAATCACGGCCACCACGTTGACAGTGAGCTGGAACTGCAGAAACTTGGAGATGCTGTCATAGACGTTTCGCCCCCACATCACTGCCTTCACAATGCTGGTGAAGTTGTCGTCTGTTAGGATGATGTCTGATGCCTCCTTTGCCACATCCGTGCCTGCAATACCCTGAGGAAGAAAGGGAAGGAGAACAGTGAGAAACTGGTTAAAGCAGAGCTTATCTACGTTCTGGACCAGGGCTGCAGTTCGTGACCTCCAAGAAGCTTCTGGACCAGGCAGAAACGCCAGAGGGCGCACTTGCCTTGCTAATAACCAAGCCAGCGTATTTTGAGTTCTCGCTTCCAAAGATCAAGGGAAAATGTGACGTTGTCAGTCCACAGAAAACAGGGCTGGGGTCTGATGCCACCGTGTTACTCCTGAACCCAGGCTGGAAATGACAGTTATCTTTTGATATTCCTTTCTCCCTTCTCTCCTACTCCCCCACCTTAGAAATGAAGGAAAGGATAGGGAACACGTCCTATCTATTTTACCTCCAAATTCATACATTTCTTTCTTTTTTTTTTTTTTAAAGATTTTATTTTTAGGTCATCGCTACCCTCAACGTGGGGCTCGAACTCACAACCCTGAGATTAAGAGTCGCAAGCTCCACTGACTGAGCCAGCCAGGTGCCCCTAAATCCTTATACTTCTTTTGCTGCTGCTAGTATTTCACTCAAGTCCTTGTCCCTCCCCCCCCCCCCCACCTCTAAGTCACCTTACTTTTTTTTCCAGGAGGAGAGTCTGGCAGCACAGTTCAGATGTCCTATCCTTGTTCAAAATTCTCTTCCTGGGGAACCACTAAAGGTTTCTGAAGAGACATTATCAGTGGTTGAAAGCTGTGCTTTTAGAAACAGTAACTCTTCTAGACTGACAGTCAAAGCCCTCAACAGGTGAACTCGGATGGATTCGTTCTCCAGCCTACTCCTATCTAATCTTTCTGCTCAAAACCCACTGGTTTATTCACAGTTCTCTGAATCTCTAATTCACTTCTTCAATATGGACTTCTACTTACACCATTTCCTTAAACCTGGAACATCCTCCTTCCTCATCCATTTAAATCTCATCGGTTGTCAATGGTCCTTGCAATTAAGCCCTACTTGCTTTGCAAAACCATCCCTAACACCACCAGCCCATACTTCTATCCCAAGTCTTGCAAATCCTACAATCCATAGAGGAGTGTATTCATTAACTGGGCTTCTAGTAGTAGATGATTTTGTTCTCTTTACCAGGTAATAATATATTCCCTTTCGGATTGCAATAAACAAATACCTGTCATAGACTATACCAGTCAGTTTCCCCATCAAAAAGTTCTCTAATAAATCCACACAATGCCATAACATGCGCTGTAAAAAGGGGGAGAAAAAGGAAGGAGGACTCTATGTACTTACTACTATGGAATAATCTCCAGGTTACATGAAGTGAAAAAGCAATGCGAAAGAAAGAGTGTATGGTGTGTAAATAGATAAGCATAGATGGTAGTATAGATAATATCACTCAGCTAAGAGAATGGGATACAAACATATTACGTGTTTGATTATGTTTTAAAGGAGCAAACAAAGGATACACCAAAAACAAGAGAAGTTACTTAGGGTTAAGAGGGGAGGAAACGGGGTGGAGGGGAGCAGAAGCTGGGTTTCTTTTTTTTTTTTATTAAAAAAAAATTTTTTTTTTAACGTTTATTTATTTTTGGGACAGAGAGAGACAGAGCATGAACGGGGGAGGGTCAGAGAGAGAGGGAGACACAGAATCCGAAACAGGCTCCAGGCTCTAGCTGTCAGCACAGAGCCCGACGCGGGGCTCGAACTCACGGACCTCGAGATCATGACCTGAGCGGAAGTCGGCCGCTTAACCGACTGAGCCACCCAGGAGCCCCCAGAAGCTGGATTTCTTGGTGTAGACCTTGTTTTGTATATTTGACCTGAGACGGAGACCTGAGAACTACTTTATATGAGTAAAAAATGAAATTAAGTTTAAAAAGCAATTTCCAAAAGGCAAAGCAACACGATATAAATGAACTGGTATAACCAGTTGGTAGCACAACTACACAAAGGAAAAATGTTCCAGGGGCGCCCGGGTGGCTCAGTCGGTTAAGCGTCCGACTTCCGCTCAGGTCATGATCTCGCGGTCCATGGGTTCGAGCCCCGCGTCGGGCTCTGTGCTGACAGCTCAGCGCCTGGAGACTCTTCAGATTCTGTATCTTTCTCTCTCTCTCTGCCCCTCCCCCGCTCACACTCTGTCTCTCTCTGTCTCTCAAAAATAAACAAACATTAAAAAAAAAATTAAAAAAAAAAAAAGTTCCAAACGACAGTTTGAAAGACATAGTCCCTTGATGGCGGAACCTGGTAGAATATACCTCCAGGATAAAAAAAGAACTGTAAGAAAGATCTTGAACTGTTTGTAGTAGAGTAATTGTATTATTATTGCTCTTTTGAGACTATCACCTATATTTTAGGGTAAAGCAAATTATGATTATGTTAATGACATTAGGATCGGAATTTTCAGCTTAAGAGATATAAATATAAAATCGAGGAAGTTAAATAAAATTAGCAAGTTAGAGTTCTATAATTCTAAATTTGCTTTGGAAATACCAATATGGATTCATGAAGTATTTTACTTTAAAACAAAGAAACACAAAAACAAAAAAAAGAGGCATAAAAGATACATTTCCTCGCTTTGCCCATTGAAAAGATCTAGAAACAAGGAATTACTCAGTAGTCAGGAACACCCTGACATGTAGACTGTGTTCTCTAAATACCATTTCTCACCAAAAAGCAGGACTCCTTTGAGAAATGGATGATTCCAGGCAGGACGAGAAATATGCATGATGATTCTGGAACCTTTTATCATGCCAGAAACCAAGTAAGGTATTAAAGACAATTGCCGTTGTATCTAAAGACCCAGCAATATTCATGAGGCTAATGATGGGTCAATGTGAATGTCAAAATAACAACAAGGGCAATGGATCAAAACACATCAAGTATACTTAAGTCCATGAGTTCATAATGGTATTAAAAAAATAGTTAAGTGGTTTTCTTTTAATGCTTATTTTTGAGAGAGAGAGACAGAGAGAGAGAGAGTAAACAGGGGAGGGGCACAGAGAGAAGGAGACATAAAATCCAAAGCAGGCTCCAGGCCCTGAGCTGTCAGCACAGTGCCCGACGCAGGGCTCGAACTCACAAACCGTGAGATCATGACCTGAGCCGAAGTCGGATGCTTAACCAACTGAGCCACCCGGGTGCCCCTTTTGGTTGCTTTTAAAGACAGCACCCCAAACACGGATTATTCTTGAATATCCTTCCACGGCTTAAAAAAATCACCAATAGTGCAATACATATGGGAGGCTTACAATCATAAGCTACTTGAGTGTGAGAATGACATTTGCAATTTGGGGGTTTCTACATTTGCTGGAATGTCAGAATGAACCAGTTGTGCCTGCTAGGAAAAGCCAAACATTTCTGGGACCCACCCATGTGCTACTGAATCAAGATATCCAAATGTGGAACCTTGGAATATGCGATTTTAAATAAACTCTCCAAGTGCTTCTGATGCGCTTGGCCTCACGAGCGTAAAGCAGAGTGATGAACAGTGCTGGCGAAGGAATACGTCGTGGTTTCCCTGCCTGTGTCGTCTAGTCTTCACACTTGATGGCTCTCCCCCTACACATACTCTCACTGGCTGGGTTGTTAGGAGAGACAGAGTCAGAAAAAAGAGCGCAGTGTGGGACGTGGAGGCACAGGAAGCGGCAGGCTACGAGGAGCCTGTCCTGGCTTCCTGATGGAGAAGGCGGCCTGCAGGCAGAGAGACGGTGTACTGAGCTGCTTACCATGGCAAAGCCAACATCTGCTTTCTTCAGGGCCGGACCATCATTCGTGCCATCGCCAGTGACAGCCACCACCTGTCGCTGTTCCCCAACAGTGCTGTCGATGATGCCTGGGAGAAACAGACACACCCCGGTGAGTCCACATGGGCCATCTCAGTCCTCTGCTCCCCTCGAAGGTGCTTTTGGGGTTTTCCTCCCTGGTCCCTGCTACCACCACCCTTTCTTTCCTTTCTTTTTTATTTTGTGGGTTACAAGCTCACTTGATAGCATGTTGAAAGTGTAACCATCCTTCTGAGCCCTGACAGATCTGTCAGTTCCTGAGAAGCTGCTACTGCTTTGCCTTGTTCTGTGCAGGCATCTGAGGTAAGGAAAGGCTAGAGGAGCACCTTGTCCAGCCTTCCATGTGGCAGCAGGCATGTAAACACAGGTAATTTACAAACAGAAGTGCAGCTACTAGCTGAAAACAACCACAGGAAGGGGGGGTGAAGACCAGGTGAGGTGGACTGATCCGGTCTTGGGCAGCCACTCTGGCAATGAGAGCAGACGGTGCACTCCTGCCCTCTGGTGGTCGGAGGAGAGCAGTGTCTCAGCCTCCAAGGCCAGGAGGCCTAGCACTTTGAAGAGGGAGGAGCAAAGGGCACAGTGACAGCCAGCCTGAAGCCACAGGTGGTATAGACTCAGAAGGCTGGAGAGGATCCAGACCATCTATGCCACTCCCATCATCCTCCAGAGGAGAAAACTGAAACCCAGAGAGAGGAAACGCCTTGCAGGGTCCCGAAGCCAGCTGGGGAAGCCCAGCCATCCTTCCATTCCATCTCAGCCAGCGAGGGCCATGCGCTCCCTGAGCAGGAAGAGGAAGCAAAACAACGGGGGGGGGGAAGAGTTAAAGCAGAAAATGATACTTCCCAGGAGGCTGGCTTCTTCCGACCAAGGAGAAGACAGGAGAAAGGTCGGGAGGTCAGAGTTGGACACCAGCATGCACACACGTGCACACATCTACATGCACATACATGATACCTGGATGCCTTTTCTCTGGCGTCCAGGCTGGTGCCCAAGTGTGAGTGTGTGTGTGTGTGTGTGTGTGTGTGGGACCATCTCCCTTTCTACTTTGTTTTTTCCTTCTTTCTTCTCTATGCTGGAAGTTCTACAGCATCACCCCAGGGCTGTGAATTGTTTCACAGGTGGCACCTTGACCTACGAGTCTGTCTTTATCAGGTAGCCTGTGGCAGCCCAAGGGCCCTAAGGCAGCTGGTGTTTGGTGGAGAAGCACCGGTTGAATTAAGGACAGAGACCTGGGGGTTGAACTGTACCACTTGCATTTACCAGTTGGCCAATTTGGGTAAGCTACTCGTCTTCCCAGCCTCGAACTTCCTTATGTGCAAAATGGGAATCATTTAACCTGCCCTGGTCGAATAAGGTATGGTGTCTATTTTATTTATTTATTTACTAAAAAAAAAATTTTTTTTTTTTTAACATTTATTCACCTGTGAGAGACAGACAGAGCACCGTGAGGGAGGGGCAGAGAGAGAGAGGGAGACACAGAGCCCGAAGCAGGAGGCTCCAGGCTCTGAGCTGTCAGCACAGAGCCCGACGCGGGGCTCGAACCCACGAACCGTGAGATCGTGACCGGAGCCGAAGTCGGACGCTTAACCGACTGAGCCACCCAGGTGCCCCAAGATATGATGTTTAAAAACAAATTTATTAAATGTGTTGACTACAGATGTTGGCTAAGCTGTCTGTTCCCCCCACGAGCTGGAGAGCTCTCCTGGGACCTTCCTGTTCAGGACAGGAGAGTTCCTTTGGCCAACGGTCCTCGTCTGCCCTGCCCCAGACTGCCGTCTTCTGCCCCAGGTACCTGGCCAGCAGCCAAGCTTACCTTTTACCAGGGTGTGCTTGTCAGTGGGGGACGATCGCGCCAAGACTCGAAGCTTAGGCCAGATCTTGTCCAGCTTCTCTTGCTCCACCTGCCAACGTGAGACCACACCAGGTCAGGCAAGCCCAGAATAGTCATCCAGAAGAAGCTTACTTCTCCCCACGCTCTGAGATTCTGGGGGAGCTGGCATTCCATGGCCCATGGCGGCTGCGACCATGGCCTCCACGGGACATGAAACATCCAGCTGAGTCTCCAAGGGCAGATTCATTGATGGTGACCATTCAGGCTCCGCATGTCTCTTTTTTCCTCCCAGTTCCCTACTGGGGAGCCAATCCCCTATTTCTTGGAGCCTTGACAGGAGGTGGGCAGGGGTTAGCTGTTGGCTCCAGGGGCTAAAGTGCTTCTAAGGTCTTAGGTGTGGTTTCTATGTAGACCAGGAAGCTCTGGTCTGCTTCACACCCAGACCACATCCTCTTACAAACCTGTGCCAGCATTAGTCACAGGGTGGTGACACAGGAGGGTGAGGATGGAGGGAAATCAGTACAAAATCACTCCTTAACTGAAAAAAATCGGGAAGACGTGGAAAGTTAGTGAGGCTGTCTCCAAAGTTAGCTTATGAATGAAGATAACGAGGAGAAAGGAAACTCGCAGTTTTACCCCCTGAGCAGCTTTGGTAGAAGGAACGTCTCGCTATGAATAGATTTTAGTTTAAAAACCACCCACTTGGCGGTACAACTCCTCACAGCTTCCCCTCCCTCCTCTATGGGCTGCTGCCCGATTCATGAAACCATTTAATAAAGCCGATTAGATCTTCCAAAAAACAAAAACCAAACAAAAACAAACACACGACCACCACAACAAAAGCCAGCTGCTTTCTCCCGCGCGTCCCAGCTGCGCCACACGAGACCCAGGCTTCCCGCCCGCGACCCACCTCGCCCTTCTCGTTGCGGATAAGTCGGTTGAACTCTTTGCCTTCTAAGCACAAGAAGTCATCCCCAGGTGTGACAATGCCACATTTGGTGGCGATGGCCCGGGCTGTGTTGATGTTGTCACCGGTCACCATTCTGACAGTGATGCCAGCTTGTTTGCATTTGGCGATAGCATCTGGGACCTATGGAGAGTAAGGCAAGGGGAAAGGAGGAGGTGGGGTCGTGAGGCCTGCTAGGCTGTCCCCGTTCAGGGTCCCTTCACTGTACACAGGAGACAGGTACCCCAGGAGCAGTGCCACGGGGCACTGGCTACGTCCGGTCATTTTTATATTGTCCGGTGTCACCTCACTTCTGTCCTACCCACGGTACTACATTTGAATTTGCCTTTTAGTGTAACTTGAGTTGAAGAGGAAATTTGCTTCAGGAGCTGGGTGTGAAAGCTTATTCTCCCTGCGATCTAGACTCCTTAGCAGGGCATATACACAGCCCTTTGAGATCTGGCCACTGTCTTCCTCCCTAGCAGACGTTTTTTGCCATTCTCCACCCCCCTGGCCCATACTCCAACCATATCAGTTCTTTGCAGTTTCCCCAATGCATGCTGCCCTCTCCTGCCTGGGGGCCTTGACAACTAACAGTCCATCTGTCTGAATTTCTTTCGAGCAGAGACTTTTTCCGATGCCTTAGCGTCTAGAATAGTGTTCAGCTACCCTAGGGGCGCTCAACAAGAATGTGTTGCTTGAAAGAAGGCGGCTGGAGGCGGGGATGGTGTCCCAGTTAACTCAGCCTCCTGGCTGTTCCAGGTATCAAATCATAAGCTCAGTGAAACCTACACTTCTCACCCCTCAGACGGCATTAACCATCAGAACGGCACCTTCTAGCAGTTCAGCACTCTAAAGCGGTTTTGTGAAGCTGGAAGCCTGGGAACATCCATCCCTGCAAGTGAGAAGCTGTTAGGTAACACGCCTGGGGTCACAGCTAGAAATGGAACCAGTACCCCAGTTCCTGTGACTCCCGGGTGGCTTCCCGTTAGACCGTGCTCAGCTCGCACACGCGCCAGGGGCTGTTGGAAGACTTCCATTCATGTTTTCTTACCCTTTGGCCAAGCCAAAGCCTCACCTCTGGGCGCACGGGGTCCTCAATGCCCACCACCGCGACGCAGGTCAGTTCGGTGAGGATCTCACTCTCGTTGTCCCACGGGGGCTCTCCGTCATTGAAATCCCGGTAAGCTATGCAGATAGTTCGGAGGCCCTCACAGGCCATGGGCTCGATGACAGTGCGCACTATCTCATCTCGGTCCTTGTTCTTGAACGGCACCACTTCCCCTTTCTTGTCCAGGATTCGATTGCACCTGGGGAGGCACACGGTCAGGAAGCAGCACCCCGTCTCACCCAATATGTCTCTACGGTCACCTGCAGACATTCTGGCAACTGTTCTGAGGCCAGACGCTGTTCTGAGGCCAGAAATCTCTCATCCCTCTCCCCCAGCTGAGTCCCTTTTTCCAAGGTGGGGAGGTGTGTAGGCGGATAAGGTCCACGTAAGCAGAAGGTGCCGTTCCCCCCTACCATCTGTCCCTACTCATATGTGAAGTCCTTTGTGGATCACCTGCTCTTTTGAACTTCTCAAAGGTGGAGAGACAGTTTTAATTCCCGTGACCTAGAATAGTCCTCAGTGCATAGGGCGTGTTCCACGGGAATGTGCTTATTGAAGGAGAGTGGCTAATTAGCAGCCAACTAGAGGCACTGGTTAATTCAGCTACTGGCCCTATGCCTACGCCTGACCTTTAATGACCTGCGAATAGCCTAGCCACGTTGATTAACTTAGGCAACTTTCTATAATCAGAACTGAGCGCGAGAAGGAAAACGGAACATAGAGGCACCATTTCTAGTACTTGCTGTGTGCCAGGCATTTTCTGTACAGGCATGCCTCGTTTTGTTTTGTTTTGTTTTGTTTTGTTTTTTACAAACTGAAGGTTTGTAGCAACCCTGCATCCAGCAAGTCTGTTGGCACCAATTTTCTAACGGCATTTGTCCACTTCCTGTCTCTGAGTTACGTTTTGGTAAGTTTCACAATACTTTCAACTTTTTCGTTATTATTATATTTGCTATGGTGATCTGGGACCAGTGAGTTTTGATGTTACTATTGTAATTGTTTTGGGACATCAAGAGTCGCGCGCATGTAAGACAGCAAATTTAATCGATAATGTTGTGTGTGTTCTGACTCCCCTGCCCAGCTCTTTCCCCGTCTCTCTCCCTATCCCCTGAGAGACAACAATATTGAAATTAGGCCACTAATAACTCTACAGTGGCCTCTTAAGTGCTCAAGTGAAAGGGAGAGGTGCACATCTCTCACTTTAAATCAGAACCTAGAAATGATTAAGCTTGATGAGGAAGGCATGTGGAAAGCCGGGAGAGGCTGAATGTTAGGCCTCTGGTGCCAAATAGCCAAGCTGTGAATGCAAAGGAAAGGTTCTTAGAAGAAACGAAAAAGACTGTTTCCGCGAAGCCCAAGTGGTAAGCGCGTGAAACAGCCTTGTTGCTGATATGAAGCGAGTTTGAACGGTCTGGATAGAAGACGAAACCAGCCACAACGGCCCCATAAACCAAAGCCGAATCCAGAGCAAGGCCCTAACTCTCTTAAATGTTATCAAGGCTAAGAGAGGTGAAAAAGCTGCAGAAGAAAAGTCTGAAGATAGCAGAGGTTGGGTCATGAGGTCTAAGGAAAGCGGAGATCTCCATAATATAAAAATGCAAGTGCTGATGTAGAATAACGGTGTTGGGAAAACCAGACAGCCACATGCAGCGAGTTCTCCAGAAGGACTAGCTCAGATGATTAACGAAGGTGGCTACACTGAACAGCAGCTTTTCCGTGTAGACGCAACAGCCTCATACTGTAAGAAGATGCCATCCAGGACTTTCACAGCTAGAGAGAAGTCAGTGCCTGGGTTCCAGAGTTTCAAAGGACAGCCTTACTTGCTCGTTAGTAGCTAATGCAGCTGGTGAATTTACATTGAAGCTAATGCTCATTTACCATTCTGAAAATCCCAGGGCCCTGAAGAATTATGCTAAATCTATTCTGTCTGTGCTCTCTAAACGGAACAACAAAGCTTGGATGGCAGCACATCTGTTTATAACAAGGCTTACTGAATATTTTAAGTCCACCGTTGAGAGCTGCTGCCCAGAAAAAGACTCCTTTGAAAATATGACTGCTCATTGACAATACACCTGGTCACCCAGGAACTCTGATGGAGATGTCCAACGAGATTAATGTTGTTTTCATGCCTGCTAACACAACATCCATTCTGCAGCCCATGAATCAAGGAGTAATTTCGACTTTCAAGGCTTATTATTTAAGAAACACATTTTGTAAGGTTATCGATAGAGATTCCTCTGGTGGATCTGGGCAAAGTAAATGGAAACCTCCTTCCAAATGCCATTAAGAACATTCATGACTTATGGGAAGAGGCCTGCATATCAACATGAACAGCAGTTTGGAAGCAATTGATTCCAACCCTCATGGATGACTTTGACCCTCAGGGTTCGAGACTTTAGGGGAGGAATTCATTGCAGATGTGGTGGAGATAGCAAGAGAACTGGAAGGAGCAGTGGAGCCTGAAGATGGGACTGAATGACTGTGATCTCGCGATCAAACACGGACAGATGAGGAGTTGCTTCTAGCGGATGAGCAAAGAAAATTTCTTGAGATGGAACCTACTCTTGATGAAGATGCCGTGAAGATCGTTGAATGACAATAAAGGATTCAGAATAGTACATAAGCTTAGTTGATAAAGCAGTGGCAGGGTTTGAGGGGAAGTAACTCTAATTCTGAAAGAAGTTTTACTGTGGGTAAAATGCTATCAAATAGCATCTCTATATAGCATCTCATGCTATAGAGAAATTGTTCATGAAAAGAGCCAATCTATGCGGCACACTTCACCGTCTTATTTTAAGAAACTGCCACAGCCACCCCAACCTTCAGCACCCACTGCCCTGATCAGTCAGCAGTCATCAACATCGAGGAAAGAGCCTCCACCAGCAAAAACATTATGATCACTAGGGGCGCCTGGGTGGCTCAGTCAGTTAAGCATCTGACTCTTAATTTCAGCTCAGGTCATGAGTTCACGGTTCATGGGATTGAGTCCTGCATCAGGCTCTGTGCAGAGCCCGCTCGGGATTCTTTCTCTCCCTCTCTCTCTGCCCCTCCCTAACTCATGCATGCATGCACACACACTCTCTCTGTCTCAAAATAAATCAATAAACATGAAAAAAAACAGATTATGACCACTAAAGCTCAGATGATGGTTAGCATTCTTTTAGCAATAAAGTATTTATAAAATAAAGTATGTTATATATATATATACATACATATATATATGTATATATATATATACATATATCTATGTATATACATATATATATGTATGTGTATATATATATATATATATATATATATATATATATACATATATATACACATCATGCTATGGCACCCTCAATAGACTCCAGTCTAGTGTAAGCATGAGCCGTATATGCACTGGGGAATCAAAAAGATTCATTTGCCTCACTCTGTTGTGGCGATCTAGATCCGAGCTCACAACGTCTCTGACATAGGCCAAAGTTACATTGAACCATTTAATCATAGGAACCCCATGGGCATTATTCTGTTTTCAGGCTAGCAAACGAGAGCTTGGATCATTGCGGTCTGAATCCTGGCTGCGCCACTCTTAGCTGTATCACCTTGAGCAAGTTACTTCACCTCCCGGGACCTCTGTTTTCTCACCTGTAAAGGGGGGATAACAACAGTATCTGCTGCACTGAGCTGTGAAGATTAAATGGAACAGGCCACCCAAAGGCACGTGAAAACTGCGTGGCCCCGAGCAAGCGCTCAGATATTGGTTCTGCGGTCACCGCCCCGAAGCGGGGCTCACGTATCATTCGGCGGGGCTCAGCACGGCGCGGGTTGCCCGGACCTTCCTGGGGGGGAGGATTTCGCAGGGAAGGAGAAGCGGGGGAAGGAAGTGCTCACTTGCGCAAGATGATCTCCGAGGCGCCCTTGCTGTACATGCGGTAGCCCCCGCTGGGCTTCTCGATGACCGTGCTCATGGATTTGCGCACCGAGTTGAAGGTGTACACCTTGTAGAGCTTCTCCTCGGGCACCTCATTGCGCACCGCATGGTAATCCTGCTTCAGGTCTGTGACAAAGCCCAGCAGAGCGCATTCGGTCTTGCTGCCCACCTGCCGCGGCAGACCTCCCTCCTTCTCCGGAGGCTGAGAGAAAAATCATACGTGGCATTTGAGTAACGGGCCTCGACTAGGGAGAGAGCTGAGGAAGGAAAGGACAAAACTTTCATGCGTTTTCTTCCCAAGGGTAAGCGGGCAGTGGGCAGGGGCGACTGTGGTCGCTGGGCCGTCCGGGGCTCCATTTACCCTGGGGGTGGTGCTGGAATCTCACCCTGTGCGGGTCTCATTCTAACCCCCTCTCTGAGTTTCTGGACAATATGTACTTTCTTCCTGGTAAGCCCAATTCCGCTACCAGCACGAGGTCTCTTCCAGAGATTCCGCCCTCAGATGGTGCCTGGTGGGCGCTTCATGGCCGTAGATTTCTACCTGCCTCCCCACCTCCGCTCTCCTCCCATGGATCATTCCCTAGTCACGCCAAACACGTTCAGTGAGGAGTAGGAAACGTGACGGGGGATGGCAATTGAGGCAGAACAAACAAGAGACAATTGCTCTGTCCAGAGGAGATTGACGGTCCCTTCCGACCACCCCGTTCGAAGTGTCCAGGCAAAGGGAGAGCTTACCAGAATCTTGGAGGTATAGGCACTGTTGATAGAAATGCCATTGACAATAAGGTCCAGGACCTTGGGCAGGAGGACATCAGGGCTCGGGATCTGATGGTAATGGGTGTCTCCAATATAAGCCTGTACCACGGTCATGCGGTTCATGGTCAACGTGCCGGTCTTATCAGAGCAAATGGCTGTGGCGTTGCCCATTGTCTCACAAGCATCCAGGTGCCGCACCAGGTTATTGTCTTTCATCATTTTCTACAAAGGAGATGAGAGCAGACTTGAGAGGGGACCGAATACAGGTCAAAGGCCATGTTTCGGCCAACATGTCTCCACCTCTCATCCTCTTGTTGGCACAAAAACGCAGGATACCATTGTTGCGAATCCTCTTTAGATTCCACTGGCCTCCCGAAACACTGGTGTGGCTGATCAAGAGGGCCTTTCACCTGTGAGCAGTGCCAGCGGCCTCTGCCCCTGCGAGGTGCCACGCAGGGTCTGTGGAGACGGCCCGGCCTTTCACCCCAGGCTACACGGCGCCCTCCCTTCCCATCTCTGTCCTGAAAGAAGAGCCAGTCTCGTTCCCGTCTCACCTTCACGGAGTAGGCCAGGGAAATGGTGACAGCCAGCGGCAGCCCCTCTGGCACAGCCACCACCAGCACAGTGATGCCGATGATGAAGAACTTGACAAAGTACTGGATGTAGATGGGAGTGCACTCGGGCAGCCAGGCTCTGCGGTGGATCACGAAGTTGTCAATCACAAAGTACAAGATCAGGATGAGAACCGTGATGGCAGACATGATGAGGCCTGTCCGGGAAACAAGTCACATGAACCCAGGCTCCAGGGCCTTCCCGGGGCCCTAGCCAGCGGTGGGCTGGCAGAAGTTAGAGGCTTTGCTACCAGGGTTTAGAACCACTCCCTCTAGGGAGTCGTACCCAGATCCCCTATCCATTCTCTGTTGCTTACACATTACCGTGCAGGGAAAAAGACGCTGGTTTTGTCTCCCACAGACACAGGCTCTAGTCTCGGCCCTGCGCTAACTGGACTCGTGGCTTTGTGCCAGGTTTTGTCCCTCTCTGGGCCTGTTTCCTCATTCATAAACAAGGAGGTGGTCTAGTTTTCTTTTTCCTTTTGGGCAAGGTCATCTAATACTTTATGTTTTTTATTTATATTTATATTTTAAAAAATTTACACCCAAATTAGTTAGCAGATAGTGCAGCACTGATTTCCCGAGTAGATTCCTTAGCGCCCCTCACCCATTTAGCCCATCCCCCCTCCCACAACCCCTCCAGCAACCCTCAGTTTGTTCTCCATATTTATGAGTCTCTTCCGTTTTGTCCCCCCCTCCCCCGTTTTTATATTATTTTTGTTTCCCTTCCCTTACGTTCATCTGTTTTGTCTCTTTAAGTCCTCATATGAGTGAAGTCATATGATCTTTGTCTTTCTCGGACTAATTTCACTTAGCATAATACCCTCCAGTTCCATCCACATAGTTGCAGGTCTAGTTTTCTAAAACAGCATTTTATTGGGGTGCCTGGGTGGCTCAGTCAGTTGAGTGTTTGACTCTTGATTTTGGCTCAGGTCATAATCCCAGGGTCATGGGATCGAGCCCCACGTCAGGCTCTGCGCTGAGTGAAGGGCCTGCTTAGGATTCTCTCCCTCTTTCTCTGCCCCTCCCGTGTGCGTGCACATGTGTTTTCTCTCTCTCCCTCTCTCAAAAAACAAAAAAAACAAAAAAACCCTAAAAACAAAAACCCGGGGCGCCTGGGTGGCGCAGTCGGTTAAGCGTCCGACTTCAGCCAGGTCACGATCTCGCGGTCCGTGAGTTCGAGCCCCGCGTCGGGCTCTGGGCTGATGGCTCAGAGCCTGGAGCCTGTTTCCGATTCTGTGTCTCCCTCTCTCTCTGCCCCTCCCCCGTTCATGCTCTGTCTCTCTCTGTCCCAAAAATAAATAAAAACGTTGAAAAAAAAAATTAAAAAAAAAAAACAAAAAAACAAAAACAAAAACCCAGCATTTTATGATTCTATCTCAGACCTACCCTCTTTCCACAATTCATAACGTAGTGACTGTCTCTGCCTACTTCCTAGTAGTTTATCAATTTGGGTTTCTCCCCTATCAATTCACGACTCGTTCACAGCGATGTCCCTAAGGTCACCTGCATGACTAACTTCCAGAACAGTGTTTCCTGACCTTTCTCTTGACACAGCATAGATAGGAGGTGACAACAATTTGTATGTTTACAACAAGCAAATATTTCTATAGTGCTTGCTATAGGCCAGGTAAGCACCTCACGTATACAGACCCATTTAATCCTCACGAAACCCCTGTGAGGTAAGTTACTATGATCATCCCCTTTCATGGGGAAATCAAGGCACAGAGAGGTTTGTTTTTTTTTTTAAAGAAGATCAAAACAAAATTATGATCTTTAAATTTTTTAAATTTTATTTATTTATTTATTTATTTATTTATTTATTTATTTATTTCGTTCATGATAAGTGTACTCTTTAATCCCCATCACCTATTTCATCTATCCCCTCACCCCCTTCCCCACAGAGAGTTTTCTGGAATGGACATTGGCTGGGGGACCAACTATTCTGGTTTGCCTGAGGCTGTGCAGTTCCCTGGGATGTGGGACTTTCAGAGCTAAAATCAAGACAGTCCCAAGCCAACAGGGACAGCTGGTCATCCTACAACACTGATGTAAATGGAAGAATCTTTTCAAGGTCAGAAAGCACCTGGCCCGGGTGCTGTCTGGCCACTCTGAAGGCTGAGGGAATCACTATCCGGGCACCCTGCGCCTCTCTGTGGCAAAATATCTGGGAAGAGCTTTGCTTCAAACCCCAGTCTAGTTTGGGTCTTTGCTCTTCCTGAGGGCCTAATGACTCAAGAGAATCAGAGCAAGGCTAGAGGTGATTATACCAATGAAAGCGTATTCTTTTGAGCTTTGCTTCAGCAGGGTCAGGGCTGATGTGAGGCAAACTGGGTGCGTAGGGTCCAAAATTTAAGGAAGTGCTCCCTCCCAGGGTGACACATTGCCTCGCCCGACTCCTGGCCTAGCTTGATACGTAAACTAAAACAAGAGAGGAGACCCAGTGGCCGGCCCACCAGGTAGCTCGCACTCCCTAAAGAGCAGGGCAGGGATCCGGAGGACAATAGAAGGGGTCAGGCGGGGTCTGTTTAATGTTTCACACCTATGCACCAGGCTCAGGAATGTGATTCCACACCCGCAATTCATCTCATCCGTGTACAGTTTATACGCGAGAGATGTCACAGCGGTCAAAATCAGCTGGGTACTAGAACTGAAAGAATAGGGCTAGACTAATGCGGTCCAGCAGAACTCTCTGCGATGCTTCAAACGTTCGCTGCGTGCGCTGTCCCATAAGGTAGCCACGACCTGAGTGTGGACATTGACCGACTGAACTCAGGCTGATGTGACCGAGGAACTGAATGTTTAACTGTATTTGATTGTCAGTCGATGTAAGCGGGAACAACCACCCAGGGTTAATGGCTCTGCAAAGCTTCTGGCTCCCCAGTGTGTGGTCAGCCCATCGGCGGCACTGGCATCGCCTGGGGGCTTGTCAGAAGTGCAGACTCTCAGGCCCCGACCTCCTGACTCAGAATCTGCGCTTTAACCAGGTTCCGGGTGAATTGTCCACACAGAATGTACTGGTCTAGCCTCTGATTGTGGTAAAGAGAGGGGTGGGGTCAGGAGATAATTAAACAGTGGGACAAGACCGTACCTGGAGGGCTCTGCCCACTGAAGGCGCAATATTCCTTCTGTTTCCTCCTCCAGCCCCGCCCCCCCCCGCCCCCACCCCTTAACCCCCAACAGAAGGTAGAGGGAGAATATAGAGGCAGTCTGGAAAGAGCCTCTCCAACCACAGGCTTCCTTTTTCCTCCAGTCCTTACTCTGAATTTACTGTCCTGTGCCTGGCCAGATGCTAGGACCACACTCGGGAACTGCCTCCAGGAAACAGGAGCCTTCTCTGCCCTTGAGGAATTTATAAGTCAATACACGAAACAGGTGGGTGGTTACCAGAGTCTTCCGTCTCCCTGAAGTAAATCTCCCCTGTGGGACAGAAGTTCTTTATTTCCCACTTGGCGGCAAGAGACCACGGGGCCTTTAACCCTCGCACGCTGGGACACGCTTCTCCCTGAAAAGGCCCAGGGAGTGGCCGGAGGGTGGCAGGGAGAGGGGGCCTACTCCCTGGGCTGCACGAGCCCCTTGGAAGTTTCGGCTTCTTTCTGCCAGCCCGGTTGGTACCGAAGGGAGACAGGGAGGCCAGGATCCAGAACAGCACTAACGAACAACAAGAAGGCGCCGCCCTACTCACCAGCTTTCCCGATCTGAACAGCCAAGCGCGTCAGCTTGCCCTGCAGCACCGACTTCTCCTTTTTGGGCAGCTTGGCCGCCTTCTTCTCCTTCTCCTCGTTGTCGGTCCCCTCCTGGCTGTTGAGTGGCTGGATTTCCAGGGCCACCCCATCCTGAGTTTTTGCTAGGGTACGCACAACAGAGAGGACAGGTGAGCGCGCAAGGTGACGGCAGCGAGTGGCAAGCACGTGAGAACCCCAACTCCTCTGTCTCCTTCCTGGAATCCACCTCGGACCCCCGATGTCAATTCTGACCACTCTCACCCCGTGCCAGACGGGGCACTTGCCTTGCACCCTCCACTGGGGCCTTGGAATGATATTCTGACAACTGGAGACGAAACGGGAGTGCTTTCGGGATATGGGTTTCCTCTTCAGTGGCAGCTTCCTGGCACCACCTCAGAGCCCCAAGCCAGGCTTATTCCAGCAAGAGGATTAGTCATGCCGCTAAGCGCTATTACCAACAACCATCCCTCCTGGAATTCAGTGCTCAGAATGGTGAATCTTCACTGCAGGAAGGGGCCGATGGGGAAGGCTGGAAGACGTTTCTAGAGCGTAAGGGCCCTCCCGGTCTGCTCTGTTAAATGGTTCATCTCTCTCTTCCTATAGACCGTCAGGGGAGAAACACAGACCCCCCCCAATACAAGATGTTTTCCAGTTCCTCCTCATATCAGTCGAATGACAGCGGAAGGAAATGCCCTTTCTCCCCTGTCTGACGAAGGTGGGGAGGCACAGAGTGGGGAGGTACAGGGGTAAGTCTTTTGCGGGGGAGAGGGAAGAAGCTGGTATGAGGGACCCTCTGGAATGAGAGGGATAAAGACAGACATATAAACCCATTTTGCTTTCGAAAGAAGAGTTAAAGAGACCTAAAATTAAAGAATTATTTCTGTGGAGCCCTGGTTCTCCGATGGGATGACTTTATTCCTGAAGACTCCTATGACACGGGTCCAAAGAGCAAAATAATCACTAGTGGCTGTCTCAAGAGAGCCATTCTCGCTGGGTCCTAGCACCCCTCCAGCTTCACCCCCGTTGGAGCTCAGTCCTTTTGCTTAGGATGCCCTTCCTGAGATACTGTCTCTGTTGTCAGACTCACAAACAAGACAGAGACGGGATGTAGACACAGCCACCAAAAAGAAAACACACACCAGATCGGGAGGAAGAAAACAGACTGAGGGGAGAACAAAGAAAGAGGTGGGGAGAGGTACAGAGAAAGGGCTCTGTCCAAGCACCCCCGAGAAGACTAGAAGAGAAGACCAGACCAGAAGAGGACACCGATGAGGCAGCTAGCAAGAGGAGGGTGCAGGGACTGCCCACCCCATCTCCCTCCACCGTGAGGACCCTGAAGTCTTCCAGCCCGGAAACCGATGACCTTTGGTGTTTAAATCTGGCCGAGGGCAATGAAGCAATGCGTTCAGAGCCCAGAGAAGAGCTGATCCATCCCACACGCTCCCCAAGAGAAACCTTGACAGGAGATTCCATGAGACAACAGCAGAGGGTGCTGTTGTCCCATTTTGGATTGGGATTGGGACCCCCTGAGACCGCCCCCAAATCTCTGCACCTTCCTCAGGATGAGGCATCCAGGCCACAGCAGCAGATAACAGATTTATGGAGAGGACAAAGGGAGAAGGCAGATGGCCTGGAAAGGTCTGATTTGAGTGTGGGCAGGTAGAGATGGTAAATGAGTGGGTGGCGAGGTTACCTTTGTTGCGATTTTCAGGGACTCCTTGTTTTTTACCTGTTTGAACAAGAAAGAAAAAAGTGGGGTGGAGACCCAAAGCGACTATTAAGAGATCAGATATCCAATCTGTTGGTCCTGCTCAGAGCCCAAAAGGGCGACAGCAAAGGGGCTGAGCGGCAGGGAAGGGACTATAAAGGAAGTTCACGTCTCTGCTCACATCCATGCTCACGAGGGGCTCTCCTGAATCCTGGGGGTGCAGACCAGCCACTCGTGCAGGTGAGTGCACACCCACACCTGAGCTGCGTTCTCCCGGAGCCCGGCCGCTGCTGGGAGGCTGCTCCCGGCCTGAGTCACATCGCTGGGAGAAATGGGGTGGGGGTTAGAAAGTGAGAGGCTGGAACTGTTTCTGCCTAATGGCGAAAGCTCTGAAAGGGGTCTCCGTGTCAATTCACCGGCACCAGGCAAGCTTCCTCCTTACTCATTTGCAGGTAGCTGCAAAAACCACTAGTCTAGCTCCTGGGGGAACGTGTTTCATTTCCTTTTGATAACCCGCCCTCCACGAAACAGCCTGAGATGGTCCTCTAGCCAAGGGACAGAAATCCTTCCCTCCTCCAAGGAAAGAAGGAATGCCTAGGGAAAGGGGAAGACTTCTTTTCAGTATCTCTTCTTCATTCACCCTCTGTGTTTCCTCCCTTCAGGAGCACGTGAATGGCAGAGACAGGACTAACTCTGGGGGGAGACATTACCTCTCTGTTCCCACTCTCCTAGCTGTGTCTCTCTTCCCCTGACAGCCCACGGTTTTGGCAGTTTACCCTCAGCCTTGACGGGTCATTTAATCCCCCACGTTTGTGGAAGAAGGGTTGGGGGGTTGCACGGAGGGCATCTGGGGCCGGAGCACCTAGCCAGCTCCCTGCCCCTGCACAGCCATTAACAGACACGGGAGTTGAGCCTCAGAGGTGACCTGACTTGGTTTTCATCAGAGCACCCTGGGGAGCCAGGCTTGACATCTTTATCTCGGCAAGACGTTCAGATATCTGTGCTCTTCATCCAGCAGCTTCTTCCACGCAGATGTTCCATCCGGGTGTGTTCTCTTGCCTCCCGCTTTGTCCATGGGCATGGGTGGGAACAGAATGTCATCTCAAACGCCCCTTACCTTTTTTCTTCTTCTCCTCCTCTTCTCCCTCGCTGGCTCCCAAAAGGGTAAAGATGATTCCAGTCTGAGAGTTGATACCCACAGCTGTCACTACCATCCGGCCAGAACCTTCCATGACATGGGTCCCTATGTGAGAAAGGAGAAGGTGGGAGGAGTGTTGTTTTTTATACCTAGCCAGGCTTTGGTGTGGAACGCAAACTTAGAAAACAACAGTCCCTCTGCCTTCCTTCCCCACGGATAATGATCCGCTCGGCAGATAGTGGGAAACGGTCAAGAGCTGGGCCCATTTAAAGTAGACCGAGCACTCCAGCTGATTCCAACGGGTAGCCAAGGTTGAGAATCACTGCTCTAGAACGCTGGTTATCTTTACTCACCCAAGTACTGTTGCTCCCAGCTTTAGCTAATATGGTTGACCCTTGAACAACACGGGTTTCAACTGCACATGGTTTCTTTTCAATAAATATATGTACAGTTAAAAAATAATAATCAAATCAAAACAAATGGACCAAGCAGATTGGGGGGTAAGGAGAAAAGTGCGTCTAACTGCTTTAGGGTAAGACTCTTTCCCCCACCCCCACCCCCACCCCCACCAGCAGCGCCCTACCAAGGCTCCTAGAGCACTTGCTGTAGAGAACCTCTTTTAGGTTGCCCAATAACCCTGTATGCAACCCACCGATATGCTGCTGCCCCAGATAAAGCTAGGGGAAGGAGAGGGGGTAGGGCCAGAAGAGAGAGCGAGGCCTGGAGCAGGTCTCCGTAGCCTGGCTGGCTGGGGGAGGTAGAATGGGAAGTAGAATGGGGGCCGAAGCAGCCAGAGGCCATACCTGAGAGCAGCATTGGGTCCCTTTCCACAGACTTCTTGACATGGTCTGATTCCCCAGTCAGAGAGCTCTCATCAATCTTGAGATCGTTCCCCTGGATCAGGATCCCATCTGCGGGCAGTAGGTCACCTAGTGCAGAGAGGGGAAAGGGCAACAGGGAAAGAGGGGAGGAAAGAGCTTGGCAGAGGGTAGGAACCATCCAACCCCATTTCAGGGCTGCTTCCACGGGCCCTGCCCATAGGGCAATGGCCCAGGGGGGTACCTGGAGAGCCTCTGAAAGATGACTTCATCTCTGACAACCTGTCAACTCCTTATGAATTAACAGTTACTTCTCATGGCCTCAACATTATGGATTTTTAACCCTAAGACACACAGGGTACAAGTCTGACACTTTTTAGGGAGAGTTTCTTCTTTCTTTAGATCCTTCTCCACAACCTCCTTCCCCTGACTTAGAAGCTAACACGATTGCGGTCTTATCTTTTTGGGTCTTCGGTGATTCCCAGCCCCCTATGCCAAAGGACCTAGCCCTCAGATAGGGAGGGTGCCACAGGTACAAGAAGCTCGAGTTCTCACCGTATTTGATTTGGGCGATGTCACCCACCACGATCTCAGCCACGGGGAGCTGGATGATGTGACCATTTCGGATCACGGAGAATTTCTGTTCCTTTTCGATGCGGTTCTGCAGCCCCCGGAATTGCTTCTCTTTGCTCCAATCATTGAAGGCAGTCACCAGCACCACGATGATCACGGAGAACAGGATGGCTGCCCCCTCAATCCAGCCGGCTTCTGCCTCTCCTTCATCTTCTGGGCTACTTACGGGTAGACCACACTCTAGCCCAGGGAAAGGAGAGAGTGGAAGGGTCAGCTGGGGACCTTTTGTTAACATTCAAAACGGAAGTAGTGTCTCCACAATCCCCAGAACGGCAAGTCAGGGAAGGAGAATAATAGAAAATAAAACCCTTGGGTAGTAGAGCCATCCTCTGAGGGTACTGGAGGATGGCACGATTGGGCACCGTCTCGTTGCCAATAGAATTATTTGCGTGCTAGATAGCACGAAACATGTCATTGCCAATGACTGGCCAGTCGCATGTGCACAACTTAGGATTCCTAACGTGGTCAGGCTCCAGGTCGCTGCTATTTCCCATGATGCCAAATAGCTGGCGGGGGGGCACTGGGAGAAGCAGGTTTTGTTGGTTGGGTGAGGGTAGAGGACTGCTGATATTCTGCATGAGGATTTGATAGGAGAAGGGGAGGGAGACCCTGGAATCAGGATGGGTTGGAAGAACAGCTTACTAGCTACTTGCTGGTTTTCTTTGGAGAGCCCTGCCCCCGCCCCCCTCCGAACTTTTAAGCTACACCCTGCCAACTGCTAAGACCAGTGCTTATTGGAGGTGCTGGAAAGAACGCCGATCAGAGCCGCGCTGGGCTGCTGTGGACACTCACGTTCATTTTCTTCACCGGGGGGCCGATAGAAGGACAGGACGAGGGAGATGATGGCTGCAATCTCCAGGATGATGAGTGTGACATCTTGAAGGGCTTCCCACACTAGTTCTAAGAAGGTCTTGGGCTTTTTGGGGGGGATAAAGTTCTGTCCGAACACGTGCTTACGTTTCTCCAGGTCCGCAGGGTTCCCAGACAGACCTGGGAAGGAGATACGAGTAGGATGAGCAGGTGAGCAAAAAGGGGAAGAAATGAGGGACAGAAGAAGGCAGTTGAAAGACCTAAATAAAGACCCTCCGCTTCCTGTTCTGCCCAAGTGTGAGATCCAGCCAGGGTGACCAATCTCCCCACTTTGCCCAGGACGCGGGGGGGAGGGGGTGTGTGTGTGTGTGATACCTTCAGTCTCAAAATGGGCAAACTGGGACAAGGTGGTCACAGGCGGCCACTGGCTGCTGCTCTGTCCCCAGGGTAAGCTAGCCTAGATCTAACACCTCACCGCCTCCTCCCAAGGATGCTGCAGGCTCCAGCTCTGAGAACACAGACATTCAAACGGTCCCTGGGGCTGACAGAACTTTCCTCTCACATTAACATGTAACTACTGGTGATGATTCTACAACAGAGTTAGCTTCCATCCACTGGCTCACACACAAAGGCCCGGAAGAATAAGCTCTCTGCTCAAGGTCACGCTAGGAAGCTAGGAGACAGCCGGACCAGTTGTCCCGATTGGAAGTTCCAGGGGCTGTAGGAGAACAGGAGAGGCTTTCGGACTCCCAACTGTGGCCATCCCCTTGAGGCATATGTTCCCCCGTTTTCTGTCACCTCCCCCACAGACACAGACACACACCGCTAAGAGGTGCTACCATTCTAGTAAGTACTGTGGACTTACAGAAGTACTACTTAGACTAAGTATTAGGTATTAAGAGAAGCACTATTATTCACATTGATTGAAAAGAGAACACGAAAGTGAAGAGGCAAAGTCAGACGGTATGCAGTCCTTGATTACCAGCATGCTTCCCTCTAGCACATATGCTTATAAACCTGTATGAGTGTGCACCCATATTCCAGACATGTTCCAGAGAGAAAAGGGATAGGCAGAATTATTCCCTATTCTCAGTGCCGCCTTTATTTCAGGACTTTTTTTTTTTTTTTATGTCTATTTATTTTTGAAAGAGAGAGAGAGTCGGGGAGGAGGGGCAGAGCGAGAGTGGGAGACACAGAATCCGGAGCAGGCTCCAGGCTCCGAGCTGTCAGCACAGAGCCCGACGCGGGGCCTGAACTCATGAACTGTGAGATGGTGACCGGAGCCAAAGTCGGACGCTTAACAGACTGAGCCACCCAGGGGCCCCCAGGCCTTATATTTAGGCTCCTCTGCTGGGCCCCAGGAGGGGGTTATACTGTAGGGGAAGGAGGGAAATCCTAAAACTTCAACGGATGCCAGGTGGCATTTCTCAAGTTGTTTACCCAGAGCAGCAGATAAGCCCTGGGCTTGGCACCTGGAGCTGCACTGTTCCATGGGTTCCCACCCACAGGCAGGGTGGGGCGAGCTTTGTCTGGGGAAAAGAAAGTCCTAGCAGAGGAGAGTTAGAATCAGAGGGCAGGGACACTCCATGAAGCCTCACGAGGGAGAGCAGGGGACAGGAAACTGCAAGGAGAATTGGAGATGCTGATGCCAGAGGGCTGCTTCACACTTTGGTCAACAGGAAGGGCTATTCCCCCGGTGGGGAGGGGGGCGCGGCGTGAAGGCAGACCTCTACTCTCCGTCTCCGCTCAACAGGACCCAAGAGTGGTATCTTAAGTGGCAAGAGGAGAGATTTGGGTCAGATCTCGGGAAGGTACTTGGACAGAAAAAGACTTGGGAAAGGGGAAACCAGAAGGGGTGTTGCTTGTAGGGTCTGAGATGGCCTCCATTTCTGCATCCAGAAGACAAAAACCATCAGGAGGGGTACTCAAGATACTCCCCTGTCTGGGAGGGTAGATGAAGGACCCTGAGTGGAGGGAAAGTGTGTGTGTGTGTGTGTGTGTGTGTGTGTGCGCGCGCGCGCGCGCGTGCGGGCTCGGGGGGCAGTGGTGGTGAACTGGCTTCCACACTGGTGGAGTTGGGGAATAGAGACCACTCTCACCTGCCAGCGCTCAGTCTGAGAGGGAAATGGGGAGCCGGTCAGGGAAGCGGTGCCCATATTCTAATCCAGGGCCTCCTGCCTCCCAGTGCCCAGATTTGCCACCCTGGCCTCTGGTTGAGTGGCGTAGCCAACTCTGTGGGGGAGTGGGTTTGGCCAAAGCACTAGAAGCAAGTTGGGCTGCTTCCCAGAGGCTCCCTGCCTCCACCGCACTGCAAAGTCGGGTTCCCAGTGGGAAGGGAAAGCAAGGGCCTGGGAAAGGAGTGTTTCTGGGCAGGGCATCGTGACCCCCAGGCAGGCAGAGGCGGAGCAGTCGGCGGGTCCTGGCCGGTTCTTTCTCCCCGAGGACCTGAGAGAGCGAGGCTGTGCCAGTTTGGGACCCCTCTACTGGAGGGCCAGGTTTGCTCGAGGGAAACAGGAGTTCTGATCACTTGTTCATCTCCCCAGGGACGTTTCTCAAGGAAGCAGCGAGGAGATGCCATTGCCCCCTTACCAAGGTGAGTAGATGACTGTGAGGGCAAACCAGATATCAGATACTAGAGGTCATCTTAAGGGACATCCCAAGACCCCAACGGAGGCCAAAGCCACAGCAGCAACAACAATCTAGCTGAAAGCACCCATCTGAGGTCATCCTGCCCTCTCTGTTCTCAGATTAATACCCTGTGACCTCCCTCTCTCTCGTGCTCTATCCATTCAGCCAGCACATCCTGGCAGCTTTATCTTCAAAATATACCCAAGGTCTAGTCCCTTCTCACTTTCCACTGCCACCATCCTAGTGTGAGCTGGCACCCTCTCTTGCCTGGGTGATGACGACTGTCCTCTAACTGGTAACCTTGCTCCCACCCCTGCTGTCCTGTGCCCCGTCTCCTCCCAGCACAGTAGCCAGAACGATCTTTTTCAAACCCAACCCCTGGCACTCACCCACTGGTGGCTTTTACTTGGAGTGAAAGCGGGCACCGGGGCCTTTATGATGGCCCGTAAGGCCCCTCAAGAGCCCCCGGCCTCCCACCCCTCAACTCCTACTATTTGCTCCTTGCCCAGCGAGCCTTCCTGCCATGCCCTGAACGCGTTCGAGAAGCTTCTATTTCAGGGCCCTGCAGTAGCTCCTCCTTGGCTCAGCTTGCTGTTCACTAGCTCATTCTCTTACCTCTTTCCGGTGTTTGTACACCGACCCTGACCTCACTGATTTAATAATATGGCTTCTCCGCTCCAGCACTCTCGATCCCCTTATGCTGTGTCACTGTTTCCTTCCACAGGTCTTCTCCCCTAATATGTTATACGACGTATTCATTATGTCCGTCCACCGCCCCCTCCACAAGGGCGGGAGCTTTGTCTTTGTTCCTTAGGTCTACAACAGTGCCCGGCATTGTACGCATACAAGTGTGCTGAATGAACTGAATGGATGAGTAATAAATCAGGTTGCTAACGTTTAAGTGATTACTAGGTGCCAGATGCTTCACCAGGCACATTGGTGCCTTCTCGTTCAGACGCTGCAAACCCCTATGAGACAGTTACTGTTAACCCCATTTTACATATCAGCAGCCTGAGGCCTGGAGAGGTTATGTAACTACTCGGGCTCGTGTGTGACACAGTCTATTCCACTCCCCAGGAAGCAGCTGCACGCCCACCTACACGCAGAGGGGGCTGGGGTGTGGAAGCGGCTTCGTTCCAGGGTGACTAACTGGTCCTGCTTGGACCGGGACTTCCCAGGTTTGGGCCCCGAAGCTCCCGCCTCCTGGAAACCACCCGGCACCCCCTGGGTCCCATGGCTGGTGGCCCGCGTGCCGCTTTCCTCTGCGCCTCTACGCCAATCGGCCCTGATCCCACGGTTTACAACCGGGCCGAGTTAGTGTCTCCTTCCTGTCCTCAGGGATGGTGCCACCGGGTCTATCAGAGTCCAACCTATGAATCTCGCACTCGATACAAGGTTCATTATGGCCTTTTTTGGATCCAAGCAAACCAAACAACACACATTACGGAAAACAGAAAGGTCAGGCCTTGCTCTTGCCTCGATGGCCTCAAAGTCACACACGAACTTCCTGTTTGCCATTTTCTCTCATCTCTCTGCTCCACCTTAAGTCACCCTAAGCTGTTGCAGTAGCTATCTTAAGAAGTCAAGTGGCCGTCCCAGTTCCCAGTGTGCCCTGAGGCAGGGAGGGGCCTGTGGGGACTGTTAGCAGAGTAGCCTTGGGAATCCTCACTCCGACTTGTGGCAGGGCACGGGAAAGCCTGCGGGCCTGGGAGCTCAGCCAATCCCCAATTTTGGGCTTTTCATTCCATTCTTCCTGCCCCCAGAGGCTCTCAGGCCCTGCTCTCCACAGAGGTAACTTCGCATAAATCCTTGTCTAGCCGAGGACAAGGTATTAGACCCTGATCTCTGCAGTGGCTTCTCAAATACGCAGCTTCCTGGAGAGAAGCTTGGCAGGGAGAGAATGCTGGAAACACAGGAAAAGGATTTCCCTTAGAAATACATCAAAAAAAAAAAAAAAAAAAAGAGAGAGAGAGAGAGAGAGAGAGAGGAATCTTTGTCCCCAAGAACATGGGAGAGAGAAAGCCCCACCCAAATCAGGAGTGCTTTTGGCTCTAAGAACCTGACTGAACACATGAGCTGGGAGAGGCGACAAAGAATGTCAGGCTCTGAAGTCATCGCCCCTACCCCGTGCTGGGGAGTTTCACGGCCCCTGCCCAGGCTGGCAGGAGACGGAATACGCAGCAGTGGAAAATCTGTGTCTGCTGTGGGTCTGTGCGGGGAACCAGGGCTTGGGAGGAGAGGCGGCAGCCCGGCCCTCAGTGGCCTGGCTCCAGCAGGGAAGGGCCAGGGCCAGCCTCCCTGGGACGCCAAGCGCTGTCGGCAGTGGCACCCCTCACGAGAGCCAGCTCAGCCCCAGAAAGGGTGGGGCTGGGTCAGACATCACGAGGGACTTCCCAGCTGGCTGAGTTATGACACCTTGCCAAAGAGAAGCAGACTCATCTCCCACACACATAGTACCAGGGACAGGTTGCCCTGGGTGGGGTGGAAGGCAGCCCTCTTTGGTACAGGAGAACAGGCAGCAGAATACCTTTCAAGTCCTACCTTAAAAACCTTGCTTTGGGGGGGCTGAGGGGAGGGGGAGCTTGACATCAGCACAGGGACCGGCAGGCTTTCGGCAAATGTCACGACCTCAGCATCTCTAGCCTAGCACACCCACAGCTCGGAGATGTGCTCTCTGGCTGCTGGACCTCCAGCCCCTAGAGATAAAGCCATCTCCTCAGGGTCACCGCAAGAGGATGCCGGACTTGGGGAAGAATGGCCCCTTCCTGATGCTCAGTGAACCTAGCCCCGCAGCGTCGGCAGGGAGTGTCTCCCTTTGTCTGGCCCTCCTCTCCACGCCTTTTCTGAACACCCCAAAGCTGGCGCAGGGCAAGAAAGCTCCCTGGTCTGCCCTCCGCAGCCCTCTGCTCGGCCACCTGCTCCCACACCGCACGCGGGTGCTTCCCTCCAGTGTCACGCTCCCCGGTGCTCACACGTCAGAGCTAAATAAAAAGAGTGAAAGCCCTACTTCCAAGGGTGGATGCGACATCTGCCTCGGCCCAGGAGGGAGTGCTATCTCTCTCCCCACCGCCCCTAGCTGATGTTCCATGCAAGGCAACAAGAAGGTCCAGAACGAAACAGAACTTGCAAGCTTTTCTGCTGAGCTGCGAAAGGAATGCGGCACAAAGGGTTCCCGGCCTGGAAGCGGGGGCAAAGCGGTGGGGGGAGGGGGTGGTTCTCAGGCTCAGGAAGACTCATCCCCTCTCCCCATCAAGACTGCCCTGTCCCCTGCCTGGCAGCATTATGCCAGCCATCCCAGAAGCCCGGCTCTGGGCAAGGAGGGGCTGAACCGAAAAGAATTCACAGAGCCTGGGGTTGGGCTGGGGAGGGAAGGTCCAAAGCTGTCACGCACTGTTGGCCTCACTCAGCCCTGGGCGCACAAATCACACAGGGGACTCCCAGGATGCAACATGGAATCCCCTGCAGGGGGTGGAGGAGGGCGGGAGGCTCCGAGGGAGGGCGCTTTCACTCTCTTTCTCAATCACCTATTTTCCTCATTCCAGCTGTTGAGACTGCTTCCCCTGGGGCTTGGTGGAAACCTTTCCCACCCCTCCGTAAAGTACTCAGTATTTCTTGGAAGAAGTTACTAGACTTGCCTCAGCTTCTCACATCACAGCATAGCTGCTTTCTGGCTGTTTCGCTGGCCTGCCCACCTTCTCTTCCCTTCCCTCCCAGATGTTCTTCTGGCTTGAGTCTCTCTCACATCTTAAAGTAGCGCTAATAGATCTGCCCGAAGCACGATGGGCAGAGAGGGCCAGACTGCCAGCCTCTGCAGCCATGCCCACGTGCATTGCTTTCAGGATCACTTCTCTGGCCTTTTTGGTAGCCAGTCGGTTGAGTGTCCGGACAAGAGTTGAAGGTGATGGCTGTGGGGCGGAGGGCCAGAGGAAAGAGAGGTGGCTCGGCTATGCTTCTCTTCTGGAATTGACGAGCTCCTAAGAACAGGTAGTCTTTTTTTTTTTTTTTCTTTTTTTTTTTTTTAGTTTCTTTATTTTGAGGGGGGCGTCAGAGAGAGCAGGGGAGGGGCAGAGAGAGAGGGAGAGAGAGAATCCCCAGCAGGCCCTGCACTGTCAGTGCAGAGCCCAACACGGGGCTCGAACTCGCCAACCGTGAGACCATGACTTGAGCTGACACCAAGAGTCGGCCAATTAGCCGATTGGGCCGCTCAGGTGCCCTAGAAGTAGGTACTCCGAAAACACGCGATCCGCCCTAAAGACAGGGAGGAAGATATCAAAGAGGCCAGTTACCATCTTCCTCTTACGTCCGTTGCATCTCATATCCACTCCCCTGGTTCTGTACCCCTCCCCACCCCTACGCTAACATTCTCTAAAGCAGCGGCCTCTAAGTAGGGGGCACGCAACCATCTGCTGGAGCGTGGGAGAAGCACCAGAACTTTTTATATGACTTCATCCACTTCTATTTCTTGCATCTCTTACTATGTAAATAATACTAGTGTTAGAAGCATTAATAGTAATATAGTAGAGTTGTGGGTAAGCACGTATTATTTATCATGCGCTCAGCTTTTTTTCCAGATTGAAAATGCTACTGGAAGGGCGCCTGGGTGGCTCAGTCGGTTGAGTGTCCGACTTTTGATTTCGGCTCAGGTCATGATCCCAGGGTCGTGAGATCAAGCCCCGCATGGGGCTCTGTGTTGACTGCGGAGTCTGCTTAAGATTCTCTCTCTCTCTCTCTCTCTCTCTCTCTCTGCCCCTCTCTCCAACTTGCTCTCCCTCTCAAATAAAAAAAGCAAACAAAGAAAATGCTACTGGAAATTTCAGTCTGCACAGGGAGGAAGAGCCCATCCTAGTGTGTCCCAGCTCGTGGAAAATGGACAATGCTTGGTGGGACACGCCACTGACCTCAGAAGGCTTGGGGACAGGAACACAGTTAAACCCCAGAGATCTTAACATGGCAGGAAATATTACCCTAAACATTGCCGTTAATGAACCAGGATGGTAATTCAGGCGGGACTGTCTTAAAACAGATTCTTTCCCCTCTTGCTTTTTACTCCCCAAAGAATCTCAGCTTCCCAAACTTAGTGGCTGTCCAGTAACTATGCAGGGCGAAGACGCCGCCATTTTCTGTCAGGAACATTCGGCGAGTGCTAGCAGCTGCCATCGAGCACGGCCAGGCCTCAGCTTCCCCAGGCAATCAGAGGTACAGCGGTCCATGCTCCCAACTAGCCACGCCCACTGACGGGGCAGAAGCCACGGTTAATATTAGCACTGGGTCACAATTAGACATTTTATCAGGCATTGAAATATAGAGCAAAGTTTTGAATTACCTGTGCTTCTGAGACTCTCTGTGTTCCCGCTCTAGCCTAAGAACAGTCTATTCTGTTCTACCCAGTCGTAAGAACTTAGGGGAGGCATTTAAGCCTTTGGACCTGGAAGGAGGGGAGGGGGATGAATAAAATTAAATCCCACCTGCCTCTAGAATTGTGTAAATCCGGTATAATAAAACCATGCTCGTGTCATAAATATTATAAACTCCCAGTTCCATAAGGCCTCTTAAAGCTATGGTTTAAAAAAAAAAAAAAATCTGTCAGATCTATATAGGTGATGCTATCAACCCAACAGATAATAAAAAGGAAGGGTCATACTCTAGGAACCAATTTCCCCAGCCTTACTTCACCAGGTTACCAACTACCAGAATTCAAGCACCAGGTGAATGTCTTTATTCTTTTTTTTTTTAATGTTTATTGATTTTTGAGAGAGAGAGAGAGAGAGGTAGAGAGAGAGAGAGAAAGACGCTGAGTGCAAGTGGGGGAGGGGCAGAGAGGGAGACACAGAATCCGAAGCAGCCTCCAGGCTCTGAGCTGTCAGCACAGAGCCCGATGCGGAGCTTGAACCCACGAACTGTGAGATCACGACCTGAGCCGAAGTCGGACGCTTAACTGACTGAGCCACCCTGGCACCCCTCTTTTTTCTTAGTCTGCAGGGGCCTGCCACAGGGGACAGGACTACAGTAGGTTGTTAGGCACCTCAGTGCGGTCTCCTGTGACCAGGCTGGCTTTTTACAGCATCAGCTCTTTGAGGCACCTGGAGAGTGAAGTTCTTTTCTCGGCCCTGCTGCACGAAACAGCTCAGCATTGCCTTTGTCTGGGGAGAGACTTCTGTGTCACAGCTCCTCTGTGCCTCCTTTTCTATGCTCGTATTCCTCGCACATGCGAGGAGGTCATTGTTGGCACGGGGGAATAAACATTACTCATGGAAAAGTTGTTTTCGGACTCCCTGCCTCCCCAGCTCCAGGACCGGCCCTATGATTAAGTCTTACACGGAAACAAATCAGGATACAGACTTGTGATCTAAGGAAGCAGGAGAATGGCGGCAGACAGCCGCCCCACTGGTAGGGGGACTGGCGTTGGGGCATGGCCGGGGCCTGTAGCAGCAGAGGCACCTGCCATCAGAAGCCATGGCTTTCCACCACAGGTCTGAAACTAGGAGTGGGGAGGAATCTAAGGGCATTAGTTACATCGACAACATTTGCTGTCTGATGGTGAGATTAAAGCAGCATATATGATGGCCTTTGGGAATGGAAGCTGTCTGGGAATCAGGGAGGAGACAGTAGCAGCTATGAGAAATGGATTAGGAAAACTGGGAGGAGAGTCTGGATCCTTCTATCAGGAGCGTCCCAGGTTCCAACTGATTTGGACTCCTGAGCTTTGCTTTGTGAGAGAAACGACTGGCCAAAGCCATCAAGAGTGGTATAGGAAGGGGAAAAAGGAAGATCCTGCCTGCATTCTGATGGGTGTCTCTAAACGCCTGCATTGCTCAGTGAAAATAGAATGCGAATAGCCTCTGTTTAAAGTCAACACTACTACAAAAGTGGCAGAATAAAGAAACCTAGCTGACAAGAAGCATTGCCCAAAGGGCAGTCATTAGATTCTAGCCAGAGGGCAAAGACTGAGCCGTGGGAGAGCGACCAAGCCCTGCCATCTGAACTAGATCTCTTTGACATCCAGAGGTGAAAGGACGCAATGGCCATTGGTTGCAGTCATACAAGCAGGAACCTCTCCAGAGGAAATAATACATCGCACTCCACGGGCGCTCATACTCTGGCAGATACCTTCAGACAGGTGGGCTCCATTTTAATCTGAGACAGCTCATTAACTGAATACCCATCCTAAGCTTGAGCGCTGGATGCACATGATATGTACGTGGAATCCCAATATTTTAATCCCGATAACTGAATGGGCTAGGTATTAACATCATTTTCAAAGAAGGAAGAGACTCAGGGCGGTTAAGTAAACTGTTCGATGATACTCAGTAAATGGGGGAGCTAGTGTTTGAACTCATGAGAGATAGGAAACTGGATTCTAGCAGTCAAGAGAACACGGAAGGAAGCTCCCTCAGATTGCGAAGAAAACAAGACATGTTAATGTACAGATATCTAGATAAAAATCTCTTGCTCGTTCGCTCCTGCTCTCTCTCAATCCTAAAGAATCTGGAAAAGAGACTTGGACTCGTGTCCAAGTCCAACTCCAAACTTACAGCACTGGCTGGGGGTCAAAACTTCTTAGACTTGGCAAAACATAGGATGTAGGTTCCAAGGAAGGCTAGAAATAGTCTACTTCAAGAGGCTAAAGGCATCTGAAGGACAAGATCTTTTTTTTCCTTAATATTGTTTTAATATTTATTTTTATTTTTGAGAGAGAGACAGAGACAGAGACAGACTGCGAGTGGGGGAGGGGCAGAGAGGGAGGGAGACGCAGAATCCGAAGCAGGCTCCAGGCTCCAAGCTGTTAGCCCAGAGCCCGACACGGGGCTCAAACTCAGGAACCGCGAGATCACGACCTGGGCCAAAGTCGGATGCTCAACAGTCGGATGCTCAACCGACTGAGCCACCCAGGCCGCTCTGAAGGACAAGATTTCTGATTTACCTAATGCTACTCAGCCATGTCCCGCCTCACTGACGGGGCCAAGTAAGACCCTGTAACACAGATGCTATAACCATGCATAAGTGAGAAAGGAAGGTTCCTTTGATTCTGTCTCCATTCTGATGAGGCAAAATTTTATATTACCATGGCTTATCGGGCAACTGAAGTGAGCCAGGCAAGCATGAAGCCAGGTTTTCCGTTCTCTTTTAAAAGCACATTAAGGGGGCGCCTGGGTGGCGCAGTCGGTTAAGCGTCCGACTTCAGCCAGGTCACGATTTCGCGGTCCGTGAGTTCGAGCCCCGCGTCGGGCTCTGGGCTGACGGCTCAGAGCCTGGAGCCTGTTTCCGATTCTGTGTCTCCCTCTCTCTCTGCCCCTCCCCCGTTCATGCTCTGTCTCTCTCTGTCCCAAAAATAAATAAATGTTGAAAAAAAAAATTTTAAAAGCACATTAAGAAGAACTATATTAAAGTGTGCCAGGCAGGGTTGAAAAAAGTCATCAATAATTCCCTGACACGAAGCAAAGTGAATAATCCAAAGGTACGGTAGGTACTACCCTGTGATTTGCCCCCCTATTTCTAACTGTGCACGATAGAGAGATGCCACGTTGGGCGGATGCACTGGGTCACTTTTTTTGTGCCCGTTCTCCCCAGTTACACTGTGAGATCGGTGTGGGGCAGAATTGTATTTAAGTTCTTCTGTAATCAAAGACCGATATTGAATAAGAGACTTGATCACTTACTGATAAAAGCGTCTCTAACACAAACACTTGTAAAGCAGAGCCAAATCCTCCCCTTTCTGTACACTGACACAGAAAAAGGAAGAAAGTCCGACCGTCAGCGAACACCGTCGCTGGGAAAGAGATGGCTCTCCGTGGTCTCACCTCCTTTCAGAGGCCATGTTTTTCTCAAACGACCCAGATACACCAGTGAGGTCTCTTACTGCCCTCTCGAGAAGCCGGGAAACCATAGTTTTGAACACTAGCCACCTTCCTCTGATTCCCCACCCTGGTGTGGTTTTTACCTTCCACGGGGTTGGTTTTCAGTCTACTGCAGAGATTCGTTACACCCCCGTAGTGGACGTTGATCTGGTTGATTGCGTCGGTCGAACGTAGCTCCATGAGCTTCCGCAGGTCCATTACTGTGCAGCCAAACTCCCGCTCGTGGCTCTCAACCATCGAGTTGGCCGGCAAGGTACGTTCTGTTGGGTTCGTCATTCTGCCTGCTGTTACCAAGCCCCTCGACCAGAGAAAATGTGGCTTCCCTTCAACTGGTCAGGAACTCCTGCCCTTCTGCCTCACTTCTTACTTCTTGCTTCTCTGGGAGCCTGGGTAGGAAATAGTTGGGCTATATCTTGTGCAATGAGCTTCAGGGTAGCAGCCTCTAGCCCAGATCCTTTTTTGTGTATGAAGCTCGGCAGCGAGGGGAGGAAGGGGATGGGGGAGCCAAGTGGAAGCCGGACCACGTGTCACGACGATTGGTGTCCCCAGGTGGTAATGGAAGCCGTTGTCCAGGGTAGGTAGGTTCCTAGCTTAGACCAGCTTGCCCAGATGGAGGTATAAACAGGATGTGCGTGTTACCATGGAGGCTACCTTAGCAACAACCGGCAACTGCGGTGGTAGAGAGGCGGCAGGAGAAGGAGGAGGAAGAGGAGGGCTCCCTGGATACCGCTGACAACTGGATCTCTGGAATAAAGATTCGAAGACAGACAAAAACAATTAGAGCAGCCATGAGGATCCAGCACCTGCGAGGCAAGAGGTACTCATTTTAGGGCTTAGATGACAGCGGGTGCCTGAGCTGAACCGATCGCCGAGGCCTGAGCTGAGGGATCGGACTCAGGAGGGGCCCGCCTCTCCCTAGGAGGCCCCAGCAGCCTGTACACCCCCGTGGAGAGGAGTAATTTCCGATATACCCCAGCCTTCACATCACGCCATTCTCAAGCCAAGTGACAATCTGGCGACTTCAGGAACTTGGAAATAAAAGGTTTGTAACCCCTAATGGCTCTCACGCTCTCCACGTCTATCCATATGAGGGCCCCACTATGAACTCCTTTAGTCTGATCTTAACTCTAACTGGGGAGAAGAGGTCAGAAGAGGAGTCCAGACCAGAGTGGCCTGGAGGGTGGCCTGCCAGCCTGCCCCCCCGCGCCCCTGAACCCTGCGCCCTGTACCCAACACCCACATTGACAAACCAGGAGGGCAACCTGATAGAAGATGCCCAGACGCTCCGGGGCCCCTCCGAATACTCAGCCTCCAGCCCGCTGCAGCTGGGAGCAGGTTGGGGACTACGTTCAGGTCTTGGAGCTAATAAGCCCCATCCCTCCAAAAAGCTTTCGCCGTCTCCAAAAGGGGAGAGTAAAATGCTCTGGCAGTTGGCAATCCAGGGTGCAGCCTTTCTTTCTTTTTTCTTTTTTTTTAATTTGTAATGCTTTTATTTATTTTTGAGAGAGAGAGAGAGAGACAGAGACAGAGTACTAGTGAGGGATGGGCAGAGAGAGAGAAAGACACAGAATCCGAAGCAGGCTCCAGGCTCCAAGCTGTCAGCACAGAGCCCGATGTGGGGCTCGAACTCACAAACTATGAGATCATGACCTGAGCCAAAGTCGGACGCTCAGCCGACTGAGCCACCCAGGCACCCCCAGGGTGCAGCCTTTCTAGGTAAACGGGACAGAAGGACCTCTGAGAAGGAGGTTTGCAGCGTATGGTTTCAGTGTTACTCGGGGTGGCGGGGATAAGGCAGCTATCAGTTCAGATAGAGCCCAGGGCCATGGCAAGGTCAGCGGGAAAGCAGGGTTAGCCCGTGTGTGAGTCAGCATCGGAGGGTCTCAGATCAGCATTTCTCCCCTCAGAAAGGCATGTGTGCCCCCTCTGAGTGGGAGGAAGGGCGGAGCTACGTGCAGGTGAGGATCTAAAGGGCTGAAGGTGGCCAGGCTCCCCCTGCCCCCCTGTTCTTAGCTTTAGAGAGCAGCTCCTGCGTGTCGTGGGGGACCCATCGTCACACAGCAGCCGTTTAAATGTGAGGCGGCTCTTTCTGAACGCGGCACCAGAACATGGGGGCCCAGCCCTGGTTAAACAGTCCCCAGTGACTTGAGTTGTTACCAGGGAGTGGCAAGGATCTCGGGACAGCCCCCCTCTAATACATAGATGACATCCTCACTTGTAGAAGGCGAGCAAAGAGGCACAAGAACCATCAGAAAAGGGCTGGGCTCTTTCACCGGCTTCTTTTCCCCAAATCACGTGTGGCCAAAGTTTCCTACCAATCCTGTTCCCGGCAGGTCCCCTGGGATGGAGTTGGGTACTCCTCCCTCCCCCAGTGTTCACTCTGCCTCCTCCTTTTAGCAGAGATTTTTAGAGCTACTCTGACCTACAGAGGGCTAAGCAAGCAGGGCTTTGCTTTATTGTTGCTATTGTTTTTCAAACATCACACTGTCTTTTGCTTTTTCTCTTTTAAAGAATTTTTTTAAAGTTTATTTATTTGAGAGAGAGGGAGGGAGAGAGAGGAGGGAGAGGCAGAGAGAGAGAGGGAGAGAGAGAATCCCAAGCAGGCTCCATGCTGTCAGCACAGATCCCCACGCGGGGCTCCCGAAACCGTGAGGTCATGACCTGAGCCGAAACCAAGAGTTGGACGCTTAACTGACTGAGCCCCCCAGGTGCCCCCTCCTTTGTTTTCTTTTTTAGATGTCATCAGAGTAGCCTGGGGAACAGAGGTCTGGAGAGAACCTGAGGCAGCGTGTCAAACTCCCTTCATTCAGACTGGCCCCATGATAGGCGGTACGACAGAATTTCCCTCCAGTTCAGCTTCCCGTCGAAGCCTGGAAGCAGTGGGAAGGGCTACAGCAGTAAGGAGCCCATCTTGACCCTTAAGTAGAGCTCCTTAACCTTTCAAGAGGATGTTGACAACAGTGCTGACAGAGTGCTAAACTGGAAATCAGACTTTACTTTTTCTATCTCGACCCACTATAGTGTCTGTCCCATGAAGGTTAAGCTTTGCACTTGTCGCGTTCACGGCTTTATCCCCAGTGCCATAAGGGCGCCCGCACACATCGGCATTCAGCTCATTTTGTTGTGGTTGTTGTTGTTGGATTAACTGGTAGCAGTTTCAGAACCAGATTTACCATCTTCCCAGGCACCCTTGGGGCATGTCACTTGGCCTTCTTAGGGCTCAGTTCCTCCCACCTTCACCTGGGGGAAAAAATCAGCCTTACCTCTTCACACCATCTCAAGAAAGTGACAAAGGAATAGAATAAGAGATAGAAATAGTGCTGGAAATCTTTTTTTTTTTTTTTTAATGTTTATTTTTGAGAGAGAGAGAGAGAGAGAGACAGAGTGAGAGCAGGGGAGGGGCAGAGAGAGAGAGAGGGAGACACAGAATCTGAAACAGGCTCCAGGCTCTGAGCTGTCGGCACAGAGCCCAACACGGGCTCAAACTCACGGACCGCGAGATCATGACCTGAGCCGAAGTCGGACACTTAACTGACTGAGCCCCTAGTGCTTGGAAACCTCAGATGAAAGATGACCAGTGCCCAGTATGTCCACTCTCAAGTGATGGGAGAAGGCTTAATTTGATCTTAATGAACTTTTGGTATCTAGCCCTTTAAGCAGAAGGACAATAAGCTCCACGTCCCCCTCCATCTCTCCTTGCCAAAGGGAATGCCCAACCCTCAGAAAGAATGGAAAATTCCAAGGCAGCTCCATTAGCAATAACCATTAGCTACGTTATAACCACTGGCAACACCACTAGGCTATGCAGCCTTCGATTTCTAGAAAAGAAGAAGGGACGGTCTGAGTCAGAGTTCCTTACTTTGAACCCCTCCTCGAGGTATGAAAGGGGAGAAATTTTTCACTCACGGAGGCGACCAGTGAGAAAAGGTCACTTGAGATTAGAGCACGTGGGGCATGTGGCAGAGAATGAGGTCTGTCTGCTTCGGGTTGCTCTAGAGACGCTTACAGAGGAGGTCACGCACTAAGCCGTTGACACAGAGTCAAGGGGGCCGTTGTCAGCTGGGGCCCCCAGCTTAAGGTGGGATCTCTAAGGACGTTCTTCCGGAATTCGGAGGCCTAGCAGGCACCCATACGCCTCTCTGAGCTCTCAGAATGTGAGCGTTCCACAGCTGCTGAGTCTGCCTGGCCCCTACCCTTATTAGGCAACTGGCAAAGAATAATCTGTAAGTGCTCTCACACCCCCTCGGCCACAGCCTCAGCCTCAGCCTCAGACGCAGCGCTCAGACGCCTGGGAGGTACCACCTCTTGTCAGGTCAGGATTAGTCACGCAGCCCTGGGGCATTCTGGGTAAGGTATGTGCTCACTCCCAGTTTCTAGCATTTTGCCAGCTTAGAGGATGATAGGACGGAAAAGCAAACACTACCTACAGGGGCAAGACATCCTATTATTGTACATGATCATTGAATCACTTCAATGTTCTTCGGCCCAAAGTCTTGTAACATCCTTTGTACAATTTGTAATGACGGTGAAAACATTGTCTTTGATCAATTCTACGTACGACAGCTTTGACCCCCCCCCCCCCCCCCCCCTTTACAGATGAAGCCACTGAGGTCCGACGAGAAAAAAAGTGATTTAGTCTTTGGCAAGTCAGCACCCTTGACCATCTGGCCCTCCTTTTGTTATACCTTACTCCCTCCCTCGAGTCTGGACCTCCTCATTTTCTTCCTCCTTCTCCTCCTCGTCCTCCTCCTCCTCCTTCTTCTTTTTTATATTTAATTTCATTTACTTATTTAAAAATTTTTAATGTTTACTTATTTTTGAGAGAGAGAGACAGAGCGCAAACAGGGGAGGGGCAGGAGAGAGAGGGAGACACAGAATCTGAAGCAGGCTCCAGGCTCCGAGCTGTCAGCACAGAGCCCGACGTGGGGCTCGAACTCACGGAACGCGAGATCATGACCTGAGCCAAAGTCAGACGCTTAACCGACTGAGCCACCCAGGTGCCCCTTTTTTAAAGTTTATTTATTTATTTTGAGAGAGAGAGAGGGAGAGCAAGCGGGGGAGGGGCAGAGAGAGAGACAGAGAGAGAGAGAATCCGAAGCAGGCTCTGCACTGGCAGTGCAGAGCCTTACATGGGGCTCGAGCTCAAGACCCGTGAGATCATGACCTGAGCTGAAATCAAGAGTCAATCGCTCAACTGACTGAGCCACCCAGGCACCCCTTTTCATCTTTTATTTTACAGAGAGAGAGAGCATGCATGAACAGGGGAGGAGCAGAGAGAGAGAGAGGGAGAGGGACAATCTCAAGCAGGCTCCATGCTGAGTGCGGCTTGATCCCACGACCCTGGGATCCTGACCAGAGCCATAATCAAGTCAAATGCTCAACTGACTGAGCCTCCCGGGCACCCCTGGACCTCCTTATTTTCTGACAAACATCAGAAATGCAGGCATCTCTGGAGTGGAGAAAATAGCCGTTTCCACCTAGAGGAAATGTTGACTTTTCACCAGCTCTTTCTCCTTCAGAATCGACCACATCGCATCACAACTACATCACATCACAGGGGCTGAAACAGACCTTCTCCTGCTCCCGTACATACCTGAGAAACAAACAAACCACCCCACGCTTCCAGATAACTCAGTCTGCGGCGAGACTTGCTAGGAAGTTCTGAAACAGGCAGCTGCCAGAGACAAGGACCTCATGCCCTAAGCCACCAAACCATAAACAATAGTCAGACATTCTGTTTCCTCCAATTTTGTCCACGGAATCCCTTACTCTTGGAAATCTTCCCGGGCGCTAAAGAAGGGATACATCCCCAGGCTACGAGGAGAAAGGGCAGCTCCCGTGTAGGGATAGAGTAGGGTCTTTTGAGGACCTGAAAGTGAGCCCACAACCTGACTCTTCCCTGCCAGAGGCTCCTATCGAATCTGGCACGATGCATGGGAAATAAAGTATGAATGGAAACAGGAGAAAGGGAACAGGAGGGGCCAGGGCCCAGGGAACCAGGCTGGCTCAGCACTGCAGCCGGACCTGCCTAGAATAATAAGGGCTACGCTCAGCTCTGGCCTCCAGGCTGCAAGCGAGGGCTGCCTCGTAGAGCCGGCCTCTGGTGCCCTGCTCTACCCTGGGTTGACCTCTTCACCAGGCTGAGAGCCTCTGCTCGGGAGCGAGTCGGGAGCACTCAGAGATGCTGTGGTTGGAGTGTCAGCGTCACTGCCACGCAGGACATAAGGCGTGAAAGAGGGAAGACTTCGAAGGGGGTGGAGGGACAGGCCGGTCCTCCTCAGGAAGCACCAAACTGAGATACGAAACCTGCTCCAGTCGCCTCTTCTCCCCAAACCTGTGCCCTTCTCTCTGATCCGGAGGCTCCCTCTCCCAAGTGAGGCTCTATTTTTCTCCCTATCTGCAAGGGGAGGGATGGAGTGAGGGAGAGGGGTTGGAAGGGAGGGAAAGAAGGTTTGCCAGGTACCTTAGGAGGCACTCCGTGGGGAAATGAGAGAGACATCACACACGTACGACATTTAGTGCCTAGGTGGCGGCTGATACGTACCGGCTGGTCATCGCCACGTATATTGTCTCACTGAATCCTCACCAACAGTCCCACGGGGAGGGCGCCACCATTTTATAGCAGGGAGATCAAGATTCAGAGAGCTAGGGTTTGTGCTCTAGTTGAATCCAAGCCACCTTGTCTCAAGTACAAGGACATTGCTGTTACAAAATGGAAAAACCAAAAAAACCCAAAAAACCAACCGTGGCTTTACTTCCTAAAGCCTGATGAGAAGGTCCACGTGAACCTTTCTGTCCCTTGCCCACGAACACCTTCTCAGTAGTGACTTGAGACCGAGAGGTCCTGCTCGACATTCTCTTCTCTGCTGTCTCCGGCAGGGGCACTTCCTGTGCCATCACCCACAGTTTCTGAGGTTTGACTTCTTCTCTCAGGCATTTCCCATGCTTCTAAGAGGGCCATGCCCTGTCAAGGAAGCTGGCAAGCGCTTGAACATGGCAGGCTGCCTGGCTGGTGTGAAACATCCTTGGCTGGCCCTTCTCTCTGAAGGTCTAAACCCCACACAGAGGTCTCTCTGCTCCCTCCTCATTACAGGTCCCTTATTTCCATGACCCAGATCCTAGCTCACTCTTGCCAGTTCTTGCCTCTTGGGTCTGGCAGCCATGCCTATCATGGTGCCAGGCTCTTCCTCCCCGCCCCCCCCCCCCCCACCACCGCCATGCCTGCCCTGCCCTATTGCTTCTCCAGTGCCTCCTGGCTTGCAGAAGCAGACCTGGGCACACACCCTCCTTCCGTCTACTGAGGCCCTTTGGAGGCATGTGGGAAGAAAGTACGTTGGCTAAAGTTCAGGTGGTGGGGGTTACCACCTGTCACCGTCACCCAACAGCCGTGCCCATGCCAGGAAGCCAAGTGAGGGCTGGGGCACCAAAACCAGGCCTCCGCACTGACCACAGGATGGCACAATGTGACCCGTGGTCCTGGTCGAGGTCCTGGAACCTGATGCTAATTCTCAGCCAGCTCCTAGGACCAGGGTTCTAGAGGCTACGCCCTTCCTGAAGAGACAGCATCACTTCCCGGTGAGGAAGCGGGGACACATGAGGCTCTCGTGCCCGCTCTTTTCCTCCCCAAGTTGGCCACGCTGAGGAGTCTTCAATTCAGTAGCAGAAACGCAGTGCTAGCATCAAAGGATCTTTCTGGAGAAAATACGTCACCTTTGACCCCTAAGCCTCAGGAATCCAGAATTCTTCCTTCTTTTCCACGGTCGCCTGGTACTTCTAAGTCAAAGCTAAGTCTATGCAGCGTGCCTGGGTGGCTCAGTTGGTTAAGTATCTGACCCTTGATTTCAGCTCTGGTCAGGATCTCATGGTTTGTGAGTTTGGGCTCCGTGTGGGGCTACACGCTGACAGTGCAGAGCCTGCTTGGGACTCTCTCTCTCTCTTCCTCTCTTTCTGCCCCTCCCCTGCTCTCTCTCTCTCTCTTTCTCTCTCGCGTGTGTGTGCATGCGTGCTCCCTCAAAATAAGTAAATAACCTTAAAAAATAAATAAATGAAACTTGGGACTTCATTAAAAAAAACAAACAAACTGGGGCGCCTGGGTGGCGCAGTCGGTTAAGCGTCCGACTTCAGCCAGGTCACGATCTCGCGGTCCGTGAGTTCGAGCCCCGCGTCAGGCTCTGGGCTGATGGCTCAGAGCCTGGAGCCTGTTTCCGATTCTGTGTCTCCCTCTCTCTCTGCCCCTCCCCCGTTCATGCTCTGTCTCTCTCTGTCCCAAAAATAAATAAACGTTGAAAAAAAAAATTAAAAACAAACAAACAAACAAACAAGCCAACTAAGTCTATGTATACCCTGGGCCTAGTCATGTACTACTGGGTGTATCGCCCAAAGAAATAATCACATAGGTTCAGGAGGCGGCATGAGTGAAGATGTTCACAGGGACATTACTGTGGTGACAGGAAGTGGTAGGCAACCTGGGATTCCCTGTCCCAATGATGGACAGGCAAAATATGTGTGCTAGACAACAGGGGATATAAGCCAACAGTGAGGCACAGATCAGATATACACGCAAGGACACTTGTGATCTTAGAAACAGTGTTGGGGGGGTGGGGTGGGGAAAATCCTTTAATAGTTTTTACACAAATTGAAAACACATCATCTAAAGCAATGCTCTATATTTTAAGGGACATATTTATTTACTTTTTGATGAAGAGTTTGCAAAGTCTTTTTTTATTAAGTCTCTTTTTGAGAGAGAGAGAGGGAGAGAGCACGAGTGAGTGAGGGGCAGAGAGAGAGAGAGAGAGAGAGAGAGAGAGAGAATCCCCTGCAGCTTCCGCACTGTCAAGGCAGAGCCCGAAGCGGGGCTCGAGCTCACCTGATTTAGGGCTTATATCTCACGTGAGATCATGACCTGAGCTAAAGTCAGATGCCTAACTGACTGAGCCACCCAGGCGCCCCTTTAAGGGACATATTTAAACAAAAGATACATATTAGTCCATTGAAATGGGTGAGGACAGGGATAGAGGTGGAATATGGAGTAACGGTGAACACACAAAGGGCCCCTCATGGACCAGTGACAAAATGAGCCATGAACCAATGGTATGGTCAGCTCCATACTCTGCACCTGACACCCCAACAAATAAATCCAAAACTCATGGTGATCCCGAGACCGTGCAGTCCTCGAGGGGCTATACTGTCTAAGAGACACTAAGGCAACGGTGACCAAACTTATCGGTTCGAGCCTGATGCCTTCAGGGCGCAGGAAAAGGTAGGGCCCATCGACAGCACAAACTTCTCTACACAGCGATACCAAGAATTGACCCACGGTTGGTAGCCTGTTCCTAATCATCTGGCTTGTTGAGAGTCAGCTCACGTCAGAGACTCCAGGAACCATCAAGATGGAGACAGGAGGCTTCATGGCCTGGGTCGGGACACTAAAGCAGACTGTGCCTGAGAGGGCAATGTCACCCCTCTGGTATTCTCCTAAAATAGCATCAATAGATCAGGATGAAAAAGGGCAGTCCCTCAGGCTCGGAGCCATGGGGAATGTACCCACTTCCACATAATCTGAGTCATACTGGCCCAGGTCACCTCCGTGGCCTCCTGTGACCCAAGAGCTGTGGGGGAGTGTTCGCAGCAAGCCAGAGCTCAAAACAATGTGGAGGACGAAACAACACTGACCATTCCCTTCAGTCGACTAAGGACGACGAGAGCCGATTGCAGGCGGGAGTGACGGTGCCGCGTGGAAGAAGGCCTGTTGTTTAATGGAAGGGGAGCTGGCAGCCTCCCCCAGGCCCTCCCACTTGCTCATGGGAAATGCTCAGGATATGGGGCAGCGAGGGTGTCTGCTTCTCACTCCTAAGCAGGGAGCAGCTCTTCAGAACTGGGACAGGATGCAGACCTTGGCCGGTCACACGCAAATGTCCAGTATGTATACTCTCTCGGACAACACACATTGCCTTTCTTGGGGCTGCTTTCCGTGGTTTTTCCACATTTTGGTTCCAAGGGAACAAAGGGGCTTTTTAGCAGCTGGATTGGATCTTGGGTTATTTTTAGAAACGAATTTCAGCAGAGTCATGCCAGGCTGGTGGAGAGGGAGAGGAGGGTCAGTCTCCCTTGGCTGCTGGAGCAGGACCTCGTAGCTAGCTCCTAGGCCTCAGGTTCTGGCGGGGGCCCCCAGAGGGGAGGGGGGAAGGCCCTGGCCTCGGCCTGAGAAGGCCACAGCTCAGCCACCAGAAGGGAGTGTCACAGAGCTGCTCTGTCCCCCATAACATTCCTGTGTGACCCTAGTCAGAGTAGGCTGGACATCGTGCCTGGAAGACCGTCCCATCTCCTCCCTCCGCTCCATGACAGCGTCCCCTGGACAGAGCACAGAGAATGCCCTCCACCCCCCAGCCCTTCTCCCAGCCCAGCTGTTTCCTGGAAGTCCCAGGCAAGGACCCCACGCTGAGAAGATGACGTGCATCAGGAGAGAGGGCCGGGGCACTCCCTGATAACATGTCGTCCCATTCGCCCGGCTTTGTCCGTCCTTGTCCACAAACTGCACACACAGCGGCCACCACGGCAGCCCCCGGCCGTAGAAAGCGAACTGGCCGTTCTCCTCTGCGCTCGCGGCCCGGTCTGGAGCAGTGGTTCTCAAACTCAAGTGGGCATCAGGAGCCCCGGGAGGGCTGATGACAACCTATGGCTGGGCCCTGCTGCTGCTGTGGCCAGAGTTTCTGATTCCCGAGGGGGGAGGGCAGGCCTGGGAATGTGCATATCTAACACGCTCCCTAACAAGGGTGCCGCAGCTGCGGGTCTGGGGCCCACACAGAGGACACCGCACAGGTTACGAGGCATCCCTGCGAGGAACGTCAGGAACCCCTCTCACAACCCCAGGTTAATGTACTTTGGGGGCCTCGAATAGGGGCCCGGTCCGGAAGGTGCTCTCCGACCTAGGCTGACAGGGGAGGCACAGGAGGGTCACGTCACACATCCCTTCCTGCCTTTCACTCTCCCAGGGTGCCGATCGCTGCTTGCATGCATCTCAGGGCACCCCCTTTCCCAGACACCCGTGATCTTCCCCAGGGAAGCCCCTCTCCTGTCAGTCCTTGAGAAAACGGACTCGAGAGGACTCCCCGGAACTTGCCACAGGAGCCAAGGTTTATTCGTAAGTTGAAACGAGCCACCTCGTCAGCTTCAGAGGACACCCAGGCCTCTCCTGGGTCCAGCTGGAGCTAAGCGCCCTCTGCGCTCCTGTTTCCTATGACTGACCCCAGGTGAGAGACGGAGGGGGCCGCCCGCAGGTGACGGGAAGCCTGGGAACCAAGGACACCCACCCCTCGCGTTAGGCTCCCCCAGTGTTCCCGCCACTGGCCCATCCGGACCCCAGGCTGCCTTCCCCCGCCACCCCCCGCACCCCCTCGGGGGCACCTGCCCGCTGCTCTGGGGTGCGGCTGGCGGGGGGGGGGGGCGGGGGCAGCAGCTGTTTTCCAGTCGGGGTGACAGGCTGCTATAAACACCCGCTCCAGGTTGCTATGGCGAAACGAGGGTGCAGCCTGGCTACAGTGAAGCTATTTATGTGCCTGCAACGGCAGAGTGGTCTGTTTTTTATTATTTTACTTTTCAAGCTTTCCTTTCCCAACCCCCTAGTATGGCTTAAAAAAAAAAAAAAAAAAAACAAAACCAAAAAGAGCCACCGTAACTTTCTCAGGAACAAAAAGAGTGTGCAGCTGTAAAACAGAGCTTGCTTGGGACTTGAGCCAGGAAAGGGAAACCTGAAGTGGGGGATATGGCCCACTTCTTTCAAGAAGGGAATGTGTGGCTTCTTGTTCATACAGGTGTGCAGGCACCCCAGCCCCACAAGGAGAAAGGCCAAACTCGGTGTCCCTCACCTCTGTACCACTTACATTATTAAGCGGAGGCAAAGCCACTTCATCTTCTAGCATCCTTTCAAAGGCAGGCTCCAGCCAGCAACGTTCCTCACATCCCCCTCGGCACCCCCTGCCATCGGCCCCCATTGGCCGCCAATGTCATCAGGGCGAGGACACGGGAGATTCCGCCAGGAGTCACGGGAAGAGAGCCCCACGGCGTCCCCCCGGCTGCAGGTCTGCAGGGAATGGCCTCTAGAGGTACCTCTGAAGGGGACCCGTGTTTCCCCACTTACACAGAGAACTTTCATCCAATTCTCACCCCTCAGGGAGCTCTGGGGTGAAGGGGTATCCTGCACAAGATTTAGAGTTGTAGTCAACGTGGCGAGGGCCCCGAGCTGGCACCAAGGAGTTGGCACTGAAGGCTCAGATGCTGAAGGATGATTAGGAGTCAGATTGATTCCTCCTTGGACACCCATGTCTTCAAGGCGCCAGGCACATGGGGAAGAAAGGATTTTGGCAGAAGAGGTAGGGAGTGACCAGAGATGAGCCCCTAGATGGGGCACTATTGCCCCCTGCCTTCTCCACTCGTCCAACCCCAAATAAAGTAACAAAAAAGAAAAACGAAATGGGCTGTGGGTCACAGGCATCTCAAGAAGGGCAAGAGAGTGGAAGGAACTAGCCCATGTGGTAATCTCCCCTCTCTCTCTCTCTCTCTCTCTCTCTCACACACACACACACACACACACACACACACAAAATGTGTACCAATTTTGATAAACAAGCCAATAGGTTGACAATTACTAAATAGCATCTAAGTAAGAGAGTCACCTTCCAGAAACAGCTGGTTGGAATACAAACAATGCTGCAGAATTTTATCAGCCCTCTTTTTCCACCTTATTCCAGCTCCTTTCGGATTTGGTATATCCTTAGGAGGAGGGAAAAAAAAAACCTTCCCGCTGATGAGCGTGTGAATCAGATAAAAGTGAAGTTGGGGCAGTGCTAAGAGCAAATCCCATGAACTGTTCCCATTTCTTCCATCTCAGATTACAACCGAATGTTTCCAGCTGCCACCATAGCTCTGAAAGGGTATTGAGGAAAACAACCCCATGAGGAGGAGAGAGGGCAGAAGGGGGCAGCTGCAGCTTTTCCACCAGGGAAGCATCCTCGGCTGCCCCAGGAGAGGTCGAAGGCCTAACTGACAGCCCGGGTTAGCCGACAAAGTCTGGCTGGGAAAATCAGAACCTGGGACGGAAATCAGTCCTGGCAATACCTTGGGGTCAAAAGAGCAGAGTAGTCATGGTTGCTAAGCCTGTCAAAGCAACTGTCATCAGCATCCCATTGTTCCTGTAGGGTACAAAGGGAGGGGGCAGGAGGTGAGGAAAGGGTCCAGTATGGGGCACTATCCTGGACAGTTGACCGTAGGCTGGGGGGGAAGGCTGGTGTCCCAGACGTTAGCGTCTCTGTTCCTAAGTCTCAGGGTATTAATTCAAGCAGAGTGGCCATTACTTAGGAATACACAGAAAGACAAAGAGAAGCAGACACCCCCAAGGTAGAGGAAGCTTCCCAAAAGTCATGGACTAGAAAGAACATCTGTTCAAGAGAGCTCAGATCCGCGGTGATGGACACAGGGCCCATTGTTGAAAGAGACAAAGGGCCGGCGAAGAGGTGATTCAGCCTCAGCTGGTCACTGTAGCCGGAAGAGGAGAGAGAGTGGAGGGTACGGCGTATTCTTCCTCCAAGTGAGCAGAAAGGTTGTCTCATCTCTCTATCCCAACCCCTGCCCTAGTGCCTGACCTAACATGTGGACTTGATGAATGAATCACCCTTCTCTGTTCCAGTGTGCTTCCATTTCCAAGGGAAGGAGAAGCACGGGATTCCCAGAAGGGGACCCAATCTCCAGAGAGAACCAGGTACCTGTAAGTCCCAAGAACCACTCCTTCACCATTTGTCTCATCTCCCCCTCCTCCCTCCTGGGGCCCTGGTAGACCGAACGGATTGGCACATCTCACTTGTTCTCCAGGACACCATCCCAGGGCTCTTCTGGTGCAGGTAGAGGGGGACCAGCCATCATTGCAGGGGTCCCCCACTCTCTAGGGAGGAGGCAAAGGTAAACACAAAGAATTTCAGTTCTCCCAACACCCATTCGATTCCAAACTCCCACACACAGCATTTTAAACACCACTGCAGTAGCTCCAAGGAAAAGTCTGGGAGAATATGGTGACGGTGGTAGGGGGGAGGCCTGGAGGAAGTGACAAAAAAGGCTTCTTTCTGGATTCTATCTGAGGCACTGTGCTGCCAGAAATCATAGGAAAAATACCTCATTCCAAACTCTTTCCATCTCATTTTCTTCGCTATACCTCATTTCCAAGGTTCTCACTTTATTTTTTTTTTTTCTATCTGTGTATATCACTTTCCCCATCTCTCCCTGTCTCCCTGTCTCCCTCCTTCCTTCTCTCTCTCCTTCTCTATCACCCCCCTTAGCACCGCCCCCCTCATCTATCTGTCTCAATCTCAAAATCCCTCTCCTTCTCTTTTTCACAACTTTAGCAACAGCCTGATTGGATGGAGTTCCATTCTCTTTATGTAGTAGTTTCTGGAACCCATCAGCCCGGTCCAGCGCCCACTGGCTCAAGTAGGGGCAGGTACAGATGGGCTGAGAAGCAGGTGGGGCACTTCCGGGGCTGTCACGGCGAGCACCAACACAGCGCCAATCCATGTCACTGGGATCACAGATGATGGACCGAGGGCACACAGGATGAACTCCGTGAGTCTACCTGCCCCCTCCCACAGCCTTCTGGAGCTTGCCTGGGCCAAGCCAAATAGGTAGCATCTAACTGTGCCTGAGGTATAGGCAAAAGGCTAACACCAAGGCCCCAGAAGTGAGGAGCTCTAACGAGACGGGGGAAGAGAAAGGATAGGAGACTATTCCATGGACTAAAAGCTACTAGAGTCGGGATTTAGTACGCTCAGCCAAGTTCCCAATGTGGCACAAATAAGGGAGCGGCCCGATGCAGGAAGGGGCTGGGAGCCTGGACAGACTGAAAGGCACCCAGGACTACAGTCTGACTCTGGCTCCTTTCAAAGTGTCCACAGAAACGGAAAAGTCCAGAACTGAACACAAGAAGCTAGTCCGACCCAACCACAAGCTGCAAGATACTCCAGTATCCCACCTCGCCTCCACGCTGAGCCTAGAGAACGTGGGTAGGGAGTAGAGGCTGGAGACCAGCTTCTTGGCCACATGGCTGCCTTCTGCCCCGCCACTGTGCGAGGATTCGAGGATTCACAGAGGGACCCAGGCCCAGCAGAGCCAGACCTCTGCAGGCAGTCTCACACTATTTGCCCAACACTTGCTTCTGCAAAAGTCCCCTTGCCCCCCCTCCCCCCCCCCCCCCCCCCCCCCCCCCCCCACAAGGCTCACACACCCTGGCCAGCTGTTCCAAATCTGTAAGCTCTCCATCACCAGAGAACAATCCTTTTCGGTCGGAGGGTTGGAGGGAGGGGTCCATGCTCTCCCTTCAGGGTCTCAGCCACTGAACCCTCCCTCTGCAGGCAGCCAAGTCGAAAGAGAAGCTGAGGACATACCGCCAGGCCCTCCCTCCCCCCACCTCCTCCCACAGGCAGGGCCAGAAAGAGAACTCCTCCGTGGGGGAAGTCCCAGGGCAGTGAGGCCTGGAAACTTTGCCGTCTAAGGCTGTGGAATTCTCCTACCGGGCTCCTGCAGTTCATCACTGTGGCTCCCTGGATTCCCGATTTGGGCTTTAAAAGGTAGCACCAGAGCGAGAAGGCCAAACATGTTGAGGAGAAGAAAAAGAAAAAACAGCAGTTGGTGGCAGCTCACAGATAACCGCCTCCGACGTTCGTCCTCTGAGTGACTGAGTATGTGTGGTGGGGGGGGGGGGGGGCAAGAAGAAAAGAGCAGAAGGAAAAGAAGCGTCAACCACACCCCAGAACACTCTTCAGGGTTCCCAGCTAATGTTGCCTTTTTTCGCACTCCAGACCCTAACCTGCTTGTGCAACGATCACCTAGGGCTTGGTTGGTTTGAAACTTTCTCCCCTTAGCAGATCTGAAAAATCGGAGGCTCTTGCCACCCTTTGGAAAAAAGAGAGCCAGAGGGCTCACAGGTGTGAGTGCAAGGCTTTGGGACATGAACTTCCAAGATTGAAGAAGTGGCCTCTTGGCCAGGTTGCCACGGTTTCCATGAGAACAAACAGAGGGTTGGCTCTACAGAGGGGTAGGAGGGCAAACGGCCTTTTTCTCCCCATGGGAATAGTTTGAAGGGCCAAGGCAGGAGAGGCATACAGTAAAACACACCGAGACGGTTACAGAAAGGTTCTAGGGGAAAGACAATGGACAGTCTTTTTTTTTTTTTCTAAATGTTTTTTAATGTTTATTTATTTTTGAGACAGAGAGAGACGGCGCGAGCGAGGGAGGGTGGGGCAGAGAGAGAGGGAGACACGGAATCCGAAACAGGCTCCAGGCTCTGAGCTGTCGGCACGGAGCCCGATGCGGGGCTCGAACCCACGAACAGTGAGATCATGACCTGAGCCGCAGTCAGACGCTCAACTGACTGAGCCACCCAGGTGCCCCGACAGTGGACAGTCTTGACGGTCCCCATTCTTCCCGGGGAGACTAGGGTGGAAGGCCCCACTAATAGGACGATAAGACACTGCTCAGGCGGTGAGCCAAACCTAGGAAGGAAATAGGAAGATAAAATGCCCAGCCAACCCAACCGTAGGAGGCAGGGAGAACACAGCAGAAGTTGAGCTGCTTTGGGAAGGGCGAAGACTTCCAAAGACTCTGAGTGTTGCTTGCAAGGAGGGCAGGGAGAGGACTAGGCCCCCGCAGTGATATGTAGAGGGGCTGCTCCCCAGAACTGAGGCCCACCCCACTGCCCACCCTCAATGCCAACATTAGCGCACCGCCTTCCCAGGCCCCCGGGTCAGGACTCTTTCCAAAGGAGCCAGATGGGGCAGAGGACTGCCAAGTGCCAAAATCCTGCCACGTCCTCCTAGCAGGAGCTGTCTGCTGAACAGGGCCACCTGGCCAAGGAATTCCCTTTCAGACTCATGGGCAGCTCTCGGCATCGTGTGAGAACCCCCTTGGATGCCTCCTCCGGAGCTGGTGCCAGCTTGGCTCACACTGGAGAGACGGAAAGGAGACAGAGCCGCGCAGGACTCTGCTACACCCAGAAGCGGCGATGACCGCACCTCTGTAGGTAAGTCCCACGTACGCCCTGCTACCTTCTCAGAGCCGCGCGGGGCCAGGTCCTGACTGATCACAAGCTGGGAGGAGGGCCGGACCCAATCCCAATTTCATCATCCCCGGCAACCGCACTAGCCAGTCCATTTCCCGGCCTTTTCGGGGAGGAGACCCTCCGCTTTTCCTACCAACTGTATCAGACATCTCACAGAATTCCAGAATCACAGTCGTGAAGGGAACTTGAGGGACAATATAATACAAACCCCTTCATTTTACAGTGAAGCACGTCTGAGTCAAACACGGGGCCGGGCCCTGGGACAAAAAGGCTATGCCGTCTCGGCGGAAAAGCAGGGTACAGGGAGAGGCACACGATACAAAGAAATCCGTATTCGGTGTCCAATGAAGGGTGGAAATACCTCCTTTACCTGTTTGCCTGTGTGTGTCCCACACGGCCAGGATCCGCCCTGCAGGCCGGCTTGCCAGCTGCCGCCAGGGAGAGCTCCCTCACAGCCTGGCCTCTCCCTGCTGGGCTCAGCCCACACCACGAGGGGAGGGGAGCTTTCTCGAGGCTTTCCAGAGCTGCCCCTAAACATGGGTATCAAGTGAAAAGGTGGTTGGGACATGAAACACCCTAAGTTTTGCTGGGTAGGTCATGCGCCCACGGGCCATATTCATCCGAAGGGGGCATGTGTCGAACATCTTCATAAAGGTGGCTTATGGGCACTTAGCTGTCAGCCTGGCACATGGCCCCGGGTCACTAGGCCCTAAGAAATATCTGAGAAACCCAGAAGGGAATCCAGTTTGACCAGAAGGGCTCAGGGCACCACGGCAGCCAGCCTCACGGGCCCTGTCCCTCCTGGAGCTCTGCCTGGGGCGCCTGGGTGGCTCCGTCGGTTAAGTGTCCGACTTCGGCTCAAGTCGTGACCACGGTTCGTGAGTTCGAGCCCTGAGTCGGCCAGGCTCCTGCCCCTCTCAGCCCACAGGCTCTCCTGTGACAGCTCTTCCCAAGCAGCCCTAGGCTTGCCTCTGCCTCAGCACACCCTTCCTCCAAATCCATTCTTCCTGGGCCTTCGTATCCTCATCTGAAAAGTAGAGACAATGAGAATAGCCTACCTCAGACAGAAGTTGAGAGGATCATCACTTCTTTAGAGTACAAAGTCCCACCGCTCTTGGATGAAGATGAATTGCCTCACTATCGAACAGGGGCGCCTGGGTGGCTCAGTCTGTTAAGCGTCCGACTTCGGCTCAGGTCATGAGCTCACAGCTCGTGAGTTCGAGCCTTGCGTCGGGCTCTGTGCTGACAGCTCAGATCCTGGAACCTGCTTGGGATTCCGTGTCTCCCTCTCTCTCTCTGCCCCTTCCCCGCTTGTGCTCTCTCTCTCTCAAAAATAATAAACACTTAAAAAAAAAAAGAAGCTACTGAACAATGAAAACAAAGTGAGGAGGCTGCTTCTCTGTCAGAGGCCCCCAGTGCCTCCGGCCACCTTGTTCCCATGCTTCCTAGCCCTGGGCCCTGGCTCTATGTACCAGGAAGACAGTGGTGCTCCCCATTCACGGACTTCACTTCTCTAGAATCTCCATCGTTTGCAAGCTATATCCGGGGAACGGCCTGCCCGAGGTTCCTTGTAAGTGGTATCAGCAAGACTGAGCAGAAAGGCAGTAACGTTCACGAGAATCAAAGAAGATTGTGGTAAGAACTCACATCCGGGCAATGCCTCACCATTTCAAAGCACTCTGATGTGTGATCTTAGGGACGGGCTTTTAAGGTAGACAGGACTGATGATAATACTCCTTCTACCAATTTTATAAAACATGGTCTGAAAGGTACATGACTCAGTGAAGGCCAGGCAACCGCAGGAAGAGCCAGCAAGAAGCTGAGGCCCACCCCCCTGCCCACCCCCCTGCCCAGCCTCAATGCCAACATTAGCGCACCACATGCTACCAGGTCCTATAAGGCAGGTGGCGAGACAGGAAAAGGGACCAAGAGAGGAGCCCATATAAAACAGTCCGATCATTGTTAGGCCCCACCCAGGACTCTGGAGCTGGGGGATTCCTGTCCTGATGACCTCAGAGGATTAATATAGGCTCTCCCACTTCCTCCCAGAGGTACCTGTGAGACATGCTGAGGGTAGGTGTGATGTCAGTATGTGTCACCTTCTTAGCCTGTGGACACCTTGAGGGTACAGATTGTGGTCCAGACAGAGACAGCGCAGCTGCTGGTGCACTGAAGTGGTGTAGGAGGGAGAGAAACAGAGAAAGGAGAACAGAAAAGGGCGAGGAAGATTCAGGGAAAGGAAGGAAGGGGGCCCTTCCTGAGGGAAACTCCCAGACATAAAGACAGACATGCCTGTATCAAGAAGCCCCCAGGGGCGCCTGGGTGGCTCCGTTGGTTAAGTGTCGGCTCAAGTCATGATCTCACGGTTCGTGAGTTCGAGCCCCGCGTCGGGCTCTGTGCTGACAGCTCAGAGCCTGGAGCCTGCTTCGGATTCTGTGTCTCCCTCTCTCTCAGCCCCTCCCCCACTTGCACTCTGTCTCTCTCTTTCAAAAAAATAAATAAATGTTAAAAAAAAAAAAAAAAGAAGCCCCCGACTTCTAGCACAGAGCACACAGAAATCCCCAAGTGCATCGAGCCAAGCAGAAGACCAGAAATGACAGAGATGGATGAGAAGAAATCCACAAAACAAAAACAAAAACCTTAAAAACATATGCACATTAAACAAAAGTTGTTCCGGAGCCCCCAGCCCCTTTGTCTCCATACTGGCAACGGAGCACGCCTGGGGCCACAGCAGGCTGGGTCCGCAGGATAAGGCAAGGTTGTGGCCCCAGATAATCCCTGCTCTCCTTTCCAACCAGCGCATCTAGGTTCCGGGGTTTGTTGCTCACGTCAAGTATCTGTTGAGAAGAGAGACCTCTAGAAGGGCGAAACCTCAGAAGAGGCTCCACAGCAGAGTTTACAAACAGCACCCTGGGGGGCGCCTGGGTGGCTCCGTTGGTTAAGCGGCCGACTTCCGCTCAGGTCATGATCTTGCGGTCCGTGAGTTCGAGCCCGCGACGGGCTCTGTGCTGACAGCTGAGAGCCTGGAGCCTGTTTCAGATTCTGTGTCTCCCTCTCTCTGACCCTCCCCTGTTAATGCTCTGTCTCTCCCTGTCTCAAAAATAAATTAAAAAAAAAAAAAAAAGTTAAAAAAAAAAAAAAACAGCACCCTGGGCTGCACCCTCCCCCACCGCCTGGGACACTGACCCACCTCAGCTTCCTGCTGCCAGGAAAGAGACTGTTCTCTCCATATCACTGCAAATTATGATAGACCCAGGGGAGTTTGATTAAAGAGAGCATCCGCCAACAGATGGATGGATGGATGAACAAAATGTGGTCTATCCATACAAGGGACCAATATTCAGCCTTAAAGAGGAACGAAATTCCGATACCTGCCACAACATTCCTGGACCCTGAGGATATTACGCTCAGTGACAGAAGCCAGACCCGAAAGGACAAATACTGTATGATTCTGCTTAGACGAAGTGTCTACTCTAGGCCCAAATTCAGAGGCAGGAAGTAGAGCAGAGGGGGCCAGGGGCCGGGGGAAGAAGGTGGGGTGCTATCGTTTACCGGATACAGAGTTACTGTCTGGGATGATGACAAAGTCTGGAGGTGGATGGTGGTGACAGCTGCACAACAGTGTGCGCGTAATTAACGCCACTGAGCGGTACACTCCAAATTGGTTAAAAGGTTAAATTTTGTGTTCTATTTTACCGCAGTTTTTGTTTGTTTGTTTTGGGGTTTTTTTTGTTTTTTTTGTTTTTTTGTTTTTTTAATGTTTTTTATTTATTTTTGAGACAGAGAGAGACAGAGTGCAAGTGAGGGAGGGGCAGAGAGAGACGGAGACACAGAATCCGAAACAGGCTCCAGGCTCTGAGCTGTCAGCCCAGAGCCCGACGCGGGGCTCGAACCCACGAACCGTGAGGTCATGATCTGAGCCGAAGTCGGACGCTTAACCGACTGAGCCACCCAGGCACCCCTGTTTGTTTGTTTTTTAAGGAAGACAGGAAAGCCAATGGCACAGTGCTGGTGCAGACAGGTGAGACAGGCAGAAGGCAAGAGCGGAGGGAGGCTCAGGACCGTGGAGCCCAGTTGCTGCTGCCATCAGGAGCTCAGCCCCACCTTGGTAACGGAGGTGGGGGCCTAGTGGCACAGCGGTCAGTTAGTCCAGACAGCGGCCTCTGACACGTCCAGGGCTGGCAGCCCACGGAGGGCCTGGAACAACATCACATCACTGAACAGGTGGCCTGGCAAGGCGGAGGGGCAAGGCCAAGGGGAGGGGAAATAGACAAGGCTCTGTGTGTATGTGTGTGGGGGGGGTGGGTACGGGTGGTGGTGGAAGGGTGTTCAGGGCCATGGACCAGTTCTTTTTGCAAGCAGAAGGGAAAATGTCAGCTTTCACCTACTCACTCTCCCAAGGTCACCCCATCACTGGCTCAGAGCACACAGGCATCGGCTTAGAGCTGGTACAGCGAAGGCCTTCCTGACTCGCAGTGGAAATACAGGATCTCCGGTCTTTTCGAGGACCTCCTATATTATCTCATTTGATCCTCCCGACAAACTTGGGAGGTGGGTAATACGGCCCCCATTTTACAGAGAAGAAAGCTGGATAAGTACCTTCTCTAGGGCCACATAATAAAGCAGAGCTAGAATCAGAGTTTGGCAAAGGCTACACTTCTTCCACAATATTGCCTTGAGGGTGCTTTCCGGACACGAGGGCTTGTTGTCTCTTAGGTACAGTGCAGCCATCAAGAGCCCAGGCTCTGTGAGCAGGCCGACCCAAATCCCAGATCCACTGTCACTACCTGTTTGACCTTGAGAAAGTTAGTTCGTGTCTCTGTTCTTCGGTTGTGGCAGTGATAAACGGGGGATAATAATAGTAACCTGGTATAAAATGGGTGGCCAGATTTTGAGATACGTGAATAATCCACATAAAGACGCACAGTGCTGCCTCATAGGGAGCCCTCAAATACAATTATTGTGGTTATTATGTCACGCTATCTATCAGCCCGTTTCACCTGTTGGGTGTGGGGCCACTAGGGCCTGCTCACCGGTCAGAAGGTGACTGTGGAAATGGTACGGTATTTCCCTGGCTTCTGCATAAGGCAGAAATTAACACCTTATGGTTGGAAGGGACTTAAGGTCATTTGGACTAATCTTTTGCCCGGTGTTAGAGGCCATTCTCTTCCTACTCGTCCCTTGGAGCCAACTCATTAGCTCTTACTCCCTCTTACATTAAATTGGGCTCTAATTTGTCATCTCCAGCACAATGGTTGGCACGCATTCTCTGTCTTACAACTCCTTTTGTGATAGCTCCTATTATCCCCTCTCAACAGTTGAAGAAACTGAGGCCCAGAGTCCTACAGTTAACTAGCGCTCAAGCTGGGCCATGAACACAGGCCTGCCTGATTCCAAAGCTCATATTCTCAGCTATTACATGATACTTTTGCGTTAGAGAAGAGAGAAAAAAAATCTACTATATGGTAGAGGGGAAAGTAGCTGTGGTCAAATTCCAAATCTACCATTTAAGTGAGCACCTAGCATTTAATGGGCATTATTTTGCGTCAAGGACTCCATGACTTATTTTTACAGAGAAGACGACTGAGGGCCATTAATATGTTCAACACCAGAAATTTCCTAAGTAAGAAAGGCGAATTTCATACTCATGTGGATGCTTTTCCTTTTACCATGCTGTTTCTCAGAACCTCAGTTGACTCATCTTTAAATAGAATCAATACTCACTCCCATTTCATTCATTCTTCAGTAAATGAGTGCCTACTGAGTTCCAGACCTTGTTCTGAGCACAAAGGTACAGTGATAACAGAAACTACAATTTTTACGCCTTCTTTTTGCCTGGCACTCTTACACATATTACGTGAAATTAAGAATGTTAACAAATCAAAATGATTCCAGGGTAGCCACTCCATAAATGGCGATAGTCATTCTTTTTTCTATCTAGATTACAACTCAAACAACAAAAAAAAATTGTAATGGCCACATTTTCCATTGTCTTCATTTACCTTTCCTTTTCTTTCTTCCCATTATCTTCCCTAGTTTGAATTTATATTATTCCTAGTTTTTCAGTGTAAGCCTAGAAATTTTACTTTGAAGGTTACATTATTCCTAGTGTTTCAGTATCCTTCCTGAATTTTAGACTGCCTTTTAGGTAATTTTTCTTCTTTCTGAACTATTTTCTTCAGAAGTCACTTTAGTGAAGGGCCTATTGGTAGAAACACGTTCTTGTTTGTCTGCAAAGGCTTTTGCAAGACATTCTTGGAAGATTGTCACTGATGCTAAAATTCTGTGTTAGCACTTCTTTTCTCAGTGCTTTGGAGATATTACTCCACTGTCTTCTGGCTTTTATGTTGAGGTTGAGAAATCAGTTGTTGGTCTAAATGTCAGGCCCTGAAAAGGAATTTACCTTCTGGGTTTACTCTAAAGGAGTTTATCCTTGGTGTTCCGTGGTTTCATTTTGATGTATCTAAGGGTCAATTTTATTTATCGCTCTTGGGATTCATTAGGTATCATAAATATAACGATGGTATTGTGTCAGTTATTGACCATTGCTTCTTCAAATACTGTCACATTCCTATTTTCTCTATTATCTCCTCCTGAAACATTAATTAAATGTATACTGGGATCTTTTTTAGTCTGCTCCGGGGATGGGTGGACCATAACACATGAGCCACATCTGGCCTGCTGCCCGTTTTTGTAAAGAATAATTTACTCTCTGGCCCTTTGAAGAAAAAATTTGCCAACCCCTGCTCTATTTTCCTGCCTCTATACCTTTTCCACATTTTCCATCGTCTTTTTCATCATCTATGTAATTTCTTCAGAAATATCTTCTGGGGCGCCTGGGTGGCACTCAGTCGGTGGAGCGTCCGACTTCGGCTCGGGTCATGATCTCGCAGTCTGTGAGTTCGAGCCCAACGTCGGGCTCTGTGCGGACAGCTCGGAGCCTTGAGCCTGCTTCGGATTCTGTGCCTCCTTCTCTCTCTGCCCCTCCCCCGCCCACGCTCTATCTCTCTCTCCTTCAAAAGTAAATAAACAGTAAAAAAAAAAAAAAAAAAAAAAAAAGAAATCCCTTCCAGTTCACTAATATTATCTTCAGCTGTGATATATTCTTTTTTTAACTATTCACTGAAATCTAAATTCCCTTTACTATATTTTTTCATTTCTGGGAGTCCCATTTGGGTATCTGCTGCATTGAGTTTCTTGCCCATCATTCTTTCAATACCCTCTTATTTCTTATAACATACTAAGTATTATATATATATGTATATATGCATACATACATATATAATTTTTTTTTAACGTTTATTTATTTTTGAGACAGAGAGAGACACAGCATGAACGGGGGAGGGGCGGAGAGAGAGGGAGACACAGAATCGGAAGCAGGCTCCAGGCTCTGAGCCATCAGCCCAGAGCCCGACGTGGGGCTCAAACTCGCGGACTGCGAGATTGTGACCTGAGCTGAAGTCGGACGCTTAACCGACTGAGCCACCCAGGCGCCCCAGTATGATTTTATATAATAACTCCTATATCTGCAATTTTTGGAGGTCTGATCTATGCAGTGTTATTTCCATTGCTGGGCTTCACTGGTGATCGGGGAAATGCAAATCAAGACCATTAAGAGATACTATATTTACACTCAGTTGCCAAAATTTAAAAATCTGAGGATACCCAGTACTTAAGAAGACATGGAACAACAGTATCTCTTACACCTCACTGGTAGGGGCAAAACTACTACAAATATATTGGGAAACAGCCTGTCATTATCTTGTAAGGTTGAATATTCATATACCAAGACCTAGCAATTCCCTTCTGAGATCTATACCCAGGAGAGATTTGCACATACACACCAGGGGACATGAATAGGAATGTTTGCGGCAGTACCATTCATAATGGTGGAACAGGGTGAGAACTTCACCAGTAGAATATTATGTAGCAGTGAAAATGAATAAACTACAGCCACACCCAACAGGGATAAGTCTTAGTATCCTAATATTGAGTGAAAATAAACAAGCCCCAACAGACCCTACATAGTATATATTTTTAATAAAGAATATAAAGCAAAACTAAGTAATATATTTGCATAGGCGCGCATAAATTTATCAAGAGTACGATGAGCACAAAATTCAGGATAGTGGTTGGACTGGGTGAGGAGGCGAGGGCATGGGATCGAAAGGGCCCATAGGTGGATGCAAATTATGGTAGTGATCTTATTTTTGGCTTGGGTGGTGGTTTTAGGTGTCTTTGTTAGGTTATTAGTAAATAACCTATATAAATAAGTAGTGACGAGAGACATGCATTAACCAGTGAAGAAAATGGATCATGAACTATGGGTTTTGATTCATTCAATTTTGTGCATCTGAGAAATAAAGAAAGCTGGAGATGAGGGGAAAAGAAAAATAGGTTTCCACTCTTTCTGCCAGCAACATTTTTTAATCTGCAAGATCAAAGATAGTCATGGATCTACAAACAGCCTGTTTTAGATGAGAACTTCTATTGTCAATTTCACGGTCTAAAATGGTCATTGAACAACACAGTCAGTATACTGCATTTGACCGTATTATCCTAACAGGCCAGTATCAGTCAACTTAGAAATTCTGATTCTGGGGTTGTGGGTGCAGGTGGGGGTGGGAGAAAAGGGAAACAAGGCACAGGGGCTGATATTCCTGTAGGGACCAGAGAGCCGGAAGTGAGGAGCCGCACGGAAGGAAAGTGGGAGGGAGAAGGCGGCAGTGACCTGGTGTCCTGCTTTGGTGGTGGCTAGAGGTGGAAGAGAGGCATTATTTAAAAAAAAAAAAAAAATTGTTCTTAATGTTTATTTATTTTTGAAAGAGACAAAGACAGAATGCGAGTGGGTTAGGGGCAGAGAGAGAGGGAGATACAGAATCCGAAGCAGGTTCCAGGCTCTGAGCTGTCAGCACAGAGCCCAACACGGGGCTCCAACTCACGAGCTGTGAGATCATGACCTGAGCCCAAGTCGGTTGCTCAACCCACTGAGCCACCCAGGCGCCCGGAGAGGCATCATTTCATAAGGGAGGGAGACTCAGGGAATTAGCAACCGGGGGCTCAGGCCCATGTGCCCCGTCTCCTCTTGGATGCAAAGTGAAACAGCTAGGGAAGAGCGCAAACCCCTACCCGCTGAGACTTCCTGGGTCCTAAAGCTGGAGCCAACCCCAGCGGGACAGGGGGCCCTGGGCCCAGGGCTCGGAAGGGGGAAGAGCCGCCGAGCCTCCTCCCGGCACGGCGTCCCGGTCTGCCCCCCACGCGGTGACCTCGGGCCGGTAGGCGGGCAGGAGGAGCCCGGCACCTGCGTGCCCAGGGTGGCGGCCCTGCAGCCGGTGCGCGCGGCGGCCTCCCCTTCCGCTAGCCCGGCCACCGGGCCCGCGCTCGCCCTCGCCCTGGGCCTGAGGGTTCCGACGTGTCGGCCAGCTCCGCTCCGGCGCGGCTCCCAGCCCGGCCCCGGCCCCGGGAGCAGCTGGGGTAACTGACGCCTCCACCCTTTCCAAGTCTGGCTCTGCACCAAAGCCCCCCAAGAAGGCGGGCGGCTCCGCCCCGGCCAGCTAGCGATTGCTCACAGGGGGGGCAGTGACTCACCGCAGGCCGGGCAGCCCCACTCCCTCCCTCGGGGACCCACGTCCTCCCTCCCGCCACACCTCGGGGAGGAATCTCCACCTTCCAGCCTCAGGACGCGGCGGGGGAGCCGGCCAGTTCTCACCCCGCCCTTCCCTTCCCTTGGCCTCCCTAACACCCCAAGAGCAACGCCCTGTGGTTTCAGTGGCTCAGGCGACGACTCGGCACGGTTTCTCCGGGAGAGCCCTGTTCCTGAGCTGCCACGGGCCCGCCAGGAACAGGACCCAGCTCCACACTTTGCCCTGCAGGCAGGCGTCCTAAATGTTGTCTATCAAGACGTGCATGATGTCCGAGGGCAGGGACAAACACTGGGGTGATTCTGGGACGTTAGCATGAAAGGCACCGTTCACATCCTGCTTGAAGGGAAGGCAGAGGTAAATCCCAGATGCTCTAACACAGGATATTACAGTATATACAGAGTGAATAGTCTCAGTCCTCACTCCTCGGTGGTAGGATGAGGGAGAGGCAAACTGGAGGGTGCCCCACTGACCATGTGGGGAGCCTGGGCCCTAGAGTAGAGCCTGACCTGGTCAGGGTACTTGCGGGAACCACAGGCTTTCCTTGGCTTCACTTCTTCTGGTCAGTATAATTGAGGGGCTCGAGTTATGGCTCCTTCTAGTACTGACGTAATAGCAGGATTCTAGGACTTCTAGTCTTAATGGAATACTGGCTTATCTCTGCATCCTCAGGAACACCTCTGAGCTCTAACAGTGTACTTTCACACGTGGATAGTGCTTTCAACTTCTCAAACACTTGTATATAGATTCCATACTCTCCCCTTAGATTATCATAACGGTCCTTTGTGATTAGAAACCAACAACAAATGAGGAAACTGCTGCTCAGAGGTTAAGGGGCTTGTTCAAGGTCACACTGTTGGCTGGTGGCATGGTCAGGAGTGAAATTCAGCTAAGGGGCTCTTTAAAAAAATTTTTTTTATGTTTATTTTGAGGGAGGGAGGGGGGGAGAGAGAGAGAGAGAGAGAGAGAGAGGGAATCCCAAGAGGCCCCACACTGAGAGACTCATTCATACTTGCTGGGACCCACCCTCCATCTACAGCATAGCGAGAATCCACTGCACCCAAGAAAGAGGGCTCAAATTTTATATGAGCCGGAGAAACAGCCTTCCCGACCTCAGAGGAGTCAGGCGAATGAGGAGGGGCTTCCTCATTCAAGAATCTTCATAAATTGTAACCCACATACTTGTAGGCACTCTATGGTGTACAAAGCACTTCCGCATCCATCATCCCATGTGATTCTTGTAATAACCCTATGAGGTATTCAGGACTGTATTATCTGACACATTAAGTAGAATGAAAAGGCTCAAGTTTAGCAGTTAAGTGACATGTGTCATGGTAGCACCCTGTTCTCTTCCTGTGTTGCTGCAGAAGATTCTGGAGGAACCAATGTAAGAATGAAGATCCCTCTACATTCATCATGGAAACCCAAAGCATCTCCCTCCATTTTTCTCATCTATCTTCCTAAGATGGCCTAGGAGGGAGAAAGGTGCATGGATAGATATCTCCCTGTATGCCAGGGGACAGACTAGGGGCACAGTGGTGGGAGCCTTCCCCAGAGTCACACAGTGAGGTGGTACGGGCACACGGATGAACCCAAGACTTCGTACCTCAGCCCTGGAGCCTGCACTGAACACATGCCAATATTCTTTGGCTAAGACTGTATCTGTCATGGAGACCGCCAGGACTCGGTCACTCTTGAATTCATAATAGGCAGCTGGTGCAACCTTTAAAAAAGGCTGACAATCCAGGCTGTCATTCCAAAGAGGAGTCACCTACCGCAAGCGTCACTCTGTCCTGCCATATACACTAGACGCTGTCTTTGCCCCCAGCCCTGCATTTGCTAATTAACCTAAGGCTGGTGGCAGCCTTCTGTTCTTCTTACCTCCTTCCTCTGTGCTCCTCGCTGCTCTCTATTCTTGGATGATTAACCAAAAAGTTTCTTTAAAAAAAAAAAAAAATATATATATATATCTATATATATCTATATATATATATATATGGATATATATATCTATATATCTATGGATATATATATATATATCTATATATCTATGGATATATATATATATATCTATATATCTATGGATATATATATCTATATATCTATGGATATATATATATCTATATATATATATAGCCACAGATAAAATCTACCCAGCCTCTTTTACACACACATTTAAGAGAACGAAGGCAGGAAAGCCTCACAGTTCTTTCCAACCAGAGGCCAGTATGAGAGCATCAACCCAGCAGGCGGAGCCAGCCTCTCGGCCATTAGGGAGTAATTCCACTCAGGTTTATAGGGGGCTTGAATTAGGGTGTTCAATATCTTCCTCCAGAATGCCTGGCCCTCAGCTGAGCCTGTTGTAAAAGCCACCTTGCATTTGTAACTCTCACTTCAAACACAAGTTGGCCCGCACCTCCACGTGGGATCCAGACACACAGAGGGAGGGAGGGAACTTCTCAAAGGCAATTCAAGAGTTGCAAGCTTTCTGCCCTCTCTCTGATCTCTTCATCCCAGGTTCAGACCTCTGCGCCCCACCCAGGCTGGCTCCAGACTGTCCACTTTCAAGGAAAAGGCCTCAGGCATTTGTATCTTTCTTTCTCTTCTAAAATCACACCGACCTTTTGCTTCTCGTTGCCTGCTATTATTGGATTCCCTGGACCATATTTGAGACTGAGTTGTGGTCAGTTCCTTATAACGTAGGAAAACGGTCCCAATACAGTTAGGGTTGGGTAGGAAAAAATTAGAATCAAAACCACAATATTTAAGGGTGGCTGGCTGGCTCAGTCAGTGGAGCATGTGACTCTTGATCTTAGGGTTGTGGGTTCGAGCCCCACGTTGGATGTAGAGATTACTCAAAAATGAAATCTTAAATGGGGCACCTGGGTGGCTCAGTTGGTTAAGCGTCCGACTTCGCCTCAGGTCTGATCTCACTGTTTGTGAGTTCGAGCCCCACATCAGGCTCTGTGCTGATAGCTTAGAGCCAGCCTGGAGCCTGCTTCAGATTCTGTGTGTGTCTCTCTCTCTTGAACCTCTCCTGCTCATGCTCTGTGTCTCTTTCTCTCTCTCAAAAATAAATAAACATTAAAAAATAATTAAAAAATGAAGTCTTAAAAAGAAAATCTTTAAAAAAACTTGAATATTTAATGTGTCCCTAGCTTTAAAAAGGGTATATACTTACCTACATATATAAAAGAATACAGAGAATATATCAAAATGTTAACGGCTATCTCTGGACTTACAGACATCTTATTTTCTCCTTTATGCTTTTCTGAATTTTCCAAACTTTCTAGAATGATCTTGTGTGGAAGCAGTACAGAGCTCAGGTCTCTAGAATCTCAGAGGCATGGTTTCAATTCCACATCCCCCACTTCGTAGCTGTGAGACCTCTGATAAACTATTTTATCTCTCTGAGCCTCAGTTTCTTCTCTGGAAAAGGAGAATAGGAATGACACTTTGCTCACAGAGTTGTCCTGAGGAGGGGAGGAGGTCATGCGATTTCAGCATTTGGTGTGGTGCCCGACATAGTAAATGCTCAGTAAAAGTTACAGATTTTTATGCATTCCTTTTATAATCGGGAAGGGGGGGGGGTCTGTAAAAATATTAAAAAACCACTTTGCTCAAAATCCACCATTTGGATTAAAGGACATTGGGAAAACCACAAAAGCCTTCCAGAACATACAGTCTCACTGCAAGTGACTGGGAAAACATAATCGTCATGTAAACCAGAGTTTAGGTATGTCGCGTCCGTATGAAAAGGGAAAGGTGTCAAATGAGGAATGATGAGTAATTCATGGCTGGGGAAAGGAAGTAGAGATGTTTTTTTAGAACAACACACACACACACACACACACACACGACTAGATCAGACCGCAGAATAACTGATCAAACTAAAGGTAACAAGCTGAAGAAAAGCATACAAACTAGAAAGTCTGAAGAAAAGATTCTGTGAGTGAGGAAGCAGGGGATGTTCTCCCTACAGAAGGTAACAGAGAGGCAGGGCTGCCTGGGGCTTGGGCAGGATGACTAAGGAGTTGGGACATGGCCCTGACTTCACGTGGGCCGCAAGTTCGCTCCCGGTCAGACATGGGACTTTGGGTTCGGGACCACGGACGGGGCGAGTCCCGGGGAGCTCTGAGGTGCAGCTGTTCACAGCAATGGTGCAGGAGACAAGCGAGAATGTTCACTCCACCCATCCAAATAGATTGGCCATCCCGGACTGCCTCATGCGCCCTGCCCCGCTTTGTGCCAAAGATACTAATGGAGGCTGGACAGCAGAAAGGAGTGGAATGGGAATTATCACCATTGTCAAGAGTCTAAAATGGAGCCCCGGCCCTCCTCCCACCTCCGAGCCATGGCCATATAGTTACATAGAGTTATACAGTGTTATCCTCCTGGCATGGGTCCTGGGTCTGAGGGGGAGAGAGGTAATGGAGTGGGGAACAGCTGGGCTCAACAATTCTGGGGGGGGGGGCGGCAAGCAGAGTCTCCTGGGGCACTGGCTACTGTTTCTTTCCACACGCCAGTCACCCAGCTTCCCAGGAAGCTCCCACCCCCAGTCTCTGCCACCTGAACCCAGCTAAGCACGAGCTGCTTCCTGGGGCTGTCACCCCATCCTGGGTGCCCTTGCCTCCACACTGAGAAGCTTTATTTTTCCTACTCTAGGTTTGCAAATTCAAATGCCTAAGGGACCAGGCAGGCACAAAAATAAGCAAACCAGGCTTAGGTGATGGGGGGGTGGTGGTGGTGGTTGAGGAAACCGGCCAACACTTGTCTGAATGGGGCAGGAGTTCCTCAGCTCCTGCTAAGTGTTGCCATGAGGAGTAGGTTGGCCAGTGTCGTCAGCGCTTCTGACTTTTGAGACAAAGCAAGCAACGTGGATTTCTACTTGAAATCTCCTGATTTTAAAAATTTTCGTAACCAATCACAATTAATCTGCAGGGCTGTTTGGTAGGAGGAGACAGAGAATTTGAGAGTTGAAATGTCCCTGAAGTGCATTTAGGTCAAACTGCTCACGTGACGCACGAACGAATCAAAGCCCGGAAAGGTTCAGTGATTTCCCAGAAGCAAGAGAGCGGCCTGATGGTTCCAATCCCAGGTCTCCCAACTTCTAATCTAGAATTCATTCCCCTAAATGCCCCTGCTCGTCACGAGGAGGCCTTTGCAAGTATTCAGGCGCGAGATGATGAAGTGTTGAACAGAGATGGCGACCCTGGGAAGGAAGAGAGTAAGTAAACTTGGCTATGATCTCGACTCGAGTCTGATGAAAAATTTCTATTTGTTTATTCAGTTATTCATCCATCCATCCAACATTTAGTGATGATCATTCCATGAACCAAGGGCTGTGCTAAACACTGGGTGTTCAGAGATGACTAAGGCAGCACCCCTCTTTCTGAGTAGCTCCCAGGCTGTGAGTGGGCTTGGCTGACGCTGAACAGAACCAGCCAACTGATGGGAGCCTGGCAACCATGCTGTCATAGGCCCGCTCGCATCGACTCTTAGCTAATATTCACATCTTCACTTCCTCTGAAAGCACTCCTCTTACCAGATGCCATCCTCGAGAAACTGGGAGGGGACTGGAGAAGGTCCCCCCATTCCCAGAGGGCCTGGAGCCCTTATGGGTTCCATAGGCAGCAGCAGGAGCAAGGACCAGGACTCAACCCAGGCACTCAGTGCCAAGCCCCTTCCGGCTCAGGGAAGGTATGTTCTTTATGCATTACCTTGGCCAAGCGGCTATCTCATCCCAGCTAAAGTTTCTGTGTGGGTGTGTGCTGGGGAGAGAGGAGGAGCTCCCAGACCGGGACTCTCCTGCCTGTTTATCAAGGGGCCTGCTCAATTCTAATGGCAGTGGGCAGCTGACCTGGGTGACCGAAGAGTAATGGCATCCTCGGGTCACAGCTTCTACAAGCAAAGAGAGTATTGTGGCCTAGTCTGCCCCCCTCCATCAACAAGAGACTTCCCAGCGTTGGCTCTCATAGCACCTACTTCCGGGGGGAGGACTACAGGGCAGGAGCAAACAAGGTAACATGGTCGCTGCCATTCTGCCTTCTCTTCTAGGACTCTTGTTGTGCAAATCGGAAGCACAATCTGGGAACTGGCATCCAGAGGGTAACCGGTCACAGGAAATGATGGAACCCACAGTTGGCCCCTGGGGGCCCCTTGGTGGAGAGTCGCGGGAGGTTGGGGCCTCCGGGCCTTTCAGTTACTGGAGGATAATGGGCTCTGATCCTTTTATAAATGTACTGAGCCCAAGGGTTAGCAGGGAGCAGGTAGGCAGGCTCATGGCGGCATCCACGGAGACGAAAGAGAAATGAAGGAATGGAAGAGGAAAAATTTAAATTCAGCGAACGCCTACTATGTGTCAGGGGCGTACAACTTGAGAAAATTGAGTCCGGAAAGTCAAATAATTTGTCCACGGTCACAGGGTTGCCCAGGCAGACTTGTATCCAGTTCCATCGGACTCCCCTAAATCCTCACTCTTATAGAATACCATGCTGCTGGGCTTGTGAATGCTGACCGGATGACTGAGGACACAGGGCATAGCTACCAAGAAAGGCATGGGAAGAGATCCAGGATTTGGTAAACTCTAACCCCTGGGGCTGAAAACCCAACAGAAATTAGCATTCTTTTCTCTAGCGATGGAACACCTTGGCATTCCATTTCCTAGTCCCAGGAAACAGATTTTCCAGTGTCAGGGAAATCTCCTCCTCCCCTCACTGGACCAAATATCTTAGGTCAGATGTACCAGACAGGAAACACAGATGGGTCAAGGACCATACTTTCCTTTGGACTCCTCCACATTGAGGGACTGTTCCTAATGTCCCCCATCGAAGCGGACTATGAGAGTTGAGTGGAGATCAGAGGCACACTCAGTTGGTCACCCCAGTGTGTTTCAGTGGACAATTCTCCAAGGATTAGAATGTTCCCTTTTTCCCCCTCTAAACATGGGGAGCCCAGGAGTATAGAAGATACCAAGGTAAAATTCACTCAACAATTTTTTACTGAGAACTTACCACGGGCCAGGTACTACTCTAGCTGCTTGAGAAACATCAGAGAACAAAGAGATGAAGAACCTTGCCCTCTTCGAGTCTACTTTCCAGCTGAATCCAAGTAAAACAGTTCTTTTTCTTGGTAAGGGTTGCATTATAGAGAAGGCATGAGTCTTGGTGTCTGACAGGCCTGGGTCAAAGATTAGCCCAACCCTGGATGATCCAAGCCTGGATGATCTCTGGATGATGATCTGGGAGCAAGCTACTTAACTCACTGGGTGTTAGCTTTCTTATCTGTAAAATCGGGACAATAACATGTTGCAGTAATGCTGTAAGGATTAAAAATAATGTACATTCAATGCCTGGCACGTCACAGAGTTCACAAATGGCAATCTGATTTTTCCAGGCCCACCTGAACCCACAGATGCTGGGAAAACTCGCAGAGTTTGAAAGCAGGGCATCATCTCCACAATGTCCTGGAGACAGTTTGGTTTGGTGAAGAGCATAGTTGGGTTTGCACCCACCACCTGAGGTCAAGGAATGTCCCCTCCAGAAACACCTGCTCCTACCTGTAGCCCCTGTGGAAGGGTGAGGCCTGGGTCATCATGTTTGATTAGTTCCCCCGCTTCCCTCCAGCAGGTCACAGGTAATTGGCGCAAGGGTGGACACACAGGACCTAAGCTGGAATCTGTATCTCTTGATGTCTCTTTGGATGAGAGACTGGGTTAATCTACGTGGAGAGCTAAGAGGGAAGGTCATATGGATTTGGAGGCTGAACCCACTGCTCGGGTTAACCACGATGGGTGCTGAGTACACGGACACGGGAGCAGAGAAGGGAATGCGTGCAGCCCCAGAGAGAAAGCATGGTCCACCCAGGGGCCACACTTGCCCCCGCCAAGTTTTGTGATATTTCTCGGTCAACTTCTAGTAAGGCCCCCTTTCACTCTTTTTTTGCTGCTTTGAGTGGGTTTCTGCTCCTGCAACCAGATGATGTCGAAGACGAATCCTGCACCTGTCTCAGAAGGTGGTTGTTGTGACATAATGTGAAAGCAGCTGGCATTTAGTTGACATTCAATAAAGGCTGTCGAATCTCTCCGTGTTCTTGTCAGTCCGTCACTTGGCAATGGAGAGAAGAAATCTATAGATGTTCTAGCCTAGGGTTGGACCTCAGCCTTATGTTATACGAATGTCTTCATTAAGCTGTAAAATGAAGACGCTGTTGACTTTATTGCCTGCTGGAAATATTAAATGCGATCGTCCAAGTTTAGTAGGTAGCAAATGATGGATGGTAGGTCAGACGATCGCTTCTACTGTTGTCATTATTATTTAAGATGCGTTGTGTTGGGTCTTGATCTAGGCAAGGAGGGAGGATGTGGGAAGAGCAGCCTCTGGAGTGGGCAGTGAGAGAACAGAGAAGGATGGGCTCCGTAGTGGGGTCAAGGGGCTGGGCAGCACAGAGAAGGAACAGAAGTGAGCAGTGGGGGACGAGCAGAAGCCCTAGAATGAGAAGCCTTACACCTACCTAGCACTTCTGTAGCCCTAGCACTTTAGTGTTGATGCAATGCTCTCCCTACCCTATTTCGTTTGCCCATCAAAACACTCCATCGGGTAGATCAGGAAAGGTGACAACATATACAGGTTACGGACGGGAAAGTTGAAGGTCAACAGAGATCTGTGTCCTATGTGCCACCCAACTCTAAATCCACTTTTCTATCCTGTGACACCAGGCTGCCTCTGGAAAGTAGGGTGGAGGGGCTGAAATGAGAAGAAGCATGGGAGGAGAAATTGGACAGTTTCTCTGGAAAGTTTGCTTTTTCATTCCAGGGTTTCATTCAGATCCTTTCTGGGCATCCCAGCAATGGGACAGCTCTGCCCCATCAGGCTCAGAGGCTCTAGGATGTAAACAGAGGACTGCAAAGTCAGACAACACGGGGATGCCAGCCTAAGGACCGGATATACAGGCTAGATGACTGCCCAGCTTCAGCATCAGGCCTTGGCCCAGGAGAAGTCTTCTTCTGGCAAAGGACAAGGGCATGTCCTTCACCATCTGGCCACAGGGCCATTGGTAACACGGTGCTGCCCTACAATGGTCCCCAAGGCCCCTCTCAGCTCAATTGTGTATGGAGTCTAGGCCTTATGTCTCTAAAGTCAGGAGTTACCTTTCCCTGTTCTCCAAGGACACAGATTCAAGTTCTCTGGGACACTGTGCCATTCAGGGCTTGCCGTGGGCCCCCAGGCTCAGGACACTTGTCTTTGAGCTGAAAGGAGTGATTCGTAGCCACTCTGCATCCTGGAGACATGACTTCTCCCCAGATCCTCACACAGTGCCCGGCATACGGTTTGTGCTCACTTCATGTTTGTTGGATGAACAAACGAATACGCGAACAAGCAAATGAATGACAGATTGGCTCCGGCAATAACATCAGCAATAAAACCAGCCTGTGCTGTCACATTACAGCGGCCCCACCATGCTGCCTCTTCGCTCCCAAATCAGAGCTCGGCAGCCAACCCGGGCCCAGAGGAAGGTGGAGGAAGATGTACAGGGCAGAGCACTTCCCCTTCAAACTTCCTCCGACCTTTCGGAGGAGTCACACCCTGTGTGAAAGGGCAGGGCCGGGGACACCCAGGCAGGAGGAAGGTTCTGCCCACCCCTTTCCAGGACTTCTGCTTCCGCTCTCAATCACCCAGCTTCTCCCAGCTCCAGGCCCACTCTCTGGGAGGAGCTGCGGAAAGTACCAGGAGAAGAGACCCAGCTCCATTAGGAGCTACACGGCGATCAGGGCGGTGCAGGAGCGCTCCTCCTTTGCATTTTCCTCACTGCTAATGACCCAGATTGGTAAGAAGGGTAGCAGCAGTTACAATCATGGCACAGCACTTTTACGGTTTCCGGCATCTTCCAAAGTGCTTCTATCACACGACCTCACCACACCACACGTCATCCCTGGAGCGGCTGGGGTGCTTCTGCCTGTTACTTGGATAGAGAGACCGGGCAGTGGGGAGGTTGGGTGTTGAGCTGGGTCACGAGTGCTGCACGGATGGGGTCAGAGGCTCAGCCACGGACTTGGAGTGGGGAGAAGTGGGGTCTAACGCTGGCTCAGCATCAAACTATCAAACTCGCCTGGCGTCCTTGGGCACGTAAGTCTCCGGGTTTCAGGTTTCTCACTTGCCAAAGAGGATACATTGGACCATTCTTCCAACTCTGTCCATCTCAAATGCTCTGGCTCAATAGCACGAACAGCCACCCCGCCCCCCAGCCAAAGCCTGGTAACTGACCTCCCCTGCACCAAGGTCAGAAAGCCCCTGGAAGTGTGGATGCCAGCTGTGTCTGTCCTAGCGATGCTAACAGATGTCATCTGAGTGCATCCCACAAAGAAGGCTGTGGTACAGACGGCAGGCAGGAAACATCAAAAAAGCATCCTAATGGTCCACAAGCACCAGGAGAGCAGACAGGCAGCAGGCTGCTGCTGAGGCCAGACGCCATCCTGCTGCCACACGGGTGCTGGCTCAGACACAGGCCGGAGCCATTCCAGTGGGGGGCAGCAGACGGCCTCCCTCACCTGCCAGAGCATCTGACTCTCCAGGACGCTCAGTGTCCTCTGCCGTCTGCCGGATGCAGCATCTCAGCTCTTTCATCCCAACCCGCCTCCCCTCCCCCAAGCTCTCCTCCACCTAGCCTGTCTCCTCCTTCAGATCCTGTTTGGCAATCACCTCCTCCAAGAACAATTCCAGGTGAGCCCTGCCAAATTCTGGCCTCCACATTCCTACTCACGTCCTTCAGACCCCAGCACCACCAGGTCATGTGTCCCTGTGCCAGATGAGGCTTCCTGTGTGCGATCCTGCTCTAGTCTGCCCCCAGATGGGGGGGAAGAATAGAGTGGATATTCCCGAATTCCTCCTTTCTGACAACCCTCCCTCCTCAGCTCCTAAAATATGAGGCAGGGCAGTCAGGGCACAGGAATAGGGCACTACGGATGGACAGCACTCTCCTCTCTCCCCAGGGGCAGCTGACCTGGCCAGTTACCAGAAATGCTAGTGCCGGAAACTCACCCAGAGTCTGGACAAGGGTTTGGCCAATGTGTCTACCTCCAAGGCCAAAAGTCTGGATGGAGAGGGAGGACAGGCTGGCCCAGCAGCTGGCCACATTTCTCCAAACCCAACCCATAGACCTCGTCTCTCTATCCCACGGCGCTGACTGTAGTCACTGATTTCCAGTATTTCCTACCGTTAATACGAGGCTGAACCATGTGAAATGCCCTCTGTAGGTCAAAAGTGGTTGCATATTGGCAATTTCGTATGGTTCGTGGTGCAATCTAATCACTCTGGGAAAATCATGTTGTCTAGGAGATGGTAAACTCCCCGAAGGCTTGGACCTCTGTATCTCTCTCTAGCCAGTCTTTCTTAGTTTCTGGCCTAGGACATAGCAGAATCTTAGCTTCGGGAGATACTGAGCAAGAACTTCTTAATTGAACATCCAAGGCAGGTAAGGTGGGGAATCTGAGGACCCGTCCTACTCCGAAACCTTAAAAGTGGTTGTCTACAGGACAGGTTCCTTTAGGACTCCCCACCTCTGGTCATCCTGGATAGAGGGATGGAAGTTGGCCACAGGCTACTACCTTGTGCTAGACTCTAAGGTAAAGAGTTTGGTTTGAGCATTGAGAATTGTACCCCTTTGTGGGAAAGGAGTCTTGAATCGGAAATGCCTTTGTCCAAGCTTGGCTTCATTTTACAGTGGGGGAGACAAAGGCCCAGAGACATCACCACCTTAGTCAAGGTCACACAGTAGGCAAGAGTCCAGGTCACCAGTTTTCTGACTCCCAGTCCCATGCTCTTCTGGCAGGCGTGGCAGCACATGAGAACAAACTCTGCCCTGTCTGCCCCCTTTCAACTTCCTGTCTCGCGCTCTTACAGGCTCCCTAGCAAGACAGAAGGGGAATTGACGAAGGGATCAATAGCCCCCTCCTGCGTGAAAAGAGCCCTGAGTCATGCCAGGGTTTCCAGGGAGGGGAGAGAGAGAGAGACAGAGAGAGAGAGAGAGAGAGAGAGAGAATGGCAGTCCTGTAAACCTGATCTCTCTCCAGAGCTGGGACCAGGCTGGAAAGGCGGGGGTGGAGAGTACGGTGATCTGGGTCACTGACAGTGCAGCTGGTACACGGTCCTTGCCAAGAAGGGGGGCCAGAAGGCTTTGCTTAGCCCAAGCATGAAGGCTTGGGGCAGGCACTGCCGAGTTCTTTCAGAATCACCGAATTACAGAATTCAGAAGGGATGCGAAAGCTTGGTCAGAAACAGCCTCAGGGTGATTGGTGGATTCCTCCTCTCACAGCCCGGGGCATCCCCTCGAAAAGTAGGTGGGTGATTCTGGAAGCCTGCAGCTCTTAGGCTTCCTCAGCTGGCCCGTGGCCTGGTAAGGAAAGTCCTGCTCCCACCTGTTGCCCCTGGTCCAGCTGGCCCACCCATTGTGCCCCAGCTGCCCCCACCAGGAAAGGGAAAGCCCAATGCTGACAGCAGCAGGGAGAGAAGGAAGCCTCCCAGGGGCAACTACGTCATCAAGAAGGTCCCTCCATGTGCTGTGTGGGGCTGGAGGAGCCGAGTCACTTGCAAACCCCTTTGCCCCTAAATACTTTTGCATAATCTCTAAGCACGAGGATATGCTCCTATAAAACCATTATCATTACTGCTATGACATATTCCACAATTAACAATAATTATATATCATCTCATATCTGTATTAAAAGTTGTCCAATTGTCCCAGGATGTCTCTTACAGTCTTTTTTTTTTTTTTTTTTTTTAACCCAAGGTCCAGTTAAAGTTTACATATTGCAATTGGCTATTATGTTTTTTTTTTTAATGTTATTATTTTTGAGAGATAGAGTGCAAGCAGGAGAGGGCAGAGAGAAAGAGAGGGAGACACAGAATCTGAAGCGGGCTCCAGGCTCCGAGCTGTCGGCACAGAGCCCGACGCGGGGGCCCGAACCCAGGAAACGCGAGATCGTGACCTGAGCCGAAGTCGGACGCTTAACCGACTGAGCCCCCCAGGCGCCCCTGGCTATGATGTTTCTTTAGCTTCTTTACATCTAGACTGGTTTCTGTCTTCCTGCCCTTCTCCCCAAGCATATCATTTCAGGGCTTCTTTTAATGACCTTCACTTTCTTGAAGTCTCAATCAGTTGTCCTGTGGAATCGCTCACATTCTAGATTTGGCTTTGGTCTCCTCGTCATTAGGCTCCACAGACACATGTTTGGCGAGACTATAGCTGATGTGGCTGCACGTAGAGCACATCAGGAAGAACTCACGCCAGGTGGTCCCACTACTGCTGATGTTTGGTCGCTTGGTTAAGACGGTCAGTGCCGGATGTCCCCGTTGCAAAGACAGGTTTTTCTTTTTGCAAGGAGTAAGCAATCCACCAGGTGACACATTGAGATCAACCTTTCATCTAATGATTTGTGTCATTCATTAGCAAGCCCAGCCTGAACCAGTGACTATATGAGGGGCTGCAAACTAGTACATTTAAAGTTATTGCCTCCACCTTTCATTAGCGGGCATCCCTGTGTGAAGAGTGTTCCCTCCCTGCTCGGCTTTCGCTGTCAGAATGGACATCTTTTATTCAGCGTCTTATAATCTATTACTGTTATTCTTTTCAACGTTCAGTGTGTCCCAAAATTGCCCGGTGGGTTTCTCAGTCCCAGATTTAGAATCAGCCGTTTCTCCATGGAGCACTGCTTCCTCTTAGGGGCAAGTGGTATTTAGAAATAAACATCTGGGCGTGAGGTGTCTTCTGTGCTACCGGGTAGCAGTACTTCTAGACCCTTCCAGTGAACAGACCTAGGAGATACATAAAAAATCACAGGGTTCTGCCTCACCTTCCCCCATTCCGTATTTTCGACTCTCTTCTTCCAGATCAAAACCCTGACTTCCAGAGATGTCAATATACGCATCTGAACTATCCTACAACAAACAAAAAACCGTTTCCAATTTATGATGCCAACCCCATGACCAATAACACAATTAGAGAGTAAAGTTCAAGATTTTTTTTTTTTGGTAGTGCTTTTTATCCTGAGAATATACATTCCACTAAGAGTCAAGGCATTAAACAAAAAGATTACTCGAATTAATTATTTTCTTTGTAGAGGAATCAAATTGATACCCAGGTTCATTGTTTCTGTTGTGGTTGGCTTTAGGGTTTGCTTTTTTCTTTCTTTTGGATCTATGTAACCAGGAAAAACTATTTACCTGGTTCAGAAGTCAAAACTGTCTAAAATAGTAGCATTAGTAAAGTTTCATTGCCATCTCTATCTTCTCTATCCTGTTCCTATTCACCCTACAGGGAACCATTTATATTAATTTCTGGTTTATCCTGTGTGTGTGTGTGTGTGTGTGTGTGTTTGCAAAAAGTATTCTGATTTCTCCTGTTTTCTCAACAAAAGTGCCATGCTCTATACACGCACTCTTTTGCATCTTGCATTTTGCATTTAACAACATATCCTACAGGGATGCCTGAGCGGCTCAGTCAGTTAAGTGTCCGACTCCTGATTTCCACTCAGGTCATGATCTCGCGGTTTGTGGGCTCAAGCCCTGTGTCAGGTTCTGTGCTGACAGCGTGGGGCCTGCTTGGGATTCTCTCTGCCTCTCTCTCTTAAAATAAATAAGTAAATATTTAAAAAAATATATATCCTAGAAATCACAGCATGTAAGTTCACAGGGCTCCTACTCTTTTTTTTGGCTGCATAGTACTCCACTGTGTGGCCGTACTTCTGTTCATTCAGCCAGTCTGTTAAAGATGGGCATTGGGTGGTTTCCAGTGATTTCCTTTCCTGCTGCAAATATGCCTTAAAGAATCACCTTGTGCATATGTCTTTTTGTATCTGTGAACGTGCACTTTCTGGATAAATTCCTAGAAGTAGGATAGCTGGGTAAATGCATATGTTGTTTTGTTAGATAGTGCTAGCTTGCCCTCTGTAGGAGTTGTACCGGTTTGCACTTTGAGCACTGATTTTGCAACCTAGGTGGATCTTGCTAGAGGTGTTCTGAGCTGAGAGTTTCCCTGAGTCTGAGAGTCCTTGGTCCCATCAGTAAACACACTGCCTCAAGATCCTCTGGTCCTAGTGACATGGCAGAAAGGCAAGAGCAAAGGGGTCTCACTGATTCCATTCCAGTTCAACATTCTGAACGGTTCCAGAGATTTTTTTTTTTTTTTTTTTTTTAGTGTTTATTTTTTGAGAGAGAGAGAGAGAGAGAGAGAGAGAGAGAGAGAGAATGTGAGTGGGGGAGGGGTGGAGAGCGAGGGAGACACAGAATCCAAAGCAGGCTCCAGGCTCTGAGCTGTCAACACAGAGCCGGACGCGGGCCTCGAACCCACTAACAGTGAGATCATGACTTGAGCAGAAGTCGGACGTTTAACTGACTGAGCCACCCAGGTGCCCCATATGTGAATGGTCCCAGAGATTTCTGTACTTGGGAAACCAGAGCACAGAGAAGTGATGGGGCTGAAAACTTCAGCCAGAGAGGAGCTAGAGTGGAGAAGAAAGGAGGGATCCTTGGCCTTTGGTCGCCTAAGTCCTCACCTCCCTTTTCTCTCCTTTGGCCTCTGCACCATCCCACCCACCACTCCTCAACACAAATTGGTTCGAACCCCTCCTGTGTTGCTCCTGGGGAGCCCTTGGCTCTGGTCCTAACTTGATCCTGCCTGGTTTCCCTCTTGAACCCACATTCCTGTGGGCTGAACACAGAGAACTGGCTTCAGGTGGAGGCAGAATTCAAAAGTCTCTGTCATTTCTCTTTTAATATGTGCAGAGGAAATAAGTCAGTGGAACAAGACTGGCTCATACAAGGGAAAGAGGAAAGAGGAGACAAAGGGATGTTGGAAGAGGAAGCACCAAACATTCCACACAAGCCTTGGGGACTCCAGCCCGAGGGCCTGCTTCATTTCTATGACCCACTCTACAGAAAGGGGAAACGAGTGGGGAAAGGATATCATCCTGTCTGACCAAGTACCATTTGCGGATGATAGGAATGAACGCAAGTCCGAGGAGCAGGGAACCGGGCTGGGAAGAGTACTGTCTGAGGGCTAGGCTGGGGGAAAGACTTCAAAGGGCTGGAAGAATTCCTCCACCAAGGCAGTGAGGCCCAGGGTAGAGCATTTTTCTTCAAGGTCAAACCGAACACCTGGGTCAACCTAAGCCAAACACGACTCTTAGGTCCTGGGGAGCCAGAACGAACATCTTCCTTTCCTCCCTCCAAAGCTTCCTGGATCTGGAAGGCCCCACAAGGGCAGGGCTTATCCATGTCTTTGGGTGCTGGGTCCAAGACAGAGAACACAGGCAAAAAAGAGAAAAAGGGTCCATGAGGATTCCCGGGAGAAGCTAAAGGGTGGCAGTTTCCCGTGGAGGGTTGAGTTGCCGACAAGGGGCAGCTGAGTCAGAGCCAAGCAGCCCCCAGTGCCCCTCTTCCTCTGAAGACCCTCCAGCCAACGATGCTGGGGAAGAGTGAGGCTCTCCAGTTATCATGGCTCAGGGACCTCCACGCCCTCCTCCTCACCGCTTTCCGTCTTCCAGCACTCATACCTGGGGCAAACTAACTGGGCGTTCCCATTTTGACTTCTCTTCAGACACCCAAGATCACAGAAATCGGACAAATCTGACTCAGCCACGCCCTCCCACCATTACAGTGGGTGCGGGCTTTCCATCGTGCGGCGGGGAACTGAAGCCCACAGGGCAAGCTAGGCAATCGGTCCCAGGATCTCCCCAAATGTCACTTCCTTCTTTCACCAAACATTGCCCAAGCACCTTAGAACGTGCCAGCCACCGCGCTAGGTGCTGGGAGCCCCGGGGCTACGCCTGTGCCTCCGTCGACTTGCCCTTGAATCCGGCCAGGGACGCGGAGGAGGCAGCCGGACGGGGAGGGGACGGAGGCTGGGGGAGGCCGGGAGGCAGCAAACCTGAGCTCTGCGGCGGCTCGGAGCGCCTCCCGCGCAAAGTACTCGCAAGAGCGCGGAGCCGAGGGGGCGGGGCCGAGCTGCGGGAGGGGCCGCGACGGGGCGGGGCCGCCGGCAGCTTCGGGCCCCGGGGCAGCGGGTTTGGTGCGGCCAAGGCGGGAAGGGAGAGAAGGTGTCCCCCGCCGCCCCCGCCCCGCGACTCAAGGCCACAGCGGGTGGGGGGAGGGGTAGGCAGGCGCCTCGGTGTGCGCTAAATAGGGACCTGCTCCTCAGCGAGAAGCCCTCCCCGAGCCCACCAGAATCTGCCCCTAGTCAGAAAACTGCAAATAGGAAGGCCAACTGTTGGGAGGGTGGGATTATCGGCCCCCACCATGGAAGGGCGCGCGCGCGGGGGGGGGGGGGCGTTGGTGATTTCGAGGTTGTACCTCGGCAAGATGGTGGCAGGGAGGATAGGGCTCCCCAACAGGAGGAAAAAAAAAAAAAAAGGACTCCTCTCCTCCGCCCCCCTTGCCTACAGAACAAGGGCATGGATCTTGTCTTGGGTCCTCGGCCCCTGGGGAAGGCCTCATTCCCTTCTGGATCAGAAGACAAGGGTGCCCTTGGGGTGCAGTCAGATCAATCATCCAACGCCTCAAAATGAAAATTGAATCCTGTTGTTTCCTGGGCCTCCACTTAAGCTCTCCTCCAAGAGTCCTTTGCTTCCTTCTTCCCAGTTTCTAAGCTCCCACCTTTACCACCCCTCCAACCAAACCAGCCGGGGCAGAGGGCAGGTGCTTCCTCTCCCTCCCTACCCCAGACTGACCCCACTGATCTGTGGGGTCCAGGACCCACCTCCCGGAGCCCGCCCCCCATGCCACCACCCCTAGCCAACAGGGAACCAGGCTCACTAAGCCATCGGAGCCACCATCGCCTCCTGTCCTCCTCCTCCTCCACCTTCTCCCAGCCAGTCCGTCCGGACCCCTAGGCCCCTCTCCACGGCCTGTCCCTGCCTTGGATGACCCTCTCTTCCCTTTCTTCCAGAGAAAGAGGGCCCGGCGCTCAGGGGGCTGAAGCGGGGCTCGGTATAGGAAGGTCGAGAAGGGGCATCTCTGAGGAGGAGCTCCAGGAGGGAGAGGATCTGCAGCCTCCTGCCAGACACCCCACCCAGAGGAGGAGATGGCGCTGTAGCCTGGGATTCACTTCCCCTCCCCCGCCGCGTCAGTTGCGTGCCCGCGGTTTCTCCATCTGACATCCCCCCTACCAGGCCAGCCGGCGCCGACACCGCGTCTGCAAGTTGTTGTAAGTCCGGAAGGAATGCCCGGGGGAGGCGTCTCTGGCCAGCCGAGTGCCCACTCGCTCCCAGGATGCGCAGGCCACTCCCGCGTTCCCCCCTCCCGCCCCCGCTGCTGGAGAGGAGCGGTGGGTCCTTCGCAGACGTGAGGCGGGCCTCGCCTTGGGGAGGGTGCCAGCCGGCCTCCTCCACCCCAAGAGCCAGCCAAGTATGCGAAGGAGCGAGCGGGTTGCAGGAGAGCAGGAGCGACCAGCCCAGCCTTCATTTCCAGCTCTTCTGCAAGGGCGCAGTGGCCCAGGACGCTCAGGGACCCTCCCAAGGACGCCGGGGACCAACCCCCAGCCGCCCAACGCTCACCGGCCCCACAGGCACCGGCCTTGGATCTGCAAACTTTCCAACTTCACCCCCTGCTCTTTCCTCTCCTCCGGGACCCGAGATGTGTGGGGCGGTGCCCTCAGAGACACTCATACAGTTGGTTCTTGACGCTCGGCACACACTCAACAACAGCGGGGCGAGGGAACTCCCAGCTTTTTCCACAGCTAATTATAGACGTGAAAGTCTGAGGATGTTTTGCAAGCGGCAGAGAAACTGCTGAGGTTTCTCTACAAAGCTAAAGAAATTTAATTTGTGCACTCCCCTTTCCCATTCCCCTCCTTCTCGGACCTCCGCCCACCCCCCAGTGAGCCCCTCGGCCGGTCCCCACGGCAGCCCCTCCTTCCTGTTGAAGATTTCTTACTCGGTTCTTTCTTTTCTTTTCTTTTTTTTTTTTTTCCCATCTCTCTTTGGGGCTTCGGAGAAAGGGAACAGACGCGGAAAATATTTTTGCAACAGTTTTCCATTCTGCGTCTCATTCCCAAGCCAAGGGGGAGGGGGAGGGCAGGAACGGATGGGGGAAAATAAATGCTTTTTCCAAAAGCTCAGTTTGGGTGTGAAAAAGACAGTGCCTCCATTTCCTTACCCCCACAGCCCAGGAATGACAAAAACTAGGAAAAGAGAAAGAAATCACTTGTTTGATTATATGGTTTCTCAGAACGGAATCTAGGAAACACAGTATTTGACAAATCTGTGTGTGTGCGCGCGCGCACACACACACACACACACACACACACACACACTCCAAACCCAGTCGCAAGAAACATGCTAGGAAGAGGAAATTCAGGGAGTTTTTAGAAGCCATTGAGAGCAAAGAAAGAAACAAAGTTTGCAAATCGCGACTCAATTCATTCTCTGCAAGCCTACCTCTCTTTCTAGCAAAGATCCAGGCTTCTCCAAGCGGGACTCTCCCTCCGGGTTTCCATGGACGGGGTGGGGTGGGGGTGACCACCCACCGGTCTCCCCAGTGTGGCAACCACGCTAGAGATGCTGGCTTTGCTCTCTTGCCTTTCCAGCTACGGCCGGGGAGTGGGCTGGGTCTCCTCCCCCAGCGCTCCCAAAGGGAAGGACCTCTCAGGTTCCTGGAAGAAAATGGGTGCAGGGAAGCTGGACGGGTGTCTCCGGCCTAGCTCTCTTCGGAGAGATCGTTTCCCAGGAAGTTCGTGCTCCCCTCCTCAACCCCCAGCTTTGGACGGTCTCAACAGCAGAGCTTTCTTAAGAAAATGCTTGTCATGGCAACAGCTCCAGCCAACTCGGGCCAGACTCCGGCTCATCAGCTCTCCCGGAGCAGTGCGGGAGGAGAAGGGGGAGGAGCGAGAGCTGGAACGGAGGTGGGGCTTGGCTGGAGGCCAGACCATTACTCTACTGTTAAGGTGGCCCGATTTGGAGCCGCAGCTGCTTCCTGGTTTGTCTTAAGGGGGAATGGCGAAATGGAGGGGAGAAATCCTCTCTCCTCTCTCGGGTTTCCACCCCGCCCTTGATGTCACTTGTGGGAAGGAAAGTAAGGGTGGGGGGTTGGAGGTGGGAAGTGGATGTGGGTGGCGGTATTCAGCCGTTGCTGGGTGGAGGGAAAAAAGGAAGCCTCGGCTGGCAGTTGGCTTCCTGCAGCTCCTACCGGGCCTCTCAACCTCTTAACTCACTCAGACCCAGAACCCAGAAGCCCAAGGTGTCTTCGGAAATTGTGCCACCGGCCCCCCCCCCCCACTCCGAACCCTTGCAGAAAAGGGGCCTCCCTGGAGGAGAAGGAATCGCCTTGGGTGCACACAGGTACACAGCTTTGCTTACCCATAAATCTTAGCACACATCTCCTCACCCAGACTTCGCACACACAATCCTGGGTCATATTCTGCTCCCTCTTGCCTCTCTGCCGACCAGAGGCCCATCCACAGTGCATGATAACAGCTGTCCTCTTTTCAGCCCTGCTATGTGTGGGCTAAAGCACATGGCATTGTTTCCAATACTCCTGGCCATCTTGGAAGGTACTTATTGTCCTCATTTCAGAGTTGAGGAAATTGAGGCTCAGTGGCTGGACCAAGGTTACACACCTGATTAATGACAGAGCCAGGATGCAAAGCCAAGTCAGACTGACTTCAAAGCCCACGGACCTTCCCGCTCTTGTATCATGCTCCGACACACATTTCCATTTTAATTTGCACACACGCAGACATCCACGCACACTTATATGCAGCCTAGAAACTGTTAATCACACCTCCACAGCCACACCCCCACCAACATTGTGCAAGAGTACCACCTCTAGCTCTCGCCTGGATTTTGCTTGTGGCTTTCAAGTACAAACATGCACCATCAACTGGTTCACAGAACACATCTGTATTGACTGATATATTCCCACACCTACCTCAGCACACCCGTCATTTGTATTCATATGCTTGTGGAGGGCAGGTTGACATACACTTCACAGGTTTGAGTTGTACACTGTGTAGTGAAGAAGGTGACCTACCAGAGCTTCAGGGGTTGGGGAAGAAGCCTCTTAGATCCTAACCAGCCCCTCAGGCTGCACCTGTCCTGCTTTGCATCCTGTCCTCCCTGCCCCAGGATGAAGAACCGTTTGCACATGCAGAAACCGACTTGTGAATTACACTCCTAGGGTTTACTTTCCTCCTGGCCTTTACCATCCTCCCCAATTTCCTAACATTTGGGTCCTTCCCCCCGCTCCCCCCCTCTTTATTTTCCTATCCTACTGTTTCTCAGTAACCCATCTGCATCCTATTTCTGACCTTGGGAAAGTTAAACAGATCAAAGGAAGGACATATTTTTAGACTTGTTGCGCTGGGCTCAGCACTTAGAGCTCCCGAATGTGGTGCGGGAGACTGCCTGCCACCATGCCATCACCATCTATCTTGGGAACCAGGTCTAAGATAATCCCCTGCCTGTCCCGTGCCTCTCCTCTCCAGCCCAGCTGGTGGAACGTTGCAGGGGTGTGGAGGGGACTTTAGGGTCACCTTCTAATGGAAACCATCCATGGACTTCTTTTCCAAGTTTCACCCTCCTTGGCACTTAGAGGACACCAAGGGTGAGATGTGTCCTCTTTCACTCCCTGCCCCCCTCCCAACTTCTCTGGGCCCTCCCACCCCACTCCCCAGGGCATTTCCATGGAAGAAGCAGGGATAGAGACCATACCTTGTTACGGTTCAGAAAGTCCTACCAAAATGTCAGCTTCAGGAGCCCAGATCAATTTTGGGGGGAAGGCATGGGAAATGGGAGGAAAGGAATCAGCCGAACACAGCTTCAGATTTAATGCCTTGTCAGGCTCCCTGCTGGATTGCAATAACTTGACATTTTAAAGCCCAATGAGTGTCGGTCAGTCGCATCTTTATCATGAGAAAGCCGGTCTCCAGGATGGTGCTTTAAATGTATTAGAGTATATTTTAAGCTTCTCTGCAGTGGCTGTGCGTGGAAGCATTGCCTAACTGTTCAGTAAACTTGTCTTGGGGGAGTAACAATTTAGGCCAGATGTGTGGTCCCATTAAAGGAGAAGTCTACTTTGGCCGCCTGGCAAGTGGGGGCTGGAACATGCTGCCAGTTCGTAGCCAGTTAGTTAGTTTGAAAGGCAAGATCCTTTCTTCAAACTCCCTGGGTCCCAGGGAGACAGGCCCTGTTGGGGAGGTGCCACCAAAGAGGATCTTAGGTGTGTCCCACCTCTGGCTGGCTGGGATTCACGGGCAGACCGGGAACATGGCTTCCATGGTAGCCTTTAGGTAGATCCTCCCTTCTCTCAGAGCCTAGTGCTCCCCCTGCCCAGGTGGGGGCTGTGGGATAAGAGAAGAGGAACCTTCCACCCTATTCCAACCCCCCAGCCCTTGTGTAGGCAGGAGACAAGGATGTGAGAGGGTAGGTCAAGGTGGCTCTAGGGCAGCTGCAGCCTGGTGTCTACAGCTGAGCCAGCCACCGAAACCTGCATTTTCTGGAAACCAAGAAGCCTCGGTGCCTTGTTTCTTCCAGCAGCAGGCTTGAGGTCTATGACACTGGAGTTGCGCCCCTTCTCCCTACCATGGCAAGAGGGAGGGCACTGCCTCCAACACCAGAAGTTCCTGATTGGGCTGTTGTGTATGGCTAGCTGCCCTAGCCTCTGAATAGCCCCTTTCTCTTCTTATCCACACTGCCCCCTTGACCTTACACGTTCTCTGCTTCATTAGTTCCAGCCTGGCTTTCCTCAGCTAGGCCATGGCGTCTGCAGAGCAGGCCGGTTGTGGCAGGGAGGCCACCACTGTGGACCCTGTCCCCACTCCTCCTCTCACTTGAAGAAAATGCAGTCGACCTTGTCTCTCCCTTAGGTGCTGAACATAATATGCTCCTCTGGCCTCTTGCGAGCTTCCATCTTGAGGTCCCCAAATCACACTTGCTGTTTGCCCTCACCTCCCTGGAATGCAAGCTGCATCTCTCCCTTCTGGAAGCATCTGCTGTCTAGAACAGCAACCATCCTCCCCGCACCCAGACCCGCTTCTTTAAGACGCTCTTTCTCCTCACTGTTAACATGGGAACTGTCATTTTATTAGAGGTCCCACCACTACTTGACCCAAACTGAGCCAGCTACATCCTTTCCTGAGGTTCTTGAACCTAAGACCACAGAGAGGACAAGTCTTGATTCCCTCCAGCAGTGTGCATCGTGAGGAGTGAGGCTCTGGAATTATCAGCGGCCATGTTTCCTGCACATGAAAGAAGGTTGCCAGTGGGAAAGAATAAAGCTTACGTGGGGAGAGAGGCCAAGAGGAAAGGTGAAGAGAGGACTGGCAGCATCTGAGTCAACTGTATCTCATATCCTACTGTGCCCTCCCTGTTCCTACAAATGAGTTAGTTACATGACTCATTTATGCACGCATAAGCTACACTGAATTGGGTTTTTGTCCCTTGTATTAAGTAATATAGAAAGTAACGTAGGGGCACCGGGGTGGCTCAGTCGGTTAAGTGTCTGACTCTTGATTTCAGCTCAGGTCATGATCTCACGGTTGTAAGATCAAGCCCCAAGTGCGACTCTATGCTGGGTGTGGAACCTGCTTAGGATTCTTTCCCTTTCTGTCTTCTCTGCCCCTCCCGCACTTGCACACATGCTCTCCCTCTCTCTCTGTTAAAAAAAAAATTATATTATATATAAAATATTATAATATAATATATTATATTATAATATATATAATATATGCATACACGTATGTGTATATGTATATATTATATATTATATAATGTGTATATGTATATATATATACACACATATATACATATATATGTATATATATATACACATATATATACATATATATATGTATAATATATAATGTGTATATGTATATATTATATATATTATATATATATATAATATATATATAATGGAAGGAAAGTTATATAGAAACCTTTTGAGCTGGTATCTACCATTTAGGTACACTCATTTCAATGAATTTTATTTATTCATTCTACTCATTACTGAATATGTACTATTCAACTCAGTGTGTCTATTGCTTCAACATCTATTGGGTCCAGACAAGATATACAGAGATAATAAAGCTTATTGTTTAGTGGAGGAAAAAGATATATTCATAGCATAAGTAACCACAATGGAAGGTGTTATATTCTTTGAAACATATTTGTTGAGTGCTTACTATGTGCCAGGTAGTACTTATTAAAAAGTGAAGTTGGGGGAGCCCCTGGGTGGCTCAGTCGGTTTAAGTATCTGCCTTCGGCTCAGGTCAGGGGTTCTCTGCTGTCCACACAGAGCCTGCTTTAGATCCTCTGTCCTCCTCTCTTCCTGCTCCTCCCCTGTTCATGCTTTCTCTCTCTCTCTCTCTCTCCCAAAAATAAATAAATAAAAACTTCAAAAAATATCTAAAAAAATAAAAAATAAAAAGTGAAGTATGAAAATACAGTAGTCCCCCCTTATACATGGGGGATATGTTCCAAGACCCTTAGTGGATGCCTGAAATCATGGATAGTACTGAACCCTGTATACTCTATGTTTTTTCCTATATGTACCTACATATATACCCATGATAAAGTTTAATTTATACGTTAGGCACAGTAAGAGATTAACAGCAATAACTGATAACAAATCAGAACAATTATAACAATATACTGTAATAAAAGTGATATGAACATGGTCTCTCTCCCTCTCAAAATATCTTTGAAGAAATTTTTTGTTGTTGGGATGAGCACTGGGCATTGTATGTAAGCGATGAACCATGGGAATCTACCTCCAAAACCAAGAATACTACCGTATGTTAGCCAACTTGACAATAAATTATATTTTAAAAAGAAATACATGAATAAAATAAAATAAAATAGAAATTTTTTATGTTTATTTACTTTTGAGACAGAGAGAGAGAGAGAGAGAGACAGAGCACCAGTGGGGAGGGGCAGTGAGAGAGGGAGACACAAGGCCTCAGCAGGCTCCAGGCTCCGAGCTGTCAGCACAGAGCCCGATGTGGGGCTCCAACTCATGAACCCTGAGGTCATGGCCTGAACTGAAGTCGGACACTTAACCGACCTGAACCACCCAGGTGCCCCTCTTTCTCAAAATATCTTAATGTACTATATTTACTCTTCTTGTGTTGACATGAGATGATAAAATGTCTATGTGATGAGATGAAGTGAGATGATTGACGTAGGCCCCGTGACATGGCGTCCAGGCTGCTATTGACCTTACGGTACATCAGAAGAAGGATCATCTGCTTCCGGAGTGTGGTTGATTGTGGGTAGCTGAGATCGTGGGGAGGACAACTGTGGATGGGGTTGGTGGGGGAGGCTACCACACTTCCGTGGAAACTCCAGGGAGTGACTATTTCCGACAGGAATGTGAGAAGGCTCTAGAAAGGAGACGGTATCTGGAGGTACCTGAAAAACCTTGAAGAGTAAGCTGTAATCTGTTTTGGACGGGTGGGAGAGGTGAAGCTATGAGGGTAATGGCATGAGCAAGGGTACAGAGGTAGGAAGAATGGAGTGAAGGCTGGCAAGACCGTCTGGGGCTGGACTACTGAGGGCCCTGAGTGGCCTCTCCAGGTCTGCATCGAGCCCGCTCGCTGTGGCAACAGTGTGGAAGGTAGATTGGAAACCTAGGTGGCAGGCAGGGATGGTCCATGCCCAGGGCAATTCTGGGCAGTTTCATATAACATAGTTTTTTTTTTTTTTTTTTTTTTTTAATTTTTTTTTTTTCAACGTTTATTTATTTTTTTGGGGACAGAGAGAGACAGAGCATGAACGGGGGAGGGGCAGAGAGAGAGGGAGACACAGAATCGGAAACAGGCTCCAGGCTCTGAGCCATCAGCCCAGAGCCCGACGCGGGGCTCGAACTCATGGACCGCGAGATCGTGACCTGGCTGAAGTCGGACGCTTAACCGACTGCGCCACCCAGGCGCCCCGATATAACATAGTTTTATATGACACTGTCCCTGTGTTCTAGAAGCATCTGATCGAGTTGTGGAAACACATAAACTAGATAACAACAAAACACTGTGTGATCATGTCTAAAAGTTGGATCTAGGTGAAAAATCCATGGAAAGTCTAGTGGAGAAGCTGAAGATGGGCTGGGAGCCTTTGGGGGATAGCTTCTTACAGTTGGTGGGGCTCCAGCTGGACTTTGAAATTCTTCTCAGTGTCTCTCTTCCCACTCCCCTGCGGAGGAGTCTGGTGATAGCTGAAGGCAGGCAGTATCTGTCCCATGCCCTTAGTCCTTGTCATACATAACCCAGGGCAAGGGGAGGAAACCGGATCCAGGAAGACAGAGTTTGGGAAACTAATGTAGCTCCAGGTTGGGCCTAAAGGCTTGGGGACAAAGCTGCCCCTTTAGGGACTGGGAGTAAGAGGGCCAGGCAGATATATCAAGACAGAAGGCCATAATATCGGCCTGGGCCAAGATGACAGGAGATAAAAGGAGGCTGCAGCTAGGTATGAAGACAGCCAAGGTTCATCTCCCAACATAGTGTAATCAAACAGCTAACTCTCAGGTCTGTGGTGAGGGTTGCTTCTGGAACCAGATAGGGAGGACTCTGCCCCTGGAAGGCAATGGTGACTTCAGCTGGGAGGGTCCGAGGGAGACAAAGGATGGACAGTTCCGGCTGTATTTTTATGAGAGAGGAGCAAATCTCAGCAGCTGTCTCAGCAGCAAGCCGGCCCATTTTTCCACTGCAGGAACCTTGCTGGGTCCTCCACGGGAGGCCTGGCTCCCAGCTCACCCCCTTGCTGGGTGTGGGTGGTCATCTACTCTTGACAAGCAGCAATTTCATTTTTCCCACTTCCTGCAATTCCTGGGGAGAGGACTGGATGGGACAGCCTTTACTGAGCTCATTAGAAAGCGGGGTGTCTGAATCTGCAAGGGGGTGATGCAGAATTAAATCACAGCCCTCTTTCTTTGCTGGCTTAGAGGAGCTGGACTCAGAGGATCGCAGATCTCTGTCACCACAGAGGTCTTTGTGGCTCGACCTTTGTTGGTTGGGGTTTTGGTGTTTTGTTGTGTTGACGGTTTCGTGCTCTGATTCTGGCAATAACGAGGTTTGGTGGGGGGTGCTAAGAGCTCCATTTTACTCTGCGATCTCGGGCAGAGCAGTGTTGATGACGGGGAAGGCACTCGAGCTGGGCAGTCGGAGTGTGTTTGCAGAGGGAAAACCTGTCTGTTGGACCATATGCTCCTGGGAAATGAACGAGTGCAGAATCCGATGTGGGAAAGCCAGAGTCCACGGAGGTGAGGTCCAGGAGCATCTTTTGAATGCAGGGCCTTTGATGATATGTGGTTCCAGTTCTCTTCTGGTTCAGTTGGTTCGGAAGCTGCAGTGGTTTGGTTTTAATTTCGCCTTGAACTCAGTAACCAGGTGTTTGTTGTTGTTTTTTTTGAAACTCAAGTCTGGTTCGTGATTTGTCTTTCTAACGAAATCTGTGTCTCTCATTTGTTTCCATGTACAGCAAATTAGTGTCCGGCAAGGGATCACACAATTCATTTGGAAGGAACAGAACAGAGGTCCTCTGGTGGCAGGCCCAGGGCTTTTCTCCCCTACTTTGAGCTGATGGGCTTTCTCACCCTACGGAAACTCAGGCCGATTCCTCAGGCTGCAGGATCCATAGACTGGGAGGGGGTTGGGGAGACCTGTGGGAGCAGCCTTGCTGGGAGGGGCTGCGGGGAAGAAGAGACATCAGTGGCATCTGCCTCCATTCCAGGAATTGAATTCTAGCCCTCCTGGTTTATTCTCAAGCTGAGACTGGATTCTGGATTCCAGAAATTCCCCTTCCCTCACCTTCTCACCCAGTGAAGACCGCGGGAGGTAGGCCCTTACAGAAACCTAGAGTGGAATTTGCTTTGTGGCACAGGTGAGGGCCCTTTCCCCTGGCATCTAGCATTTTCAGTCTCTCCCATTATTTAAGCAGCTCCTTAGCCACCCCCCCCCCCACCCCCATGTTCGAGACTCCTAGAACCGAGGCTTCCCACTGGGGCCCGGGCAAGTGCTTGAGTTGGGCATTTACCTTTCAGTCATTCATTCAACTACCATTTATTGATCTCTATTATGTGCCAAACAATGGGTGAGCCACTTCTCTTGCATTATCTCCTTTTATTCTGGCCACCCTAAGAGGCCAGTGTCCTTACGCTGATTTCGTGGGAAATGACGCCCAGAAAGGCCTGATGACCAGTAAGTCACAAAGCCAGGGGCCAGCTCCCTTCACTCTGCCTCTGCCTCACCCCTCCGTGCTACTTGAAAAGAAAGAAAAGACAAAGAGAGGGGGCGGTATCCAGGCCCAACCCAGAGGCAGGAGCAGGGAGGAGAGATTTTAAATGTCTGGCTCCTCTGTGTGTCCTTCTCAGTTTAACAGCTTCCAGAAGGCAGGAACTAAGGATGGCAGAACCGTCCCCGCCCCCTGCAAAGGCTCTTAGCAGAGGAAGAAGGAGGAGGGAAGGGGATAATTATTTTCTGTATTTAACCTGGGAAGTAGGAAGGGGTGAAGAGAGGAGAGCGGGGGGGGGGGGGGGGGGGGGAATGGAGGGGCAGACCCAAATGTGAAGGGAAGGGTCCTGAGAACCCTTCCCTCTGGAGAAGTTGGTGCCCTCTGCTCCGGGGAAGTCACTCTGTCTGTCTCAAAGCAGAGTGGCGTATGACTCAACAGGTAGAGAACGCTCTTCTTTAAAATCCCCCTGGGAAGGCTGCTGCCTTCTTCGGTTACACACTCCTGCTTTTATCTGTAAGGAGCGAGCAGATTCTTCAGAAGGTCTAACCGGAGCCCTTCTTATCGAAAATTCTTGAGGCGCCTGGGTGGCGCAGTCGGTTAAGCGTCCGACTTCAGCCAGGTCACGATCTCGCGGTCCTTGAGTTCGAGCCCCGCGTCGGGCTCTGGGCTGATGGCTCAGAGCCTGGAGCCTGTTTCCGATTCTGTGTCTCCCTCTCTCTGCCCCTCCCCCGTTCATGCTCTGTCTCTCTCTGTCCCAAAAATAAATAAACGTTGAAAAAAAATTCTGACAGGCACCCACCAGAAGCAGAAAGAGGACAGTAACTGAGATGTGGGACACTTGGGGACTTTTGCTGAGTCTTCCCCAGCACCTCGCTCCACACTGACAGCTGTGGCCAAGGGTTCTACCTTAGAGGCACCTTTGTCGACTGGAACTCAGGGTGTGGATGATGGGGGAAGGGGACCCGCCAAGGGGAGGTTAAGAGGGATTGTTTCAACTGGTTGTTGCAATCTGGCTTCATTTATCTTCTCCGTTTTTTTCCGGGATTTGGTGTTTGGGGCGGGGCGAAAGTGTGTAGGCAAGAAAAGTTGTTGCTTTTTGCGTTGAATGGAGGAGTGTAGCTTCTCTGACCGATGCTAGTGGCCAGCATTCTTTTTTTTTTTTTTTTGTAAGTTTAATATTTATTTATTTTTCAGAGACAGAGCGCCAGTGGGGGAGGGACAGAGAGAGAGGGAGACACAGACCCCGAAGCAGGTTCCAGGCTCTGAGCTGTCAGCACAGAGCCTGACCGCGGGGCTTGAACTCACAGACCGCGAGTTTGTGACCTGAGCCGATGTCGGACGCTTAACTGACTGAGCCACCCAGGTGCCCCGCCAGCGTTCTCTTTATGGTTTGCTGAGTGGCCTTTTGCAAAGTGGTCAACCTCTGAAGGCTTCTGCGGGCTCCCCACATCTTCAGCCCAGGAGCCAGATGCCTTTCCTATTGTGGTGTAAAATCTGGCTGGTTAATTGGAGGGGAAGGAGAACAGGAGCACCTTGAGCCAAGATCCTTGGGGTAAGTTAGAAATAGCCAGATTCTTAAAGGATCCTCTCCCCTGATAAGAAGGGACCTCTAGAGGTCATCTGGTTCTTCCCTTCCATGTTCTAGGCAAGATGGCCTTTGTTACCATCCACACCGTAGCTGATTCTGGATCAGGAGAAAAAGGTGATTGCACGCTCCACCCCAGCAAGCCGCCCCTCCCCATCTCTGTGAGGACCCGGCTTCCATGCCCACACTTTCCACTGAAGGTGGAGTCTGCCTCAACCTCTATAGTGCATCCCGCTTTCAGGACTGTAGGACATCGTTCACCACAAGAGGTCTTAGTGCCCAATCTGTCATCACCCTGGAATCACAGGCATCGGACCATAACTTCTGCTGGGTAACTACCCCCGTGCGGTCGATGCGCTATCCTCTCCATGTGACAATGAGCTCAACAATAACCAACGTTTGGCTTCTTATGTGATAAAGGCTGAGAAACAATGGTTGCAAAATAACTGTTGCTCCGATCTGTTTGCTCAGCAGTCCCTTGAGACTCAGCTCGAGTGTCACCTCCTCCAAGGAGCCTTCCCTGAGTTCCCTCTCCCAAACCCAGGTTAGATGCCCCTTGGGGTTTCCCAAGTGTTCAGAGCTGACCTCTGTTAAGGTGCTTACTGTGTACTACAATGACTCTCCATGGATGTGCTCCTTCCCTCTAGACTCCAGGCCCTTTGAGGGCAAGAGCATCTTACTCAATTTTGTATTTCCGGTAGCTGGCATGGTACCTGGCATAACAGGTGCCCAATAATTATGAGAGCAAGAACGAATCAACAGTTGAACGACTTCATGAGTAGATGTAAACTGTGGTTGATGCTGGAGGTTTTGGAGTTCGTCACAAGGAAGAACATCCTACCTAGTGGAGTTCTAGAGACAAGGAAGCCAAGAAATCCATTACCTGGAGGTTTTTAAGAAGGAACGACATGCCATCTGCCTGATCTGAGCTAATCCTGGGTTTAACCAAGCCTGGGGACAACGCTATGGGTCTCTGATATCATTGGGAGATACTAAGATACTAAGCAAGAAAGTGAAGAGTAGGGTCAATGTCTCTCCCTCTAAGAACTCAGCCTCTTCCCTCAGCTGTTTCTGAGGCTGCCTGAGGCAAAACAAATGTCAAAATCTTAAAAAAAAACCTTTGAAATAGGAAATCTTGGGTGGAGTCTCTACTTATCATTGATAATATACTTTCTGAAGTTCCAGATACTATGATAAAGGTTTTAGTTATGCTGTTGTATTTGAGCTATGACAATTTGAGGGATTAGTATCATTATCCTCATTTTATAGAAGAGGAAACAGAAGGCCAGAGAGGCTTAGTAACCTACCCAAGGTCACATAGCTAGAAAATAGCACTACTAGGTTTCAAACCTAGTTTCCTCACTCTAGAGCCTGTATTTTCTCTTCCAAAACCTAGAGTTCATGGCTCCTGGACCTCCCCCTTTTTTCCATCCCTACTCCCTAGGTCCACTTTCCCTCTCTTAATACAGAGGATGGACTCAACCTGTGAGCTAACTAAACAGCTTCCCTGACTTAGGGAAACTGGGATTTTCCGAGTCATTTCTGCCTCTTTTAGACACCAAGGAAAAATGACATTTTTGCTAAACATTCTTCACTTTTCTTGAACTCCGTTTTCCTAAATGCCTTGGAGGCAGTTCAAGTCAAATGGTCTGACCTCATGTTTTAAGACTGTATTTTGAGACTGAGGACAAAGGTGGATAAGACTGCCTTTAGCTCTTGGGGGAGTCTGGCAGTATGGTAGAAATTCCTCATGTCATGTACCTGCTTAAATGCTTCCCCTAACCCTGACGCATATTTACGTGGTTAATTTGCTGTCCTCCTATCAGGAAGCTTAACTCACTGATCCAAGATGGGGTCGGAGGTGGATATTTTTTGCTTTGTCTGCTTCTGGTAACAGCACTTTGACTTTTATTTGAAAAAGTACTGCCCCTCCACCCTCCGATCTTGTAGTGTGGGAGCAGATGATCCCACACCTGACTCTAGGAGTGGGGATGTAAACCCGAACTGGGCAGTAAGACTCAAATCTGGGACTTTGGTCAAAATTCCTTCCAGTAGAATGAAAGCTAGTAGGGTTAACACCTGGGGTTCCTGGGACCACCTTGCCAATGTCTGCCGGAAAGTGGAGCCAATGTAGACGAAAGTCTAACTATAAGTTGGAGAGAAATCGGTCTTGACCATGCTGAGAGCTCTGTATGAAGCCAGCCTGATATATTCACAGATTTAGCTCAAGCCGGGGACAGTTGTGCTTCTTTTCATTGCAATGAAAAAAAAAAAAATCCTGACTAATTTTGGACTTGAGACCCATACTCATTAAAATATGTATATTGTTTCTTTCCACTAGTCCCAGGGAACAAGAGTGAATTTCTCCTCCTCCCCACCTCTCCTGTTATACACTGACCATTTTTTACTTCCTTGCCCCTTCTGAGTTGTCCCTGGAGTTTGGTTTAACCTGATTTCATCAGGAAAAGCATGGTGGAATGTGTCAATGATGGAGGAAGGTCAAGCCTTCAGGCAGTATTGTCCTGATAGGACAGGCAAGGCCATGGGGATTCAGAGGCAAAGCAGCCTGCCTTAGGAGCCCTCCTTTTGAGGTGACCCCAGCCTGCATTGAATCCCAGGAACAGCCCTAAGGATGTTAGGTTGCCAGGGTTAGGTAGGGGAGTGGCAGCTGGTCAGTAGACAATCGTACATCCTCCTGAGAAGTTGTTCACCCTGTACCTTCTCGTTCCCAAGACCGAACGACTATCTTCTTTGCCTCGAGACCCTGGGACACCTGGAGGCCTTGCTCCCCTCCTTTTCAATCCAAGGCTCCTCCCGTTCAGAGAATCAGCGGGGGGAGATTTTACCCACAAGCGCAAAGGGACTTCAGCCGGTGTTGTCATCAAATCTCAAGGCCACATCTTAGGTCACAGATTTCTCTACCTGTCAGGTAAGATATTGCTATAATGCATGAAGCCAAGAGGACCCTGCTCTTTGGTGTATTTCAGCGCAATGTGCCAGTCGCTCCTGTTTGCTCCCTCCCTCTCTTCCCTGGCACCTGCACCCATCTTGGCTTCTGGCCAGCCCCAGTTTTTGAATTACCACTGGGAGAAGCAGGACTTGTATTAATGACCTCCACAGTATTCTTCCCCTCTGGCCTCCTCTTCTTCATGTGGAGATTCTGTGCTTAGATGAGAGGAAGAACATCCTATCCCAACTAGCAAATGCCTGAGGGAGGCAAGCTGAAGAATGTTCCAACCTAGGATTAATGAGGCAGCCCCGCCTGCCGGGCTCCTGTGTCCCCTCTGAGAGCCCCTTCCAATCCGACAGGGGACCAGTGCTTTTTCAGTCTTTCGCTTCATTCTGGCCCAGTCCACAGTGCCTCCCCAAGGCTGGATGCCCCCTTGGCCGGGCTCCTTCTGCATTTGAACTGTTCTCCCAGTGGCCACCACTTCTCATAGGCTCCAGACAATTGGCTGTCTGTCTGCTATGCCCTATTAAGCTGATTAGATCCCCGGCACCAACTTCTTTCATGTTAGCATAGGGGAACGTGTTCGCTTGGACTGTATTCGTAGCCTGTCTGAAGTTTTCCCCAGCCTACCCCCTACAGCAGCACCTCTGCTGCCATCTCAGTCTGGTTCTATCTGGTTATTTCTTTTCCTACGTGGCCCCCGTCACTCTGAACTAGATCACTATCGCAGAATGCAGTAAGGTGAAGGGGGGAAAGGCTCTGGACCCCTCTGCAGGGCACATGCCTTTGTTCCGGCTGCGTGGTGGGAGGCCCATGCACACTCACTCATCCATCCCTGATTGACCAGCAGCACAGAGCAGCAAGGGTGGCCTGGACTCTGAGAGCCACGGATAGCTTGAACCCCACACACTGATCTCAGCAACCTAATGCTCTAAGCTCAGCTCATTCACTCATTCAAAACAGCATTAGTGTTAGGTGTGTGCCTAGCTTTGTCGTAGCCACAGGAAGAGTTATGGAAGGCTGTGGTGTCAGGGTTGATGCAGGCCCTGACTCTTTCGAAAGTCTGGACTCGGTCATCTGGCCTCCCAGGGGATGGCTGAAACCGAGGCAGGAAGGCCAGAGCTTTGGGGGATCTCCCCTCCAAAGAGTGTCAGAGTTGAGGTCAGTCTAATCGAAGCCAAGGGCTCTTGCCAGGGGCAGTGGAAGACGAAGAAAGAACGGGGCCTTTCCCCCCCCCCCCCCCCCCCCCCCCCCCCCCCCCCCCGCCAACTTTGGGTAAATCAAGAACTCGGCTATCAAAATAAGTCATGTGTATTGCTAAACCCCTCTACACACATGAACTCATTTAATTCCCAAACAAGGCGATGCAGTCAGCGTTTAGATCATCCCCATTTTTGAAGATAAAGAAACTGAGCCTCAGAGAGTGTAAGGTCTCAGAACTGGGTCAGGATTCGAAATACTTGGTGCCCACCCCACCCCACACTGTCACTGGGCCCTCTTTCCTGTGGGTCCTGGTGACTCACACTCTTGCTTGGCAGACATTGTGGTTTTTGATAACTCGGTAAATGAAGTCATCTTCACGCTGCTGCTTGTGCTTGTGCTGTGCCCACTGGCCCCTTGTCCCTGTGCTCCTCGGGCTCCTGGCTGCCGGGCTGGAGCTCTGCAGCCAATGGTGCTGTTTTATTATTATTATTATAGTCTTCTTTGAAAGAATTTGGACCGGGTTCCCCAGGAGCTGTGCCAAGGCCATTTAAATGACATGCTCGGTTATCCGAGGAGTCTTTCTTGTATATCAAGGACCAGTGTTCTTATCTCAGGGTGAGTTTCCTGCCTTCCTGGAGCCTCCGATGCTCGCAGTACTTGGGGTAGACTTGCATCTTTCCATTGGGAGCCTTAAGCTTGGTATGTCAGCAGCCTGATTATCATCCCAAAGCCCTTTACCTTCTTCTCCAGTCCTCCTAGCCCTTAAGAATATGACGCCTTGGTTGTCAGTGTCAGTCTCCCAGAATCCCCAGGGTGAGCGTGCAGGTAGGAGCACGCTGTGTCCCTTGCCGGGGAAGATGTGGAGGGAAGTCATAGCAAGGAAAGCTGAAGGAGGCTAACGTAGACTGAATAACTTCTTTTTTTTTTTTAATTTTTTTAAATGTTTATTTCTTTTTGAGAGAGACAGAGACAGAATGGGAGTGGGTTAGGGGCAGCGAGAGAGGGAGACACAGAATCCGAAGCAGGCTCCAGGCTCCGAGCTGTCCGCACAGAGCCCGACGCGGGGCTCGAACGCACGGACCGCGAGATCGTGACCTGAGCCGGAGTCTCAGGACTCCGGACTGAGCCACCCAGGTGCCTCTTCTTTTTTTATTTTAAGTTTCTTTATTTGTTTTGAGAGAGAGAGAGAGAGAGAGAGCGTGTGAGCAGGGGAGGGGCAGAGAGAGAGAGAGGGAGGGAGAAAAATCCCAAACTCAATCCCATGAACTGTGAGATCATGACCTGAGCCGAAAACGAGTCAGACACGTAACTGACCGAGCCCCCCAGGCGCCCCTGTACCGAATAACTTCTCTGACCTAGGGCACGGTGCCTCCACACATTGTAAGGTTTTATCACAGCAGAACAGCAGTGCTCTTGGCCTCATTTTGCCCTTGAGGAGACAGACAGAGGTTGGAGCAACCTACCCATCGAGGGCAGAGCCAGGCTTCTCTTGACCCCGAAGTGGTTTTAACCCTTGTGTCACACTGCGTCGCCCTTGAACTGTATCCATTAGACGCCGGGGAATGACCGACGGTGCCGAGCAGGAAACTGAGATGCTAAAGGAGGGTTTTCGAAGATTCATCTGACAGCAGTGGGTGGGCTTGGCGGGGGAGAGAGGCAAAGCCAGACGAGTGGGGTGGGGACGAGTTTGGAGGTTACTTCAACAGTACCACCCTGAAGCCCCTCCAGGGGGGTGGCAGGAGCAGAAATGAGGGACAGTTGCAAGGGACACCGAGCTCCTGGCAGCCAAGTCGTCCCAGATGTGAGGAGGACACCCTTCCTTCTCTCTGATCATTTGGGGTCCCGCTGGCTGTTGGTGGCCGGTGCCACGGGTGACACCCAGGTGTCGCTTCTGCTCAGGTGAGTTCATCCGGGAGCAGAGGAGCACAGAGATGATGCCTTGCTCTGCCCCCCCCGGCAGGGCTGGTTGGGAGCCCTTCCTGGGCAAGGCCTACGCCTTTGAAAGGTCTGTTTATCCAGCGCGGAAGACGGAGTCATGTGTGCTCAATAAACCGTAATTGGCGGTGGTGAGCTCACAGCGTCTCTAAAAGAGAGAGTGAGCAACCGTCATTTACGAGCAAACTCCTCTCCTCAGCTGGAGGAAGGAGATGCGCCTAATGACTCTTTCCTTACTGATGGGGAAACCAAGGCTGAGAGGCCCCACGGCTTTCCCACGGTGGCCTGGAGAGCCAGAGGGCAGGGCTGGCGTTCAGATGCGCAGTCTCCGTCTTTGACCTGGAGTCCCGTCGCTTGCCCCAGCTCTCCTCTCTTTGGTGCCCGAGAAACAAGGGGAATTAATGACCAGCCTTCCCTCAAGCATGGTAGTTTACCGTTCACAAAACAGCTTCCGGCCCATGATTGCATTTGACCCTCACAGCAACTGGGTATTATTATGTTCCCTTTGCAGATGGAGAAACTGAGGCTCGAAGAATCTAAGGCTGTGCCCGTTCCTCTGTGAGCGATAGAGCTGGGATTCAGAATGAGGTTTTCCGACTCCAAGTCCTCGCCTCTTCCCAGGAGCCACGGGAATAAGGAAGCAAATGGAAAACAGAACAGCAAAGAGGAGAGAGAAAGGGGTCAGTGGTGGGGGGGGGAGGGAGGGTGGCAGATACAGCTTAGCTGGCAGGGGCCTTCGGATTAAACATAGTAAAAGCTTCTCGACATTAAAGACTGTTCACTCCAGGCGTGAGCTACTTGCGGGAATCGGTTTATCCGCCTGAGGAGTGAGTGTGGTTCTTCCTAGAGGGAGATGGAGGGAAGAGGTGACTTCTGGAAAGTCTCCTTGCTTCCCACCCACGCATCTTGTGAGGAAAGAAGCAAGAGGAACAGGAAATGAATGTCAACAGCTGTCTTGTAGTGCGGAGTGAGAGAGTGTTTGCATGGATGCCCGGATGGGGGAACTGCGCATCTACTCAGGTAACACCCTCCCTATCCCATGGTCCGTTGACAACTCTCTCCTCCCCTGTCCTTTAACACATCATTATCTCATTGATGGCCATTGGTGGCCATCCCATTATCTCATGACAAATGGCCATCCCAGCCCAAGAGGAAACCATAGGTGTAGCTTAAGAAGCTGGGAAGTAACTTCCTTTGTCCCAGAGGGTTGAGGAATGGATGGAATGGAATGTCTCTTCCCACCTGTCCCCTGGTTGGCTTGAAGTCTCTCAAGCCCTGCTCTGGATGAAGAGTCAGGACTCCTGGGTCCCAAGCCCGGGGGGAACAGCCATCCTCCCACGGGGGGTAGATATGGCTTTTGTGGTTGGGTTTAGAAAAGTAAAGAACCTAGAAGGGCGCAAGAGACCAAGAAGTCTACTGACTTGGGTTCCCTTTACCTGCTTCTTCTTTGCCCACCTTTCAGAGAAACATGGCAGCGGGAGCCCCGTGAAGCTGGTGAGAGGTAAGGCCAAAGGGTTGGAGATGGTCCACATCAGGCTGTTTCTTGACTCCGTGCTCAGCCTCAACCACCACTTCTCACCACTTGAACCAGTAAGTCTGGCCCACAGGCCACAGGGGGGTCTTGGCATAGAGAACTCAGAGGACTGGGTATTCCCACCCTGTGTTCTGGGTCTGCCCAAGGTATAACACAGCATCTGTAGATCGTAGACACTCACTAGATATCTGATGAAGGAGTGAGTGAAATAATTCGCTGTGATCTTGAGCAGATTATTTCCCCTTTCTAGGTCTTAGTTTCCACACCTGTAAAATGGGGATTATAATTCTGACCCTGTCCATCCTTCCAAACCATCCTCCCACCCTTAGGAGCAAATGAACAGATGGACGTGAATGTTGTTTATACGCCGCAGGTTTTGGGGCCACACCAGGGATGAGACAGCAGTTGGCATTTGAGCCGCCTCCACTCTGCTGCTTTTGTGCACCTGCTGTATGCGAACCGGGTCGCCGCTCACCTACCCCGCTATACTCCACACCTGGTGGACCCTGTTATGCTCCCCCTTGAAATGTGGCTGTCCCATGTCTTCTGCCTTCGGGGATCCATGCCCTACGTTAACCTACCAGGGATACCTTCTGCCTTCTTGAATGCCTAATATGTGCCAAGCATTTAGAACATGATCTCCTTCGATTCTCACGTGAGTCCTCTGTGGGACTCACACGAGCGAAGGGAACTATCCAAGGGGGCTCAGCATTGAGTGGCAGAACCGAATTGTATCCAGGTCTCTGTCTGATCCTGCTGCAGGGGGGCGGGGAGAGGGGGCTCTGACCTTCTGGTTGTGCTTCCTGGTGGTTGATAGCCTGTGGGGGGCGGGCACTCACTGCAGCAGAAGAGAACACAACAGTTAGAGATGACAGACCTGCGTTCAAGTTCAAGCTTTAGCGCATACTAAACTGGGCGTCCTCAAGCAAGCTATGTCCTATGTCACCGTATTAGCTCTCTCTCCTGATCTTGTAATTGTGAGGATCAAAAGCAGGGGTGTGGGGGCGCCTGGGTGGCGCAGTCAGTTAAGCGTCCGACTTCAGCCAGGTCACGATCTCGCGGTCCGCAAGTTCGAGCCCCGCGTCGGGCTCTGGGCTGATGGCTCAGAGCCTGGAGCCTGTTTCCGATTCTGTGTCTCCCTCTCTCTCTGCCCCTCCCCCGTTCATGCTCTGTCTCTCTCTGTCCCAAAAATAAATAAACGTTAAAAAAAAAAAATTAAAAAAAAAAAAAAAAAAGCAGGGGTGTGTTCAAACCACGTAGTTAGCGGGAAAGTGTCCCTCAGATATCGATAGGATTTTTACAGATCTTCTAAATGTGTTGGTGTCACAGAAAGAAATGGCTGTAGTGGGGGGATTTCAGAGTCCGTAGCACGCTGGTGTCATACTGTGGGGAAAGGTATCTTTTAAAGTTCCTCAGATCGGGGCACCTGGGTGGCTCAGTCGGTTAAGTGTCCAACTTCGGCTCAGGTCATGATCTCACAGTTGATGGGTTTGAGCCCTGCGTCGGGCACTGTGCTGACAGCTCAGAGCCTAGAGCCTGCTTCAGATTCTGTGTCTCCTCTCTCTGTCCTCCCTCCGCTTGTGTTCTCTCTCTCTCTCTCAAAAATAAATAAACATTAAAAAAAAAAAAATAAGGTTCCTCAGGTCACATTAGGAGAACAACTCTTTGGTCCACCTTTTGTTAGGAAGGGCTCTGTCCTCAGTCTCCCCAAGGTCCTAACCTAGGACAGAATCCTAACCTGTGCTGGAGCCTGAGCGCAGATCCACTCTGTAAATGAATCTGCACTTCCTTTCTCCCTTGATGAGCTGGCCCACCTCTGGGGAGAGCACCCCAGTACTTGAAGGTTCCCTCCCTGCCTCCATTCCTTGCCCTCCCCCCCTCCCCCCCCCCCCCCCCCCCCCCCCCCGGCCCCGGGGGCCTGATGCTGGAAAAAGAAACAGCTCAGTTATAAACTCATCCCAGCTGGGCCTCTTCATGGAAACACTGACAGACCCTTCAAGACTAGCTGCCAGCCCAGTGTGCCTTTCCAACCCCCTGGCTCTGAGCTAAATATAGTGGTAGGAGGGAAGGTGGGGTGGGTTTGCGGGGTGGGGAGGGACTCAGGAGAGGGAGGGAGAGAGCATGGAGGAGAATGGGAAGGGAAGGGTGGAGGGAGAAAGAAAGGAGGCAGCGATCACTTAGGGAGAGAGACAAAGAAAGAGAAGGGAAGGTGGAACAGAAGTTGAAGAGGTGGGGAGGAAGAGGCAGGAGTTGCAGGGAAGGAGATGGAGACCTCCCCAGCTCTGTTTGGGTGAAAGGCGTGAGCGTGGGGGGTGGTTTGGGGGTGGTGGTGCACAGGGTGACACACAGGGGGCTCCAGGCTGGCGCCCGGCCCACATACCCCAACCCTCGGCGACTGCTTACCTGCTGCAGCGATTAGAACAGAGGCAGCCGCCTCTCTGCATCCCTGCCTGCCGCTTCCCCACATCCTCATCCGGAGCCAGGCCTGCCATTAGCTGAACCCCAGGGCAGCACTTCAGGCAGCTTAGGGTCCCTCGGGTCTGCCGGTGGCCTTGGGTGGGTGGGGGGAGCACTTCCTGGTAATGGAGGTGGCTGGTGCCCTCTGAGTGGGTTTCCAGCACGGTTGAGCGAGAGGGTGCAGCCTCAGACACTCTGGGGAGAAATCTGCTTCCGGGCTCCCGACACCCGCCTGGCCTTGGCCGTGGGGGTAACAGGCAGGTTGAAGCGCTGACTTGGAACCCAATCAGGAGGGTCTGACCCAGCTGAGCAGAACCAGACCAGGCTGGCAGGGTGAGTGGGGGGTGGGGGGGGTGGCGGTGGGGGTGCTGAAGCCCCAGCACAGGGGAGCGGAGGCAGGAACTGGGGGGCTATCAGAGAGGTGTGGGAAACTCACTGCACTTTGGTCTAAAGTCCAAAACCATGCTCACATCAGATGCAACTAGGTTTGCTTTCCCATCAAGTCCTTTGGAGTCTATCGCTCTGACCCCTTGGGATGTGGAGTGAGGCTCTGATCAGGGCCCCTGGCTCCCTGGGGCAAAAGGTGGATTTGGGGTGTGTGTGGGGGGGGGAAGGGTGGGCAGGATTTGCTGCTCTAAGTGAGCAGCGCTTAGTAGCTGCTCAGTAAACATTTGGGGGCGGTGGTGTGGGGCAGGCATATTGAAAGCCTCAGGGGAAGCAGGCAACAAACTCGCCCCTCTTCCTCATGCCAGTCCCTTCTCACAGATTCTGGGAGGCAGAAAGGGGTAAGGGAAGAGGGGGAAAGAGGCAAGAGGCGAGGGGGAAAGAGGAAGAGGGGGAAAGAGGAAAGAGGCAAGAAGCTGCTCGTGCCAGCAGGAGAGCACAGGAGGAGATAGATAAACGAGCCTTGTCACCCTTCTCCCAGGCTCCACGAGAGCGAGAGCGGAACAGTTCCTGTCCCCCTAGGGAAGATCAGCCATTATTTATGAGCTGTCTGGAGGGGGCACTTCAGGTATATCCAGCTTGGCTCCCCTCCCCCACTGGGGAAGGGGTGGGGGAGGAGCTGGTGGTGCCCGGAGGCTTGTGCTTTCTTAAAGGCACAGGAGGCCGCCGCCCAGCCCACACGGGAGCCCCCGGGCAGCTTCCAGTCAGAGGAGACAGGTGAAGCCCTCCGATGGCAAGTGAGCTGACTGCTTGCGTGCAGGAAGGAGCTTGGGGGACCCAGAGTCCTCAGGGACAGCTCCTCTGGGCTCTGCTGGTGCTGGCCCCACACGGATGGAAACTGACCCAACCAACTGGCATGAACCACGAATTGCAGGCTGGGGGGATTCGGGAAATGGGTAGAAGTCTGGGTACAAGAGGAAGATGGGATAAAGAGCGCCCTATCCCAGGAAGGGGTGGGGGCGGTCAGGAAATGCCACCCTCTCTTGGTTGGAGAGAGAATACAGAGTGGGAATTTAGAATGGGGGGGGGCGGCTAGCTAAGGAAAAGTAAGAGGGGGTGATGGACAGCCAGAGGGACAGGCATTAATGGAAGAGGCAGAGAGTGACGGTGACAGAGCTACAGGCAGCAGGCCATAGAGGAGCCCTCCTAAGGAGCAGAAGCAAGGCAGGGGCACAGGAAAAGAACAAAAAGAAGGAAAGGCAGGTGAGAGGAGAGATTTGGGGAGTGGGGAGTGGGGAGTGGGGAGAGGGGTGGGCGCCTCGGGGCCCCAAGTCTAGCAGGGGAAGGTGGAGTGGGGGCAGGAGGGCCACCTCCCAGCAAAGCAGAGATTGCTGCTTTCATTTCAATCGCTATCAATAATACATTCCCGAGGAGCTGCCTTTGACAGCAATTAAAAAAGCATTTATGCTCCCAGAGAGAAATCAAAATGATTTCCTCCCACCTCCCTACGCTCTCTGGGCAACGGTCCCTAGCGATGATCATCTCCCTGATTGTGCGCAGTCCAAACCGGGGACACATGAGGGAGGGGCTGAACAGGGGCCAGGGAGTATTCTTCACCCCCTTCCCCAGAGGTAGAATATCTGAATGCTTTATACCAGGCTCTGGGGGTGTGGGTGGTTTGTGGGAGATGGGGGTGCAGAGGCTGGGGATTTTAAATATGGCACAGAAACCTTTCCCGATTACCCAGTCTCTGTGAGCCTGCGACGGAGGCCGGCCGCCTCTTCAGCCTGCTGGCTGCAGGTGACCCTTGTCTCTCTCTGCTGAAGTACCCAGATTGGGGAAGGTTGAGCTGTGAGGGATCCATTCCAGAGCTGATTTCAATTCGGCAAACCTTTACCAAGCCTCTACCAAGCCTGAGGGTGTTTCAGAAGTGATTAAGAGGGTCTGTGTTTTCTAGAAGCCTATTACCTGGTGGGCAAGAGACACAGTGAACTCCACGAAGAACCGGGGTGTCGGGCAGATGGTGGAAGGAGTCACTGGGAGCACAGTGCATGGGACAGGAGAGGAATGGGGAGGGCAAGAGGGCCGGTCAGTGTGGGAAGTTCCTTCCCAGGCCCGGGAAGCAGGGGAAATGGTCATTGCTCTGTCTCCTCGGTACCTCCATGAGCCAGGCTTTGTGCCGGGCGTCTTGCTTACATTGTCTCTTTCACTTGAATCCTCACAGCTACCCTGCAAGGAAGCCAACACTTTAACAGACTAGAAAACCAAGGGGGGGAGTGAGGTTCCGTTATCCTTGCTGGAAGTCAAACGGCTGGTAAGTGACAGAGCCAGGGTGAAGGGTGTCCGTATACCATTCACCAATCCATTCTGCTTCCCACTGCTAACGTTGAATTCCAGACCCTTCCTTCCTCGGCAACTTCACCTCTACGAATTTATCCCACAGGTGCCCTGGCAAATGGGCACAGTGACATTACCTACGCAGTTTCTGGCAGCAACAACCTTTTTACACAGCAAAAGATCGGAAACAACCCAAATGCCCATCACGGGGGACTGGTTACATGGATGGGTAGACCATACAATGCTCTGTGCAGTCTTCGAGAGAAATGACGAACGCTTGATGTATGGATATGGAATGCTTCCCAGAACACAGTGTTCAGAAGAAAAGGCAAGCACGGGGCAATGTGTGTAAGATCCTGTCGTTTTTTTGAAAAGGATAGGGGAAAGAATATTCCAGACAGCGGGGGTTATTTCTGGGAAGAATAACTGCAGCTTATCAAGAGCGAGAATGGGAGGAAGACTTCATCGGATACGCTTTTGTCGTGGGTGAGTTTGGGGCTTTTTGAAGGCACGACCCATTCAAAATAAAGGAGTAAAATGAAAAGTAAGTGTTCTGGTATCAACCTGTTGGATGAAACTAATGTGACATTGTGTGTCAACTATATTTTTAAAAAATGTCCTGATCTAGGCAAGCAGTCTTTTTTCTTTTCTTTAAGTTGCTTTATTTATTTTGAGAGAGAGAGAGAGAGAGAGAGAGAGAGAGAGAGAGAATCCCAAGCAGGCTCCACACTGCCAACGCAGAGCCCGACACGGGGCTTGAACTCAAGAAACGTGAGGTCGTGTCCTGAGCCCAAACTCAGGAGCCTGAGATTGTGACCTGAGCCAAAACCAAGAGTTGGATGCTTAACTGGCTGAGCTCCCCACCCCCCGCTCCCCAGGCACCCCAGTGAGGTGCAGTCTTAACGGGGGAAAGGTGGCAGTTCACGGGAAGCAGGTCGTGAAGGGGCTGCGGGGGTATCGGCTTTAGAAGGACTTACATTTCGATCTGCAGGCTGACATTTAGTAGCTACAAGTCTTCCCACAAGTTACTTAGTCGTTGAGTCCCAGCCCACTCCAGTGGAAATAGGGATTCTCCTTCCTTCCAGGCTCTTCTAAAGGGGAAGGTCACACGGTGAGGTAGAGTGTCCGTCTGAGCTGTATGCTCAGGCTGTGGCAGCTGTGACCACCGTGGTCATCAAGAGAAGGATGCTGGGTGCTTCTCGTGTCTGGGTGTCTGGTCAAGAGTGAGGATGCCTTGCTGAGAAGGCCTCTCAGATCACCCCTGAGTGTGTCCGTGCTGCTTGGCAATCTGCTGTCGTCCCAGTTGCTGGCGGCTGGGAGGAAGCATGGCGCCTACTTGACCTCTATCAGGGACCTGCAGGCCCCACCCAAATCTCTGGCTGGCCTGAAACCCAGAGAGCAGCACTGGGTCTGCACAGACGCGAAGGCTCTCTCCATTTTCTTTCTTGCAGAGAGCTTTGGATTATCCTCAGAGACCTCTCTATCCAGCCTAAAGGCATCGACGCCTTTCCTGGAGGCTGTGTTTTGTGGCATCCAGCGTGGGAAGGAGAGAGAGCCAGAGGGGGGCTCAGGGCCACCTGGGGGACTCGAGTCAGAAGGCCTGTGTCCTCAGCCTCAGTTTCCTCATCCGTAGAATGGAGCTGCAGCTGTGTTAGTGTGGACGCAGGAAAGCCACACGGAGCATGCTTTCATTGTCTTAGGATGGTTGGGATGCAAACACTTGGGGAGACCGGCAAGTGAGTAGACAAACCCTCAGATCAGGCCCATCGAGCCCAAACAGGATCAGCCAGGGGGTTCAGAGCTTGAGGAGACTGGTTGGTGCTGCTCCTGCTGCCTGGAAGGGGCCTCTGGGTGGGCCGGTGAGCAGTGGGGGGAAGGGAAGCTGAGTGGGTTGGCCGCAGAGACTTTTCTGGGGCTTTCCTCTAGTCACTCAACAACAGGAACGGGTGCCCCTTTGAGTGTTTCTACTGGGAGATTCTGAGAAAAGATAAGACATGGGTGGCCCCATCCTCGAGAAACCCTCAGGCGGATGCGGTGGTAGAGCTCATTGAGTCATTCAACAAACACTCACGGAGCCACTTGTGAACATGTGAAAGACGCCCAGGATGGGTCAGCCATGGCCCCTGCTCTCTAGAAGCTCATAGTGGGGCAGGGAAGACCATTCATAGCTCACAAGGCTCTCTTTTCACAAGAGGAGATTGTGCCAGTTGATTGTGTAAGAACTGAAGGAATGGGGGGGGGGGTCCGCGCTCAGGGCCAGGGAGGCTTCCTGAGGAGGACGGGGCCCAGCCAGTGGGACGAGAACCAGGAGGCCCGCTGAGAGGGGTGCGGGTGGCCCGTGCAGAATGCGGGAGAGCAGGTGTCCCTTTGGGATTGTGATGTGCATATGATGAGCTGGAGAAAAGAGCGCTGCTGGTGGGTAGGCTGGTACCCTGGGGGTGCCGGGGGTTCTCTCCCCAAACTCCCCCAGCCAGGCAGCTGTGTTGCTTCCTGCACGGTAGGGGCTATAAACCTTTTATTATTCTCTCCGTGGTCTCAGCCAGGGACTTCGTCCTGCCTACTGCCAGAGCAAACAGGCACAAAGCTCAGGCAGGGGCGGGAGGAGACGCCCCCCACGACACAGGGAGCGCACATCAGACGTGGCTCCCCGGACTCGCAGGAACTGGCCAGCCCCTGGCCCAGCCTGAGTGCCAGGCTCCTGGGTCACCTGCTTTGTGTCTGGGTTACAGCCTGCCCATGTTGGGGATGGGGACCCTGTCTCTGTCTGCTGGGCCTCCCTGTCCAGCAGGCCTGGTGGATTCACATAAATATTGATTGTCTGCTCGGCCATCCAGAAAGGGGGGAGAGAGAGAGAGAGAGAGAGAGAGAGAGAGAAGTGGGGTGGGAGGGGCATCCCTAGCAGGCAGCCCTGGGTGAGTGGAGTCCTGACGCCGAAGACTGACCGAAGGACCTCTTTGGCCTGTTCCTCATGGAAGAGGCAGGGATCCTAGGGTGACGAATACTCTGGAGGGTGGTAAACACCAAATCCCAGAGAATGGTCATCTTAGGGAGGAAGAGGGGAGTGAGCAGGGCCTGCAGTGGTATTCACAGCGGTTTATTTATGGAAGCCAAGAGCAGCTACGATGTGCCTTTGTGATCCTGTTCTTTATGTGTTCTGAATGTCTGAACAGTTCATAAGGCAGTTTGTTTAGTGACCTGGAGAGCTCATGGAATCCTTCCGCCAGCCTCGAGGCAAGACCTCAGTAACCCCCTGGAAACTGGTCGTGCTCTAAGGCTAAAGGAGTTCCCAAGACCACAGCACAACGTAGTGCTAGGTGCCTTCCCCCAGCTCAGGGGAAGGTGTTCCTTCTGGGTGTGAGGAGGGAGAGCCTCTGCAGGGGGCTCTGGGCAGCGGCCCCTGTAGGTTCCTTCAGTGCCCCTCAGACTCCTCTGGGTCATGCTGGTTCCTACCCCCGCTCCACTGGCCCCACTGTGTGACCAGCCAGCAAGGCAAGGGATGTCTGTGGCCTTTTGGGGAAAGGGGGCCTTTGGGAGAGAAGGCACAGCCGCCAGATGACCTTCTGACCGCCCTCTTTTCCTAGTTTATTCCCATCGTCCCGAGACAATGCCCTCATGAAGGACTAGGGACAGAGCAGATTAAGAACTTCCATGAGAAAATGTCCCTATCTGGTGGATCCGGATCAGGTGACTGAGAAAGAGTTTGAGATCCCCTCTGTCCCTGTCAGTGACTTGGGCATGACTCCGAAGCAAAGGGACAGCTATTTCCACTGTAGGAGGACCCTATCGGCCTGGAGATTCAAGACGAAGCCATCAAACATCAGAGGAACTCTGGTAATCCCAGCCGCACTGTAAATTCTGTGGGGGCAGGGAGCTCCTCTATGATGCTGCTGGGCACACAGCAAGCACTTAATTAATGCTCGTTGTCTTGCTGGGGAAGAAGTCAGCCTAGGTGAGCGCGCCTTCACAGCTGGAGAAAACTGAGGAAGCCTGCTGCAAAGCGCACGAGCTTTGGAGTCAAACTTGGACTTGAATCTTAGCCCTGACGCGTCTCAGCTGTGTGACCTGGGCGATGTCACTTCACCACTTTAATCTGGGGTTCCCTGATCTGTAAAAAGTCATTAACAATAGTGCTTACCCCCTAGGGGTGTTACAAGGCTAACGGGTCCAACAGAATGCCACTGACCTATCACGGGTGCTGAAGTCCCCAGCCCCCCTGCTCGGACACTTGAACTTCCTGAGAACACTTCCTGAAGCTCCAGGTGGAGGGAGATGTTCTTATAGTTTCGTCCCGGTCTTGGTATGTGTTTCTGGGCCATCTAGTTTCTCATTCTGTCATAGCTCTTTTTTTTTTTTTTTGTTTTTTGGTCATTCCTCATTTTTCCCTTTTTCTGTTTCTCTTCTCCTCTTACCTTTTCCACAACATTTTCTGCTGTCTTCCACTCCACGCTTTCTTGTCCTCCCCCCTTTCTCCTTTCTGACGCCTGTCCTCAGGCCCTCAGAGTGTGTGGCCCTCCTCCCTCCTCCCTGTTCTGCCGGCACTGCTCACCTTGCTGGCTCTGTTCCATGCTCCTCTGTTCCACGGCGTAGGATGACTTTCCTCAGGGAATTCACGGAAATGAGTGAGAAGCATCTCCCGCCTCAGAAACCAGCTGGGGAGCTGCTCTCCACAGAGAATTACAGTCATTTCTGGGCAAAGCTTTTAACTCTTGGAGCCAAATCCATCGGGGTCTTCTGCAAACCAGCAGCAGAGGTCTCGAATATCGTGCTGCCCAGACAGCAGACGCCCTCTCCTGAGTCTGCTCCCAGGACAGGATTTGGCAGGACCCTGGAGGGTGGGGACACTGTTGTGAGGATCAGGACGCCCCCATCTCATGGGGGAGACAGCACTCACCTGAGTCAGACCTAACCCAAGCACAGACAACAAGCAATAGATAGAAAGCGGTTCTTCCGGGGTGCTTAGGAGCCATGACATTTAGAACAGAACAGATGGAATCAGAGAAGACTTCTTGGAGGAGGCAGGTATGGGACAGAACCTGAGAGAAGGTGCTGGGAGGACATCCAGAGAGAGAATAGTGGCCTGGATCCTTTCAGAGGGTGGGTCGGGGTACCCGGGTTGTGTTGTACTCAGGGACTGAGGATTTAGTTCGACAGGCCAGAGCCAAGAACCATCGTGAAGAAATGAGACCTGTTGGGAAGGGGCCAGAGAAAGACATGTCTCCCCCGAGCAGCTGGGTGAAATCCAGGGATGTCAGGCTGTCAGGCTGTGGCAGGTGAAGTCAGTTACTTCCCCATGGCTGGCTGCTTTCTGGAAGAAGCCCACCTTGCAGGAGGCAGGGACAAGTGGAGTGGGGTGGAAGGTGTTTGATCTCCCATGACTGTCTAGTATGTGGCGGGGTGCGGGGGGGGGGGTGGGGAGGGGAGGAGGGGGAAAGAGGGGAGGCGGGAGGGTACATCAGGACCTGAAACTGTGTGTCCCTGCTTCTATGAGGGTATATGTGTCTTCATACCTGCAAAAGATGTGCTTTGGCAAATCTGTGTCAATGGGTGGGCATGTGTGGGTCTATACACATGTATGTGTCTGTCCCAGGGCCACCCCCTACTGTTTTTATTAACAACCCCTTTTGGTTATGCCCAGGCTTTCTCTTTCAAGGCCAGCCCTCCAGCTGAGCACGGGGTGGGATCTGGGACCTTGGAGCGGGCCAAGCCCAATTGCATTGCTCTGCTCTGTAAGGCCTCAAATTGGCCAAATTGGCTGCCAGAGCACCAGGCCCAGATCAAATCGAATAAATCATCGAATGGGGAGAAGATCTGCTGTCCTCTCTGACTAGGCTGGTGAAAGACAGTGTCTGCAGGAGAGGAGGGCCCGAAGGATGGGTGGTTGTTTAGGGATTGATTCACCAAAGCTTCTTTTGTGACCGGTGCAGGAACTCCTTACATCTGAAATCTCCCTGGCTCTCTCTTGAATTTGCCCTTTCCAGAGGAGCTCAGCAGCCAGGCCGGGATCCCCAGGTTTGCACCTTCCCCCTTCCTCCCCATTCTTCTCTGGGTCTCCCTCCGTCCCTCCCTTTGCCTTCTGCCCCTCCTACCGCTGCAGCCCGGGGGCTGGGGGCTCGGTGGGCAAGCACTTTGGCTCGGGGAGGGAGGGGGTGAGCTAGGCCCGTAGCAAGCACCAGCAGCCCAGCAGCCCGCTCTGAAGTCAGAGGAGGCTTTGGTTGCCCTGGATGAGAAGAGTAGTCTAAGCAAGATTCTGGCCCTTTGCCCTCAGGGAGCCTTTGGTTCTCTGCAGGCAGCAGTCTCCGAAGGCAGGGACCGGAGGTCTGAAGCTGTCCTCCTGAGTTTCCCCATCTGTTCTCTTGGGAGAGGAGAGCTGTGGCCCAGGGGGTGATTTGTGGATTCTTACCAATAGAGCCAACAGGCTGGGGGTCGGTGCCCAGGAGCAGGCTGGCGGGGGGGGGGGGGAGCTTGGGGCTGTGTGCTCACATCTGTTCCCATTCCTTGCTTTTGCCCCCTCCCTGTCCTATGCATGGTCCACAGAAGAAGTGTAACTATCTTTTACTTGCCGTTTAGGGGGCTGTGTGTCATTATTATTTTGTTTTGTTTCCCGGTGCCTTTCTGTGCTCCCAGACCAGAAATTGCCTGAGGGTAGAGACCATAAGTCTTCAGAATGGAGCTCCCTATCTGGTTTTGATGCTTAGGAAACTTGCCTCCTGCCTGGAGTCCCCGGGGTTGGCAGGAAGGTGAGGAGAGAACATAAAGCATAGCTTTTCCTTCAAAAACCTCCCAAGAAACCTCTAAAGCACTTTATGAAGAAGATCTACATGTCTTCCTATGATGTCTGGGAAACCGGAGGACAAAGCCACCCTTTTTTCTCCGTCAGGGTGGGAAGCCCCCGAGAAACCCAGAAGTTTAGCCAAACATACAACCGGGGAGTAAGAAAGTCCTGGCTCGACACATAGCCCTTTTGTCTCCAATCGTCAGCTTCTCCACCCCCCCCACTCCTATTTGGTAGGATGTTATTAGCAAGTTAGGAAAATAGCTCAACGCATCGATAAGATACTTAAATAGCTCACCAAGCCCTCATCGGTGGTTTTCTGCAGTCAGTTCCCTGGCTGGCTCCTGCTAATGAATAATTCAGTCTGGCTGTGTGGGGAGACAGGTCAGACAAGGGGCTACATGCATACAGAACAGAAGCACTGGTCTGGCTGAAAACAGGTTTCCAAACACTGTAAAAGGAGATGGACCGATAGAAGAAAAGGAGAAGGGGAGTGAGGCGGAGGGGCAGGGGCAGGTAGAGAATGCTGTCGAAGGGGCCACGGGGTGACTTGCAGGGGCTACTGCAGGGAGGCCACTGAGCCTAGGGATGGACGGGTCACTGCCCATTTGAGATCAGAAGGCAGCTGTGGCCACCAGAGCAGCTGGTGGGGAGAGAGGGTCGGGTGGGTTACAAACAGCAGGGCTGGCGTGGAAGGAGGGATGGGGCCTCTCCAAGGCAGAAACGGAAAGATCCGGCAGAACAGGTCAGGGAGGGCTGGTGGGGAAGGGGACTGAGGTGTCCTTGGTCACTCAGTCTCCTGCTTCTGACAGTGACATCCCTCAAGGTTTTAGGAGTAGGGCCGGGAAGGGGAGAAGTAAATTGACGCTGATGAGGATGGAAACGGGTGGTGGGGGAGGGACAGAGGGAGCCCAGGAGAGGCACTGTGGCCCTGTCTTCTGGGGCACTGAGCCAAGTCCTGAGCGCACCCCATGGGGATCCGCTTTCCACTGCTTATCATGTGTCCACCTTCACTTGGGGCCCAAACTGGGGGCCCCGGGGGTGGTTTCCAAAAATGGAAGAAGGTGGCAGGTACTGATTTCTTCAAAATGTTAACTCTTCTCTCCCACCCTCTCCAGGAAGCACACCCCCCCCACCCCGTCTCCTTGACACCCTTCTTCCCAAAACAAGCCAAGGCAGCCCTTGGTCTTACTTTCCCGGGGAATGGGGACAACAGTTGCCTGTACCAGAAAGAACTTGTTAAGTGCTCGGAATCCCCCCGGGAGGCTGTCTTGTTCTGGGAGCTGGAGCTATTGTTGGATCACATTAGAGTTTAAGCTTGCTGTTGTCGGTATCTTTAAAATCGAAGGCAATACATAAAGGCTTCATCCAAATCAATGCATACATCTGCGGGTGCTAAGAATTCATGTGGGAGAGATCCATTAGCAGTAAATGAAGAGCAGAAAAGGGGCAGAGAGGAGGCCGGGCCTGAGATCCGATGCCAGGACCCAGGACAGGCACAGGGAGAGATCCTTGGCATCTCGTCTGACGCCTGCCACATGGGGCCCTTGGAACTGCGGCCAGAGAAAAGCAAGAATCAGGGGCCTAGCCGCGGTCACTTTGTCTGTCCCCATCTCAGCCACGTCTGCATAGATGAGACACTTGCACTGATACCTGGGTTTCTCAAGGACACCCTCAGGGGTGGGACAATCTGAATTAAAAGCCTAAATGGGGGTGAGAGTTTGCCCCCTTCCCTAGCGGAGGGCGAGATGTGTAGTAGCTCTCTGAATCTGAAGCCAGAAGGCTAGAGCGATGCTCCTACACTTTGAATTTTTATGAATCTTATTACGATCGGTGATGTTATAAATGATTAATAAGGCATCTGAATTGGAGGTATTGTCCAGTGGAGACAGGGAAGGAAGGAAGGAAGGAAAGAAGGAAGATTAATATTTATTGAGTGGTGACATACATCAGGCTCTCTCTGCTTAAAGCTTTCACACACATTATCTCCTTTGCACTTAACCCAGACGTCTGCAGTCCTTGCCTCCCAACTTCTCCCTGTTTGTTTACTTTTCCTCTGTCTGGGACTATTGGAACTCAGGTCTGTAGCCCCTGTGACTTTCTGTCCCCTAGGGCAGCATTGAGGGAACAGGTTGTCAGGACCTGTTGGTCAGCATTGACTAAGACTCTAAGCCAGGAAGGGAGCAGAAAAGCCAGTTGGAGGCTTATGGGACAGGCTGGGAGAAGGAGGAGGGGAGCAGGGAGAAGGGAGGGGGAGGCACGGAAGAGGGAAGGGGGAAGGAGAGGGGCCTAGGGCACTCAACACTTCTCATTTTCCCCAATGGACACAGGGACCCTGGCTCTTGACAGGCCCTCTGGGAAGGATGCGGAGCTGGGGTCACAGCCTGTGCCCAATCTTTCCTCTCCTGGGTGCTGACTGGGAGGCTGGGGGTCTGGGGTCTAGTCCCCACTCACTCCTCACTCACTTTTCCTCTGGAGGCTTCATTTTCGTCTCGGTGGGAGCCCAGGAGCTGTCTCCTCAGGCCTGGGCCAGTTCTGACCTTCTATAATCAGCTTCGTGGGAGCAGGGACTTGGCCTGTTTTGTACGAAGCTGTGCCTGGAACAGTGCCTGGCACACAGTAGGCACTCAGAAAATATTCGCCGAGCGAGCCCGCTATCCTTTCTTCCCTGGGAGAGACATTGTTTTCAAGGAAGCCCACATCTCTCTGCCCTTGGACTTGCTCCCAGCTGCAGTGTGGGGAGCAGGTGGAGGTCCTGGCTGTTCTCATATAGCTTCCCTGGGGTCCTGGCTTCTCAGCAGACTCAGTAACCTGCTGTGGAAATACCAGCCTGTCCTTTCCTCCGGCGTAGCAGAGCAGGGTTGGGGAGAGAGCTCTTCTTGGCAAACTCCAAACACAGGCGCTCCCTTGAGGCTTGGCATCACAGAGGATGCGGTCACAGGAGGAAGGGGGTGTGGGGGGCAGGCATCGTGCTGCATAAGGTGAAGGGGCAGGGCTTTGAGAAAGAAGGCAGAAAGGGACCGAGGAAAGCCTGCCCTCTTCAGTGGGAGATTGATTGATTGATTGATTGATAAAAAGATTTTATTTTAAGTAATCTCTACACCCAAAGTGGGGCTCGACCTTACAACTCCAAGATCAAGAGTTGTACTCTCTACCAACGGAGCCAACCAGGTGCTCCTGGTGGGAGTTTTAAGTTATTGCAAACAAGTGTTTCCCCTGAATTCCACAAAGGCTTTAGAGACAGTTGGGCTGTGGTATAGGATGCCTCTTCTGGAATGACCATGGTTCCCTCCTCCCCTTGCCCATGTCATGCTGTGAAGTGCTTTAAAACTTTAGAAGTCCCGGGACCCTTGGGCAGGAAGAGTTCCCCGAAGTCATCTAGGTCATCCCTCTGCTGCAGGCCCCCTGGGTGTCTCCAGATTGGCAAGCTGGGAGGGAGATCAGCTCAATCTGATCAGTTCAATCTCCGTGCTTTTCTTATAAGGAATTCCTCTCCTGGCTCCCCCATCTCCCCTTTCCAGCCAGGTCAGGACCTGAGTGAGGTTAAAGGTCCATTCTTTTAACTGGGAGAAGCTAGCACGCTCCTGGACTTCTGGTGACTTTGGGTTCTTCTTTATTCAGAGGGAACGCATGAAGCCTGGACCCTACGCTTTGGCACGGAACAGCCCGTGGGGCTGGGTGCCAGTACCATGGTCAGAGGCCAGAGTCTGGGCAGGAGCATTCCCGTTTACTGATGGCAGGCTGGATTTTCCCTGACAGATCGAGAATGAACCTTCTTGTAGACGGAAAGAAAACATGCCTGCATTCTGCGTGGTCTTCTGGAAATGCTGCCCGAGAAGGAAAACCAATGTTGACTCACTTCTCCTAACATGGCACCCATTTCATACCAAAATTCAGGGAACTGGTTATGGGTCCTGGAATTTCCCTGTTCATTATTAGGCCCCTTCCCCCATGGTTTTCCAGGTCACCCAGCTGATCCAGCTCAGAACTCCAGGTTGGGAAGCTTTCCCTAGGGGCGGGGGGCACTGGAAGCTTCCATCATATTAGCCATCTGGTCTCCGGGGCAACCCCCTCACGAAGGCCACAGGTTGGGAGCTGTTTTCTGCCCATTTGGGATCTTTGCTTGGGTTCCAGAGGACAATCATGTTATTTTCATTAGCTCTGGCTCACTCCTACCCATCATCCCATTCCTTCCGGGGGCTTCCTCTCCTTCTTCCTCCTTGCACCTCTCATCTTGGTGATTAGCGGAGACTGGAAGGGCATCCTGCCAATAGACGGCCAAAAGGCAGAGCAGGCAGCCGTGGCAGTGGGAGTGCCAGCAAAAGGACGGGCGATTAAAACAAAATGATTCATCTTGGGAATGAGTGCAAATCGCTTTCCATTTACAGGAATCGGGGCTGGGCTCCAACAGCCTCTGTGGGCTCATGGGGGAGATGGGAGTCTGGGCCATTGACCGTTAAGTAATGAGCTTTGCTGAGTGCTCCCTGCTGACTCTGTGGAGAGGGGATCTGGCCGGTAGTGTGGGCGGGTGAGCTAGGGAATGGGCAGGAGAGGCCTGAGGCTGCTCAGCTCAGTTAGGACACAGGGAAAAGTGGGGCAGGGCTCTCGCAGGCAGTGACCCGGGAGATCCAGAGTGGTCCCAGGCACCCTTATTTCTGGAGGCCTCTGGAAACAGGGTGGGGCCACCTAAACTGTTGCTTGCCACCAGAGATTCAGGAGTCCACAAGGCTATTTGAAGAGAATTGTCCGGTGTGCCAGGCACTGGGGCATCAGGGGTGCCTCCGGGTGGATTGATGGTGGGGTAGCAGGTGGAGTGGGGAGTTAACATAGCCAAAGAGAGGAGTCCGAGGAAAGGGCGGATGAAATGCCTGTTTGGAAAGTGCCAGCACTGGAACAGCCAACCGTGGCTGAGCTGGGGGTGGGGAGGCAGTGCAAGCTGAGAGGGGCTTGGGGTTCAAGTGCCTGGGAACGCCATGTGAGATGGAGTTCAGACTGACCCTAGAGGCGGTGGGGAGCCATTGGAAGCATTGAGGCAAAGATGTGATGAGGTCAGGTTGGCATTCGTCGGCAACTTCCGGGCACCCTGGGTTTTTCAATCATATCCCATTCAAACAAACCTACTCTAGTCTGAAAAAAAAAAAAAAAAAAAAAGAATCGGAAATATGTATGTCAAATGGTTAGCATTTATCTTAAAAGGGCAGCGGGCACATGGGTGTACGTTATTTTATTCTCCGTGCTTTGCTTTGAGTTTTTCGATTCCAAAGTTAATCCTGGATTTTCGTACATGACGGCATACCGCACAGCGTTGAAGAGTGAAGGGAAAAATCTGTCCTCTGTCATGACTAAATGCCTGCAATATGATTTTTAAGTCGCAAAACAGGCCGCACAGTACGATTCCATTCCGGTGACAATCACAGCAGATAAAGAAATAAAATGAATCTGGAAGGAAACCACCGACTATTAACAATGGTACAGTTACCCCTGAGGGTGGGATTTGGAGGCAGATAGAGAAAAGGCAGAAGTTTCATTTTCTGTTTGGTGCCTTTTAGAATTGTTTGATGCTTTCCAATGTACCTGTGTTCTTTTCAAACAAAACACTTTTGTTTTTTGCTAACTCGTTATTTTGATGCAATTTCAAGCGCATAGACAAGTTGCAAGCATGGTAAAGGGGCTCCCCTGTAATCTTTACCCAGACTCACCACTGGCTGACTTCTTGCCCCACATCCCTCCCTTTTTTAAAAACCAGCATCCACGACCTCCATTTGGCAAATCCCAGTGGCCACCGTTCAGTCTTTACCTCCTGGACTGTCTCCTGCTTCGGACCCTGCTGTCCTCTCTTTCCTTCCCCAACAATTCTGTCCTTGGCCTGGGCCCGCTGCGTGGCTTTGTGTGTTTTCTTTCTGTGAGAGCCCATCCACTCTCATTGACTAAAACTACTATCTCCCTGGGGATGAGGCTCAAATTATGTCTCCAGCCACCGTCTCTTCCTTTAGTTTCAGAGGCTCACATTCAAATGCCTGTGTCACACATGCCTTTGTGTGACGTGCCTTTCAACGGTTCACAAATACTCGAAATTCACTTGTCTCAAACACGCCATCGTCTCCCTGCCCTCCCACTGACTGTTCTCCTCCTTCTGTGTGATCCGCCTCAGGTAATGGCCCTGCCATCTTTCACCTTGACAACCCCAATCAACTCCTAATGGGTCTCCCGGACTGCTGTCTTCCTCCAGATAAATCCTTCTCTCACACTACAGTCAAGTTGACGACCTTAAAAGGCGTATCCTACCGTGTCATGCCCCGAGAAAACCTGTCAGTGGCTCCCAGTCACCTGCAGTTCCCCGCTCCTCAGCTGGGGACACGTGGCTCCTGTCTCTCCAGCTCGTTCCATGTCCGGGCCTGCCACATTGGCCCATGTCCCCGTGTGTTTGCTCAGGTTGTTTCCCTGGCAGGAACCCACTTTCTCCCTTCTTGCCTTGGCAAACCCGTCCTTCACCAGCCAGCTCAGTGGGGCACCCCCAGCCCCCAGGCTAGGAGAAGCGCCCCATTAATGTGTTCTTGTATTCTTTCTCCTACATGCCTCTGTACATCGACCAAACGGTTTTTAAAATCTCGGTTTTTGTGTCTGCCTCCTTAACTGTTCTGTAAACCTTGGAAGGTAAGAGGTTTACACATCGAAAAAAAATTTTTTTAATGTTTATTTATTTCTGAGAGAGAGAGAGAGAGAGAGAGAGAGGAAGGAGCAGGGAAGGGGCAGAGAGAGAGGGAGACACAGAATCAGAAGCAGACTCCAGGCTGTTAGCACAGAGCCTGATGCGGGGCTCGAACCCACGAACTGTGAGATCATGACCTGAGTTGAAGTCCGGCGCTTGACCGGAGCCCCCCCAGGCACCCTACATATTTTTTATGCACAGTTATATACCTTTATGTCCTTAGTGCCTTACCACAGTGCCTGGGCAGAGTAGGCACTAATCAGTGGTTGCTTAACTGAGGGAACCACTCACTGCTGACTTAGCTGCGTCTCTCTGCCTCCCGCAGCAAACCCAAGCACATACCTCCAATTCCACGGTCAGTACGTACATTCCCGCCCGTGGCTGGAGCCCCCCGCCCCCCCTCCCCCGCTCTCTGTCCCTGTCCCTGTCCCTGGGCTTTGCTCCTTCTTCTTCTCTTCTGCTTCTTCCCTTCTATTTTCAACAGTTCTCACTGCCTTTCCAGATGCTTCTCTCCCACTCTTCTCCCCTGTGGGGGCCATTCAGGGCAGTTCCAGCCCACTCCTGGCCCAGGTGTCTGCAACAGGACTTGATATAATTACCTTCACAATGGGGCCTAATGACAGTAAAGCATTTTCATCTCAACCCACCTGATTCCGGATTTACAGCAACTAAGATCTGGAATGCGTATCCCATCAGGCCGCTCTTTGGAGTTTCTTTTGGAGGACGTACCTTCACCTGCCGATAGGCTTTTTTTCTCTGATTCCTCTAACAAGGACCTAGCTTTGCTCCTGGGCTCTCCTCAGCACCCCATCTCTGTAGTAAGGACCCCACTTTTTTCATCACACTCAGCCAGGCCTCTAAGGTGTGGTAAGCTGAACTTCTACAACGCGAGGAGCCTCAGGGACACACATATTCATTCAGTCATGTGCTCATACACTTACTGAGCTCCCCCGAACGCTCCCCACTAGAGTGGGGACAGAGGATACAGACAAGAGGTCATGGATGAGGGCGCCCTGCTGTGAGATCCAAAGGAACTCACAGTCTGGACAGGAAGACATACCTGCAAACAAATCTTAATACGGTAAGAGAAGTACCAGGTGCTGTGGGAACACAGAGGGAGCGCCCGAGCTTGCCTCGGTAGGAGGAAGGGCTTACAGAAGAGACATTTGAGGAATGAATGGGAATTGATGGGGCAGATGAGGCGGGACAGGGGGTGGGGCTTTGTCATGTATGTGATTGCCCAGGATCTGAACCTCCTTCCTGTTTCAGAGGGATGCCCCATCACATGGGTCTCAGTGGAGATGGGACTCCATATTCTACACCACATGCTGAGGAGGCAGATTTTTGGTCTCCAGGTGTTCCCTGAAGCACAGGCACGAGCAGGGGGAGGGCGGAGGGAGGGCAGAGGGAGCGTGGGCCCTGGCACTTGAGCCCAACCAATCTGATGCCCCCTTCGGGGTCTTTGGGACTTTGAAACTCCGGAGAGTGACAGGGAGGGCAGGGACAGTTGGCAATCAGTCACAGCAATGGTGGCTTGGTCTGGAGTTTTAGCAGCAAATATCTAGTCTGGGGGCAGAGAGATATAGGCAGGGAAGGGGCAGAACCGGCAGGCGTCCCAACCAGATGCCCCCTGTCACCGACCTTCTCTGCCATCCAGCCTCCCTTGGTTCCTCTCTGGGGGGAGCTGCTGTTTCAACCTGCCCATCCATTCTTGAGCCAGGATTTCGCTTTCAGAATATTCCTTATCTGCTGAAGCTAGTGCGAGCTGGTTTCTCTTGTTTGCAACCAAGTTCCCTGCCTCGCCTGTGCTGGGAAAAGTGTCGAGGAAGCTGGAAGAGAGGGGTTTGGGGAAAGCTAGGCGGGATGATGTAGCTGGAGTGCAGTAAGGATGTAAAGAAAACAGGTTAACCAAACCTGGAGGAGGGGCAGGGGTTCATGGTCTTGTCAACCAGGCAAAGAAACCTGCCTTTCCCCTCATAGAACACTATTGAAAAGTTTAAGCCGGGAAGGTCATGGTGAGACTTGTACTGTAGGAAGATCCCAGGAGATCAATGTGGGGCTGGGAGTAGAGCAGGGCCACTACTTGGGGAGATTTGGCAAAATGGCACCTCCTCCAGGCAGCACCTATCCCACGGGATGTACTGCTTGGCTTGCAGAGTGTGACTGATCTCAGCCCCACTTTGCTTGCTCCGTGGGGTACCCTTGTGCGGGGCACAGGTGCTACACCGTTCTCAGTAGCCTGGGTTGTGAGACACTTCAGTATCCCTGATCCCAGGGGGCTTACGGTATTGCCTCTCCTTTCTTTCTTCTCCTGACAATGACCCTCTTCTCTCCCGGCCAGAGATACCGCCTCTCTCCGTCCCTGGATCTCGGAGAAAACAAAGCCACCTTCTTAGCTGGTTCTCAAGAGACACAACCCTTCATTTCAACCAGTACCCTAAGTGGTTGTCCTAGCCTCTGTAATTCCTCTTCCTGTTCCCAGAACAATTGGGGTTTTCCTTAGGTGTCTACTCAAGCCCTCCAGGAAAAGTCATGACCAGGCCACCTGGCTGATCAGGTGAAGGCCGGCTGCATCAGTGAATGCAGAGCGTGGAAGGAAGGGTCCGCCGCTCTGCCCTCAGCCCCTGGGCCATCACGCACCGAGAGGGCCTGTTGCATGCATAGACTCTGAACCATGGATTTGGGAATCTTCCTGCCAATAGAGCCGCAGAGATCCTTTGGCCTAAGCTCTCCCTCAAAGCAGGAGCCTCCTTTACAGCAGTCAGTGAGCACCCAGCCTCTGCCTGAATACCTCCAGCAATGGAGGACTCACTACTCAGGGTAGCAACCTGTGCCTTGGCTGGACAGCTCAAGTCACTGGCAAGTTCCTTCTCTTATGGTGAGCTTCGTCTTAGTTCTGGGATTTGAGAGGTACTGAATGGTCAGCGTCACAGCCAGTGGCCCTTTACTGAGTTTTTTTTTTTCTTCTTCTTTTTTTTCTTTTTTTTTTTTTTTTAATTTTTTTAACGTTTATTTATTTTTGAGACAGAGAGAGACAGAGCATGAACGGGGGAGGGGCAGAGAGAGAGGGAGACACAGAATCTGAAGCAGGCTCCAGGCTCTGAGCCGTCAGCCCAGAGCCCGACGCGGGGCTCAAACTTACGACGCGGGGCTCGAACTCACGGACCGCGAGATCGTGACCTGAGCTGCAGTCGGACGCTTCACCGACTGAGCCACCCAGGCGCCCCTCCCTTTACTAAGTTTTATTGGCTGGCCTCTGCCCTCTCCGTATCCCAGTTCACGTCTGGAACGTCTGGAGTGGCGGACGCCTGTGTCCTCTTTCACAGAAGGTGACTTTGAGCGGGTATGGGAATGACCTTCGCAAGGTCACACACCCCTCTGACGCTGCTGTGGAGCTTCTGGGTCATTCCTGCATTCCCCTTTGTCCCCTTGGGGTGCCTCCTCCCCCTCTGGCCCTCAGGTAGCCTGACTTGTCAGCTGTTTCTGCACTGACCAAACCCAAGGGGACAGGGGGCTGTTGCATTGGGTCGGCTGCACCCCTGGGAGGGGGGTGGGGCAGCGACACAGAGACACAGGAGAAGAGCATGGCGACACAAGTGGTTCTCCTGGGGGGGCAGGCAGGGCGGGTTGTCCCCCCCCCCCAATTTTGTGTTTCATCTTCTCTCCTCCCGTTCGGTTGGGGTTGGCCGGGCGGTTGGAGCTGAGGCGTGTGTGGGCAGCGGGAGCCTGCGAGTGTGTGTGTTTGTGTGCGACGTGTGGGAGGCCATCCGTGCAGGAGGCAGCAAGGCAGAGCGGCCTCTCCTTGCCCGCCGACGCGGGCTCTGGCAGTGCTCCCACCGAATAGACCTTAGAAAGTTTCCCGGGTTTGACGGGAACAAAACAGAAGCCGCAGATAGGCTGCGCGGTTTCCGTGGCAACCTGGAAACACGGGTGGGGGAGGGGACGGTGGGAACCAGAGAGAAGGGAGTCGTTCGGCTCCACCGCCAACTCCAGCCAGCCCCCCTCTTCTCCCCTCAAAATAGCTCAGGATAAAATGTTGAGCTGGTCCCAGCGTTCTCCTGGGAAAGCAGGAGGGAGCACAGGCAGCAGTGAGGGAACAGAGGTGCCCCTCGGAGGAGGGAAGCAAGAACCAGGCTCCAGAAACTTGCCTTCTGGAGGAATCTGGCACCCCTGCTTCTCCTTTTCTGCACGGGGGACTTACCTCCCGCTGGCGTTCCCTTCCCTCACCTTCTTTTCCTGGCAGCTGCAAGGACCCCCACCCCTCCTCCCCCCAAACCGACCAGAACCCCAGACTCCCAGGTTCTCCCCTGGACTGCAGGGAAGCGAGGAGTGGGTGCCTCCCCGGCCCCCCACCTGTGGAGCCTTGGGACTGCTCCATTCCTAGAAAGCCGGAGACTGAACCGAGTCGGAGGCGGAAAGTGGAGTCTGTTCATTAAGAACAAAAGACGTTTATTAGTAATTAGTAAAACTGTCTTCCCGACCGATGGCACCGTCGGGAATGTGCTCCCGGCATCCGCCCTAGAACCAGCCCCCCAGGGCTCCGCAAGACCCACGCCCAGCGATCCCCTGACAACCCTCTGGCCTGTCCTGAAGTGTCAGCCTCTGGATCTGATGAGCCCCTTCCCTGATCCCCGGTCCCTTGTTTTGGGGGCTAGAATTCTTTTACTTGAGGACTGTGCGGGCGCCGAAGACATTTTTGCATGCACTTCCAAAACCAAATGGCGTCGATGCAGCCCTAGCCCTGCAATTGAACTTCAGTGGTGGCCACCCAGGCTGCTCTTGGCACGGCCCGGACCCCAGGGAAGGGGACCTTCCTGTGCTCAGGGAGCAGCCTTTCCTGGTCAAGATGTTGGATGTGCATACGGAGCAGGTGGAGGGCAGGAGGAGAGCCGAGGGGCCCTACGGTCCCATGTGCTCCCAGCCTCCCCTGATGAGTCAGTCTGGAGCTGGAGTGGAGGAAGGTCCTGGACCGGGAGTGACGAGGCCAGGGTTCTAGTCTGGCACAGGCTCCGAGCAGCTGTGGGTGGGAGGAAGACAGCCATGCGTCTGGTAGCCACGATCCCGAACCGAGCACTGGGACACACAGTCTGACAAACACTTGGGGGTGGGCAGGGACAATGAAGCAGATTTGCAGTGAAACAGATGGTTGCCATGACCATGATCCTTTCGCTGAGTCTGGTCTTTCCCTTCTCCCTGCATGCCTGCCAGGGCCCACACCTCCCAGCATGTGTTTGTCAAGATTTGCTTAGCCTTCTGCCTCCAGGGAATCAAAGGTTCCAAGACACGTCCTGCTGCCCTTCCCCACTGGCTGCCCCTTCACTCTCAGCTCCCTCCCCCCACCGTCTCCCCAACCTGACTCAAATCTGGGGGAAGAGAGGACGGGGCTGCCCGTCTCCTCCCTCAGGCTCCCCTAGCAGGCAACAGAGCTGGAAGCCCACCCGGGAGAAGAGGGAAGACCGAGTCTTGGGACAGCCAATCTCCCACAGCTCTGAGAAGCGGGGCAAAGCAGCTTTGAGATTATGATAAATGTGAGATGCTCCAATGGGTGGCTGAGAACTGCTTACGAGGAGGGCAAAGTGTCCTTCAAGAAGGAATAGAATACGGGAGAGGGAGAGAGAATGACTCAGGGGATCCACTTATTTCTAGGTGGTAGTGTAGTCATATGGGTTGCCAGCATCAGGCCCTTTGTCTACTCTAGAATGTTCTTTCCAAACATTGCCTATGCACAGACACCCCATTTAAAGGAAGGAATCTTTCCCAGGTATCTTTATGGGAGGAACTGGGGACAATGGATAAAATAATGCCTTCTCCACATGGACGCCATGTTGTGGGGGTTCTCTGAGGTCCCTAATTTGAGTGCTGGTATCTTAGTTTCTACTGGTTTTGACCTCCCTTAACCATCTGCCTAGGGGTTTCCTGCTTCTCCCAGGCCAGAGAAGTCACTGGGTGTTTTCTGCGACCGGCCATCCCTGGTTGAGAATGAAAAGCAGGCTCTGGAGGTCAGACAGGCAAGGGATCTGTCGTGGCCGGTCACCTCTCACACCGAGCCTCTGAGGGAGGGAGTCTGGGAAGGACCAGACAAACTGAGGCCAGAAGATGTGAGCAGACGTGATGGTGCAGAAGGGGGCAGGCGATCCCCAGGCTTGGCCTGAGGCTCACACTGAGTGGGTGCAGAGGGCAGTTCAAGTTGGAGCTTGTATGTGCCTGGGTGGGGAATGAGGGAGCAGGAATGGCGGGGGGTACAGAGTAGAAGCTCTTAGTTCTGAAGATGCTCCACTGAGAGGCCCTACAGACGCTAAAGTTAGGGCCATTAAACTAGGTGGTACTCTGGGGCACTTGGGGGCACCTCTGGAATTCTTCAGTCCAACTCCCTTGTATTGGTTTCCTGGGGCTGAAGAAATGATTTACCACAAACTTGGAGCTTAAAAACAGAAATTTATTCCCTCATAGTTCTGGAGGACAAGAGTCAGCAATCAAGGTTCTTTCTGGAGGCTCTGAGGGAGAATGCTCCATGCCTCTCTCCTAGCTTCTGGTGGCTGCCGGCACCCTTTGGCGTTCCTGAGTTTATAGATGCGTCACCCCAGTCTCTGCTTCCGCCTTCACATGGCTTTCTCCTCTGTGTGTCTTCTCCTTTTCTCATCTGGTCATCTGTCACTGGATATAGGGCCCACCCTAAAATCCAGGATGATTTCATCTGGAGATCTTTAACTAATTACAAAGACCTTATTTCCAAATAAAGTCACAGCCCGGGGTTCTGGGTGAGCCCACAGCAGCCCTTAACTCCAACCTTACGCCAGAGCTTGAGAACAGGCGAGCAGACCTCCACAGGTTTGTTCACCACCCCACTCATTGAGTCACGGGTCGGGTGATCGGGGGACACATCAGAACTTAACCCAACCTCCCCAACCTCCCCTGCCTCCTTGTTATCCTGAACTTCCTAGAAACTGACAAAGCAAAACCTATCAACCCGCCTCCCCATCTCGGACAGGGGTGTTTCTCCATCATCGAAAAGGGGGGCGGATGTCCAGATGTTTCCTTGGAAAATAACGTCCCTCCTGCACTGCTTTTTGGTAGCTGGACAACTATCTTTTTTAAGCCTTTCTTAATCTACCTTGCAGCCTCTCGGCCATATTTCCTCTTGCTCTGTCCTTGAGGGTGATGTAGAACAACCCCGTCCTGATCTACTGCTCTGCTGATGCTCAGGTCACATTTATTATCATGTCTTTCCCTGTTTCGGTGGGGGATGTTTTTGTCTGGAGAGGATGTGCCAGAGGCATTCAGATGAAACAACCCACCGAAACGCACAGATTTTGAATTTTCTCTGCCAGCCATCTCAGCTGACTATTATTTTGCACCCCTCTCTGCCCTCACGCCCCAGGGTTGGTAACAAGCCGCGCAGTGACTCTCTTCTCATCTCAAAGCCCTCAGCCACCCCCACCTGCCACCACTCTGCACGACTGCTCTCTAGTAAAGAGAAAGCTCTAGGTGGCACGGCCATCAGTCACCATGATGCTCTAGAATCAGCAATCATTACCGTGACAAATGGCTTTGGAGTCCCCATCAAATAGTGCCGCACAAGAAAGTCAGATTTAGACACCAGCCCCCAGCTCATTCGTCTCCCTTTGGCATTTTTAAGAAGAAAAGGGGCCAGCCCTGCAGTGTTGTACTTCCTTCTTCAGAGAATGAGGGCGGCCAGCCGTCAAGGGGAAGGAAATACTGTAATCTCAGCATGGGCAACTCTCAGCGCGGTCTTACTTTATAGGATCGCCGAGGCTATCGTGCTTGGGGGTCCCATGGTAAGAACAGCTGGTACTCAGGAGAGCCCAAGAGTGGGTAAAAACCGAGGAGACCGGAGCAGGGCTCTGGGGAGAGGAAGTGAAGAGTGACGGGCCCGGTCTCTATCACAGATCAGTGTCTAAACTGGAATGAGGGTTCAGGCCCTGGCTGCTGTAAATCCCCGCCAGGGCCATGAATTTCACCAACCAACCAACTGCTATTGTTTTGTGCTTGACGCATTAGCTAATTGAATCCTTACAACGCCACCGTAAGTGTAGTTAGGCATACTTTATTGGCTGGAGAAATGAAGCTCAGAGAGGTTATTTGCCCAAGGTCACACAGTTGCTGGAGTTTGGATTTGAACTCAAGGTTGTCTCGTCTCAACGTCAGCAAGCGCTCACAGGCAACGCCCAGTCCAGCCTCCTTCTCTCCTTATTTAAGGGCCAAGCTGAGGAAGTCTGGGACTGTGAGATGAAAAGAGGGAGGGAGGGTGAAAAGAGGGGGGGTGGGAAGCAGGAGTCACTGGGTCAGGGCAGTGGGTAGGTTCGCTGATGGAGAAGAAGCTTCCAGTGACTTGTCCTGGGCACCCATGCAACAGAAGAGGGGATCTGGCTGAGTCCCCGACGTCAGAAACTTGTGGACATTGGAAATGTGGAGTCGGTAATTGACCGATTCAAAGTCCACTTCCTGCTGGAGCTCAACTTTCTCCCCACACAGAGGGACCCCTTCTTCTCTTAGATAACACAGAACTAGTCATATTCTTTTTTTTTTTTAATGTTTTAAATGTTTATTTTTGAGAGAGAGAGAGAGAGACAGAGCATGAGCAGGGGAAGGGAAGAGAGAGGGAGACACAGAATCCGAAGCAGGCTCCAGGCTCCGAGCTGTCAGCCCAGAGCCTGACGCGGGGCTCGAACTCATGGACTGTGAGATCATGTCCTGAACCGATGTCGGATGCTTAACCGACTGAGTCACCCAGGCGCCCCAGACCTAATCATATTCCTTAAGTCATTGGTCTGTGGAAGGCCTGTGTTGTCTTCTATTTTATTATTTTCCCTCATTCCTGTTAGCCCTTCACTGTAGACGCTCACGCCAGTGCATTAAGTCTTTATCTTTCGAGCCCGCCTTTCCTACGCTGATGTAGGTCTCCACGTATTCTTGAAAAAAGATCTGTGATAGGAGCGCGTGTGTGTTAATTGGTTCTGTGCTCTACAGCACGCTGTTCACTCCACGGCAGTTATTGGAGTTGTTAAGTGGGCTTTCCCAGGCACCTCAAAAAGCATCTCGGACGCAGGGCCTCAAAAAGCATCTCGGAAAAGCCCTCGTATCCACCTGTGGGCGGTTCCTCTGGAACAGGGAGGCTGGGCCGCAGGAGATGTGGAGACACCCCGGTCTTCTCAACCTCTCTTGGCGTTTACCCCCTGTGACCCACGCTCCTTACTACGTGCTGGTTTTTCATTACTCTTTAGGGCTTCGTGTGTGTATGTCTTACTTCTCCTGCTAGATCATAAGCTCTTGAGGTCAGAGACCATGTTTCACCAATTTTCACGTTCTTCACGGAATATATATCTTGTACATAGTTGGTGCTTAAGAAAACCTTTTTTTTTAATACATTGAATTACCGTCCTTTCCCACTGGGACGTTAACTTCTGGAGAGGAAGCGTAGCTGTGCTTTATTCAGCTCAACCAAGTTCAGAATCTGACCCTCCGTAAACTCTTCCTCCTAAATATCACCACGGGGCTTCCTTTGATATAATGCGTGACTTTGTCAGACATGGGAAGACAGCACAGCTCTGAGTGAACCAGATTGGGTGTTAGGAGGTGACCAGCTTTCCGACCTTGGACGGGGTGAATTTCTCCTCTGAGTCTCAGTTCTCCCAAGTGTACGACGTGGGGGAGGTGTTTAGTGCCCTCCTGGCCCTAGTCTGCATTCAGGGAAATGAGGAGCTGTTAATGATGAGTGTTACCTCCATCTCCTGTCTGAGAAAAACTGCTGGAGGAGATGGGGGGCTGAGGGGAAGACCGGGCCAGGCACATGGCTGGGGGGGCACCGTTCTTCCCCTTTTGGCTTTCCGTCATGTGGTTTGGCTTTACCCATTTCAAGAATATTCACCACTGAAGACTAGGGTCCCGCAGAGGGATCAGGGCTCTCTGGGGGAAGAACCAGGATATGAACCAACAGAGAAAGAGAAGCGAGGGGTCAAAGGAAGGTTAAAGGCATACAGTAGTAACAGGGGAACAACTGGAATTCATGCAGTGCACCACTCCTGTGCCACCAGGTTAGAAGACAGAGGAAACGGGGCCAACCTGTAGCTCCTTGTCACCTCGGAAGTGGGCACCGGGACTGATCTGGGGATCCTGCCACGGTCTGTCTCGAAATATGTGTTCCAGGAGGGGTTAAGGTGGTAGGGGACGGAAACAATGTGGATTCAGGCTACCCTAAGAGAAGTCAAATGGGACCTCTGTGGCAAGTGCAGGATTGGATGGGTTCCCAATGAGGATGCAAGAGAATCGCTCCTGGGGGGGCGTTTTGGAAGTGAAGGCTACCCTGGCAGAAAAGGTCTGCAGCTCTGGGAAATGGGGCTGGTGGGGGAGGACACCAGTACTGGGGTCTATGGTAGCCTATTTGGGCTCAACTGAGAGATGCTGGGATCTCAGTGGTGGCAAGCTACAGGTGATCAGGATTGAAGATAGGCCTGCTCAGGGCTCCAGGAGACCTAGGAGGAAGTCCCCAGTCTCCTTAAAGGCTGGGCCTGGAACTGATATAACATCACTTCGGCTGTATTCCATTGGCCAATGTAGTCACGGCTTCCTCATGGGTAGGGTGTCAAAGAACTCCTGGTTGTCTTTATTCTCCCATTCGTGTTACAATAAAATTCTCCACTCAGCTCTTTCCCTCCGCCCACCCCCCCCCCCGCCCCGCCCATTACCTGTTCCTAACTTGGCAGTCATCTGCCTGAAGCTCAAACTCCTCCCTTTGATCTCTGTGTCCAAGCTCCCTGCAAGGTCATTACCACCCTCCAATGTCTACCCCCCCCTTCCCTGTCCCCCACCTCAGTCCCTCTGCTGGCCCCTTTCACAGGGCCATTTGGACCCCCTTCTATTGTTAACTCCATCTCAGATGATCCTTCCCCTCCCTTTCCCCAAATGAAATTCAATTTTTCCTCTGATAGAACCAGGTCTTTCTTGGCACTTTCTGAGGGCAGTGGCTGCTTCTGTCATGAAGAGGGCTCAGCTTCCTCCTCGCTTCCTCTTACAACTTCCAGACTCTGCACACAACAGTACATAATTGAAATTAGATTATTTCATTAAAGTCTCTCAGTGCAAGTGGAGACTGAAGGTAGATACAATTAATCAGTCAATAAACATTTATTGACTGGAATGCCCAGTCCAGTGGGGAGCCAACTACGTAACAGATCATCAGGATACAGTGTGCAACTGGCAAGTATGAGAAAGTAGTAACTTGCACCAGATGGTGAGTTCCTTGAGGTCGGGGACCAAGTCTTACTCATTTGTGTCCTTGGAGCCCAGAACAATGCCCAACAAATGTTAAGTGCATGAGTGAATGAGTCAATGAACGAATGATTGCGTACCTATCATGGATATAAGATTACCCATAGAAAGTCAACTTCCCTTGGATTAACAAGAATTTACAAGAGCCACGTACAAGTCTCTGGAGAGTATTGGCGATCAAGAATTAAGATTTCTCTTTAAAAATCTTTGCCATCTGGCCATCTGCTTATCCTGGCTTTTCCCCACCCTGGCTGATGGTGCTCATAACTCCGGACTTTCTAAATGACCTCAGCATCTGACTCACACCGTGAGTGCATACCCTGCCCTCAATCTCAGTAATTCAATATCTATGTATAGCTGTTTCTTTTCTAGCCCCCTGATCTAATGACTCTTGACCTTGGCCCACTTTTTTCGTGTGCTCCTGCTAGCTCAGCTTTCCAGCCTTACCTCTCAAGAACACTTTTTACCACACCCTCCACTGTCAGATTAGGTGGTCTTCTTCCCCAACATAATTATTCACATTGAATGGGCACCATCCCCCTGAACCAACATCCCACCCATACTTCACACAGTTCAGCTCCGTCGCTACCCTCTTCCTAAGACTTGCACTGATTCACCCAGCAAGATATGATCTCTTCTTTCCTGAAAATTGTAGGGAATCTCAGTTGTCCTTCTCTTACGGTACTTGTCATCCTCTGCTGTCTCTGTCCGTTCAGGCCGCTGTAACAAAAAATTCCATTCCCTGGGTGGCTTAAACAGCAAACATTTATTTCTCACGGGCCTGCAGAGTGGGGAGTGCAAAATCAAGGTGCCAGCCGATTTGGTGTCTGGTGAGATCCTGCTTCCTGGTTCATAGATGGTGGGTTCCAGCCATAACCTCACATGGCGGAAAGGGCAAAGGGAGCATTCTTGTGCCTCTTTTATAAGGGAGTAGTCCCCAGGTGGGGAGTAGCCCCACCTCCCAAATGCCCACCTTCTAGTATCATCCTATTGGGGGTAAAGATCCCAACACATGAGTTTGGGGGGACACCGGCACTCAATCCATAACATCAGCCTTCTGGTGGGGTTGTATATGTCTTTGCCTCATCTTCCCTACTTTGTCGTAAGTTCTCACGGAGAGGAGGCTGTGCCCACCCATCTTCTCATCACGCCTTTTCAATAGCACTCAGAGCAGAACACTGGACATACGTTATTAGAGCAGAACACTGGACGTACATTATTTTTTCTTCACAGCATCCATCTTTTTGCTTTTAATTTATTTTTATTAAAAAAATATTTTTAGGGGCGCCTGGGTGGCTCAGTCGGTTGAGCGTCTGACTTCGGCTCAGGTCATGATCTCGCGGTCCGTGAGTTCGAGCCCCGCGTCAGGCTCTGTGCTGACCGCTCAGAGCCTGGAGCCTGTTTCAGATTCTGTGTCTCCCTCTCTCTCTGACCCTCCCCCGTTCATGCTCTGTCTCTCTCTGTCTCAAAAATAAATAAACGTTAAAAAAAATGTTTTTAAATTTTGTGTGTAAGAGAGAGAATGAGCAGGGGAGGGGTAGTGGGAGAGAGAGAATCCCAAGCAGGCTCCACTCCCAGCGTGGATCCTGACGGAGGGCTCGATCCCACAACCCTGGGATCATGAGCCAGGATCATGACCCGAGCCGAAATCAAGAGTTGGATGCTCAACCAACTGAGCCACCCAGGCGCCCCACAGCATCCACCTTCTTAAGAACTCTTCCTCCCTCTACTTCTGGATGACCCAAGTGGGGCTGTTAAGCATGGTGTCTCACATGGTGCAAAGTCAGTCAGACACAGTCTGGCCAATGAAAATACTCCATCTCCAGCCTCCGAGATGGCACATGACCCGAGCAGAACCAGTCGGAGTCCGCCTTGAGATTTGCTACATGCATACACGGAGAAAGCCTTCTTCCTCTGAGACTGGGAACTGAGAGGATGCTGTAAATTGGAGTTTCCGTGGCCATCTTTCTGGGTCACATGGAGGAAACTATCTGCAACAAGAGAGAATGAGGCCTTCTCAAAAGAAGCAGAGACAGAAACAATAAAGGCTGGTGCATTTGTGCCAGAACCTACCCCAAGTGCGTTGTGTAGATAATCGCATTAACTCCTCGCAAGAACCTATGAGGCAGTCGCTATTGTTTTATCTGTTTTACAGGATGAGGAAGCAAGGGCCCGGAGAAGGGAAGCAATTTGTTTAAAGTCACCCAGCTAGTTAGGTGGCGGAGCCAGGACTTGAACTCAGCCTGCGGGAGCCCCAAACCGTCACGCCGCCTGATATAGGAGTCGGGATGAACATAAATGAGAGAGAGATGAAGTTATTCATTTATAAGCACGAATAAGACAGAGCTGACAGCATCATTTGAGCTCTGGGATCTAACTGTGCCTGCAGCCAGCTGACTCATGTGCTTTTTTAGTTAAAGAAGCCAGTGAATTCCCTTTTTTGCTTAAAATAGTTTGCGCATCAGTCACTGCAACCTCCAGGACTCACTGAGGAACAATGGGTCTCAGAGCTCGAGCACGACTTTGGGCTTTGCATCCAGGCCCCACCCCTTCCTTACCACCTACACTTGGACCAATTACTTGACCTCTCGGGGCCCTGCAGGTAAAGGACCCTGACTCTCAGGGCTGAGGGGCCTGTGATTGGAGATGAGATTACACGTAAATGCACTTAACACTCTGCTAACACAGTTTAAGTACTCGATAATTGTTAGGTCTCATCTCTTCCCCTTTCCCTTATGAGGACTAGCTGTTCAATAAACATTTGTTGAATTGAATTAAATCCTCAAGAGGCTGCAGGATGTGGCCGGAGCTTGAAAGCAGCTGGATTTACAGAGTCTCCAATGGGGGGAGGCTCCTCAGCCCGAGGGGTCATCTAACAGCTTCATTGGGCCATTAAGAGAGAAAAAAAAAAATCTGCCCTTCTCCCATCACCCTGACGGCATCATCCTTTCTGGCTTCCAGATCTCTCCAACCAACCGGGAGAACAAAGTCCGTCTGGCCCCCACCGTGTCCCTTTCTCCTCGTTCTTATCGTTCTTATTGTCCCTCCTTATCTACCCACTTACCAGGTGCTTCTGATTAACCTTCGAGGTCTTTCTCAGACCTGCTCTCTCCTCCTTACCCCTATGGACGGGACCCTCGTTCAGACCTTCATCACCTTGCTGGATGTTTGCTTCAACCTTCTCCCTGGCCTCCCTCCCTGCAGCCTGCCGGCCCCAGGGCACTGCCAGGAACACTCTTGTTCAAGGTGATCAAATTACTCTTTGCCTGAAAACCGCCATTGCCCAAAGGATAACAGGCACACCCTTAGCAGACACGGAGGCCCTCTTCAGCCGGAGGCTACCCGAACCCCACCCCCTGGGTCTCCTGACTGGAGACCATCCTGACGCTGTTCCCTCCAGCGGCACCCCTGTCACCACACCCTCCCTCCTCGGAGCCCCCTCCCTCAATGCTCCGTCATCCTTTCAGACTCTGATCAGTGTTTTTTTTTTTTTTTCCTTCTGGAATCTTCCCTGAACTTCCACCTCACTCCCTGGGCCGAGTGTTCCTCCTTGGTATTCCCACCGTGCCTGTACATCGTTCTGACTTCCCGAGTTTCATTTTACAGGGATACGATCCCTTTCTGCATCTGCTTTGAGAACTTTGAGGCCAAGCGGTTTGTGACCCTGGCACCCAGTAGGCCCTCACCTGCAAACGTCACGAAAGCCGATGCCAATGGACTAGAGAAGCCATTACATTTCTTGCAGACAAATCCCGACTGGCGTTTGTTCCCATGGTTGAGTTCCTTGATCCCTAGGTTGGAGCCAGCGTTTCTTTCAACAGCAAATACGACAGCCCCAGGGTTTAATTGCTTGGGGGAGAGAGGCCAGTGTCTTACCTTCAAAAGTGGGCAGGGGTGCTCTCTCCACTAGCGGTGGCAAACAAAAAAGATTCTTCTCTGGGCTCCCATGTGGTTGTAGGATTGTTTGTGAAACTGCGTAATTCTCCATACAGCTTTGCATGTATATGGTCCACGAATAGGTAACCTTTGGCTGCCTTAAAATAGCCCCCGTCTCAGTTTTAAAAAGGAGAACGTTATTTCATGACATCTAAATATAGGTGGAGTCTGTACCGCTGCATAACTTAAGCAAATCCATGCAAATCCCTGGCAGACTGGGGAAGGGGGTGCCTGGTGAGATCCTCCCTGCAGGTACCTCTCAGCCCCCGCCCCCCCCCCCCCCCGCTCCCCCTCCTTTCTGCTGCTGACCTTGAGCCATCCCCTAATCTCTCAGAGTGTTAGGAGGCTCCCGGACCCAGTGGGCTAGTGATTCCCATCAGCCAGCCTCGCAGGGCCAGTGGGAGGACGGAACGAAAAACAGCCAGTGACGGGGCTGTGCACACGGAGGTGCGACCCTGTGGCTGGCAGGAGGGGACCTGGGAGGGGTGCGGGGCAGGCCTGTCGTGGGAGGCCACGCTGGGCAGGTGTCCAGCTGCTCCGTTGGGATTTCTGGGGTTTCATTCCTCTATAATTCTCATTTCTTCCCCCCTCTCAAATCTGTTTCCCATTAAAAAGAAATGTGTTCTCCCTCCCTCCCTCCCCGAGCTCTCAGAACCAGCCGCATCTGCTCTAGCTCAAGGCACCCATTAATTCCAACCAAAGAAGGCGGGAGGCAGACTGGCCGTGCAGCCCGCGCCCCTGCTCCCGCCCCCGCCTTGCCCTTACTCCCGCCCTTCTCCCCGATGGAAAAATCGGCCTCAGACTGCCCTTGTGACTGGAAAAAGCAGGGTCAGCTCATCAAAGCAGAACAGGGGTTGTTAGCTGGCTTTCCTCTTTCAGAGGGTCATTAGGAAGGCTTGGCTCGGGCAGGGAGGTTGCCTGGCCTGGCCGGCCCTTCCAGAAAGGTGGAGGTACGTTTGAGCAGGCGGGAAGTCCCACCAGGGGCAGGGGGAGTTTGCTAGAGGATGCTGAGAAGCCAGGGAGGTTGGGGGCAGTGGCCGTGGAAGGGAAATGTGTGCTGGTAAAAGGGTCGCTGTCCCCTCTGGGCCCCGCCAGAAGGGAAGGGACTTGTCCTAGGTCGGGCCGGTTGTCTCTTAGCAGATGCTGAGGCCAAGCCCACTGCCCCCTCCTCCCGGGTTGAGGGAGGAAGAGGACGAAATGTGTGCAGCCCTGGATCTGAGAGGGGGCCCAGGTGCTTGGGAGTCCAGTGTTCGTGTCCCAGTAACTGCAGGAGACACCCTCTTTCCAAGGGGCTGTTGTGATATACCGCCACTCAGGAAAGTCTGAGCTCCCATTCTGAGTTGGGGATTCTCCAGCGGTACTGGGGGGGCCCGGAAGGGAACCCGGGCTGAGAATGGAAACAAAGAGACTGGCTAGGAGTCCCCTGACTTGAGGGACCACAGAAGGTGGGGTGGGAGGGAAAGCAGGTGCATGTGAAAGCTCAGTGGGCAAAGGCTGAGGAAAGAAGAATGTGGTGTCTCCCAGCCCAGCACTGTCCCCCGTTCAAGTGCCCCAAGCTTCCCCATATTGCTGGGTTACTTCGAGAGATCTGGGGGGTTTGGACTCTGGGAAGTTCTGGCTCTGTGTGCGGGGAGACAGCAGAGTAGCACGGCAGGGCGTGATGAGGGCCCCGAGACATACGCGTTCCTCCTTTCAGAATTTCAGTGGGGCAGCAAGGCTAGATCTCCCGGCTTCCCTTGCGGTGAGCTTCAGCCTTGTGATGAAGTTCTAGCCAGTGGGATGGGAACGGAAGGGATGCCTGCCACTTCTGGGTGGTGCCCTCACGGGAAAGGCGAGAGAAATACACCTCTCTCTTGGCTAAAAAAAAAAAAAAAAAAAAATTTAGTGTTTATTATTGAGAGAGAGAGACAGAGCATGAGTATGGGAGGGGCAGAGAGAGGGGGAGACACAGAATCCAAAGCAGGTTCCAGGCTCTGAGCTGTCATGTCAGCACAGAGCCTGCCATGGGGCTCGAACCCACAAACCGCGAGACCATGACCCGAGGCGCAGCTGGACGCCCAACCGACCGGGCCACCCAGGCGCCCCAACACCTCTCTCTTGGTTAAGCCACTGTGAGTATAACTTTTGTTACAGCAGCTGAACTTGTATCTTAACTCTACAAATGACACCACCCACAGTTACGGAGATACTCCGCGTCACTGTTCCGAGTGTTTCCTGTGTGGCATTGAATCTGATCACCACAAGCCAATGATTTAACGAGCAGCGTCCTGTCCTGACTCTCTAAACACCCCGACCTGTCTCCTCTCTGCCATCCTCGACCCAGGCAAGGCCAGGGTGCTGGGGACAAGTCCATGTACCCGTCCTCCAGACCCTCCCTCGTCTCGGCCACGTACCGGGTGTTGGATGGTGCACGCACGAAGGACCCACACCTACGAACCAACTCTAGCCGAGCCGGCCCTGCCCGCCCCAACTTCACCGGGAGGCAACACGGCTCGCGCCTTCACGTGGAGGAGTGGCAGTGGCTTCTGGATGGCAGCACGCTGTTTGCGGTGGTCTGTGTTCTAGTTCTAACTCATCCCCCCCTCCCCCCCCCCTCCGCGGCACTGCCACCCCCCTGCTGAGCGTTGCGACCCGAGGGGGAGGGGGGGAGGGGGTCAGAGTGATGTGATGGAGGGTTTAGTCTTGAATTTGCTCGAATTTATTTTTCAAAAGGTAAATTCCTCCAAAAGTGTTTCGGGCACCGTTAGTAACAGATCTCTTTCTTCGCCCTCACACCTGACCGCCGTGGACCTGGTTGTCCTGACAAGTGCTGTGGAGAACCGGCCAAGAAGCTGCCTCGTGATCGGTCAGGTCTGCGGCTGGCCAGCCTTCCCACCCGCGGTCGGCAGCACCAGAGGGCGAGGACGGTGGCGTGCCAGCTCTTGGGGATGGACAGGACACCCAGACGCCAGGGGAACAGGCATCTGCTTGTTTTGCCTCCCTGAGCATCCCTTCTGCCCTTTTCTGCTCCCAGCACCTCGCTTGGCCTCCAGGGAAGTACCTGCTTACTGCTGTTCCATGTGATTAAGTTCTGTTCTCCCCACCGATGAGGCACTGGACCCAAGCCCGACCTGAGCGTCTCTCCTGGGCACCCAGTGGCGCGTCCCAGGCGACAAGATGGATGGCGGTTAGGATTGGCTGGTCTTGAGTCATGCGTTCCTCCTAATCTGAATATTGGACAGGGTTTACGCGACTAATCAGAACAAATTCAAGGTTATCCTTAAAGGCCGTCACTCTCTCTCACGTTGAATGTACATTCTCGAGGTGAGAGAGGAATTGCACCAGCGTGAACAGGTAGGAAACTGTGCCGCTGGGTGGGGATGGCCCCAGGTCCTCTTCTCGGGTGAAGTTGCCCAAATCTCCCTCTTCCTTCTGGAAGCTCCCCTGCAATCAGAGCAGTGACAGTGCACGACCTCAGGGGCACCACTCACATGCTCTCTCTGGAGTCGTGCAAAGAGGTGGCCTTGCCCCCAGCCTTCCAGTACGCTCTTTGCTGTTGCTTGCGTTAGCCCGAGCCAATTTGTGCGGGCGAGGGCCAACGAACCTAACCCGGAACGTTAGCCGTTCTTGTGCCACTGAGTACACATCAACTGTTGTCAAAACTTCCAGCAGCCGGACCTGCTTCCCTTTTCCCTGAAGTGCCTCAGGAGTAGGGTTGTCGATACAAATTGTTGTAAATACAGATATAAATATAAATGCGCTATTTTTAGCATAAATATGTCTTATGCAATGTTTGGGCGCCGGGGACGAAAATGATGTCACACCTTTTGGGGTTGGTTTGAAGACACTCCCCTCCCCCTTTATTTTGCTGCCCTGAACCCCGACATGTAAATGGCTTCTTTAGGTGGGGGCGTATTATCTTCCCTGATGATTCACCTAAGACGAGCCATCTGATACAAAATGGATCAGTCAAGGTGGCTCCCCAGGAATTTTCAAACAGAAAGTAAGAAAGAATGACATGTTTTCGGGTGTTGGAGTTTGGAAAACACTAAGCCCAGGGACAGGACAGTTTCTTGCCGGTGGCCAGGACTTGGTGTTTATTGGGAGAACGAGTTGGATGATGGGGCGCAAGCAGAGAGGAGAAAGGGAGGCAGTTGTGACCGTGTTCAAATTCCGGGTTCCGGCTGTTCTTGAGGCCTCCTAGCCCTTGCCATGTTTTCATTTTTGATCCTTTCTTAGATTCTATGAACCATTAGGCTCTTTTTTGCCCCAGAGATGAAACCAAATTCATACTTGGTTGTATTGGAGTAAGCTGGGAGCGTCTATCTTGCCAAGATGTGAGTGGGAGCCATGTCTTACTCATCTAGCCTCCCCAAGCTTTTAACCCAGCCCCTGGCACGGAGTAGGAGCTCAATTATATTTGAAATAAATGAATAAGTGACGCCACGCACTTGGAGATCAGTAGCATAATGTACACTTGACAGGTTTCATTAAAAAAATTTTTTTTAAATGTTTTTATTTTATTTTTGACAGAGAGACAAAGTGTGAACAGGGGAGGGGCAGAGAGGGGGAGGCATAGAATCCGCAGCAGGCTCCAGGCTGTGTCTGAGCTGTCAGCACGGAGCCTGACACGGGGCTTGAACCCATGAACCGCAAGGTCATGCATGACCTGAGCCGAAGTTGGATGCTTAACTCACTGAGCCACCCAGGCGCCCCTGATGGGTTTCATGTCTTAAAGGAAAGTCACTGATCCCAGGTACTGTTCTCAGCAGCTCACTGTAAGCCTTGGGAGAGTGTTGACTCCCCCCGCCCTCCCCCACCCCCCCAAGTGGGCCTGCGTGGGGGAAGGTATGGTCGGCTTCGTGCTTTCGCCTGGCGAGGAGAGTAATGAAGACTTGATCGTGATGGAGAGTGTGGCTGCTGAAACAGCCTGACTTCAAAAGCTGGCTTCCTTGACTCCGCGGTTGTTTCGATTCCCTTCCAGATGGATGAGAATGGAGTAGGGGCAAGTCCCGTTGGACCTTTCTAAAGAGGCCCTGGCAAGATGGCCCTGGCTCACCTGGCTCATCCTGGTTCCAGGACGGCGCCGTCAGCAAGGAAGCAGAGGGAAGTGTTCCCGCAAGGCTTGCCCTTACGGTGGGTGTCGGCAGCAAGGAACTCAAGTTCAAGCGCTCAGGCACCACATCTGCTGTCACTGAGCTTCCCGCCTGGGCTCTGGCCCTTGGAGGCCCATTACCCAGTCTCTCTAAAGCCCTTGAATTTAGTTGTCTGGCTTTCAAAGTTCTCAAGTTACACCAGAGGCGGGGTACCTGGGGCACAACCTCCACCCCCACCTACCCAAGGCTTTCAGGAAAGAGCGGTTGGCTTTCAGCCCAGTGGCCAGCTCTCTGGAAGGAGGCTCCAGTGAGTGCGTCACCTTCCCTAGACAGTGGTGGACCACCCCCTCCCCATACTGTGCGGGAAGACAGTTCTTTCTGACAATGGAAGAAAGAACTCTGTCCCCTCCTGCACTCGAGGAATTCCGCGCCCCCCCCCCCTTGAATTATTTATGTCAACCATTCAAGCAGAAGGAGAATTTCAGAGCTGGGAGAATTTGTTTGTATTTTCGTGATTTATAATGCTCTTTTTGTCAGCCCAATTTGCCTATAACAAAAGGATGGCCTAACATTCAATTATGGAGAGAAGGAACACAAAAAGCAAACTAAGGCTTTGCAGCGTCAAAGTGAATATTATCTTTGGCAAAATGTAAAGAGATGTGGGAAAAAAGGCTGATCAGAAGGTTCTGTTAATAATGGGCTTGTCAGCTGATTCCTGAGGCCTCTTTCGGAGCTAAAGTTCTAAAGGCTTAGATTCTTTCTTGTATTCGGTCTATTTTTCTCTGGTTTTGTGCTCTCGTCCCGTTTCCTTATCCACTGTCTTTGTTGCTTCCTTGCTCATCACATTTGCATGCTGATTTTTGTAACAATAGTGAGAAAAGCCTCTCCCCAGTGGAAATGCTAGTGCAGAAACCTTCCTCTTAGCTGTCTTGTCTCCAGGACTGTATTCCTGCTGTGAACTTCTCAGTTGTTGGTCTTTATTCCTCAGAAGGATAACCTGGTCACTTACTGACCTACAGACCTACAGATTCGATAGCTATCACTTCTTCATCATCAACTACGGGTCACTTATCATGCCAAGTGCTTGAGATACATTATCTCACTTAAAATTCTTTGCGATCCTGTTAGGACATATTATTATTCCCATGTGACAGATGAAGAAACTGAGTCTTGACTGATGTCACACAGCTTGTGAGTGTCCAAGCCAGGGTTGGGACTAAAACCTTCCTGACTCCGGAATCTTTGTATCTTTTTTAATTTTAACTTCTAATTTTTTTTTTTTTTAGAGGGAGAAAGAATGTGTGCATGCACTCACCAGCACACAGAGGGAAGGAGAATCCCGGGGTGCGTGCGTGGCTCAGTTGGCTAAGCATCCAACTCTTGGTTTTCGGCTCAGGTCTTGATCTCGCGTCTTTGTGGGTTCGAGCCCCGCATCCAGCTCTGAGCTGGCAGCATGGAGTCTCTTAGGGTTCTCTCTCTCTCTCTCTCTCTCTCTCTGCACCTTCCCCACTCGCACTGTCTCTGTCTCTCTCAAAATAAGTAAATAAACTAAAAAAAAAAAAAAAAAAAGAAAAGAAAGAAAAGAGAGAGAGAGAATCCCAAGTAGGCTCCTCTGAGTGCATCTTGATCCCATGCCCCCGGGATTATGACCTGAGCCAAAATCAAGAGTTGGACTACTCATTGAGCCGCCTAGGTGCCCCCTGACCCCAGAATCTTAATGAATTTATATAACTGGCTCTCCTCCCTGATCTGCTTTCCTCCACTGCTTCTCTTATCCTCTTCCTCTTTTTCCTCAAGACATTCCAGGGTCCCTGTGTTCTCCAATGGGGGGGTCTTAGTCTGGGCTTGAAGAAGAGCTTCAGGGAATCCATGAAGCCCCTGAAAGTACACACACCTTTTTTTTTCTTAATATTTATTTGTTTTGGGGAGAGCGCCAGTGGGGGAGGGACAGATAGAGGGGGACAGAGGATCTGAAGCAGGCTCTGCGCTGACAGGCTGACAGCAGGGAACCGGACACGGGGCTCGAATTCACCAACCGCGAGATCATGACCTGAGCCAAAGTCGGATGCTCAACCGACTGAGCCACCCAGGCGCCCCAGAACACACCTCTTCTGTGTAGATGTCCGTGCGCATGTTTCTGGGAAGAAACACCACGTTCCCAAATGAGTACGAGACCCTGAGTGCATGAGGGAGCCGGCTCATTTCAAGGAGCCCTAGCTTCGGGTTCTAGGGCAGAGGTTCCCAAACTTCAGTGAACAGCAGTCTCATGCTGGGAGCTTGTCAAAGTGCAAATATATTTGGTGCATTTGGTAGATCTGGAATCTACAGCCCAGGAATCTACATTTTAGAAGTACCTTTTCTCAGAGATGAGTTACTCTTTTGTACCCGCTCGGTTTCCTGGTGACCTTAGGTCCTGTAGTTACTCCCTCAACTTTATTCTAGTAATTGCTTTGAAAGGGATCCAGGCATTTCCCACTCCTCCCACAAAAAATGCTTGACCCTGTCCATGAATGTCAGGGTTGTAGTCCATAGATAAAAGAGGTCCAGAGAGTCAGGACAAATCAAAAGGAATTTCAACAAATTCTCCCTAATGGAAATACTCAAATTGTTGGGCACCCCAGGACTGGTGCCATCAAGACACTACCTACTCAATATTAATCTTTCCCTCCAGCAGAGTTTCTCAGACTGTCATTGTCCCCTTTCTACCCTTCATGGACACAACTAAGATGGCTGGAGTTTAGGGATGGCTTCGTGGCTTGGTGGGTAAAGGGTCTGACTCTTGATCTTGACTCAGGTCTTGATCTCAAGGTCTTGGTCTCAGGGTTGTGTGTTTAAGCCCCACGTTAGACTCCATGCTTGGTCTGAAGCCTACTTTTTTTTTTTTTAATTTTTTTCAACGTTTATTTATTTTTGGGACAGAGAGAGACAGAGCATGAACGGGGGAAGGGCAGAGAGAGAGGGAGACACAGAATCCGAAACAGGCTCCAGGCTCTGAGCCATCAGCCCAGAGCCCGACGCGGGGCTCGAACTCACTGACAGTGAGATCGTGACCTGGCTGAAGTCGGACGCTTAACCGACTGCGCCACCCAGGCGCCCCTGAAGCCTACTTTAAAAAAAAAAAAAAAAGATGGCTGGGGTTTAAAAAACTGCTTAGGAGGCAGCCTCAATGTGGCAGATTCCTAAACTTTCATGGCAGAAAGATGGGTCAGTTGGTCTGCTCTGCCCACACCTGTCCTAACCATTGGTGTCTTCTTTTAACACTCTAAGCGGAGCTGGTGACGTACGAACCTCCCTGACCCTCGTCATTGCCTTTTGGACCAGGCATGGCTAGAGCGGCCACCTGACTCATGCTAGGTCAATTAGATTGCTTCCCTCAGGATTTTGAAACAGGGGGCTCAGAGATGCTAAGCTTTCTGGAAGTGAGAAGTTATGTAAGTTGAGGTCTGAGGTAGCTGTGTTTGGTGTAATAAGCAAGTGGAATAGAAAAGGTCTGTTAGGGAGTAGGACTGGGAGAAAGAGAGAAGTTGCCAGTTCCCATCCTCTCTGAGGCCCACTTGTGCTTCCTGTTTTGTTTCCTTGGTTTTATGAAACTCCTCCATAGTCTTTCAATAAATTCCTCTTTTTTTTTTTTTTTTTAAGTCTGAGTGAATTTTACTTCTTACAATCAAATGAATTTTTACAGTGCTTCTAGAGCTTTACTGCAGATAGAAAACACTGATACCCATATGGCATACTCTTAGACCACGGTACAAGCACACTTGTACCATTCATGGCGCCACATCTGGGGATCTTTGCTTTACTAAGACATCAGGTAGTAGTATAAGGAAGAGGGTTTGTAATCAATGGACTGACAAAGAAAACACAGAATGGCTGTGGAATTGAGGGGGATATGGGTTCATGCTGAAGTGCAATGGGGGTGTGAACATCCCTTCCTTCCAGGACAGGTGACCAATGGCCTTGAGTACTGTCACTGTTACTGTTTTGGGACCTAGATGTGGTTTGGATCCCTGAGGTCAAAGCTTTGGAGGACTTCACAGCTGCAAACACTGGACTAACGGATCGTGCTGGGTCTTTCTTGCAGTCATGTACAGAGTATAGCAAGAAAGGGACAAACTCCAGTCTAGGTTGTCCAGCTGAAAGCACGTGGGGCAATTATGTACTCACCCCCTTTATGGGATGCCCTTTCTGTTGTGCCAGTATCGAGAGTTCTGAGCTGTTAGGGGCCATATCAAGAAATTATTAATTTACTTTGCCAAATTGCAACAGTTGACTTCTCTGCCATGCTCTTTCTGGGCCTCAAGTTAGTGCCTTGATTAGAAAGAGAGAGGGATCCCGATAACTAGAAATGCATATAATTGAAAAGTAGGGGACTTGGGCCCCTCCAGAGAGCTTTCCACTGTATACCCTATAAACAAATGTTATGATGCATTCCATTGTCAAATGCATTCTTCTATTGGGACATCATAAACAAAATCAAAAGACAAGAAGCAAACTGGAAAAAAAAATATTTGTAGCATGTAAAGCAGAGAATAGGTTACCATCCATTCTATGTAAAAAGTTTCTGTAATGAATAAGAAAGAGTCTAATTATTTAAAAAAATAATTTTGGGGTGCCTGGGTGGCTCAGTCGGTTAAGCGTCCGACTTCAGCTCAGGTCACGATCTCGCGGTATGTGAGTTCGAGCCCCGCGTCGGGCTCTGTGCTGACTGCTCAGAGCCTGGAGCCTGTTTCAGATTCTGTGTCTCCCTCTCTCTCTGACCCTCCCCCGTTCATGCTCTGTCTCTCTCTGTCTCAAAAATAAATAAATGTTAAAAAAATTTTTTTAAAAGATAATTTATGAAAGAATGCAAACAACTTAGGGGTACCTGGGTGGCTCAGTCAGTTAAGCATCCAACTCTTTTTATTTTTTTTAAGTTTATTTATTTATTTTGAGACAGAGAGAGAGAGAGACAGCATGTGTGGGAGGGGCAGCGAGAGAGGGAGAGAGAGAGAATCCCAAGCAGCCTCCGCATTGTCAGCACTGAGCCGGATGTGAGGCTCCATCTCATGAACCTTGAGATCATGACCTGAGCAGAAATCAAGAGTTGGGGGCGCCTGGGTGGCGCAGTCGGTTAAGCGTCCGACTTCAGCCAGGTCACGATCTCGCGGTCCGTGAGTTCGAGCCCCGCGTCGGGCTCTGGGCTGATGGCTCAGAGCCTGGAGCCTGTTTCGGATTCTGTGTCTCCCTCTCTCTCTGCCCTTCCCCCGTTCATGCTGTGTCTCTCTCTGTCCCAAAAATAAAATAAACGTTGAAAAAAAAAAAAAAAAAAAGAAATCAAGAGTTGGATGTTTAACCAACTAAGGCACCCAGGCGCCGCAAGCACCTGACTCTTGATCTCAGCTCAGGTCTTGATCTCAGGGTGGTGAGTTCAAATCCCTCACTGGGATCTGTGCTGGGTGTGAATCCTGCTTAAAAGAAAAAAAGAGAGCACACAAACAACTTGGAAACTCATCTCACCAGCAAACTAAACTAAGACTGATTTACTATTTTCTATTCATCACATTCACTAAGGTTAAAAAGCAAAATGATTTATAATTAACGCTTTTGAAAAATGAGTGATTACATATATCATTGGGGGGAATGGAAATGTAAATAAATACCGAGTTTTGGGCAGGCAATACGTAATATCTGTTGCATTATAATTCCATTTCTAGGAATTGACACTATAGAAATACTTACCCATGTACAATCCTAAGTAATAGATGGGTACGGGATGTTTCCTTTGGCAGTTTATAAGAATAAAGAACCAAAACACAACCGGGTCATTCCCTGTTTCTGTCACACCGTCTTTCTTTGAACAGGGTACAATTGATTAAGTTTACCCTCAACCAATTACAATTTTATTTTTCTGAAATTACGCCCAGTTTATGCTGATTAGAGTCCAGGGTGTTTCTAAACTCTTGAGTCGCACTTTCCAGAAGCCATCTCAGTTTATTCCCACATTCACTGTGTATGAGTTTTACTATTTTCACTGTCAGAGGGCAATCTTATTTTCTAGGACCCTTGTAAGAGCAATCAGAAATTGGGTAAAATGCCCCATGAATTCAGCATAGGATTAACCCTCCTTTTGCATTTTTGAGTCAAGAGGGTTGTTGCTCTAACAGACTCATTGTCTTGTTGCTGAGGCAGAGGAATCCTGGGTGGAAGGTGTGGACGTGGGGGATCCAGAAGAGAAGGGAACCAAACCATATTCAGTTACTGCTAAGTGCCCGGCACCATAAAAAGCAGACAGTCACACTCATGAGTGATTTTACTCCGCAAGAGACATTTGGGGACATGTCCCCCACGTATGGGGACATTTTTAGTTGTCACAACCAGGAAGCTGTTACTGGCATCCTGTGAGTAGAGGCCAGGGATACTGCTCAACAGCCTACAATGCACAGGACGGGTCCCCACAACAAAGGATTATCCAGCCCAGAATATCAGTCACCCCAAGGTTTGCTATTGATATAAGGTGATATAAAGCATCTTACATGGATTATCTCATTAATATTCCCAACAACCCTATGAAATAGGAACAGTAGAAAGTCTCTTAGTAGACTTGCACTAAATTAATTCACTAACCCAATTAACTGTTGTTCTCTGTTTCCTCCATAACATAATGAGTGATGAGCATGGAACATAAAATGCTCAAGGCCAGCCACTGTCTACAATGCTCTACACTTCTGCTTTATCAATAGAGCTGTGCTTACCAAATTGCTTTTGTTACTGATGCTCGTAATTTTCTTATCATTGTAATTATGTCATTTAGTCACATATTACATAAATCAGAGTTTCTCAGTCTTGGCATTGACGAAAAAATCAGAATATGGGTGCAAAGATAGAAGGAGTTGTTTCTGTGATAGTGGATATGCCAGAGGTTGCCTAGCCCTTACAAACCTGTCTCCTCTGATTCCTGGGTAAAGGCTGGACTACATTTCCCAGATGCCTTTGCGTTGGATGGGGCCATATTTCTACTTCTCGCCAATGGAACGTGAGCCAGGTGATACTCATCTCTTCTAGGCAGAGGTAGTTAAGGAGTAGGTGTGCCTTCATCACCCTTTCCCTGCTTCTCACTTGAGTCATCCCCAAAACAAGCCACGTGCTGAAGATTGAGGAGCCAAAAATGAAGGAGCTTGCATTCCTGAATCATGCTTGGAGGAGAGTCATTCACCAGTTAGGAACAACTGTTTGGTCTTTATGTGAATAAGAAATAAACTTCTATTGTTCTTGAACCATTATACATTTCTGGGTTTGATTGTTAGAGCCAATAGTGTTTCCTTGACTAATACAACTGGGTTGAAGACTTTGGAAATTCTTGTAAAAGTGAGTCCCTCAAAACTTGTCATTAAATTAGGTGTGAGGGAGACAATGGTAAAATCTTAGAAATAAAGTCATAAGCATCTCAAAGAATTTTATAGTCATATTTCTCTCCAGGAGTCTTTGAGTTCTTGCCCCATTTTGGAGTAAACACTGATTATGCATTGCTAGCATGGTTCATGCAAGAAAATTATCTTGGAATCCAATCAGCAAACCCCAAAGGCCTGGTCTTACATCAAAAGATTGGCCTATACAAAAAAAAGAGGGGGGGAGTGGTGTATGGGTGGCTTAGTCAGTTAAGTGGCTGATTCTTGTTTTCAGCTCAGGTCATGATTTCACCATCTGTGAGATCGAGCCCCACACTGGGCTCTGTGCTGGTGGTATGGAGCCTGCTTGAGATTTTCTCTTTCCCACTCTCTCTGCCCCTCCCTGACTCTCCCTCTCTCTCTCTCTGTCAGAATAAATAAACTTAACAAAAAAAAGATTGACCTATACCGGTCCTTAAAATAAACATTTAAAGTAACTATGTATTGTTTTTTTTTTATTTCTTGCTGATGCTGACCACTTAAGATAACTTAATTACCACTAGTCTCAATGCCATCTAATGAGAGGACTTCTAGTGTTCTACCGTTTTACAAATGAGGCAAGTAGGGTTCAAGAGTCCCAGATCGTACGGCTAGCAAGTGGCAGAGTAAGAATCCACTTCCGGACTCCCAACCGTCCACTGTTAGACGTGTGGTGGCTTTCTTTCCTCTTGAGAGCTCTGAGATTGCTGAGCCAGACACAGGCAGTGGTGACCTCTCTGTACAATGGAGAAGCCAGCTCTAGCTTCAGAAGCTTATTACATACCATGAGTAGCAAATGTTCCCATGGAGTTTGGTCATTTGACAAAAGCTTTAGCTATAGGGTATTTAACAGCATGGAAAATGGAGCCCAGAAACACAGGCCCTGGCTCCATGTCAGAGCCCTCGGCCTCGGCTCCCCACAATGTGACTGGTACCCCTGTCCTTCCAATGCTATGGCTGTCAGTCCTCAGAAGATACTGAGTCTTGGGCTCCCTCTCACTGACACAAAGCTTTCTTTACAGTTTACATGTTACCTTGGTTAAGACTCTCAGCCTATAAGGTAGGTGGGGGGCAGATTTAACTTCATTTTACTGAAGATTGAGCCTGAGGAGGGTTTAATAATTTCCTGAAATCCCATGGCTACTGAATGGCAGTGATATAGCTGAGATACAAAGCCAGGCCTGCCCTTGCCAGTCCCATGATCGTTCTGCCATCACAACCCAATCCCATTGACCCAAACCCTGCGTCTCTTCAGTGGAGGCCTCTTGGTGACAGTACACCTTGGGAGGCGGCCATGCCTGGATTGAGGCAGGGTTCTCTGACTCTTATCAGCCTGAGCGGCAGTTTTTCATCTTCTGCATGGGAATGGAGAATCTTATCAGCTCATACATGGCGTGGGGAGAGACGTGTATACATTTGGTGAAGGCCACAGTTTTAGCGCCTGGCTCCCATTAGGTGTTCCATCACTGCTCGCCCCTCACCCACATGCTCTCTACAGTTGTCCCGTGTTTGCCCATAATGGAGTGTTGGGGTCTGCACTCTGCCTGCTCCCAGCATCCCACCCTCACAACCGGCTACCCGTGAGGCCTTCTATACCTGCCTGGAAGTTTCCTAAGAGCAGGGACCATGCACCCTCCACGACAAATGCTGTGAAGTGGCTCATGTCGTTGACCAGGAGCCAGGAGATTTCGCTTCCAGTCTTGGGTCACTTTCCCTGAGCTTCAATTTTCCCATTTGTAAAATGAGGGCGTTCGACTAGATGATCTCTCAGATCTTTTAGAATGAAGGTATTCTATGGTTTCTAGATCTCTCATACAGAATGGGAGCTCCTGAAGATAGAAGAACTGTGGCTCCCCCCCCCCCATACTCTCTATACCCAGACAATTGATAAATGTTTGGGTGAACTGAGCGTGGTGCTATAATCTTGAAAGAGACTTAAGGAAGACAGAACAGCTATGGCTCAGGAGTCTTCTCTCCCTCAGGAGTCCCATGCACCAGACCCATTGAAGAGACCAAACAAGTAGACATGGTAACACTGAGGACCCTTTGTTCGGGCCCTGGGCCTCTCTCCCTTGGGGGAATACAAAACATACAAAACAAACGATCTTCTAACAGATCTCCTTGCTTCTAGCGTCTCCCCTTGCTAACTCATCCCCCACATGGCTGCTAGGTATACAAAAGCCAAATCTGGTCAATTCACTCACCTGCTTTGAATCCTTCAGTGCTTCCTTTCTTTCTAGAGAATTCTGAATTCATTACACGGTACCAAACCCTTTGCCATCTGATCCCTGCCTGCCTGGCAGGACTCCAGTTGTCATCGCTCCTCATTGGCACCCTTCACACTGGTCATTTGGAACCACCTGCTCCCATCACCTTCCCCAGCATGCTGGAAAACCCCTCAGCCACGGTGACTTGCTTGACCAGCTTGGGTACAATCCGATCACATTTCTTTCACTTATCTCAACATTTCAGCCTAAGATGCCCTTATCAACAGGAATTCCAGAATGTTCCTCTTAAGGGCTTCTCCTCCCCCACTCCTCTGCACACAATTACCTAACAACCTGGCAGAGAGTCCAAAGAGATTAGTGTGTGAGAAAAAGGAAAGTATAGGAAAGATCAGAGCCATGCAACATAAACCAAGGCAGGTTTCCTGGAGAAAGAGAACTTTCATCAGGATTTAGAAATGGACCAGAACTTGGGCAGGTAGATTGTGTTGGCGACGGTGATGGGAGGGCCCTTGAAGTGTAGCAGCAAGAGTGAAGAGGTGGAAAAAAAGCAGCATCCCTGGATCAGAATTCAGCGACTTGAAGTTGATAAACTCCAGTCTGGTAAGGCTTTCAGGAAACGGGTGCACTCATTCAATGCTGATATTGTTCCAAATTGGTGCAGTCCTTAAGAGCCATAAACATGTTCATGCCTTTGACAAGTAATCCTGCTCACGAAAATTTAATGCTTAAGGAAATAACTCAACAGAACACCAAAAGCTCTTTGAACAGTAGTGTTCCTAGAGGCGTTCTTTACAGTAGAGAACATTTGAAAGCAATCAAAAGTTCAACAATGGGAGCTGGTTAAATAAAACATGAACCGTCCGTATAATGAAGTGTAAGGAAGACATTAAAAATGATATTTCAAATTTGTATTATTCGAAAACAATTCAGCGAGTGTTGATGGTGGGGGTACATATTGGCCCGCTAAGGCTGCCGTAACAAAGTCCCACAGACTGGGTGGTTTAAACAACAGAGAGTTCTGGAGTCTAGAAGTCTGAGGTCAAGGTGTTTGCAGGCCTGGTTTCTTTGGAGACCTCTCTCCTTGGCTTACAGGTGGCCGTCTTCTCCCTGTGTCCTCACGTGGTCTCCTTCCTGTATGTGTTTGTGTCCTGATTTCTTCTTCTTAGAATAACACCAGTCTTTAAAAAAAAAAATGAAACAATCAAAACAAGAACACCAGTTTTATTGGATTAGGACCCTCAGTAATGGCTTCATTTTAACTTAATTACCTATTTAAAGATCCTATCTCCAAATACGGTGCATTCTGAAACATGATAGATTAGGACTTCAACCTATGAATTTGGGGAGTACATAATTGAGCTCATAACAGGCTTATTCTGGGTCTGGGACTGTGCTATGGGTTTGGGGGACTGATGGGAAAAAGTCCTAGCCACCGGTTGCCAAACATCTGTGGAAAAGACTGGCTTTAATGGAAGGATAGAACTCCATCAAGGCAAGGGGGTGAGCTGGGCAGTTTTCACAGGGAACAATTAAGGCAAAGGTCCAGATGTAGAGCTCAGATCACATTTGGCCTCTATGAAGTGGGACCTGGATGTAGTATACACAGGACCCAAGGGCTATAATCACAAAGTGACTTTATTTTGTCTCCCCTTTCACATTCATTCAGCTGGGAAATTTCCTGCTTTGCTCCTGCACAAAAACTCTTACGACTTTCTGATCACTTTGAGGTAATAAGTCCTTTGGGTCATGTTATGTTATTGAACTCTGTCCCAATTTAGAAATTGATATAATAGTCAAAGCTTCTCCCTTAAGTTGCAGCTCCCCCCTCCCTGGCTGGGCCTGCTATCGGTGGGCTATCTGGGGTGGGGTGGGGGTTGGTAATGTTAACCTTTTCCCTCTACTCGTCCTCCCTCTCTGCCTCTGTTTCTGGCCCCTGCTAGCCTGGCGTTGAGGGAAGAGAAAAAGGATAGACCACTCCTGTGCACACATCATCTCCATGGATAGAGGAAGATTCGCAGGCTCTCATTTGGGGAGTGGTAACACTTACTGGGCTGTGGAGCATAGAGTGTCCTACAAGAGGGTCTCACCAGGTATGGACCAGTCCGCCAAGAGCAGGAAGCGTAGGGGGTCATCACGCAAGGTCTCTTGGCTCCTAAAGAGGTGACACAGCCTGGTCTGTGGTTTCTTAAATGGCCACCTTAAGTTCAATCTGCTCCAATCACTAAATCTTACGACTGTAGCTAGCTCTCTGAGAACCCTTCAGGGCAAGAAGCAAAGTCACTCCAACAGAAACAGCGATGGAAATTGGTTGGGCTTCTGGGACTATATATGGTTTTCCATTCTCCATGGAAGCGGTAGGAGAGGTCAGAGGTGGTGACACTCGTGGAAGAGAAACAGGTTCAGACTTTGTTTGAGGTCTCACAGCGGGTAGGAACCAGACCTACAGACCTCTGACCCCTAGAGTTGCATTAGTTGCTCAGATGAGACAGCATGGTGTTGAGAGCGTAGGCTTTGGGGCCAGGCACCTAAATTCTTACCCCATCTCTATGTTAATTAGCTCTGTGGCCTTGAACGAGTCACTTGGCCTCTCAATCTTATTTTATCTAGTAGATAATAAGTTCTCACTGACGGAATTGTCATGAGGATCGCAACATATGAAATACACAAAAGCATCTACCCTGTACCTGGTCCATGAAAAAACCAGAATTAACATTATTTTCTTCTCCTTCTCTGATTAAGGCTGACATGCAACCTTCTCCCTGGTCTAGATGAAAGACCACTGAGACGGGGCTGGGTTGAGTCCCCAGGATGCCAGATCATATTTAGAGTTCCCAGGACCTCAAGTAACCCAGGTAATACCAGGGGGAAGGATGGATTAGGAGTTGTGTCGGTAGTGATGATGCTCAAGGAATCCCTATCGAGACGTTCCTGATGTCTCATCCCAGCCCTCTCTTACCCTGAGGAGCAAGGGTGTGACCCACCTGAAGAAGGGGCCGCGCATGAGTGCTGAGCCCCTCCTAGGTTCTGTCTCGAGATCCACACTCCGCGTTGCTGTCTCCTCTGTGGTGAATTTAGCAGAGCGTGTTCTGGCTCGTGCTGCTTGGGGGTGGAAGTGGGTCAAAGTACACTTTTCAGAAAAGTGAAGACCATTCCTTGCGTGCAAATATAGAACGAATATGTGTCAAAGATCTGTTTAGCTCATTAAGGAGGAGACATTAAAGCTGGTTCTTAAGATGAAAAGATTTACATAGCTTGGAAAGGAAGACTGAACGTTTATTAAATTAGATGCACAGCTGGCTAGTATCCTACGGAGGAAAAAACTGTGGCCCCTGCAGTTATCTTTCCTTCCAAAGGAAACCATTTGCATCTCTGTTAGACAAGGATCTGCACACTGACATGTACTGTTAGTGACTGTTAATGAATCTGGGCCCTAAAACGTAGTCAACAGAAGTCAAGCAAAGACTCGTTTCTCCTAGAGAATTCAATAAATCTTGGTGGGGCTGTTAGACAACTGCCCAGTCTAACATTGGGAGGACAAAGCAGTCATGTTTTGCATTATTTTCAAGTTTTTTATGAGCCAGGGTAATTTTTGACAAGGGATAACTTCCGTACTGGGGGCGGGGATAGTAACAAGCATGTGTGAATATTTTGGTAAAATAGTGTTTTGCGCTCCCCATCTTTGGAAAGCCTGCGTCCATCTCTCCTCAGGGGTGCTAATTATCGGCCTCCCTGATGGCCCAGACCTTGCTGTCCCACCCTCCCAGGCTAGGAGGCAACAAGGCTCATTCAACTTTCAGACTAGGAAAGCACAGGAGGAAACAGACTTACTCATTTTCGGCTATAAATTTGCAGAGATGCCAGTTTAATAAACAAAATAAATATCTCTTCCCAGCATTTTCTCCCCTTGTAAATATGCATGAGCTCTTAGAACTTAGGGAAGAGGCAGCCTTCTAGGGACAGCTCCTGGATTTAAACGTCCCTAGACAGAGAGTGGCAGAGGGCTTGGCTGCTTAACCTTCAACTCTCCGCTCTACCATTCACTTACTAGGCCTCTGAAGATGCCGAGGAGGACACAAGAGGAGGTGAATGGCCATATGATATAATCGATCGCTAAACACCCAGTGAATGCCTACTGTATGACAGTCACAGAGATAGGACCAAGATGCATAGTCCAAAATGACCAAGACGTATAGTGTCAGTACTTTGCAAGTTCATGGTCTCCCAGGAGGGAAACCCAGAGACAAGCAAATTGCAGGTGCAATGTGACAAATACAGCCACAGAAGCCTGTGTGTGGCAGAGGGGTTTGTTTATAAGGTAACTCACCGTAGAGAGAAAACCTAGACTGTGTAAGCAGGCACACCTATTTTCAAATTTCAGCTTCATCACTTAGTTAAATGTGTTGGACAGCTCATTTATAAAAGGGGGTCGGTGCCTTCCTGTGTTTGTGATTATTGAAAGTAATGTATTTAAAGCACTAAATATAGTAAGCAGCACCTTGTTGGCACTCAGTAAATTATAGCTATTAATAAGAAGCATCGATCTTTTTTCCCCCCCGTAGTTACAACAAACAGCTCACCAGAGAATTGCCCTTTGCAATGTATGAAACGCTTATCCATCACCTCAACACTGGGAAGGAGGTATTTGGGGCCCCATTTCACCAAGGAAGGATCTGGGGCTCAGAGAGGTGAGGTGTCTTGGTCAAGGCCCCAAAGCTAATGCAGAAATGCTAAGAAAGAATAATGTTTAGTGACAACAGAAACTAAGGGACCAGGTGTCACGCAGAGGGATAGGAACTGTTCTGCCTGAGCCGTCTTTTCAGGCCCAAGTGCCAAGAGGAGAGACTTACAGGGGACGGGGATCAGGGCGGTTTGGGTAACGTAGGGATGGTCGGCTGGTGGTGGAGGTCACGTAGCCCACCTGGGGAAGTACAAGCAGAGGACAGAAGCAAGTGGGGCCCCTTTCTTTTCTTACTATCTTAGAAAAGAGCCTCAGACAGGAGAGGCCAGACTACCTGAATGCCCACGGGTTTTGGAAGCGTTGTCACTTTCCCTTGCTTGATAATTTCAGCCCCATCCTATTCCCATAAGAGATGAGCAGTAAAATCCTAATAAGAGAAATCACTCTCTGCATAATTTGGGGGCAGCAAGGAAACAAGAACTAAGGAGACAGCATCCTACCCCATGGGAAAAGGGGAGCCCCGAGGGATACGTGGGTGGTGGCAGTTTTTCAGCGAAAGAGGAGGCAGCCTCTGTTCCAGAGGCTGGGAACGGGAGGTGAGCAAAACACCAGAGGTGGGGCCAAAAGGAGTCCTGGGGCAACACAGTAGAACAGCTGCCTGGACGTCCCTGAGGTCTTCAGATTCCAGACTTGTCATCACACCATCTGCCCCCATACAAATGCTCCATCTCAGCCATCACCACAGGAGGGAGGGGCTCAGAAGCAGAAGACCTCTGGGAGTTTCCAGAAAAGTTCTGGGAAGGGCGGCGTAGGGGCTGAAGAATGTTCCCTTCCTCCCTTCTAGGTCCTTGGGCTGGTCTAATAGTTAAACTGATATAAGACAGATTAACAGGAGAAAAAGAAATTTGATTTCATTCGTACGGGACCCCCAAAGTTATGAGAGTCCAGGAGAGTTGAGGCTCATATGCTGGCCTAAGCCAGGGAATGGGGCAGGAGACTGGGACTTCCAAGGGGAGGAGGGTCATTCAAAGGATGATAGAAATGCAGGTGCTTGGTAATGAGATATTTGCCTTTACAGACAGGTCCTTTAGATAAAGAAAAAGTTATATCTGCTAATAGCTCTCTTTCTGGGCCAGGCCCCCTATCTGGATTCTTTCAAGTAGTCAAAGGAGAGGTCAAAGCTCTTCCAGGGTCTTTGGGGCCTTGATCGGCTTTAGATCAAGGTAATCCACGGGCCCAAGTGGCACATTTCAGGATGGCATAGTGGAAAAGTGGGGTGTTGGCTGGATCTTCTGCTGGCCAAGAGAAGAGATGATGGCTCAGAGAAGATGGCCCAGCAGTTTGCAGCTCAGAGACGTGGTGCCCAGTGGCAGGTGTCTATCTGGCTGCGAGACCTTTGGAAGAACAGTGGCGTCGGGAGCCTCCTGGGTCCTGGTGCCTCCACTGCCACTGACTAATCTATGCTGCTCATTTACACAGCTTCTCCAGCCTCAGTATCTCCATCTGTAGATTGGGGACAAATATTTCCAGCCCTAACCATTCCATAGTACTGCTGAACAAGAACTGACGGTGGGGGGGGGGAGGGGGCGCCTGGGTGGCGCAGTCGGTTAAGCGTCCGACTTCAGCCAGGTCACGATCTCGCGGTCCGTGAGTTCGAGCCCTGCGTCGGGCTCTGGGCTGATGGCTCAGAGCCTGGAGCCTGTTTCCGATTCTGTGTCTCCCTCTCTCTCTGCCCCTCCCCCGTTCATGCTCTGTCTCTCTCTGTCCCAAAAATAAATAAACGTTGAAAAAAAAAAAAAAACAGAACTGACAGAGGGGATGGATATAAAAGAACACCGAAAATGGTCACCCAAGTGCCGAAGTGCCAGGGGAGAATTTTGTGTATCCAAGATTTTAATTAATTAGTTTTTTTTTGCTCACTGTCTAACCCACCAGTGGGGTGTCTGCTATTTACTGCTGATTTGGATCTCGCTGATCCTCGGTGCTTCAGGTGTGTGTCTCCATCCAGAATGCACACGGGCAGAGAAGACCAAATGTCATACTTCTCCATTTTTCTCCCATCCCTGTCCCACCCCTGCCCCCGCCCCAGCAGCTCAGCAGGACAGCTGTGCCACAGTGGCTGCTGAGTGGCCGACTGATAGTTTGTCGGGAGGGACGCCGAGGCATCCAGTCACTGCCTCATTGTGTGTTTCCAGGCCTTGGTGGGGTGGGGTGGCCGATGAGCGGTCAGTTTCCATGCCAGCCATCGTCAAAACAGAATGGCACCTGCTTCCTCTGCAAGGGTATGGATTTAGGCTAGGCTTTACACAGATGAAGGTAGCTAGAAGGTGTGATGACCAAAAAGGGAGAGACCATGGGTAGTTTTGAGGATTCTCATTGAAGACTTTTTTGGTCTTTTTGATTTTTTTCCCTTAAGCATCCTGGAGTAGATGACAGATATTACGATTTTTCATTTCTAGATGTTTCAGTTTGCACGTGCAAAAAATGAGGGCATTTTTGATGACGGTGATGTCGGTGGCGGTGGCGGTGGCGGAGTGTTTGTAAACGCAGGGAGCTCTTTGGGGGAGGATTTGGATACCGCTCTACTCAGAGGCAGGAGAATGGACCGCATACGTTCTCTTTGCATCCTTCCTGGCTTTCGGAGGCTGCCATCTCATGCCCGGCCAGGGTGTCCCCATGCCCTCAAGGAGGTGGTGAGGGGAGCAAATAGGGGAGCCGACTCAAGGGAAAGGCCCCTGGTTCTGGGCCTCCCGGCACAGCCTCTCCCTGAGGCCCTTCGTACCCACTGCCACCAACACCACTTTGTCTCTCACTGAGAACCCTGAACCAAATCAAGTGCCAGAGTGTGGGACCCAAATTGCAAATCAATGAAGTCTGAATTAGATATTGATTTCCCCCCCTTTTCTTTCACGGAAGCTTCTTTAGAGTAATTGCCTTGCTGGTTTTGTTTCTTACTATTTAATTTTTCATCCTGATCTTTAAACACTGTAGTGCTGAGAGACTAATAATCCTGCAAGGCAGAGCTCAGTCCTCCCCACTCCCACCCCACCCTCCTCCCGACCCTCCTCCCTTCTCCTCTTGGTAAATTTCCTCTGCGAAGATGGAATGCCGGGAAGTGGGAGATACGGCTCATAAAGTATGAGTGTGTGCCATCAGCCCACGAGGCTGTGCTGGGCAAAGGGCAGCCGCCCCCGCCCCCACCCCCAGCGGCCCTCGGTGTGGATGTCTCTTCCTAGAAGGGAGGGCAAGGCTCCAGCCCAGGCCAGCGAAGAAATGCAGACTAAGCCTCGCAGGTGCTTGACTTCGCTGGGATCCACTAGGCTGCTCGCTTTACCCCCCTGCATCCCCGTGTCACAGAAAATGAAATATAAGATAAATGAAGAGCAAGGAACTCCCGAAGAGTTCTGATTTTCCCATAATGACGACGAGGACGTCAAGCAGGGAGTCACTTGGGTATGATTTGGGCGTGCTTGTTCTGCTGGGATTCCTTAAGCGTCCAGAGCGCTGGGTGTGGCAGCAGGACAGGCCCACATCTGAGGGGAGGCTGGAATCCAGGCGCCTGTCGCCTGGTGGCCTTTGGTCCTGGGGGCTCCTCTGACCTCCCTGGAGAAACTGTCAGTCCCGGGCTCCAGGGGACATGGAGAGCTTCCCCCAGCCCAGACCCCGCCATCTTGCCTGCTGTGTTCCAGCAGCTCCTGGGGCCTCCAGCGCTTCCAGTCAGCGGCTGCCTCCGTCAACCTAGCAAGAAAACAGCCAGGTCCCTATTCCCGGAGGACCCGTCTGGAGGGGAGGCTGTTCCAGGACGAGCTTGTTAGCAGAGAAATCTAATTACCCGCCTGCCGCCAGGCTGAAGGCTCTGTTTCTGTAGCACCTCCCTCCCGAGCACCCCAAAGTTCTTTATGAGCTGGTCTGTGGGCCTCAAGGTGAAGGAGTGGAGGATGGAAAGGTGGTGACTGGCCCAGGAGATTTCAGAGTCACCCTAGGGGGGAGAATCCAGCCGTGTGCTCCTCCGGCCCTGCCTCGTTCATTTTGCTAGAAATCCCTCGGCCTCAGGAATGGGCCAAGTCACAGTCTGAAAGGCAGACAAAGCATTCATCCACGAAACACTTGTTGAGACCTACTGTGTGCAGCAGCGTTAACTAAGATGAAGGGATACGGAGATAGAAAACACAGCCTGTGATCTTAAAGACCCTGGCCGGGGAGACAGACACCTAAGCAATCCAATAATGTGTGCGGAGTGCTATGGAGGGTCCATCACGAAGGCGGGTAAAAGGGACACCTAAACCCAGTGTGGGGTCAGGGGGTGGGTGCTGGGGGCCAGGGCCGATTTTGAGCTGACTGTTACAAATGGGTGAGCCAAGCCAGGAAAGGCTGGGGGGATAAGGAAGGGTGTTCCATGAAGAGGAAATAGCATAGAGCCAAAAAGGGGGGCAGGGTGCTGTCTGGATTGGGGTACCTGGGGCCGTGAGAGATGATGGAGGTGGGCAGGTAGGCCTGGGAGTCAGGCTGCCCGAATATGCACCCACGTCCCGTGATCTTGAAAAGTCCATAAATCAGGGCCAAATGGGACCGGCTTTAGGACATTTGGGGAGGTAGTGAGTAAATGAAATGATCTCTATGAAGTGCTTAACACAGTGCCTAGCACGTAGCTGGCAGTCTCTGGTGCTAGTACCGGTGAATTGTATGACCTTGCAAGTTATTGAACGGTTCTCATCCTCAGTTTTCTCATCTGTAAAACGGATTTTTTAAAGGAGTCTATCCGGTCGCGAGCAGATCGAGGGCCTGTCTTACAGACTTTGACCCCCTGGCTCCGGGAGCGGTATACGAGTGCCGGTCTCTTTTCCTTCCCTTTCTCTTTCATTCTTCCAGCCCCACTTGAGGCTGAAATACTTGAAAAACAGTAGTGGCTACTTGTTTTCCTTTCAGTTCAGGGTACATTATGCTTTATACTCGCCTTCCAAAAATAGATCTGACTCCAAGTTCAGCCCTGATTCCACTAAACCCAAGTTGCCACAACATATTTTTAGTCTAACAGTGACCGTATGGATTTTTGCCCAACAAATTAGCGATGCGTTTAAAGAAAAATCCAGCCGTAGTAAGAATACAGAGCAATGGACACATTTACACATTGCTGGTGTCACGTGCTAGATGTAATATACAAACTGCTAAGCTCCTTTAGGTTAGATAACTGACAATATGTATCAAAACGCTAACTACGTCTGAGTTATGTTTTCCCCAGTAATTCTTGATTTTGACAATCAAACCCAAGGTAATAATCCTAACTACACATTAAAAAAAAAAAAAAGCTTGTTGCACAGATATATTTGTTGCTGCGTTACGGATGCTAAGAAGAAAATTGGAAATAACCTATTTGATCAATCCCGAGAGAACAATTAAGTAAAGTATGGTAGAGCCATCTACCCAAACTTATGCAACTATGGGCTAGAGAGACCGGAAGTGGAGCGGTGGCTGCAGGGGCTGTGGGGGAGGAGGGAATGGGGAGCCGCTGGCTAATGGGGACAGGCTCTCAGTTTGGGAGGATGAGAAGTTCTGGAGACAGATGGCAATGATGGCCACACAGCACGATGAATGTGCTCCAGGCCACTGAACAGTACACTTAAAAATGGTTATAACAGTAAATTTTATGTTATTTCTCACAATGAAAAAATGCATTGGGGGCACCGGGATGGCTCAGTCAGTTGAGTGCCCAGCTTTGGCTCCGGTCAGGATCTCACGGTTCGTGAGATCAAGCCCCACATCGAGCTCTCTGTCGTCAGCACGGAGCCCGCTTCGGATCCTCTGTCCCCCTCTCTCTCTGCCCCCTCCAGCTCTCTCTCGCGCTCTCTCAAAGGGAAAAATAAACGTTGAAAAAAAAGTCCTAAAAAAATGCATTAAAGAACACTAAAAAGACATCAAAAATTCTCTTTTCTAAGACCCAAATAGAACTTGTCTGGAGTCTGGAATAGGAGCCAATGAATGAGACCAAGGAGAACATTCGCTCATTCATTTGTATCGTGGAATAAATCCATATGCACCGGGCACTGTGCTGGGTACGGGGTGCACAGTGAGGCATGACGGAGCTGGACCTGACCCCACGTGCTCCTCAATATTGATCTGCACTGGCGGAGTTGCAATTCGAGGGAACCTAGAATTTAGTTAAGCTGAGATAGAATATCAACTCTGTCTTGCGTGCTTTGATTTTGCAGGTTGGGGCTGGGTTTCTCTGCCAGCGAGGCAACTAGGTCTCAGGTAGGTAAGGTGGGCCAGGCCATTTCCAGTGAACCTCTCTGTGATGTCCCATCCCCAAGAAAACTCCTCTTGTTGAAGATGGCAGCTTCCGGCTCACTTAGGTTTAGGCTTTTGAGAGTAGGTGAGACACATGGGTTGGCTAGGCACGTAAATCCAAAGAGAAACACTCTGGGGGACTTCTGGATTAGTGTCATGGACCCAAAGCCATGAGGAGGGCATGGCCAGCATTCATGACCTAGCCAGAATGCAGGAGGAGGGATGGGAGGGTGCTCTCCCACAGGCCAGGGCCTCCGGCTCACCGATGCTTGCTAGAAAAACATTTTAGAACATCCCCAGACTCTGGAGTCGGGGGCGAGATACGATAAAAGAGGGGGTGGGTAGTGCTAAAGGTCATAGTTAGGAGGGACGGGGAGAGCACGTGGAAATAGGATCCCAGGGACCTTACTGCTCCAGACAGCCAATGACGCGTGTGAGGCACAGGGGGCGGCAGAAGCCACACAGGAAAGGGGTTTAAGTGCAGAGAGTACTGTGGAGTCCAGTTCGAGTCCTTGATCTGCCACTTAGCGTTTGGTCAGCTCGGGCCGATTCCTTAACCAGCTGTGACTCAGTTTCCGCATCTGCAAGAGGGGGCTAAGAATAACATCTACCTTGTGGCTTATTAGGAGGATGAACTGAATTTATATTTGCCAAATGCTCAAAGCAATGCTCGGCAGGTGGCAAGCACTACGTGTGTTTCTATGAAATGAGGTTCAGTAAGTTATTGGCTCCACAGAGCTCACAGAGAAAGAAATTCTTACAGCCCAAACACCAAGCCCCGGACTCAGACCTGTCCGTTGCCCCGCCCTTCTCCCTGTATCCTTTTTCTTTCCCTCTCCTTCTTCCCAACCCTCCTCCCTGCCACCACCCAACCCCCCCCTCCCCCAGCCTCCCCAGAGATTCCCTTGGCCTCCTCCCAGCCAGGCAGGAAACTTTCATCCAGGTCAGTGAAAGAAGGGGGTGTTGGGGGCTGCGGAGCCTGCAGAGGCCGGGAGCGGAGTGAAGCCAGGCTGCCCGTTTTGGCTGGCAGTCCCTGCTCCTCGTGGCGGGCTCCAGGGGAGGGCATGCCAAGAGCAGACGGATGCGGATCGAGATTAATATAATCACTATATTACCAGCCCCGCTCACTCCCCCACTCTTTCCCTTAATGGTGATGATTATACTTATTAGAGGCTCAGCTGCCAATGGTTACTGATTCCCCCCGCTGCAGCATTTTAATCGGAGATGTGCAGCTATTGCTGGCAACACAAGTCTCCGAGGACCCCAGGACAGGTGTGGAACTAGGCACCGGGACCTTTTCAGCCAAGGCAGGCGAGGTCCCTAGGGTTCCAGAGTCATGCAGAGCACTTAACTCAGAAACATCCAGCTTCAGCCTGGTGGCAGCGAAACGGGGGGTTGGAAAGGGCAGCGGCCCCACCCTGGGCTTCTCTCCGCAGAGGCCGATCGGCAGTGTTTTCCAGCTGGGGCGTGGCTGGCGCTGGCTCTGCCGGATGGACGGTCTCCTCCCCTGACGCACGGGCCTTCTCTTCCCTGCATCCCTTCCTGACCATCCAACTTGCTCATTCGCATCCCTCCCAGCTGGTGCAGAGGGGTGGGCTGAGTGGAGCTCGGGCGACTGCAGAGCCAGTAAGGAGCAGTGATTGTGGTGAGGTGGGAGTAGTCATGACACCCTGGCCCGGTGTCTGGGGTTAGGGGTGAGGGTGAGAGAACGCACATTGGTTGAAGTCCTACTATGCGTTAGGCACGGTATTAGGAGCTTTGCCCCTGTTATTTTCTTTAATCTTCACATCACCCTTCCCAATGGCATGTTACTAAACCCATTGTACAGAGGAAACTGAAGCTCAGAGTGTCAAAGTGACTTGCCCAAGGTCACTCTGCTAGAAGGGGCAAAGCTGGGCTTGGCCTCAGGTCTTCAACTTTGTAGGTGAAAAAAAAAAACCATTTTTTCGCGGATTGGCGGTGGTAGAATCTTCTAGATCTTGGCGGATGTCAGTTCTGCTCATCCCCACCCTGATCTGTGTAGGCACCGAAGATCTTTTTTTTTTTTTTTTTTCAATGTTTATTTATTTTTGGGACAGAGAGAGACAGAGCATGAACGGGGGAGGGGCAGAGAGAGAGAGGGAGACACAGAATCAGAAACAGGCTCCAGGCTCTGAGCCATCAGCCCAGAGCCAGACGCGGGGCTCGAACTCACGGACCGCGAGATCGTGACCTGGCTGAAGTCGGACGCTTAACCGACTGCGCCACCCAGGCACCCCAACACCGAAGATCTTTGATGAGCTTTAGACTCACCACACACTTGAGCCCAGGGGAACGGAACCTGTCCTGTGTGCGGGCCGCTGGCCTGGGCTCTGGGGTTGGGCAACAGCCCTGGGTTGCCGAAAAGAGCTCGTCGCCACCCCCCCCCCCCCCCGCCCCGCCCCGGGCTTCAGCTCTGGCTCCTGGTGTGCCCTCCAAGCCCCCTTCTGCACTGGTGTCCTGTGGCTGAAGCCCTTGTCCCTTACCTCCTGGGGGCCTCTCACGGTCCCAGGGTCCTGCTGCTGGCTGGCACCTATCGCTCCCCCACCGCTCAGGATGCCATCCTGTCTTCGGGCTGCCTCTGTGCAAACCACGGCCACGTGAAGCTCTTGAAGCAAATGCAGAAGGGGAGAGGGGCCAATAAATGTCAAGTGACAATTCGATAAGTCAAAAATATTAAACAATATGAAAACGGATTTCATACATCCACAAACAAATGAATGTATAATGTGACCATTTTTCAGTTCAAGTGAAAATGTTAAGTGAATTAGGTGTTAACGGTTAAAAATGATTGCAGGCCTTTGTGGTTGGCGCTGGCGAATTCTGGGTCCTTCTGGGGGCCTGCCCAACCACCGGCTTGTGCCTGAGGGGCCAGGACTAGGCAATGTCCCAGGCACAGTGTTGCTGAATGCTGGAACTGGAAATGTCACAGAAACCCCGTAGCGGGGATTTGTCCTGGCACACGGCTATGCTTTGGTGCTCTTTTGACACGGGGGCCTCCCTACTTTCTGAGAAGGCGGGATGGAGGGGGGAACATAAATGTCTCCAAGCCGTGCCCCTCCACCCCACCAGAGGGGTCCCTCTCTGAGCTCCTGCTTTCCTCCTTGTCTCCCTGCCCCCGCCCCCCTCGTCTCCTCTGAGAGTTGCCTCAGAGCCTGGTGCACTGGCAGACCCACGCTGCTATCTCTGACCTCCCGCTGCAGGCGACTTCTGCGCCTCGGACAGGATGGCCCACATCCAGGGCCCCTGCTCCACTGGGGGCGGCTGCGGCCTTGCAGCCGCCGAGGCTGGGTCTCTTCGGCGCTGGGGCCCGCCCTGTTATTCTTGTTATTACTATTTTGATTGGTCTGTGCCTTTTTCTCTGCCCACCCCCCGCCCCATCTCTCAGAACACTGCACACGCACCCTAGACCCAGCTCCCCACTCGAGGGGCCTGGGGTGCTGGTTGGCCCCGACACCCTCCTTTCCCCGCAGGGCGCGGCTCCAGGCCTCTGCCGTGCAGGCCCAAACGCCACCAGCTGGACCGGCCCACCGAGCTTCGCCCTGCTCTTGTCCAGCGACCTCCATCGTTCCCCTGCCCGAACCCCCTCTATGCTCGTGGTGACGGTGCATTCTTCCCGAGGAGGATGCAGCTGGGCGAGCAGAGGGGCAGGGCTGGAATCCCGCGGATCAGCTGTGGGTCATGCAGCAAAGCACATCAGCCTTCTGAGCCTTAGATCTGGTCAAGGGTATGGATCAAATAAGCACCTCGCCTGGCATCTGGTACATGGTGCCTGAGTCCGTCCTACCTCTCCAGTCCCCTCTCCTCTTCCGAGTTAATTTATGTCCTTCTGGCATCCGGTCGGGACGGGGATGTGCCAGGCCTGGGAGTCACTCAGCAGCCGGGCCGAGGGGTGGGGGGCTGATAGTGGCCGGAGTGCCGTCACCTCGGCCTCACCTGCGTTACCTGAGCAGGCCTCAGTTCCTGCTCCTAAGAAACGACGTTTCTGGAGCCACCCAGCCCCGGTGGCTCCTGATGCGCCCTGAGACTTGGCGCGTGAGTCAGAGCAAGCTGATACCACAGAAATGAAAGGAGCCAGCCCTGTGATCTTGCTGTGATAATGAGCATTTTATGAGCTTCTCCCGTGGAACTTGGAAACGCATCAGAGAGGCAGGCTGCTCTGGTCCCTGCGCTGGATGCTTGGGATTCCAGCACAAAGGGCCTTTGTGAATTTTCCCTCCCCTTCCACACACCTGCTGCTCCTAGGCTATTCTAGTGGCACCAGGGGGGAGGTAGGGGAGTCCTGCGAAAGCAGCCTTTCAGGGGAGGGGGATCTGGCCCTCCCCACCCCGTTCGAGAACTGTCCTGTGGTCTCGCAGAGGCCCCAGAGCAGCCCCTTGGGCACCACGACTGTTCTGGGGGGGGGGGTCCCAGAGGGAGAGGTTAGAGCACGTCATATTTCTCTTACGGCACAAATAACAATGGCTTCTGTTCGTCAAGTCCCGCGCGCCAGATAACGGCAAGAACGGTGTGTGCGTATATTAACTTAATCCTCATTAAGAACCCTGAGAGGGAGCGGTGTCCCCATTTTACAGACGAAAGAAAGGAAACGCGAGAAGGGTAGCTTACCTGGGGGCAGAGCTACGATTCGAGCCCAGATTCCCCTCCACGAGTTACCCAGACGGAGCCTTGTCCCGGGGACTATATGTGGTCTAGGGGTAACTTTTCTCCCTCTTTCCTCCTGCTGGTGAGGAGAGCGGGGCCTACTGTGTATGAGTTGGGGTGTGGTGGGAAGGAGCTGGTGTCTATAACCAGGCAGGGCGAAGGGAAACTGGAGAGGGGGTGTGTGGATCAAAATCCCCTGAAGGGACGCGGAGAAGAGCCACCATAATCCTCGGGCCTGGCGGGGAGTGTGGAAAGCGGAGGGATAAGGACCCTCAGCCTTGTCCCCCCACAGCAGGTGTCCAGCAGCTGACCCCGCAGGGGGGCTGGAGGTCCAGGGAGCCTGGCTGGTGGTGCCTCAGCAGCCAGTCTTCCGGGTACAGGGCACAGAGCAGGGGGATGCGGTGGAGGGAGCGATGGAGACTGTTGGGCACGGGGAGCTTCTGGAACTTTCTGAGAAATGCACGCTGCTTGATGTTCCAGGACGCCAAGAAAGGGGTGGGCCGGGAAAGCAGAGGGTGCCGGTTGGCCAGCAGGTTTCACCTGATGTCCTGGGTAGGAGAGTCCTCGGGGAGGGTCCCAGAGGGGAAGAACAGAGGCCTGCCTGAATAGAGAGGGGAGCCCTTGGAGAGGGGAGGAGTCGGAGAGAAGATGAGGGGAGGGAGAAGGAAGGGAGAGAGGGAACAGCCAAGGCAAGCCCACCCCGGAGGAGGGCTTCCTGCTTTGCACAACTTCAGAAACACTGTCAACAGTCACTCTTTCTACAAATGTGCCCCGCACTCTGATGGCAAGGCCGTCCCTGCCATCCTCCTGGGCTGCCCGGCCCACGAGAGCTGGCATCCTGCGTGAGCGAGGAGGAGGCGCTGCCTCTTCCAGGGAGTCTTCCGCTGGCTGACCACAGCCCGAGCCCTCCTGAGTGTCTGTGCTCACGCAGTTAGCATTGCTAACATTACTAACGTTACCAGTTAACGTCACTAACTAGCCTCTTCAGGCTGCAAACTCTCTAGAAGGGGGTATGTGTTTGATTCGTCAACGTAACCCTCACACCTGGGAGTAAGGGAGCCACAGGGGGTGGAGCGCTCGGTTGAGAGATGTTCTGTGACCCTCCCCTTCACCTTCAGAAAAGAGAGCTCCGCTACCCAGCCAGTAAGGTAGGCCTCTTCCGTCTGCTGGCCAGGCGATCCCAATAGGGCCAGCTGCCTCCAGCCCCAGGCCCTCCTCCCCCAGGGCCCCGCAGCTACCTGCTGCCGGCAAGGGTGGCCCCCATGACTGTTTCTTTGTTCCGCCTCCCCCCAGCACAGCTGATGCCGAGTGGTGGGGTTGGCGGGGGGCAGTGGTAACCTGCTGGCATCCTTGCTGGCCCGTGCGTGCATGGATGGGATACCTTGCAGCCCGGAGGCCTGAACAAATGGCATGCGAGGCCTGGGGGAAGAGTTGGGGAAGCCTTACCCATCAACCCTCTGGACCACCCAGCCTGCCTGGCAGCTCAGCTTCGAGAGAGATCACTGCAGCTCTACTCTACCTGGGACCATAGAATGGAGTTCTGATCGGATCGACTTCCAGGAGATGCGTCTCTCCCTCTGCTAGCTGCTGGCCCCGGTGTCTTTTACGCCTAAAGGAGTGAGGTGGAACGGAGCCTGAATCCATGCCAGGAGAGCTGGGGGTTGGGCCTGTTTCTGGGGCACTGGCACAGGGAACAGGGCTCAGCCGCTGGGTAAGCCACTCCTCAAAGCACCCCAAGGCTTTCCAAATCGATGTCCTGGAAAAGAGGGAAGAGATGATCTTTTGGACCCTTGATGGCTCACCTTGCCCTCTCAGCTGTCCCCGATCTGTGTCACCTGTGTCACAGAACTTAGGACCTGGTTGGAGAGACAGGCCAGGGGAGATGGCTGAGAGAAGGAGCCAGTTCCCCACTGCCCCCATCCAGCCCCTGGGGGAACCTCTCTTGTGTCTGAGTTGCTCTGCTGTCATATTTCTCTCTGCTCGGCCCCACTGCCCTGGCTGCCCTGAGCAGCCCTTGCCTGCTCATCTCTCATCCTGGCTGCAGGGCCCCGAGTGCATCTTGCAGAGAAACGTTCCTGCCCTAGGCCTCCAAGGAGATGGAATTAGCTGTCAGAGAAGAGAGGGGTTTCCGAGGGGTCAGCGCGCCGGGCCCTGCAGGATTGATCCATTATGAATTATGGATGGCACATCCCACTCAGTCCCAGGGCTCCACAGCCAGAGAGGGGGTCCCTGCCTTCCTTCCCCGAGTCGGCCCCTTCTCTCTGGCGTCCCTTTAGCGTGAACTAATTTGACAAGTAGGTGCATTCCTTGTTCATATTACTTGGTTGCTTTTTTTAATGAATGGGGATTTTGTGCCCACCTCTCCCGTTAGAGAGCTCTCTGAGCAGGAGGGTCGTGCATTTTCCATCCGCTGGAGCCTGCCTAGAGGCCTGGACTGCCAAGTGATGCTCAGCGTGCAGGCGGCACTGTGACTGCTGATGGGTGGCGGAAGGAGGACCCAGGGGATGAGGGGAGAGGCGGTGCGAGCCCAGACTGCTCGCAGAGCACTTGGGCTGTGCGGTGCCCACACTGGCTCCACGGGAGGCCGGACCCCCTCTCCTTCCCTTCTGGGTGGTTCGCCTCTGCTGTTGCTGCTTCTCTGGTGTCTCTTCTGCTTGAGCGCCCACCGGGCCGTCCCCGGGGCCTGTCCCTGGCCAGGGGTGATCGGGAGTCTGTCCCATAGTCACTCCTGGATCCAGTTTGCCCCTCTGCCCAGAGCCCCACACCCGCAATGTATCGCAGGGCTCTGAATTCACACGCTCAGGCCGGCTCCCCGCCCTAGACCCCAGGCTCATCTCCTTCAAAACCACCTCGCACAGGACTTCCCAAATACCGACCCCAGCCCGCCAGATCCCCTGCCCCGGCTCAGCCCTGCACGCCCCACCCCTCCCCGCTCCAGCCTTGCCCAGCCCACCGGTTGTGCCGAGCTAGAGCCAGCCATGGGCCTGCAGGACGTGTCGCCCGCCCGCCCTTCATCCCGTGAGCACCCCCACTCAGCCACAGGTCTCGCCTCTAGCACCTTCCGGACCACCCTGCCTTCAGAGCGCCTTCCTTGCTCTCTGTCGCCCCGGGGCACCGTGAGTGGCTCCTGCCTTGGCTCTGTGCATCACCTCTGCAGCCATTACCACTCTGTATTTTGATGATTTGTTTGGGTACCCACGCACCCCTGCACCAGGCCTTCTCTTCCCGGCGCCTGAGGTCCCCCGGCACCTGAAAGAAATGACTCTGAATTACTGCAGGAGTAGAATGAGGACTGATCGGGCGTGGGCGGGCCCCACGGGCAAAGGCTCACAAGTGAGGGGCAAGATGAAGGAGAGGGGGAGGGGGTGGGTGGGGAGAGGGGCGGTGCAGGCAGGGCAGAGGAGCAGCGTTGGAGGGAAATGAGAAAATAGGGCCCGATTCAGCCACGGAGGTAATAATGCTTTGAATATACAATGCACCCTTTCCCTAGCTGTCCCGTCGGCAGGCACCTTCTCACAGTGAGGAAAATAAACCTGTTTTCCTTAGGCCAAAGCCTGATTTGATGATAGACCTTCTCAGCTTCCCAGGAGGCGGCAGTGGCTGTGCTGGGTGGGGAGGAGGCAGGCAAAGTAAAGGGTAAGGGAGAGAAACAGAGAAGGGAGGAGAGAGACAGGAGCGGGGGAGGAGAGGAAGAGCACTGATTACTAATGTGGTGGAAATCTCAGCAGGTTCTGTGGGGAAGCATTTATTGTGCATGAGAAAGCAGGCAGTGTATTAAAGGAGCTGTCCCCAGGCTCCTGCAGCCAGCTAGAGGGAAGGGGCCAGGAAGGACAGGGCTGGCCAGGCTTTGGAGGCTGGCCCCGAAGCACCAAGGTGGAGAGGACAGAGGGCCTGAAATCTTGGCTCTGCCCTGGTCCCTGGTCACCCTAGGCCCTCTCACAAGGGGACAAGGCTCTTCTGCTCCCCAGGGGGCATTTCTCCCACTCAAGTCACAGACTCCTTCCTTGGGTGGGTGGTGGCGTTGACATGGTCACCGGGGCCCTTTCTCTGCCTTGCCGTGGAGGGAGGGGGCGGGGCGGCTGCATCCCACCCAGTCTTGGCATCAAAAGATGCCAGGAAGCTTCCGGGAGTTCCTGTCCCCGAGGGAGGGGCCATTCCTGGATGGTGGTGGGTCTGGGCAGTGTGCAGATGTCACGAGCGAGTGGGCCTGCCCCCGGAACTGTGCCCCGTCTGCACCAAGGGGAGCAGAGCAGCCCCCCCCAGTGGGAGGCAGCTGTTCCCAGAGTGTCATGGGGGGGGGCCCTGAGACTCAGTAGCTGGCCTCATCTTTAAGCCCTATCTTCTCATGTCTTTGTCAAGAAAACAAAAGGACACGAGGCATCTCAGAGTCCCAGACTGTACCTTGGGGATCATCTAAACCAACCCTGTCATGGCCCAGAGAAGGGGAACAGAGAAGCGACTTGCCTGAGGCCACACAGCAGGGGAAGCTTCCTGCGGGGACCCTTCTCACCTGTGCTCCAGTATCCTGGGTGTTCCCAGCACGTAGGTGACCTGACCTTACCGCTGCCCTCTGGGAGCTGCTCAGTCCCTGCTCCTTAAGCCCCGGCCCTGAGGGCTTTCCTGCTGTCACTCCTCCCCTAGCTCCTATCTCCCTTCTTCCTCCCCTTCACTTCCCCATTTCCATTCATCACCCTCTCCAAGCTACCAGGTTCTTCCCCCTTAAAAGGTTACACTGGCTCTGATCACTGTCACCTTCCAGCTGGTGAATCACACTTTGTTTCTTTCCTTCCCTGTGCTTTTAGCATCTCGAACAGGGACACAAGATGGGTAGGGGGGTTTGAGCTCCTTGCAGAAGGACCCATGGCACCCCGGGTGAAATCCCGCAGGACCTTCACGCTCAGAACGGTGCTACCTCCCACCCCTCCCACCACCCGGCACTGGCTGCTCCCCTCGGGCCTCCCCTGTGGACCCACTTGCCCTGCTTGCTTCTTTCCGTGCAGAGCCCGGTGGTTCCCTCGCTTCTTGTGCTGCAGCTGCCTGCTGGTCATGAAGGCCGGGGCTCAACCGTCACCACCTCTGAGAGGCCCTCCTTGACTACATTTTCTTTCTTTTTTAAATTTATTATTTGAGAGAGAGAGAGAAAGAGAGAGAGAGCAAGTGAGGGAGGGGCAGAGAGAGAGAGTTGGGGGAGAGAGAGAATCCTAAGCAGGCTCCCCACTGTCAGCGCACAGCCCAATGTGGGGCTCGAACCCATGCACTGTGAGATCATGACCTGGGCCAAAGTCTGATGCTTAACTGAGCCACCCAGGCGCCCCTTGACTACCTTTTCTAATGTCCCTGGTCTCTACCATTAGTCTCTGCCACATCACCTTCATTCTGTTGCCTTCTAGCATCTGTCTTTGTCTGAATTATATTGTTTATCTGTTACTGTATGTTTATTCCATTCCTGCCTGTCTCCCCCACTGAGAACAGGGACCTTGTCTGTCTTTATCATAATGTCCCTGGTGCTTGGCATTTAATAAAGGGTTGTTGTTCCAAGAGTCAACGGAGGGCACGGGAGACGGCCAACACTGAGGCAGGGCCTGGATCTATGTAAATATCGCTGGTGGGCCTCCGGGGTTCCTCCGCCACCCTGCCCAGAAGACTGAGTCTCGGGCTCCATGTGAGACCGGATGGAGAGCTAGGGGATCCGCATCAGCCTGGGTGATGGAGCAGTCGCGGCTGCTGGCTTCCCCAGTGGGGCGTGTCCCCTTTCTCCAGCGTGGCGTCTCTGCTGTATTTATTACTGCTTCTTCGCAGGCTGTCCTAGAGGGTCCTAGACGGTACTCAGGAAGCAACAGACACCCCCCCACCAGACCTCGCCCTGGGAATGGAGTGGTGGGAATTGGCTTGACAGCGGCTCAAAACAAACAAACAAACAAACAAACAAACGCTTTCCCTCTTCCGGGATTCCAGGCACACGATGAATGAATGGTTCCTGAGCTCCAGAAAGGGCAGAAGCAGTCGCCCTAGTCTTCCAAAGCTGCAGTGTGCAAGAATGTGGGGGGGGGGGGTTGGGCAGAGAGGAAGAGAGGGGCCAGGCCGCCTCTCCCGGGGTTCCTATCTGCACTGGGATGAGACCAAAGCTCACGGGGAGCTCAGCGCCCCCCCTGGACACACCCCCACTGGGGCTAGTTGGGATTCTGTTTACCAATAAGGGAAGGAGCCTATTGTACTCGGGGTGGAAGGAGCGGAAAGAAATCAGTGAATAGGAGCTCTGGAGCCAAGAAGCCGGGCTCTGAGACAATAGATAGGAAGGGAGGGGGTGTGAGAAGATCTGCATTGGAAAGGCTCGGAGGAGAAATCCAGGTGTGCCTGGGCCCCCATCTGGGGGGGGGGGGGGTGGGCTAGGAGAGGGAAGGGGCAGAAAATGAGCCATTTACAGTCTTATTTCTATAGCAGGTCTGCCTCCGCCGCGCCCCCGGAGCGCGCCCAGCATGTGTTTATTACATGTGTTGTATGTGTAAGGCTCCTGGAGGAAGTGTGAGGTGATGGTGTTTTAGCAGCTGTGCTAGACCCCCAGCACCGATCCAGGAGGGCCGAGGGCTTTGCAGTCATTTCCATTCTGCCCTACTTGTGTGACCTTGAACAAGGAACTTAACGCCTCTGAGCTCTTCTATAAAATGGGCAGTGCCCACCTCATGGCCGCACTATGGGGACTGGATGTGGTAATCCATGCAAGGCAGAGGGCTCGCACAGTTTCCTGCTGACGGGGGCGGGCTAGCTTGCTTTTCCCGGACCTCTGGCTGTTCCTTAAAACCAGAGGAGATGGCCTTCTGCACCAGGTAAAGTCCTGCCTGGACACAGGGGCTTGGACCAAAGGATGCTGGGGAATCTCGGGGCCTGTGGAATATTGGATTTTTCTCACTTTCTCTTCTTTCTCTACCTTCCAGAATCTCTGCAGGGATGATGCTTGATACACTGACTTTAAGAAAGACCTGATTTTCAGACCACCTTGTTCGAAAGGAGAAGCATCTACGTAGGCAAGCTGATTTTAACCAAGTACATGGATGCTCTGAAAGACTTGAATCCCAGAAGACTACATTGTTTTTTTCTTCCTCTGCAGGGTGCCTTAGCTTGAAACATCTGAGTAACTGCTTAATACCTTCCTGCTCTGCAGAATAGTCCCAGCTTGGGGGCTGTTTGCATCTTTCTGGCCTGGTATTTTTCAGGACTACCTAGAGCCACTGCCAGGAGTCCCACTTCTCCTCTGCCCACCCCACTCCCCACTGCCCCCCACCCCACCCTATAGCACTCCTCCAAAGGCCAAAGACTCACCTGCCATTGCTTGTTTCTAAGGTTCAAAAGTACCTTCCCACCTGTCTCCCAGGACACAGTGTCCTGGGGACTCCTTAGATTCCCCCAAAGAGGTGCCAGGCCCCAGGAGCCTGTCCTGGGATGCAGGGGCCCTTCTGGGGGAGACAGTGCCCCTCCTGAGCAGGCATGTTGGCGATCCTTTGGTGGGGGTATGCTGATTACATACAACGTGTGGCTCAAGGCCTGTAGCATCTTGTGTCAAGATGGGTCAGGACAGGTGTCCCTGTCAAAGGTTCCTGGGCCTGAGCGGGAGAGTCTGGACTGTTCCCTCGTCTGCAGGGACCAGAGGAGGGGCTCAGGAGGGCTTGCAGCTAAGTCAGCTTTTAGGGTCAGAGTGCAATTGACTTCGGATCAGAACTTGGGAGACGGGACATGTCCTGTGCTGCCTGTTTTCTGTCCTTGCTTCCCTTTCTTCTCATTCACCATTGGTATCTCCTTGTTGGTGCTGCAGCCAACAGCAGGGAAGGGTCTGGTCTTTGTTCTTGGACTAGGAATGGGATGGGGCTGCGGGTACATATGAAACCCCTCGGGCTTGGCTATGCTTTGAGCAAGGGAGCTGGGGCCCAGGGAGTTCCCAGGGAGCACCCAGGGACAGAGTGGGCTGCTGGTGTGACCCACCACACGTCACACAGCTAGTCAGGGCCTGGGGCTGTGGACTCTCATTCTAGTGCTCACTCCCTTGTACCATGGTCCCTTTGCAGGTGGCTGCAGCGGGAAACACTGCCCTTCCTCCTGTGTATGAACTGTGTGTTAGACATACAGCAAAGGCAAGGATTCTGGAAGGCAGGGCTGGGACCGCCAGGCCAGGAGAACACTAGAAGCTATTTGCTCTGGTGCCTGGGGCACAGAAGGGGACAAAGGGAAAGGAGACAGAGGGCTTGCAGGGGGAGGAGAGGAGGGGGAGACTGTTCTGGGTGCATGCTTAGGGGGGTGTTTGCGGGGGGGAGGGGGGCGGGAGGTGTTCATGGGTGACCAGGGCCACAGGGTTGGCCAAGTCGGGGAGGGGTGCACAGGCTGGTCTAAAGACAAGGAGGCCTGAATTTGGAGAGTTTATTTTAGTGCAGCAGGAAGAAGGTGGTCCCTTGGCGGCTGTGTCACCCCTGGAAGAGGAGGGAGACACGGGAGGGGTGGGGGGAAAAGCCACGTCCTCCCTCCATAGGGAGACCCTGGTTCAGGCTGGCAGCAACGGAGGGAGGGAGAGAGACAGTGGCTGCTGGAGAAGGTGCAGCTGGGCCAGCTGGAGAGACAACCTTGAGAGAGAGGAGGGGCAAACCTGAGCTGGCGTGGAGCGTGGGGAGAGGGGAGGGGCGGAGGGAGGAAGGAGAGGAAGAGAGAGTTCCAGACGGCAGAGGGGGCGGGGCACAGCCCGGTCCACCTCCCGTCTGTCTGCCTCCCTCCTTCTGGCCAGAAGCAACAAGGGCGCAGACACGCAGACACCGGCATGTGGGTGCTGGGCCGCCCACGCGCCTGCGGGGTGGGGGCAGAGATGGGGGGCAGTGTGTCCTTGAGCCTTAGGGCTTCCCTGAGCTCAGATCCTCAGAAGCCACCGCCACCCCCTTACCTCGTGTGCTGCATCAGGATTCCGGCCGGACTGCCTTGAGGCAGGCTCAGGACTCAGGCTCTGTGAGCGACTCCCATGTTTTCAGCCTGGGCGATGCTCTGCCGGTTCCTGCTTTTCAAGGAGCCCTTGGGGGCTGCTGAGCGAGGGGACCAATCCTTTGCCCCTGCAGCTGGGGATGAGATTTCGCGTTTCTCCTACCGGGATTCCCAAGAAATGATGGCGATCCTTCCTCCTCACCCTCAGTCTTGCTTTTCCTTTTCCTTCTCTTTTTTCAAGTTTTATTTAGTTAAGTAATCTCTGCGCCCTCTGTGGCGCCCGAACTCGCGACCCCGAGATTAACAGTCGCGTGCTCTTTGGTCTGAGCCAGCCAGGCGCCCCTGGTCTTGTTTTTTCTATATGTTGAGTCATCTTTCTCTTAAATCACTCAGCCTCCCATATTCTATCTAGAAACCAGGGATAATAATACCTTCCTCTCAGAGTTGGTGGGACTGTAAGTAAGATCCCATATATGAAAGAGCTCCGTAGAGTGCAAATTCACAGCGGAAGCATAAGAGATTATGATTCCCAGAGGGGACTAAAGGAAAAGGCAGGAGGACGCAAGTCCAGGCAGGGTCAGGGGAGGAAGCCCTTCCCGGCGCCCTCCGGTCCCCACCAGTCCCCTCTGGCCCTGACCTTGCCGTGGATCTGAGGGCGGGCAAGTGGAGGGGTGGTCACTGCAAACTCCCACTGCTGGGTTCCCTGCCTGCCCCCCCACCCCCGCTTCCTCACAGGACAGGGCAGGACAGAAGTCTGAAGACTGTGGGGTGGGGGGGGGGGGGCGGGGCTTCTTCCTACAGCGCTGGCTGGATGGCCACCGAGGAGCCACCCGAGAGCAAGGGCCCTCACCAAGGTGGCCAAGGTTGAGCACCGGTGCCGATGGCCACTAACGACCCGGATGAGTGAGGCTTGGAAAGTCCTGCTCTTGGAAGACGTGGATTGGAAGCCAACCTCGGACTGCTCATCAGCAGTCGGTCCCTCAGTCAACGTGCCTCGGCCTCACTCTGCATAAAGAGGTGCTGTCTGCTCCCCTGCCGGGAGCCTGACCCTAACGCCTGTGGGTCCCTGAGAAGCCAGAGCCCCAGCTCCTTCTTGTTAAGATGTAACAGCTGCTGGGAGCCGGCTTGGATTTCTCTCCCTGCCCATCCCCTCTCCGGATTCCAGAGAGGCCTGGGGACAGATGCACCGTTTAGAATTTCTTCAGGGGGGCGGCCAACAAGGGCATTCTTCCTATTCCTTGGGCTTCCCTTGCCCAAAATGGGAGATGAGCTGGGGGACAGCTGCACAGGCAGCAGGTCCCTGGGGAGATCCTTCCTGCCCAGGGTAGTAACACAGCCTCAGGAAAGAAACCCTCGGGAGCCGCCGCCTCCTTTGGCCTGGAGAGAGGTGCCTGTACCGAAGGGAGGTACAAGAGTGGGACTTGGGACCCCGTGTCGGGAGGGACGCGGTTTTGAATCCCGGCCCTGCCACGTGCTGCTCTGTTCATTTGGGCCACCACCTGTTGCCCTGTCCCCAGTGTGGAGATAAACATCCCTACTCTCTAGGGTGGTTGCTGGGGTTCAGTGATGTGCCTAATAGCTTCTATGACAGCATCTGGCCAATTCCGGAGCGCGGGGCCTACTGGGCCCCTTCTCTGCCACAGAGCGGGGGTCAGATGACTTTCTGTACTCAGCACCGATTAACCTTGGGGCATGTGGGTATGATGTGGCTTCTAGCACAGAGGGGCCCCAGTTCTGGAAAGTTCTCTTTGGGTTTTTTTTTTTGTTTTTTTTTTTTTGGTGTTTCTTTTTTTCCACACAGGGTTTCTTGCAGTTGGGGTCTTGAAGCTTTCAGGTGTGGTATGCCTAGGCCTTGTTGTAACCAAACAGAGAAGGACACGGAAGAGGATAGGACTGATGGATGAGAGAGAGAGAGAGCCCTCCCACTGTATCGAGCTCCTGAGAAGACGGAAGAGGAAGAGCCAGACTTCACTGTTCTGAAATTCCGCTGTTGTCTGCCGTGTTGAAAGGCAGGGAGCGATTGGCTGTTTTCCCAGCCTCAGTTGTGCCGGGATCCCTGGATCTCTAGGAGAGTGGGAGCCGGCAGCACAGGAAGCACGAGGGCACCCTCTCACCTTTAAGACTTCCCACTCCAAGGGGCGCCTGGGTGGCTCTGTCCGTAAAGCCTCCGACTTCGGCGCTGGCCGTGATCTCGTGGTTCACGAGTTCGAGCCCCGCGTCGGGCTCTGGGCTGACAGCTCTGAGCCTGGAGCCTGCTTTGGACTCTGTGTCTCCCTCTCTCTCTCTGCCCCTTCCCCCACTCGTGCTCTGTCTCTCTCTCTCTGTCAAAAATACAATAAGAAATATACATTAAAAAAAACCAACAACTTCCCGCTCCATTTGCAGCCTGTGAAATGTATCGAGTCTTGGTTCAGGCCTCAGCTAGCCACGTGAGCTCCAGTAAGCACTTTATCTTCTGGAGTTCTTGATTTCTTCATCTGAAGAATGTGACTAATAACCCCTGACTTGTCTGTGTACGGGACTGTCCTGAGGACCCAAAGAACTTGGAGAACTTTGAGCGGGTTCCCTTCCACGTAGGCCACAGACACATACCTGCCCAGCCGGACTCGGGGACCGTCCCCCCACCGCCACCTCGAGTGATTGCCGTGGCAACCGAGTGCCCGGCTAACTCCCGCTCCTTGGTCTAGTTTCAGCTTAGATGTTGTTTCTTAAAGGTCTTCGGGCCTCAGACTGGGTCTCCCTCCTGTAAGCTCTCATGACATTCTGCAGAATCCTCTTATCACGTGTGTCAGGAGTTGCATAGTGTGGTTGTGTGGCCGTTTAGCATGTATCTTCGGTGCCAGACTCTAAGCTCCAGGAGGAAAAGGAGTATGTCTGTTGCACATCATCAGATCACCAGCATGTAACACAGTGCCTGGCACCGGGCAGGTAGGTGCTCGATAAAATCCTTGCTGGTTGAAGGAGTCAATTGCCTGCCTCGACCCCCTTTTATCCTTCAGTCAACCCCTGCTGCCAAGCGCCCATCTATTACGTCCCTCTTGCCCAACATCTCCTTATAAGGAGAAGGGCGACATCTCTCCTGACTTCATTATTCAAGGAACAGGTCAGCTAGATCATAGTTGGCCTTCTTCCCATCTCCCATCACAGCAGACCTTGCCCAGAACCCAAGGCTGCAGGTGAGTAATTGCTAGTTATTTATTTATTTATCCTTGCGCAAGGCTGCCCTCTGGTGGTTAAACACGGAAGCGAGCACGGGAAGGATTGAACCGCCCCGGCTGAGCCAGGCTCAGAGGGTCCCCAGTGTGCCAGGAACAGGTAAGCGTTACAAGGAGGGCCTCCAGGTGAAGATTCTTGTCAGTCTCCGTCCTTATTTTTTTTTTATTAAAAAAAAATTTTTTTTTAATTTTTTTTTTCAACGTTTATTTATTTTTGGGACAGAGAGAGACAGAGCATGAACGGGGGAGGGGCAGAGAGAGAGGGAGACACAGAATCGGAAACAGGCTCCAGGCTCTGAGCCATCAGCCCAGAGCCCGACGCGGGGCTCGAACTCACGGACCGCGAGATCGTGACCTGGCTGAAGTCGGACGCTTAACCGACTGCGCCACCCAGGCGCCCCTAAAAAATTTTTTAATGTTTTATTTATTTTTGAGACAGAGAGAGACAGAGCATGAGGAGGGGAGGGGCAGAGAGAGAGGGAGACACAGAATCCAAAGAAGCTCCAGGTTCTGAGCCGTCAGCACAGAGCCATACGCGGGGCTCGAACTCAGGAACCGCGAGATCATGACCTGAGCCGATGTCGGACGCTCCACCGACTGAGCCACCCAGGCGCCCCTAGTCTCCATCCTTACGAATGTCTCCCTCCAAATCTAACAGGAAGCCCTTGGCCTAGGAAGAGCAAGAAAATAAAGAAAGCCTCATAGAAACCCCACCCTACCCTGGTGGGCGAAATAGCTATTCTGTCCTCAGTGGTGAGCTGGCCAATGTTTAACAACCATCTCTCTCTCTCTCTCTCTCTCTCTCTCTCTCTCTCACAGAATCCCGATGTGTAGCATTGACTGATTTCCATGGTAGAACTTCTCTCACCATGGCCGATTTCAAACTACCGATGTGATGTCACTTGAAAGTGTTGTCGGGAAAAACAAGCACTAAGGGGCCCGTCACTGTACACTACATCACGGATGCGAGTAAGTTCAAGAACTTCTTGGTTACTAGTAAAATAATTGGGAAGTCATGAGTTTGAGTATTTATTACATGTGCTTTCAACATCATATATCTAAATGCGAGCTTATAATGTAATCCTGAAGAAAAGCCCTGTTCAGCCACTGGCTTACAAAAGTCTGGGAAGTGTAATAATTGGTTCTGTAAGCCTCGTAGTAAGAGCTGGCTCCCGCATGCCATTGCTTCTCCCACTTCCCCCTTCTTTTTCTCCTCCTCCTCCTCTTCCTCGTACATGACTTCCCGGCATTCTGTGTGGGTAGGACGGATGGCGAATATGGGAGTGAGCTTTGCTCCAGACGCTGCTATTTTCTGAGTCAGGAGCCATAAGGTGCTAAGGAAAGAGAATGAGAAAATGCAAATTTGGCTACTGCGGGACGCTTTCGCGTGTGTGTCTGTGTGCGTGTCTGTGTGCGTGTGCCCGCGTGTGTGTACGTGTGTCTGTGTGTATGTTTATGTTTCCACGTGCGCGTCTATATGTCTGTGTGTATGTGTGTGTGTCTGTGTATCTGTTGTATGTGTGTCTGTGTATCTATGTGTGTGTGTGCGTGTGTGTGCGTGCGCGTGTGCAGCCCGTGGGGGCAGGGGGCGGGGGTGAGTTTTGCAACTGGATCAGGGGGCTGATTCTGGCCTGGATGACAGACCACTGTGTGGAGGCGAGGCCCGCACCCTTCCCGCTGCACAGGGAGCGGTGAGCTAGCAGCAGCGGCCGGTGGGGAGGCGAGGCAGGCAGAAGTAGGCGCTGGGGAAGAAGCCCAGGTTGATGGGATTGCCGTCTAGGCGGATGTCTTCCAGCCGCCTCCGGCTGTGTTTGTGCTCCTCAGTGTCACAGAAGGCGTCTTTCTGCATGGTCTCTATCATGTTATTCTGGAAAGAACACATTGACAGCTGCCAAACCTCCCCCTGGAGAGTCTGCCCCCAGGCAGCGCCGAAGGCACGGATCAATCCGCTCTCCCCACCAGCTCCCCTCTTGGGAGTGGAGAAACCGAGGCACATGAGGCCGAGGCCACGCAGCAAGGGGTGAGGAGAGAAGGCCTGTGGAGGATGGATGTGGAGAGCAGGGAGGGAGGAGGAGGAGGAGGAGGAGGAGGAGACAGAGGAAGGAACCAGCTGCTGGTGAGGTGGGGTGAAGGATGCTGAGGGACAGGAAGCATCTTCGGAAGGAAAGGAAGGCAGTCGTGCCGAGGCTGTGGGCGATGGCCTGGGCAAGACCTCTGCTCCAAGCCTCCTTCTGCCTGGGAAGGAGACCCCACCGCATTCTCAGGATGCCCCTGGGCTCTCTGCAAGGCTCTTGGTCTTGGGGAGGCTGCTTACCTGCAGGTGCAGTGAGCGCAGGCTGGGGGGCAGGGGCCCGGGGATGGAGTCCAGCAAGTTGTCAGCCAGGTAGAGGAACTGTAGCTTCTCTAGCCCCTGGGGAGGAGGCAGAGGGCATGGGAGGCTGGCAGGGGTCGTGGGACCTGGCAGTGACAGGTGCCCAGCGGGGCCCCAGTGTTCACTGAGGGCCTCCTGAGCCTAGCCACGTGTCAGGCTCGGGCCTGGGTGCTGCACGGGATGCCCAGTCTCTCCGGAGCTCACAGGCACTAACTCTCACCAGGGGCAGCAGGAGAGCTGCTGTCATTGAGGTCTGGCAGCTGGGGGAAGCTGCCGGAGCTGGTAATGAGGAGCAGCGAGGGGTGGGCGGGAGAGAGGGGGCGCAGACGGGGTGGAAGGGAGGACAAGGGGCCCTCCCAGTTCAGCCTCAACTTTTCCCAAATGAGAAGCCTCCAAATCTGGTCCTGGAGTGGCTGTGAAGAGAATGTTCTGGAAACGTCTGGAGCGGCAGAGGGAGAGCCGCAAGCACACGTGAGGCAGGCTGAGCGGGTGCGTGTGGCAGAGCTGGGCGTGAGCCCCTCCTCGCGGCCTCCCTGGCACCCCACTCCTGGAGCTCTCAGAGCCCCGTTGGGGGGGGGCAGTCGCAGGGGCCACGTTTGTGCCTCGGGTTTAGCCCTTCCCAGCACGAGTGGCCGGCCAGAGATCCATCAGAAGGTCTCTCGCAAGCACTTGGTCAGAGAAAATCGGTTAGTAGTGGGCTTTTTTCCAAAGCCCACTTTTTTCCAAATTTTAGGTAGGGTGAGGGTTGGAGCCAGCACGATCGCAAGTCCCAGCACAGCCTAGGTTTTAGGGGCGCAGGTGCTGCGGGTGCCGAGAGGTGAATGGGACAGACGTGCCGAGAGGCCATGTGCCGGAAGAGGCGGAGGGAGAGCTGCTGACCCTCATTTCTGGTGCCACCCCCACCTCCCCCATTTCCAGTAACAAGCCCATGAGGCCTGCATTTCCTTTTCCTGGAAGTTCTTGGGATGGCGTGTCGTAAGACACCCTTTTCTGGAGTCAGAATCAGTTTCTTGAAACCAAAAAAAAAAAAAAAAAAAAAAGTTTAATAAATGGGAACAGATGAAGAAAATGGGGTTTGATTTTCGTACCCAGGATAGTGTTGGAGCAGGGACATCCCATGAGGACAAGGTTGTGTGTGTGTGTGTGTGTGTGTGTGTGTGTGGCTGTGGGCATGGGTGGCAAGTGGTAAATGGAGGACTTTAGGCCCTGGCTTACCCTGAAGGCTTCGGGCTGTATTCCGGAGCTCTGGAGCCGGTTCAGGCGGACGTCCAGGACCTCGATGCCAGCGGGCAGCACGGGCAGAGCTGCCAGCTGGTTCTCTGGGAGGATCAGGTCCCGCAGGGCAGGCAGCAGGCGGAGGGCATCATCATCAATGGAGGAGATGGAATTGCTGGAAAGGTCGATCTTCTTCAGTTTTGCTATGGGGTATGGGGGAGAACACAGAAAGTCACGAGACGCACTATCCTTCCTGGCCCTTGCTGGACCTACCTGTACCCTGCCCCATCCTTTTAACGATGGGGAACGCCAGCCAGTTCTCCACCCGTGTGAGGTCCAAGCCAGAAGAAATGACGTGATAAACCAGGGCCCCCTGGGAAAGCCCTCAGATTCGGCCATAATTTCTCATGGAGTGCTGTCCTGTGTGGTGGCTGCCCATGGATATGGGTTTGGTAGAAACTTTTGTAGGGCAAGACCCAACAGGCCCACCAATCCTTAGACCCATCCCACCCCCACTCTTCACCATTAGTTGACGCGAAAGGATGCCATGGCCCAGAAGGCTATGTGATTTAGTGGTAGCATCTGGATTTGAGCCCAGGTTTCCTATCTGAGGCAGGGCATAAGGCATAGGAATAACATGCCTTAGGAATGTTAGGAATAGGAATAGGTATAAGGCATAAGGAAAACACGACAAACAAAAAATGGATAAATGGCGTCAGTGCTGTGGAGAGTTGACGTAGCCTGGTCTTGTCCAGAGGCCAGGAGGGCACAGAGCTGTAGTGGCTGGGAATCCTGAAAATGGAGGCCTGATCCTATCCTCCCCTTCCCCGCTTTCCAGAGCTCTGGGGAGAACAAAGGTGGGCGGGTCACTTCTGTTATCCAACATCTTCAAGGAAAGGAATCAGGGAGACTTGGGGCTATTTCCATTTGGTAACTGGGGAGACTGAAAACGAACAGGGAAAGGCTAACACAGGTGGGACGCTGTGTGACAGCTCGTGTGGCTGGTGCCCAGGCGGAGGGCCCGTGGGCTTCCCTCCGCCAGTCCTGCCCTCCTCCTGTGCCAGAGCATTACATACTCAGCCCTTTGAAGTCTCCAGCTCGGATCCGGCTGATGCGGTTGAAGCGGGCATACAGGTAAGTGGTTGTCTTGGGGAGAGGCGGGACGCTCTCCAGGTCAGCATCGTCGCAGTACACGGAGGAACCAAGGCACACGCATACCAGACAGGTAGGCAGACCTGGCTCAGCTGGAAGGCAGAACACAGGGAGACCCTTCTCAGACTGCCTTCGGCCTCCGGGACCAGTGGCCCTTGCCGCAGGGAGTGTCTGAGCCACGGCTAGAACTCAATGTCGCAATGCGCTGAGGCAGTGCCGGGGGCTGCCCCCGGCCCGGCCCTCAGCCCCCAACCCAAGAGGAGCAGATCCTCACCCAGTTGTCACCCAGTCTCGGCCCACTGGTCCTTTTATCAGGCCCCAATCCGATGCAGGTTTTCCCGGGCCTGCGTGGGTGTTTCTAGGACATCCATTGGTCTTTTTTTCCATAGGGGCTCCTCTCTGGTCCCCAAAGGCACAATGAAGATAAACTAAAGGCAGAACTAGGCGAAATGGCTAATGGTTGCTGGTCCTGCCATCTGCCTTGTGGGCGAGGAGTTAGACACGTTCCGTCTGGCTCCGAGAAGCAGAATGAAGCCACGACGGAGTGGACGGTGCTTGTCTAGGATTCATTTCCCGTTCTTATGGTGTCAGCATCCCAGGAAATAGCTCTCTCCTGTTCTCATGCCGTGACTGGTGGTCATTAGACATAAGTCAGGCCTTCAAGCCCAAACTGGCTTTGAAAAGTTGGGACGGCTTTGCTGGCTCATACAACTGACTGGTGCAGGTAGTTTCTGTTACTTGCCACTACAAGAGATTACGGGAGACCACCGCTCATCCGACTCAAGGGCGAAATCTGTTAGCAGGGACACAGCCCCAAGATTAAGAGGCAGCTTTTCTTTGCAGGCCGTGACCACTATGGGTGGGCAGAGAGGACCTCAGGGCCCTCCTTAGCCCAAGGCCTTGAATGGCAGATCAAGCTGAGGCCTTTTATGGTCTTTTTAAGCCCGGGGTTCTACAGCTCCGAGAGGTCATGGGTTCCTACGGATGCCCGGATACGCTAGATCCATCCCAGGCAAATATCTCAGGAGAACAGGAACCAAGGACAAGCAAGTCAGGAATTAACTGCATCCCTCCTCTGCGTCAGTTTGATCCCCAAAGAGTGCCAACCCCTTATTGTCAGATGTGCCGGTGTCCCAGTCTCCGGGAGGGCATCAGGGAGGGGAAGAGAGCTGCTAAGGGGGAATTTAGAGCCGAAAAGCAGTATGACTGCTTCATCTGCCCCCATGCCAAGTGACAGCCACAAAGTTATTTATTCTCCTCTACAGGCTTTTAATTGTCTCTAATCTAATTACCACTCAACCCGCTCCCCTAGTGATGCTGTTAATTAAGGTAGGGTGGCTTTGCTAGGAAGAGTGGAGTTCTTGCTTTTCTTTTTTTCTTTTTCGTTTTCTTTTTTTCTGTTGGCCTCCTATCCAGCAAAAAAGCAGTAGGGACAGCTTACAGTAAAGGTTACAGTAAAGGTTAGCTTTTAACTCTCCCTTACAGTAAAGGTTAGCTCCCGACCCTTCCCTGCCTACCCCAACCGCACTTTACTGTAGCAGCCCCAGGGCTGGGTCATGGCTACATGGCCTATGACCTATGCGTACTGAGACCTGTGACCGTGAACTCACCGTGGCTGCGTGGGGAGCCTGGGAGGCCCAGCATAGTAGGCTTGGTCATGGTGGGCTTGGACGAGAGTGTCCTTGGATTCACCGTGCTCGGAGTGGAACCGATCCTGGTTGGAGGATCCAGGCTGGATCCGGCTTTGACCTGGAGACATGGCACGTAGCACACAGTAGGCCAGTTATTGGCTTTGGACTCCGGGGACCTCAGTGACCAATTTCAAACTTACAAAGAGTCACTGTGGAGAAAAGGGGGAGGGAGGAAGGGAACTTCTTAAAGAGCATCTGGTCCAGTATCTTCCTTACATGGAGGAGGAAATGGGCCCAGAGAGGAGAGCACCAGGGATCAAGGAGGCGGCTGGTGGCCAAGCTGTCCAGAGCTGGAATCCATGTCTCTGGATCGCCCAGGCCGCCATGCTTCCTCTTGCTCAGCACTGACTGAGCTCACGCGGCCAACGGGTGCGGGCTTCAGATCAGCCCCTGCAAAGGCCAGGAAGTGCTAAGAAAGAACTTCAGACTAGAAGACAGAGCAGATGGGGTTTGGAGCTTCTTTTTCTAGCGAGAATATGAAGACATCGCTGACTCCCCCCCAGGGAGACATGGCTTATGGTCTCACGTGACGGCAGGCTACAGATGTATGACTTCTCTGGGGGATCCTGTCAAGTTTCCTGGAAGCCGACAAAGAAACTGAACTTTTGGGGCGCCTGGGTGGCGCAGTCGGTTGGGCGTCCGACTTCAGCCAGGTCACGATCTCGCGGTCCGGGAGTCCGAGCCCCGCGTCGGGCTCTGGGCTGACGGCTCGGAGCCTGGAGCCTTGTTTCCGCTTCTGTGTCTCCCTCTCTCTCTCTGCCCCTCCCCCGTTCATGCTCTGTCTCTCTCTGTCCCAAAAATAAATAAACGTTGAAAAAGAAAAAAAAGAAAAAAAAAAAAAAAAAAGAAACTGAACTTTTGCTGTCCTCTTTCTTAGCATTATCTACGTGGTAAGTTCCTAGGGAGGGACAAGAATTTCCACCTCCCGGAGAAAGACGTGGAGGCTTGAGATGCCTGCACTGTGGGCAGCTGGAGGGGGGCCAGGCCCCTGACACCCGCTTCCTACAGGGAACACAGTTGGTCTGCTGTGTGCTCCTTACCTCAGGGAGCTGGTCCCCATAGTCCATGAGCCCTTCATAGTCGCTCAGGTCAATGACCTCATCGTAGTTGTCCAGGTCAGGGACGTAGTTCCCCAGATCCAGGACCGCGTAAGAATCTCCTTCCTCGTTCGTCGGGTCTCTCCTCTTCCTCCCCTTTGGGGGAGAAGCTGTCCCTGCTTCTAGCAGCACCAGGGCCAGCAGGCTCAGGAAAGCCAGGAGCTTCATGGGGACCCTGGGAGGAAGTGGCAGCAGAAATGAGGAGGAGGTTAAATCACGTCGGAGCCCAGTCCTGGGGGACGGGCAGGAGGAGGGGCAGCCGTCTAAGAGGCAGGGTTCTCTCGGGCTTGGTGGAAACGACTCACTTCCCCCCCCCCCCCCCCCTGCTTGCCGACTCCATGTCATTATACACTCAGTGCATCTATTGCGTGTGCAAGCCCCCTAACGGCTGGGGCTCTGTCTAGGGGGCTTCTCCTGCCAGCCCCTCCCACCGCCACCCAACTTCAGTGCCTGGGGGCTCTCACACACGCTGAGTTTCGCTCACACAGGCACGTGTAGACACCTGGCAAAGGCTCGTTTACTCATCTCATGCAAGGCTCCCTGTCTGCACACCTCCCTACTAATTAGGCATACACTCGTGCATTTATACAAATGTCCTAACGACCACACGCGCCGAGTACCATCATTAGTCACCAAGCTAGGTTTAGAGAAATCTCATCATCAAGGAGCCTTGCGGCTTTTTAAAAGATTATGCATCCATCACACATTCGCTCAACAAACATTTATGGGGTGTCTGTTATGTTCCGGGCACTGGACTCCTCTCTGGAGGTGCAGAAATAACTAAGGCACACCTAGCACGCTCAGAGTTCATGCTTTTCAAAACTGACATATAACGTAAAAAGAACGTTAGTTATAAAATATACTTCCTAAATGCGGCTTTTTTTTTTTTTTTTTTTTTAATGCAGCTTTAAAAAAAAAAAAAACGTTTACTTGTTTGGAGAGAAAGAGAGAGAACATAAGTGGTGGCGGAGCAGAGAGAAAGGGGCCAGGGGACCCGAAGCAGGCTCCCCGCTGACAGCAGTGAGCTCGACCTCAAGAACTGTGAGATCATGACCTGAGCCGAAGTCGAAGTCGGAAGCTCAACCGACTGAGCCTCCCCGGGGGCACCCCTCAACACAGCTTTTTAGAAACAAATGATCACAGGAACAGAAAGTGTTCTTTGCATGTAGTTGGGGGGGGGGCATGTACACATCTAGAGAGTTCCCTAGATGTCTGCGTGTGTGCACCAGTGATTACGTGCGTGCGTGATGAGCACGTAAGCAGAAACGTCTGCGCGAGTTCCTGCACAGAGGCACAGACGGGTCAAGGAATGTGTGTGGTGCGGGTGTGAAGGAGCCGGCGTGTTTCTGATAGTGCAGCTGCAGAAATGTCTAGCACGTTCGTCTCCTTTGTGTATTTCAGCTGGGCCCAGGCTAAGCCCTCTGTATGGCAAGAATGACTTTTCATCAGAGCTTTTGCCCCCCGAACCCCAACGCCCAGCAGCCCCTTCCAACTTCTCTTGCCCAGAGGCTGCAACTCCTTCCATCCCCCTGCCCCCCCCCCACCCAGTCCCTCCCAGCCTGCACCACAGCCCCTCATTTGCATACCAATCTCATCTCAAACCTTGAACCTTACCCCACACAATGCTGTTTCCGAAGGAACAGAGCCTCACAGCCTCCGGAGAAGTAGGGACTAGGGACGCTGCTGGAAAGGTCGTCCGCAGTGGGCCAGGGTAGACAGCGGGGCGCTGGCTGAGGCCAGCGTGTGGCCAATCAGACTTCTCTTCTTGCTGATCTCCAGCTGTTCCCCCGTCTCTTTGCTCAGCGGGTCCCCCATCCTATTCCTTTGCTCGGTGGCTGGAAATTTCTCTCTCTCCCTCTACCTCCTCCACTGCCACCCCCACATGTACCGCCCCCCCCCCCCCCACCTCCCACTCTCTTCTCTCCTCTTTCTCTGTCTGCTGCTTTTCTCCTTTCCAGGCCGCTCTGAGGGGGCTGGCAGTTCCGACTCCCTAAGGGAACAGACAGCAGGTGGGGGGAGCATTCAGAGGGATGGGGCTTGACTTTCTTGCTTTTTTCCAGATGGAACCCGAAGATTCAAAGAGGCTGAGTTAAGGCACTCTGACCACACCACCACCCACCACCTGGAGCCCCAACATGGGGCCATAACTGCACAAAAGTCACCAGAGGGAGGCAGTTCAAAGAGAAGGTGAACGGGGTTGGGGCAGGATTTGAAGACGCGGCTTCAGGTTCTCCAGTGATGATGACGATGATGACGGCAAGGAGGACACAAGGAATTCTCTCAGTCCACTGAGGGTGGACCCTAGAAAGGAATTCCTGATCATGAACACCAGGAGGCATTGTGTGGGGTCCTCAGGGGGCCGAGAAGAATCCTCTCCCCCCACCCCCCACCCCCCACCAAAGATGTACGTATCAGGAGAGATGCTCTTTTCCTTGGTGCCTCAGGCTAAGGGGTTCCCTCGTATTCTGCCAGCCTGCGTGCTTGTCTGAGGGTGGGGGGTCCTTCCTTGCTGCCCCTCGCTCCCTACTCCCTCCCACCGACCACATACTGACTCCTGGCTGTGAAGCTCCCCGACGACGATCATCTAGTCCAAACCACCTACCCAACAGATAAGAAACCGAGGTCCAGCTGGGTGCAGTGACTTACCCAAGGTCACACCGAGCCAGGACCAGGGCTTAGATTTCTGGCTCTCGGGCCAGAGAGTTGTCGTGTGTTCATATGACCCTGCCTCTTTTCACCTCACCCCCCACCCCCCACCCCAGTTCTGAGATCATGTGCCTCGATGCCCTCCGAACAGATGGCCTTGGCAGGACGCATCTCTGCCCTGGCATACCAGGTGAAGGGGCAGATCGAAGAGCCTGGCCCAAGGGCCAGTGCTTGGCCTGCAATGTTCCCGGGCACCAGCTGGTGTGGAGGAGGCATCCCCCAGCCCGAGGACCCGGTCACCGAAGATACGCATGTTCCTGTGGCCCTGGTAGCCCACCATCTGGAGAGAGTCACCAACGGGGGCTCTGCTGGTGGAGGGAGAGATAGCCCTGGAGCCAGCAGGGTGCCCAGGAAGCAGATGGCACATTTGGCATGCTGTCCTCCCCCACTTTCTCTCCACAGCTTTGCAGGCAGAGACTAACCCTCCCCCACCCCAGACCCCAGTCAGGCTGGGCTCTGCCCCCCCCCCCCATCCCACGCCATTAATTCCCTGCAAGCAAGGCAAAGGCGAATGTTCATTCATTCCCCTTGCCGCCTGCTCCCACTCTCCCTCCCCACTTTCTCCGTGACGACTCTGGCCCGCGACTGTTCCTCCCACACGCTTTGCCAACTCGGAGGAGGAGGCGGCGAGGCCCGCAGCCTGAGCCAGCCTCCTAGGGCGCATGCGCAGGCTCCCCCACATCCCGGCAAAGAGCCCCCTTCGGACTCAGGAGTCCCATCCTAGACCCCGTCCCAGCTTCTACTCCCGCTTTTACGAGCTCTCCCTCCATACGCTCTAGTTTCCGTGCATGTGTGTGATCTGTGGGAGCCCACTCACCGTCATGCGGTTGTGGCACACGGGGAGGGCGGTGCAGAGGCCCTTCTAATCCCCACGTCTCATTAGGAGAAGCACAAGGCATGCTGATGGAAAGGAGGTGGCAGGCAGTGGGGACAGGAGTCTGGCCAGTTGACCCCGTTGCTGCCCCTTGCATGGGCGGGGGTGGAAATTTCAGGAACCCTCCTGAGTTTTTGGACAATGGGTATATATTCCCTGCTGAGGCAGGCCACTCTGTGACCCTAAACACATTCCTCTTCCTTTCTCGGGCGTGCACACACACACACACACACACACACACTGCAGGTTTTATATACTCCATGCCTTCCTACCTTTTGGCTTTTCTCTCCTGGTTATGTGATTCCCCCCCGCCCTTTCCCCCACCACGCAAAATCTGATTCATCCCTTAAGATCCAGCTCAAAAGATAGGAGTCCTTCTGGCGTCCCTCCACCGGGGTAGAGGCCCTCCCCACCATGCTCTTTGTACTCTGCCTTGCTACGAACACTTAGGACATGGAATTACTCCAAGGATTTCCCCCTTTACCAAGCTAAGAATTCCTCAAGGGCAAGGACAAGGATATGGCCTACCCTTAATTCTGAGCTGGGAACCTTGCACATAGTCGATGTCCACTGAACTAAAGCAGGTATGAGAGGGTGAGGCAGTATCTGGCAGTTTTTGGCCTAAAGAAAATGGTGTAGGCTGGGAGGACCCCGAACCCACTTCTGAAATCGACCTTCTATCTGAAGGCAGATTTCTGGGCACCCGGTTCTTGCCCTTCTGCGTGGCCTGTAGAATCTCTCTTCTCGGCCCTTGATATAGCTTTGCCACTCTTCCGTGTTTGTTAACTACATCTCCGCAACTAAACCGTAAGTTTTCCTCGGTCAGGAACGGTGACTGTTTTGTGTCTTTCGGTATCTGGCTCAGTAAGGAGCCTGTGGGAGACCCCCAACAATTTGATATCTGCGGGTTGAAAGAATCCAAGCCTTTGGGCTTCAAATGTAACTCTCAGATTGCCGATCTGACTTTAGGAATAGTTTTTTATGACCGTTGTGAGTTTGGGAGAAATTTGCCGAGAAAAGGCGTTGGAATGGTTTTCTTAGAGTTTCTTAGGAATCAGATCCTTTCTCCACCCATCATCTCCTTAGAGCAGGTAAGAGGTGGGCGGTGGGAGGAGAAGGGTGGCAAGATAGCTCCAAGGCGCTCTTGACTTGTTCACACTGTCAAGTTCAAGCAGGATATTTTTCATATCACTTTATTTCCTCTGCTGTGAAGCGTGTTGGAATGTAGAAGTTGTTTCACAAAGTTAACATGGTTTTGGAAAAAGAACAGATCTATGTAGAGTAACCTACACACCTACTTACACACCTGGACGCGTAGATGTCAATGGCACTGAAAGAATGAACTTGTGCGTGGAGGAGGGGCTTCCTCAAATCCTAGGGAAATCCCCTCTGGCTTACAGCTGCAGGGAGCAACGGAGGAAGCAGACAATCTAGACGGGCCGATGGGATGATGCTGATCGTGTTGCTGCTGGAGCGAAACAGTTTAGGTTTGCAGGACCAGAAAGGACCCCTGCCCTCAGGGGAACCACAGGAGCTGTGCTCCCCATGAGGGCCCCATGTGAGGGGCTGAGGTTTGCAAGGTGTGAAGGTGCAGAAGGGGGGCTTACCCGGGCTTAGCACCAGCTTGCTTATAGCCACAGTGATATACTGACTTTAAGCAGGAGCCTTGGAGAAACCAGCTGCAGCTTTGAAGAATGAGGCAGTTACATGGGAGCACAGCAGGGGTGGGGGGCACGGCGGGGGGAGGCTATGATGAAATGGGCCCCGTTTTCCATAAATGAGCAAGAGAGAAAGACGAGATCAAGTACAATGGGAATTTCTTGAAGTTAAGGACCCGGCTTGATCCAATTTCTGAAACATCTCTGGAACTTTTCTCCACCTAACGAGGGTGGGCACGGTGTCTTACTTAGTTCTAGAACATTCACCTCCACCAACATATACACTAGGGAGCTGTAGAGGGGCCGTGTCCCCTGGAGGGCGGAAGGGACAGGGGATGGGAGCAGGTCCTGTGGGGCCCAGGCTCTGCTTGGAGGCCTGTCAAGCCCCTCACTTGGCCCAGGCAGGGAGGGTGGGGAACTGTGAGGGGAGAGACAGTCCAGGTAGGGAATAAATTACTGCAAGGGAAAGGGATAATATTAGATAATTAGAGCATGGTTTAAAGAGTGGAGCTGCAGACTAGAGCATGAATGCTGGAGAGGCCTTGGCGCACAGATGTGGCGACTGAGGGCAGAAGGGGCCGGCAAGGTCAGACAGCAAACAGGAACGAGCCATATCCTCACCTGCGTTCCTGAAGGTTCCCACTTGTGCTCACCCACGATAGGAATCAGCCCCTGGCCTCAAGGCCTCTGTACCTTCGCGCCTTTTGCATCCCAGAGGAGAGGGAGACTGTGCACTCCCCCCCCCCCCCCCCCCCCCCCCCCCCCGCCCCAGCTCTTCAAGTTGGAACCTGAGACCGGCTCCTTGACTTCGTGAAACCACCCCAGAGAGAGGCAAGGGGGAAGACGGGAGCCAGCTGTGACCTGGACCAGCCACCAGGTGTCACTGATGCGTCTGCCTTAGAGGGGGAAGCCAATCTGAACTTGTGGAGGAGGCTTCTGGGAGATTTCCAGGTGCTCCGCCTCTCCCAGAACACTTTCTCGTGAACTGCTTCCGGGCTTTGGAGAGGCTTGGGCCGTCCACACTGATCGAGAACAGATGGCGGGGCAGGGCTAGTGGCTCTGCACCCTTCCCTGGGGACACTGTGTTGCCCGAGGCCTAGCCTCTTGTCTAGGCGGGCAAGGGGCTGTGGGGCCATCTGCACCCACAAGGGCCCAACCCCAGGGCTCTTGACTCCCTCCCCTCGCCCGCTGGCCGATACCTAGTTCTTAAAGCTACTTTCCTGGGCTGTTCCTCCCTGTCCTTCCTCTGGAAAGAGCGAGGCCCAGCCAGAAGGGTGTGTGCTGAGGAGAGCCCCAGCTATCCCTGTGAAGAGACTGCCAGATGTGGATCCTTGCAGGAACCCCGACCCTCTGCCCTCCTTCGGCCCTTCCCTCGCAATTCCTTGCTGGAGAACACAGGCGGTAAAGAGCCAGCACGATGTGTGTGGTGCCAGTGGGCAGGGAGGTGGGGTGGCAGTGTTAGAAGGCGGGATCCTTGGCTAAGGGGCCTTCTGGGGCCGGAGCTGTCCATCATGGCGGCGTCTCCAGCAGGACTTGCGGAACCTCACCTCTGGGCTCCTCCCGACCGTCTTCGGCTTGCTTTGGCCAGGACCAAGTTCCGACGTCAGTCCATGGCCCGGACTTACCCGGCAGTGACAGGGAGGAGGAGGACAGAAGAGGACGTGAAGTCTTTAGCTCCTGGGGCTAGAGGTTTGGGTGTGCTGTGGGTGTCTGTGAGCGGGGTGAACCCCATCTAGCCCTTAGACGTCTTGCTCTAGAAGCCGCGGGTGCAGCGGCGTGTGTTGGCTAGGCCCTGCCTCAGGAAGGTGGGACGAGAAAGGCAAAGCTGGGAGCAAGAAACAAAGATAGAGAACACGAATGGCGGGCACCGGCACGTGGGCCACTAGCATTCAAGTGCGCTCAGAGGAGCCCCAGGGGCAGCGTGAGGCCTAAATGACCACGGACTGCAGCAGGCGGAAGCACATCATGAGGTCCAGTGGGATGGGCGGCTTCAGGTGGTTCCCGTCCAGCCTCAGGTAGCGCAGGTGTGGCACGTTCTCCAGATCTGAGGAGAAGTCATGGAAGGCGACTAGATTGTTGGGGCAAATCTGGGTCCCATTGATCTCTGTGGAGGAAGAAGGGAGAGAAGTCAGCCAGCGAGGCGGGTCGGGGGTCGGGACACACGGGGCTGGGGGCAAACACGAGGAAGGAAGAGGGGAAGGACGGCTGAGGGTAAGAACCCGGGCTGGCCGCTGTCAGCGTGGGGAGTCTGCTTCAGATCTGTCCATCTCTCCCCGCCCCTCCCTCTCCACCCCCTCCCCCCACTCTCAAAAATAAAAAGAATAAAATAAAATACATAAAAAAGAAATTGAGTTCTCTTCTCTGGGATTGGCTGACCTTGGGGAGCCGTGACCTTGGGTGCATGGGTTTACTCTAATTCATTTGCAGAACGAACTAAGTCAGAATCGATCAACCACTGTTAGCGGAAATTCACTCTGCAGAGTCCTGGAGGAAGTAAACTGCGAGCTGGACCTTCACACGTGGGTGGGACCACAGCAGGTGGAGACCTGGGGGATGGTGTTCTGATAGAGTGACCTATTCTGATAGAGTTGCAGAGGCCGCAAAGCTCACGGAGACATCCGACATCCGGGAGTAGTAAATAGCACGATGAGATGCGCCAGGGCGATAAGCTGGGCGGGTAAGCAGTGGCCACGCTGTGGTCGGCTTTCCAATGGAAACCGAGATTCCACCTCTGCTCAGATGACATCAGATATGTCACCTTCCAAATGAATTTCTTATTCTCCCTAAACCTTGCCTCTTTCATCATCATCTGTGGGGTCAGCATCATTGTTGCTGATGTTGATTTCCTTCTTCCTCTCAATTCCTCATCAGAGTAGCAGAAAGAGCCCCGACAGAGGTGGGTTTTCTTCCTATGACCGCTGTGACTTTGGCCTGTCACCTTACCACCCCGACATTTTGTTCAAATCCGCGAAATGGGGACAGTGGTACCTGCCCCTCACCTCCGATGAGAGAATGCCGGTGAAGGCATTTTGCAAACTGGAAAGGACGGGGCAGGTGGCAGCATTAAGATCATTGCTGAGAACGTGGTTATCACGCTGACCCAGGGCTCACTCTGCCCATTCTGTCTGTCAGCGACACGGGAGACAGGCCGGGGTAAGGGGTACCTGTGGAGGGGGTGTGATTTTTCGGACTTCAGCCTCAAAAGGCTGGTTATCTGCTAGCAGCCTGCTCTTCCATAACCCGATCGAAACCTGTGAGCCCTTTATTGAAGTATTCTTTCTGCCTGTTTTCCCGACCCATCTAGCTTTCCGGGGGTAATGCATGCCATCAGCTTACTACCTGCAGGCTAAAATTAGAGTTTCCCCTTTTCCTGAATTTGTTCTTTTGCAACCTTTGAAAAAGCCCTCCCCTAGCGGTACCTGGGTGGCTCAGTCGGGTGAGCGGCAGACTTCGGCTCAGGCCGTGACCTCATGGTTCATGAGCCTGCCTGGGATTCTCTCTCTCCCCCTCGCTCTGCCTCTCCCTCACTTGTGTTCACTCTCTTTCTCTCTCAAAATAAATAAACTTAAAAAAAGAAAGCCCTCCTCCCACTTTCTGTAATTATTCCCGATGAGTGAGTGAGACTGGTCTCCCATTCATTTGTTTCAAGATGGTCGAAATTCAACGATCTCCCTCTCATTCTTTGGCTCGGAAACTAAGGATTGCTGATATGATTTCGGGGCTACGTCCCTTTTCCCTCGGTCCCCTTCATCCTATAGCTGCTGCGTTCCCGGTATGGACGTAGCCTGGTTTTATTCAAGGACCAGATGGGATTCTCCCTTGTTCTTAAAGCTTTCTGTTGATGGCTCTACTCAGACCTGACATGTTTGATCGAAGCAAAACTGGGACTTCCAGCCTCTTCTTCTGGGCTGTGATTTTTATCCAAAGCCCAGGATCCTAGAAGTGCAGCTGAGGCAAATTCTGCCTGAAATGTACTATCTTATATGACTAAATAGTCCAGCCTTCCAGATAGATTCAGAAAGAGCCTTCGCACTGACATGTTTCTCTGGCTGCCACTTTTTTTTTTTTTTTTTTGCCAGCTGCCTATCCTGAGTATGCGGCTGCCAGCCTGTGTACATCTTCAAGAGATTCTTCTAAACCTCGTTTCAGTCTTGCTATCACAGCTTCTGCGGCAGACAGGCGCAGGACATTTCAGGGCAGGCATTTAAATGTCACCGTTCTGTTTTCATGAGAATGTCCACGACTCTATTCCGTGTCAACCCTACCACCTGTAGATCCGGAGGGCAGAGGAGCTGGGGCTAACGAGAAGGGACAGAGGAAGACAAGCTGTTACCCTCCAAGCGTGGTGCTCTAGGCACGTGATGTGAACCTACCAAATCCTCATATCGACTTGGTGACAGAAGGTCCTATTCCCATTCTCACTTTACAGATGAGAAAACTTCTGTAGAGCTGACCTCTCTCTTCAAGGTCATACAGATAGTAAGTGACACGGTCAAGATTTGAAGTCCAGTGCCAAGTCGGGTGCTTTTTGGCTCCACCTCCTCCCCCCAGTGCTCCCAAGAAAGGGTTGAGGCAATAAGAACCTCCCCTTCCCTGGCTGTGGCTGTGGCCGTGGCCGCGGCCCTGCCCCACCCCCACTCACTCTCTATGCTGTTGTTGTTGAGGTACAGGTGCTCCAGATTGTTGCTGATGGCGGGCACGCTGCTGATCTTGTTGTGGGACAGGTGGAGCACGAGCAGATTGGAGATGTTGAAGGAGTTCTTGGGCAGCCCTCTGTCTGACAGCCGGTTGTAGTTAAGGCGAATGAAGGCGAGGTTGGGGAAGCCCTTGAAGTATCCATTAGGGATGGTCTCGATCCTGTTGCTGTCCAGGTAGAGCTGGTGGATGGCCGCGGGGACCTTGGGTGGCATCTTTCTCAGGATGTTGTGGGCCAGGTTGAGTTGCATGAGGTTCTTGAGGCCCTGGAAGGTGTCGGGCTTGAAGACGCCATCACTCAGCTTGTTGTGTTGGAGATCCAGGAGCAGCAGGCTCTCTAGCTTGCTGAAGACGCCGGGTGGGATTCTGGAGATCTGGTTCTGGCTCAGCCTCAGCTGCTCCAGGTTCCGGGGCAGGGCTGATGGCACCTCTTCGAGCTGGTTCTTCTCCATGTAGAGGAAAACCAGACTGGGTAGTTTCTCCAGTACCTTCTGGTCTATCTTGCGAATTCGGTTGTTATCCAGGTTGATCCACCTCAGGCCCGTGGCGTTCTGGAAGGACTCCACGGGGAGCTCAGTTATGAAGTTGTTCTGGAGATAGAGGTAATGGATGCGGGGTGGGATGACGGGGACCTTTCGAAGGTTGCGGCTGTCACAGTAGAGGGCAGAAGGGAAGTCAGAGGGGCAGTAGCATTCCCGGGGGCAGTCAGGGAAGATAGATGGAGGGCCTGGTGGGAGGGGAGGGGGCAGGTCTGTAGGCTCTGATGGCTCATGGGGCTGGACAAAGCCGGGTGTGGGCCTGGGTCTGGGCCTGGGCCTGGGCCTAGGTCTTGGGCGTCTTGTCAGCTGGCCTTGGGCCACTGAGGCCAAGATGAGGAGAAGTGGGAGGATCCAGCAGAGGGATGACCTCATGATCCAGGTGATGTACCTGCAGGGAGGAGACACACGAGATCATTAGCCATCTGGGCCTCCATAGTCAGGGGCCCTGTGTTGGTGGCTAGAGTTGGCCAGGATGGGTGCCAGGAGGGCTGTGGGAGGGACCTGTAGAAGCACTCTTCACTTGCCCGAATCCAGCGGATGGGAAAATAACAAGGGCTTGAGGGTCCAGGCCCCTGGCCCAGAGGCCTAGCTGCTCAGTATGTTAAGCCTGTTCTGGCAAGGGTGAGCCATCCTTACAGAAAGCACGTTGGCTGTGAATCGGGAGCTCTGGGGCTTGCTGGAGAAGACCTTAACCCTAACCTACCCCTAACCCCTAACCTTAACCCTAACCCTAACCTCTCTAGCACTCGGTCTCCCTATCTGCAGCAGGAGAAAATCATCCTTGTTCCTGTAAGAGGGATGTTAGGAAACATAGAGTCCTAAGCGTTCCATCTGGAAGGGTCCTTAGAGATCCCGTAATCCAGTGGTGTTCAAACTGTGCCTCTATTTCTGTGGGGCACCCCCAAGGGAGGGAGACCGAGTGGGCGGATCTGAGGCACCCCACCTCACCCCCGTGCCAACCCGAGCAGTCCCTTTGTTTTCAAATCTGTTATGTATAGAGGACTGGCCAAAGCGCGTATTTGAAAGAAGAGTTGCGTTGCTAAAAATGGTTTGAAATCCACCAATCAAGCCCAGACTCCACTGTTTACAAAAATTAAGCACTGGAGGGAAGAAGCGGCTTGCCAAGCAAGGGCAGGAAGCCGTTTAACAGCAAGCCCAGGACAAAGACCCAGGTCTCCTGCCTTCCAGAGCAGGGCTCGTGGAGGTCCTGGAAAGGAAGGAAAGTGCTGTAGACACGCTTGTATCTCGTGTCTGCCCCTGCTCACTCCTTATCCCTGTGCTCAGCGCTGGTCTTTGCCAGCAGGAGGCATACCAAGAATTTCTCCCCAGATGTGGAGGCTCCTATGAAAATAAACAGGGAAGGGATCAAAAGCTGTGGGGAAATCACTTTCATTTCTTCGGACATGATACTGCTGCCCCCATATCCACTGGAGTTGGTGGTTTTGAGACAGGATATGAAGAAGAACTTCCCGCTAGCCTCTGTGACATAGCGGAGTAGGTCACTGAAGGATATCTGGGGGTTGTGCTCCCAGTGGCTCTGATGACCCTTCAGAGGGAGTCACGTGGTTTGCGTCGAATTAAGCTGGAGAAAAAGCAATAGACCCGGGCTGCAGACAGAAAGTGGCAGCTCCCACGGGCTTCCTCCCCTCCCCTGGCTGGGAAGGGGGCAGGGAGGGGTTTCCTGTTCCCGCCCCTCCACAGGGCCATCAGCCGTAGGACACTCCCCTCTGGTCTGCGGCCAGGGTCCCGGTTCCCACACTGCTTCCCCAGGCCCTCCTTGCTGATTCCTCACAACGCGGTGGTCTGTCCCTCCCCTTCTGGGGTCTGGGGCACGGGGCACAGGCTTGCTGGGGTCCTCTGAGCTAGAGCGGGCCGCAGAGTGTCCCCAGCTGCATCTGGACCCTGGGATCCCTGCATCTGTTCCAGGCCTCTTGCTGTCTTTCCTTTGAGCCCACATCGGCTTAGACTCCTCCCTTGCATGCTTCTTGCTGGCTTTGCTCAAAGGAAGATGATAGAAGCCGGGCACCAGCTGCTTCATCCTGGGCCAGGTGCTCAGGAGGCACCGGGTGTGACAAGAAATAGGAGAGAGGGTGAGAGGGCAGAGCTCACCCCTGAGGGGTGGAGGGTGTCTCCCTTCACCTTTCACACACACACACACACACACACACACACACACACACAGGACACCTAGTCTGCTCTCTCTCTCTCATGCACACACGCACACGCACACACACACACACGCTCCCCTCTCTGCACCATACATCTATGTGTATGGTCCACATGCCATGTGCGTGCGTGTGTGTCCTTACATAGTACGCTGAGAATGGGACGGGAGTAAAGGGAGGGGGAAGGAAGGAGGACAGGAAGGGAATGAGGGAGGGAGGGAAGACAGATGAGCAGGAAGGAGGCAAGAGATTGCCCTGCAGCCTCTGTTGCCCTCCACCTCCGTCCAGAGGGGTCTCTCCCCAGGCAGGCTCCTCCAAGGGGGTCCACGGGGGCCATTTCCCCGGGCCTCCTACCACAAAGAACCCCACAGTTAGATTCTTGACTTTAGCTCCAGCTGAGGATCCAACAGTCCCCAAAGGACTGGAAAGAGAAGACATTCATTGTAAACTGAACTTGAGTCTTGCTGCCGGGGCCCGTACCCCTTAATGACTGATGATTTATGAATTAACAGTTTACTAGCCCTGTGCTTTTCTTGAAAATAGCACAGTCATATGCATTTCAAGGGGGTGGTTCAAGGGTCTGTATGCTAAAAACAAACATTTTTTAAAGCCCCCAATTTCGTGACCCGTTTTGTTTTGACACGTCTTTATTTTCCAATTACCTGGAAGCTGGAAATGAGCAAAAGGCTTCCCAGCACTGGCTGCGTGGGGCTCCCTATTTCCCCTCCTTGCCCTTGTCACCCAAAGCGTCTACCTTGTCACCCAAAGCGTCTACCAGGTACTGGGCCCCGAGTCATGCAAATAAAGCTGGTCCAGAGCTTCCAGCAAAGATCGCTCTTCTCAGAGCCATTAGGAGGTTTTAGAGGAAAAGTTCTCTGTGACTGTTCCGTGGAGAAACACTGGATGGATCTGTTCAGCAACCCTTCTCTTAGCCCCACGGCTCAACCACTCTGTGTGTGTGTGTGTGTGTGTGTGTGTGTGTGTGTGCGCGCGTGTGTGTGCGCGTGCCCATGCTTCTTTCTTGAGAAAACAGAGCTCATTTCTAAGGCTTTTCTCTTTAGGCAACGCCTCTTCCTGCTGGAGCCTAACTGTCCAGAGGGGGAGGTCCCGACAGCTCAGCCATTGCCCCGGCAATACACAGCGATGTCCTACGTCCCCCAAAGCAGAATCTGTGTGACAGGGTGGAGGTCCCTAGACTCCAAGGGAGTCATAACCCGCCCCCCCAACCCCCAACAAAGCCCGAAGTCACACTTTCTTATGTTCCTGCCTTCCAGAGCCTTCTGTCCAATCAAAAACTCCCTTAGGGTGGGTCATAAGTGTGCGTGATTTTTAAATTTCGTATGCTTTTGCAAGCACACCGCCCCAGCGTTCTGGGCGTTTCGCAGCGTTCTGCTGGGCTGTGTTCACTGCTTAGTCAGTGGGCGCCTGTTAACCAGCTACAAGCACTAACCTCCCGCTGTTCTGGGCACGGGCTCTACAGACTTGCTGCTTCATGGGGGCAAAGCCCAGCCCAACATTCACTCTCTCCAGTTAAGAACATTTCCTATGAGAGTTCTCATTTGGAATTTCAGTTCCAAGTATTGGAGATCTGGGCTTGACTCCTGGCTCGGACCCTCCTCCCCAGGCCCCAGGCTCCTCGTGTGTGTGGGGATGAAATGAAATCACACACACGCAGGCATGTCGTAGAACATTAAAATCTCTACAAGTGGCAGGGGTTTCACGTATTCATCTGTTTGTTTATAAAAGAGCAGTTTCTCTAGGGAAACTCTGGTTTTTAAAGTGAGATAGCCCGCATCCCTACCTAGCTCCTGAATTCATTCATTTAAGGCTTGAAACCCAGGACTAATGTTGAGACGCAGGGCAGGGCTGGGTTGAGGTTCGCGTGAGTTTGCCAAGTCAGTAAGAGCAAGTTTAAGGGTAGTTGGCTTTGCGTGGAGAGTGTGGGATTGGGGTCGGCCTGGAAGTCAGGTTGGCCTGACAGAAGAAGGTTTACTCCACGCTACGGTCGACCCTTGAGCAACACGGGTTTGGATTGCGCGGGTCTGCTGATGCGCAGATGTTTTTCAATATATATATGTACAGCCCTGTAAATGTATTTTCCCTTCCTTCTGATGTTTTAAAATAACATGGTCTTTTCTCTAGCTTACTTCATCGTCGGAATGCCGCATATAATACATACAGCATACAAAGCATGTGTTTATCCACTGTTGGTTGATGTTATCGGTGAAGCTCCGGGTCAACGGTAGGCTATTAGTAGTTAAGTTTTGGGGGAATCAAAAGTTACATGCCGATTTTCAACTGTGCAGCGGTGGGGGAGAGACTGGCACCCCTAACCTTGAGTTTTTCTAAGGGTCAACTGTACTCATTGGTTGTTTTTTTTCTTGTCAGATTTCCTGCCTAGCTGGTCACCCCTAAGCCTCCATGGCTTAACCCAGCCAGCATCCCTGCCGTGGAGAGTGGGGGTGCCCCCTGCCCCAGGGCTGTGCCCATTGGGATGACCCTCTTTCTTCGCTTCCTTCTTTCCGTTCTAAACTCAGACATTTGAAAGCTATCCTGCTCCCCTTTTCTCTTGCCGAAGCCCAGAAGGACGAAGTCAAGAGAATCAGGTGGTCATTTGTGAACACACGAGTGAGACAGCCTCAGGCTGCCTGTACTCCTTTTAAGGCCTCCAAGTAGGGCTGTGTGGACTTGTGTGGTCGTCAGGTAAGGAAAGGGCTGTGGAGGCATGACGAATTCAACACACTATTGATGCAGCTGGGGGTGAATCAGAATACAGGGGAGCCTGACTGGGGCACTGGGGAGAGAGCTTTGTGAATTCTCAGCCCATCTTCTGCTACTTAGTTACGCGGCCCTGTCCTCAGCCTCAGTTTCCTTGCCTGTAAAATGGGGATAACAAATCTTCCCTATCCCTCTCTTCCTCACTCAGCTGTTGTCAGAAACAAGTGTGATAAGCGACTTTGAAATGAACCACAGATCAACAAATACTAAAAATAAATATAACACTATTATGGAGAGACCATCTGTCTCCCCAGCGTCTACCACAAGGCAAAGTGTAAACAGAATGAAGTTTTTTTGGTCTGAGGCCACTAGTCCAGAAGAGCAAGTTTTCCATTCCAAGGGACTAAGGACAAAATGGGACGGGATGACGGTCCTCCTCTGACAGCCTGTCGCCTCCCCGTATCCTTCGTTCTGCCTCCCTCTCCCGGCATCTCCACCCCCTGAAGAAAGCCTAGAAGAATCTGTCCGATGCCTTCAGCACTTCTATCTAGATCTGGGTCTCAACCCTGCAACTCTTCGGTTGCTCAGCTGGATACCGTGGGCAAACCTCCCACCTCTGCCAACCTTCAGTGTCCTCATCTGTAACGTGGGCACATTAACCCCTTCTTAGCAGACTGCTTTGAGGGTTAAATAAGTAAATGTGTTTAAAGTGAGTGCTCAGTGAATGCTAAGCTGTTGTTGACATTTTTTCAAAGCAATGGGGTCTCTTTAACTTGGCCAGAGGGCAACCCTGCCCTCGACCCAAAGGTAGGGATTCTCCCAGGTGGGTACTGGCTGGTGGCTTTCCCCCAGCTCTTCTACACCCTGCAACCTCCTCCCTTGGGGTCCTTGAGACCACACTTGGGCCTTAGAATCAACTATCTGGAGACCGTAGAAGCTCCCCAGCCGCCCGGGGGAAGGTCCACTTTGTCTTTCCAATTCACTAACCCCACCTGAAGTCTTTCTAGAGCAGGTGAAGGGATGCTGGCCAGGTAAGGCACAGACTCACTTCTTCAGCAGGCCCTGGAGCCCCCTGTGATCTGTGACTTCCCCTCCCGACCTCTTGCACCTGGCTTTTTTTGGCCTCTTCCAGCCTTGATGTGCTTCCCTCACATGCCCCATAAGTGGGGCTGCCCACCGGGGAGGTGAAGGGGGAGTGCAGAGCTTGGTGTTCAGCCCATCCTCTGAGCACATCGGAACAGACAGCCGTTGGGCAGGAGGAGAGGGGATCTAGAAGGGATGGGGAAGGGCCCAGTGCAGTGCTCAAGCAGATTAGCAAGTGAGAGGACACATAAGCTCTTTGGAGCTATTTTGGGGGGAACTCTCTTTCTGGAAGGTTCCCTATGATATGGTTGCCGCTGCTTGCAAGGAAGAGGCCCACAGCAGATCTTCCCTGTCCCTTCAGGTGCATGCTCCCACTCCCCGGAAGAGGGTGGCCCATTCAGGACACCCGGGAGGTCCTCCACCGGCGGTCCTTGTCCAGGAAGCCGCACAGCCCTTCTGCCCAGCTCACACTGCCCAGGCATGGGTCTCTCTCAGGCCCCTCATTCAGGTGCTCAAACCCTAGCTGACCATCAGGATCCCCTCGAGTATTAAACAACAGTAGATTCCTGGGTTCCATCCCATAGGTCTATATTTTTAGTAGGCCCCCCCTCCCCCACAGGTAATTTTGAAGATCGACCACATTTGGCAACCCTGATCTGCCCACCGCTACCTGTCCTGGGACAGCACTCTCTGCTTTTGTAGAGGCATAAGGTGGGGGGGGAGTTGTGGAGGAGGGGGGGTCCAACCTACTAGGAAATGAGACCCATCCAATTATTCACTTCAGCCTCCCCCTCCCTGACTGATGGAGGAATTACCGTCTTTTTGCCCTCTGCCACAAGGACCCCTCGCCAACCTGGGATGGTTTTGAAATTGCTTTAAAGACAAATCTTCTCTGGCTGCCCACAGGGGAAAAAAAAAAATCAATGAGCTGTCCCCAGAGCTGGGAAGTAGGACCTCCAAGGCTTACAAGCTGGGTTGCTCTCTTCCCTTTCTTTCCAAAAGCCAAGTGGTTTGGACCAGAGAGGGAAATTCAGAGCTACTGGGAAGACACTGTGCAAGTTGGAAAGGCACTTTTTTTTCTCCCTCCTACCCAATTAATTTCTAAAGAACGAAGCAACCCTTCCAGCGCCTGCCCTGGTTCATCTCCTCCCTGCTCGGCCTCACTCAGGACACATGATTTTCTTTTGGCTCTGCTATCTCAGTGGGAGACCCACTTTCTCTTTGCTCTTACAGCTGGGGAGGCATGTGAAAGGGTGAGAGACAAGACGGAGACACCGAGAGAGACAGAGACTGAGTGTGTGTGTGTGTGTGTGTGTGTGTGTGTGTGTGTGCTGGCACCCAGTCACTATGTGATTTAGCTCTGCACGTCGGATGCAGTCAGAGAGGGGACGGACAGGACACCTTCATATTGTGTGTGTATTTACGTGAGTGTGCAGGGAAAGTGTGGTCTCCCTGGGACGTGTGTGCACCCGTGATGGCCCGTGGCAGTATGAGAAAGGTGCAAAGAAATGGGTTCTAGAGTCGGGTTTCCATAGAAACACCTGAGGGGTAGGAACACTGTGTGCAGCCTAACTCCCTGTGCGACGGCAAACATCGGCGCCCAGAAGGTGTGACTTTTGCATCAGGCAAATACGTAGGCACGGAATGAGGGACAGAAAGTAGTGGAGGAGGGCACAGAAGAAATGAGGAAGGCAAACTGGAGCTCATTTGAAAGGCAAAAAGGTGGGAGGAAGGAAGGAGGCAAGGAGGACGTAGAGACCAGATCAGTAACATCAGCTGGACAGAGCAGGAGGAACCCTGCTGGAGGAAGGGGTCCTTCCCCCCCGCACCTCCCCACTGGGCTTACCTGCACACACCTGCCTCTCCTCTGAGCTGTGGGTTTATTCCCCAGGCAAGGCTCCCCCTCTTCCTCCCCCACCCTTCGGTGGAGCTGTGGCAGCAGAGAGCCAGCTAGAAGTTCTGATCTCCCGGTGGTGCCTGCCCACTTGTGTTTGCCTGACTTTGCTTCTACCAGATCCTAGTGGGGTGGGGAGGTTAGGTTAGGGGGAGGGATGGGCAGATTGCAGGGAGGGAGGAGAAGGAGGAGGGAGGGGAGGGAGGGAGGAGGAAGGAGGGAGGGAGGGAGGGAGCTTGGGAAAGGAGGAATGACAACAATAAAGTCTTTATTTGGCAGCCAAAACTCCCAAAGACTTCATCCACACACCATGCCCACTAACGGACTCGTTTTTAATAACATTTCCTTCTGTTGCTGCTGCTTCTGGGGGGGAGATTGTTTGACCCATGTTTGGAAAACAAGCCAAACGAACAGAGGAAACAGGCATGAAAAGCAACCTCTGTACGGGCCACAGCTGCATAGCTGGGTTCAGCCCCAGCCTGTTTCATGCCTCCTCCGAACAATCGCCCTGCCTCTGCTGCCGGTTGATCCCCCGGTGTTAAATTCCCGAACGAGTGAGGGGCGTGGGGTATTTCCTCCGAGCAGCGAGCAGCAGTCATCCTGCCCTTTCCCACCTTCTCTAGGAGGGTTGCAAAGGGAGTGGGGTCTTGCCATACAGTGAGCTGGCAGGAAGACGGCCTCGGTTTGGCTGCTAGAGGGATGCTCTGAGGACCAGAGAGGGCAAAGTCCGGCCTGGGGTCACACAGCAAAGGCGGGCAGAAGTAAGATTTGACGTAAGACCTAAAGTCACGGTCCCTTGCTCCTGGTTTACTTTTTCTATCACAGTAGAGAGAGCCGTGGTGCCTAGTGACAAGGAAATCCCTCCACCCACCTCCCATCGGGGGTGGGTAGAGGGAGGAACGCTGACATTAGGATCAGCAGCCCTGGGCTCTGCCACTCGCGAGCCGTGCTATGGCAGGCAAGTCCCTCAGTTTCACGTGGAGCCTCAGTTTCCTCATCTGTGCAGTGGGGATAACACCTGCCTCACAGGGTTGGCAGGATTAAATGAAATCACGGATGTGAGGGCGCTTGATAAACTGGGAAGATGTTCGAGTTTAGGAGCGAGATTACGGTGCCTGGTGGTCAGCCTAAGCCGTGGAGGAGGGAAACGAAACCCACTCCTCCTTTCCCCACCCCCTTTCCACCCTAAACCTTGTGCCTTCCACACCCTGCTGGGGAGGTGTTGCTGGAAGCCAGCAGAACTCTAGGTTCACCTTAACCCTGGACGTGCCAGGCCACGTGTGCCTTTTTATTTTTCACCCAGGTGGCGTATGTCCCCTCCTGCAGGCTGAGCGCAGCAGACCCTAGACTTGCTCGTTTCCCTTGCTTGTGGCGGGTGGTACGTCGAGTCCCAGAAAGATGAGCAAGTCACATGAGGCACGGGAAGGACGGGCAGGGGGCGTGGGAGGAGGGCTTAGACAGGATATGGGGCAGGGTTGTGACTTGTATCCATTTTTCATGGGGGTCCATCCAATCCCAGAGTCTTTGCTCCCTGATGGTGACCAACCCCACGCCGTGACAAGCCCGTGCGTCTCCCCCGCTCCCTCCTTCGTCTGCCTTATCCTGGGCTCAGCAGACAGAATTGGGGTGAAGCATACAGACGGCCAGGAGGATATTCAGGAGTGCCTAGAGTTTGCTCACGGGTGGCCCGTGGATCTAACGTGGCTTGAGGACCCAACGTGTTTTTTGCGTTTCTCTTGGCAAAAACCTGTTTCTCGTGGCAAAGTTAAAACCTATACACATTTACGCAGAATAGTATTAATAACCCGATAGGCCCAGCACCCAGCTTCAACACTCACCAACTCGCGGCCCACCTTGTTCCCTCCGTGTTCCCCCCTCCCCCAAACCCCACTGGAATATGATTTTTTAAATTTTTTAAAAAAGTTTATTTTTGCGAGACAGACAGACAGACAGAGTGTGAGCAGGGGAGGGGCAGAGAGAGAAAGAGAGACACAGAATCGGAAGCAGGCTCCAGGCTCTGAGCTGTCAGCACAGAGCCCGACGCGGGGCCCGAACCCATAAGCTGAGAGATCGTGACCTGAGCTGCAGTCCGATACTGAGCTGACTGAACCACCCACGTGCCCCCCTCACTGGAAGGCTTTTAAGCAGTAATATTTTTTTAAAACTGGATTTGAAGCTTTTAGGGAGAGAAAGCACTTCCCCGTGCAACATAATCAGCACCCTGTGTGCTGTCTCGTCTTAGACTGGATGGGCTCGATGGCCCCGTTCAGTTACTTATCTGCCTGCTCTCCAAGACCTTTGCGTCCACAAGCGGTGGTCTAGGGGCAGCGACTGAGAAATGAGGTGAGTTGGGACAAATCAGGGATGCTATAAGGGAGAAGGGTCACCTCAACCAACCTGCCTTTCTCATCCCCTTGACGGAGGACATACCCGCCTCCACAGCGGCAGACAGGGGACTAGGTTCTCGAGAACAGGCTTTGCCTCTCATTCGCTGTGTGACCTTAGAGATGTCTCTCTCCCTCTCTGGCCTCAGTTCATCCTTTGGAAATGTGAGGTTGTACTAAGGTTGTACTAAGCGTTCTCCTCCAGCGAGTGTGAAGAGAGCCTGAGATCTGGGGTCAGGACCCTGGGCTAACATCTCAGTTCCGCTACTCTAGGTCCTTGGAGAGCAGGTCTTGAACATATCTTCGTCTAAGGCAATAACCCACGTCCTGCCCAGGCCACACCCGGGATAACTCGGGGCTCATTGGAAACATCAGCTGGGAGAGCATGTTGTGGTTCACTGGCTTTGTATGGCCAGACCTTGAGACTCCTCTAGAAAGATGTGGCTCCTCCAGAAAGAGCTTCCTGTCCCGGAGTCCTGGGGGACCCCGGTTGGTGCAGCTTCCCCCCAGTGTGTTAAGGACAACGTGAGGTCAATGCTGGGGAGAGCGGTGGAAAGTCCGGAGATGCTGGCTCCTGCTTGCTTCCTCCTAGGATGGGGCTGGGGGATGATGTGGGGCAGAAAATGCAGGGGGAGAGGCAGGGGAGGGAGGCAGCTCTCCGATGTGGTGGACTACACCAGGTCCCTCTCGCTCTTCCCACCCGGGTTGAAACTCTATCTCGGAGGCTCACTGCTTATTGGACCCGCATAGGGAACGCTTGCAGCCCAGGGAGAAAGGGCATGACTGTGTATGATCCTTTCCATAGAAATACAGAAGCGAGGCCGCTCTGGCTCCCCACCTCCCCACTGCCCTGCCCCAACCCCTGCCAGGAAGGAGCAGTGTGGCCTGGAGGAGCTTTGGCTCAGACCGCCCCGCGGTCACCGGGCGCACAGAGGCTGGCCCTGGGACGGACCCTCACGCCTCGCCAACCGCGGCTCACGGCGTAGGGTGGCTGGGGGTCTGGGCAAGTGCGCCACAGGGAGAAGCTGTGGGCGTCCTGTGGCCACTTACCCCGCCCCCCCCCCCCACCCAGCCTGGGGGGGCCGGGGTTGCCTGGGGTAAGTGGGCTCCTGGCGGTTGGAGGCAGCATCCCGTGTATCACGGCATAAACCCACAGCCCCCACCAGGGGCTTGGCCCACGCCGGGTGCTCAGTAGGAGTCTGTCTCATCACATTTAAGAGGGTTGAACAAGGAGATTCTCTGTCACTCGCTTTAAAAAAAAAAAAAAAATGTTTGTTTTTGAACATGAATGGGTAATATAGTCTCTTGATTCGAAATCCAAAAGATACACGAGGGTGAACAAGGACCAGGCTTTTTCCCCTGCCTGTCTCCCCGTCGTCCAGTCTCCTCCAAGAGACAATCAGCGTACCAGTTTCTTGGGTCTTGCCGGGTTTATTTAACGCACGCACAGGCAGAAAGTACAAGCAAGCGTGCATTTTATTTTTCCTTAGTGGTGTGTTTTGATGATCACTCCATAGTGGGGCGCACGGCTCTCTCTCTCTTTCTCTCTGGCCCGTATCTTTCTGACCAGTCCTTCCTGACAGCTGTTGGGTCCTCCTGCCCCATGTGTAAGGTAGGCAGTGCTGAGCCTGGAGCCTTACAAGCTTGGGTCCCCTCCTGGCTCTGCCTCCTCTCCATGTGGCCTGGGTGGCCTGGAGCTATTCGTTGGTCCTCTCCGCGCCTCCGTGGTCTCGGCTTCTCTGGGACAGGTATCCATGGCAGCACATCGACTCAGCAGCGAAACGATCCTGTAATTTAACTTCCTTCTACACTTGGACTTTACTTCTGAATCTGAGTGCTCTTTTCAGTGGCCCGGTGGAAAACTCTCGGTCCTTTGTTGTAGCCCTCCCCCTGGGAATATACAGCAGCTGGGGTGAGTTTGTGGGGCGCCAGGGCCTGGGTGGGAGGGTGTCCGGGTGGGGCGTGCCCACGGTTCCCTGCCGACGTTCCACCCGGGATGCACGTTCTTCATCGCCGAGGCCCCCGGGCAGGCAGCCCTCTGCCACCTTCTGAGGCTGTGTACGGAGAGGACGCAAAGCTTCTCCGGGACTGCCATTTCCTCCTGGAGACGTGCTGGCTGCCTGGCTCTCTACCAGGGCCTTACACTCCATAGAGTCCCACATTCTCCCCCCACCTGGCCCTGACCGGGGGCCATTTCTTCTCTGGGGGAGGAAGTTTCCTTGTCCCCCTTACTTCTAGGCAAGACACTATATCTATGCTCAGAAGACCCCAAGGGCGCAGGCTTGTGGAAAATGAAGCCAGTGACCCTTGTGGGCTGCTTCCGTCTCCTGGGTGCCCTGAGGCAGGGAGCACAGAGCTGGTCTCCCTGTTTTAACCAGAGGGAAGGGGGGTGGGGTGCAAAGACAAGGAAGGAAGAAACGGATTGTCTGTTGGCCACGTGGTGAGCGTACCGAGACAGGTGGACCCTGAAATCCCTTTCCACTCGATGTCCACGATCCTGTCCATGGTTGTCGGCTTGTGGGCCAGCTGAGCAGTCCCGGTACACAGTCAGCTGGTGTGACAGCACACGCGGACCTGGGGACGCTCGGTCAGCGTTGCTTATGGAGCTCCTCGGGTGCTGGAGGAGCCAGGCTTAAGGGAGTGGTGACCGCGTTCTGCCTTCCAAGGTGACGTCGCCCAGATTCCGGGATGCCTCTTTTGTCCTGCGATCGCACCATCCTGGAACTCTGGTCTAACTTAATTTTATGTTGCAAACATTGCTTTTCACAAGTCGCAGCCCTGGATCTGACTTTCAGCTTCCGGGTATAATCTGAGAAGTCGCTGGTGCAACCCTGCTCCATGTCACAGACTGTTAATGACACTGCCTCACGTGGGCACGGCCGTGCTGCAGCCATGTGACAATGACCAGCCTACGGACCTGCATGGTCAGTTATGCCTCATGTCACGAGATCTAGGAGGGCAGGAGCAAGGCAGCCACCATATATGGCCTCGGGGGTCCTCACATCCACGTGGGCACCAAGCATCATCTTTAAACTGAATAACAGCGGGGCACCTGGGTGGCTCAGTTGGTTAAGCGACCAGCTTGATCTTGTGGTTTGTGGGTTCTAGCCCCACATCGGGCTCTCTGAAATGGCACGGAGCCTGCTTTGGATCCTCTCTCTCCCTCTCTTTCTGCCCCTCCCCTGCTGGCGCTCTCTCTCTCTCAAAAATAAACATTAAAAAATAAACTGAATAATAGTGAAAGTAATATCTAAAGCTTGTGGAGGCTTACAGGTGCCGGGCGTTCTTTTATACGTACGACTCTGGTCCTCATTCGGCTCCATGAGTCAGGTACTGCTGTCATTCCCATTTTACAGGTGAGAGACTGAGGTGCTACAGTGCCCAAGGTCACACGTCTAGTAACGGCAGAGGAAGGATTTGAACCCAGGTTGTTCTGTCTCCAACGTCCTTGTTTGTTTACATTTGTGCTGTTGTGAAAGATAAAAATGCAAATCCTTTCAAATCATCCCCAGATCCCGGGGCACCTGGGTGGCTCAATTGGCTAAATGTCTGACTTCGGCTCAGGTCATGATCTCACGGTTCATGAGTTCGAGCCCCGCGTCAGGCTCTGTGCTGACAGCTCAGAGCCTGGAGCCTGCTTTGGATTCTGTGTCTCCCTCTCTCTCTGCCCCTCCCCCACTTGTGCTCTGTCTGTCTCTCAAAAATAGATAAATATTAAAAAAAATCATCTCCAGATCTATGCAGCTTGGTGTCATTGTTTTCTATTCATAGAAGTTTAACGATCCTCAGATATTTTTGTTTTTGTTTTTGATGTCGAAAAGAAATCCTCACACTTGAAACTGTTGAGAGCCACTGATCTAGGACTCAGTTTCTCCTTTCGAAAACAGTCTCGATTCCTGTCTTTCTTACCCTCCATATGGGCTCCCCAAGATCAAGTCTATTTCCTTAATGGCTTTTGTTTTGAAAGTTTATTTATTTTGAGAGGGAGAGAGTGTGTGCGAGCAGGGGAGAGGCAGAGAAAGAGAGAGGGAGAGAGAGAAAGAGAAAGAGAATCCCATGCAGGCTCCACGTCCTCAGAGCAGAGCCCGACGGGGGGCTCAATCCCACCCACCATGAGACCTCTTGAAATCAAGAGTCAAATGCTTAACCGACTGAGTGCCCCTCTTTAATAGCTTTTACGCCCACCCCCCACTTTTCCTGCCATGTGCCTGGACCACTACCGGAGTTTCCTTCCGGGTCTCCCTGCCTTGCCCCTCCCTCCTGGCTCCTGCTAAGCACAGATCTCACCAGCTCACCCTTCAGTGGCTCCCTGTCCCCGCAGCCACGGTTCGGACCCCCATAGTGCATGTCAGAGTCACCTGAGGGCTCTTAAAAATGCCTAAAGGCCCCAGCCTCTGATTCAGGCCGATCTGTATTTTTAAAGGCTGTCATCATGAGTGATGGAGGCCCACGCCCTTGGCTGACAGTTACAGGCACACAGGATGCAGCCCCGTCTCCATGCTCTGACCTCTGCTTACTTCCCCAGCCCCGTTTCTCAAACTCTGAGGCTGTGTCACAGCGCCCGGAATACGCCAAGCTATTTCATATCTACACCTCCTTGCTCACCGCTCCTTCTGTCTAGAAACCCCCCCTTTCCCCAGGTGTTCCACCTTCTAAAATCCTCTCCTGACAGTGCTTTTCCTCTCCCACCGTGTGTAGGGATGACCACTCTGTCCATGTGCTGCAGCTGTCCCCTAGTATGTGTCCTTCCCCGCCCTCCTCTCTTCTCCTCTCTGCCTGGTTTACCAGCTCCCCAGGCACCTGTGCCTGACCGGATCCCTTCTTGGAGCCCCAGGACCTGGTAGCGTTCTGACAAGCGGCAGGTCTCCAGTGTCCTGTGCCCTGGCCCCAGTGTGATCCGGCAGTGTGCCTGGAAGCACTAAGAATACTTTCTCCTCCTCTGTGTTTGCTGAGTCATTGCAAACCCCTCCTGCGTGTTTCTGCAGCCTTCTGACTTCCTCATCTATTTTCCGGGACCCACGAGGCGTGTTATTTCCCGAAACACAGACCTGATCATGCAATTCCCTTGCTTAGGCGTCTGCAGCGTCTGTCGCCTGTTTACAGGATGGAATTCGAACGTTTTAGCATGACACTTGGGGCCCCCGTCGTCTGATCCCGCTTTCTTGCCATTTTCATTTCCCTCCATAGTTCTTCTGGCACCTGAGAACCAGACTGGTGAGATCAGGTTTTCCTGGTTTTTGCGTCTCTAGGCCTTTGCTCAGCCTGGCTTCAGATGTCCTTCTTCCCTTATTCTCCATTTGGGGAATTCCTATTCACCCTGCAAGGTCCAAATCATATCATATACTGCCTTTTATATGGCACTCTCCCTGATCCCTACAGGCAGAGTGCTCCCACCAGTGCTCCCCCAGGCCACAGCTCTGGTACTGTGCTTACTCTGTTCCTGCAGTTACCGCTCACTTCCCTGTCCACCCCCTCTGTGGGACTGAGGGTCTCCAAGGCAGAAAACTAGATCCTGATGGGGCGCCTGGGTGGCTCAGTCGGTTGAGCATCCAACTTCGGCTCAGGTCGTGATCTCACGGCTCGTGAGTTCGAGCCCTGCGTCGGGCTCTGTGCTGACGGCTCAGAGCCTGGAGCCCGCTTTGGAGTCTGTGTCTCCCTCTCTCTCTGCCTCTAACCCACCTGCATTCTGTCTGTCTCTGTCAAAAATAAACATTAAAAAAAAATTAAAAAAAAGAAAAGAAAAGAAAAGAAAACCAGATCCTGGCAAAGGACCTGACAGATATATAAGGATCAGAACAGCTAACGCTTGCCAAGAGCTTGCTATGCACCAGGCATGCACTTTGCATTGGCTTGTGAAATCCACATAACCACCCCAGGAATGGGTACTATCATCCCTTTACAGAATATTATACGGTCACTAAATGTTGAAGCCAGGATTTGAACCCAGGCAGCCTGGCTCCAAGATCCTTGCTGTCTACACTATACTGACAGTACTCACAGAATGAATGGTGATCCGCAGTGTGTGTGTGTGTGTGTGTGTGTGTGTGTGTATGTGTGTGTGTGTGTGGGGGGGTATTAGTTAATAAAACATGATATGACTCAGTTTCTGCCCATGCCATTCCTGGTGTCAAGCTAGGTTGGAACCCTGGTCTCTGGAGGCCTGGTCTGTGGTTTTTACTGAAATAACAGAACTCCCATCTCTTCTCTAGCAGGTGACACGGACGCTCGCCCACCTCTTCCATTACCGCACAGGCCTCAGCCTTCTTTCTTCTTATGTCTCCTTTATTCTGTTTTGCAAAGTCTGAGAAAAATGACTGGTTGGCCTGCGGCCCGAGGAGCATGTCCCATCTCCCTCCTGGCGCCCTGGGCCCCCTCCTTCCACCGTTGATGCACAGCCCTGGCCTTATTCAGAGCCAAATCACAGCCTTATTCAGGGGCTGAGCCACAAGGCTGCCCAACCCCGGCTCCCTTCTGAGTCCCTGAGCCTCCTGACTCCGGGCCCTGTGAAGGGAAAGGACCCAGCCAGAGGCAAAGATGGAGGCCAGAATGTTCTCCGGCCCCCAGCTTCCTGCTTTCTCAGCCTGCTGGGTCAGAAGTGCTTCCGGAGGATGTCTCAAGCCATGTGCAAATGAAATCCCCCCCACTGCCCCGGGCTTCTGTAGCCTCCTGGGGCTGGTGACACACAGCAGTAGGCTGAAGCAGAAAGGAGGGGGAGCCCTGCCCCTGTGTAGCTGTCTCGCCTGTGCCCTGGCTTGATTCTCCAGAGAGTGAAGCCGCCACCCAGCTTGTGTGCAAGTAAGCATCCCTTCGCCGAGGAAAGGGGCCCCCTGAGCAGGCACTCCGCTCCTACACTCACCCTGCCTTCCACCCACATTCACCTGCCTGTGGTTTGTTCTTGGGTCTCCTATGTCCACTCTTCCTGTGGCATTGCTCGGCCCTTAGGCTATCAGCTTGACCATGTCCCCAGACAGAGGCCGCGTCTCCGCCATCAGACTGGCACTTCCCGAAAGCAGTGTGAGAAGGGATTTTCTCGGGTGATGGCGTGGGAAAGAGCTAAGAGCAGCCATGCTTGGCTACCTCCTTGTTCTCCCTCCCCGCAGTCGGTGCCCTGCGAAGGTGGCAGGGGCCTTGGGCTCCATTCAGAGGGCTCCATGGGGCAAGCGAGGAGACTTGCTCTCTTCTACTCTGAGAGCTGACTCACAGTCTAAAACGGGCAATACACACATAGACAGACAGGATACCAAGGTACATCAAGACCCATAACGGCTGTCTGACCCCAAAGATACACAGTAAAGGATACTTTTTTATGGCGGTGGCTCAGAAAACAGTATTATGGAAGGATCCAGAGCATTGTTATGAAGTGTCTTCGCCAAGAGACACTGTGTTTCCTTCGTGTGTTTACGCTGGCCTTGGCATCCATCAACAGAGGATTTAGCCAAGGGAGCTCCAGCCTGCAGGCTGGGAGCTGGGAAGTAATTTACTGGGCACAGCTGTTGCCCCATCGATCCAGTCACCTCTGCAGTGAGCTCATGTGGCCACCCCGGCCAGGTCTTAGACAACCATCCTGGATGCCCTTTTTTGGGAGGCATTCTGGGAGTGGGACAAGGGATTGTGCAGCAAGAACCCCCACCTCCAACCCAGGCTCCGAGTCGTGGCCTCCTGTGATGCACCCCCACCCCCCACGCCTCGCCCCCCGCCACGCGGCCCTGCAAGTTGCTCTTTGCTAATCTGAGGGCCTCAGACCCGCTGTCCCATCCCATAAGGCGGTTCTGAGGACAGAGCAGGGCTTTCGGGCTGGAAACAGTGATGTTAGCCATGGAGCGGCCCATCTTGGCCCACCTCAGGTGTGGGGAATTTTCGGGCCCAGCTGAGCCAAGCCACAGAACGAAGGCAAAAAGGCAAAACATGTTTTGGAAGGTGGTTGGCAGCCCCATCTGTCTGCTCCGTGGGCCAGGGCTCAACGAGAGGCTGTGGGCTTGGCAAAGTGTTGTGGGGGCTGGGGAAGACAGCAGGACAGTGGTGGCTCCGCTTTCCCTAGAGACCCCCAGGAAGGAAGGCCGTTCGCCCCACCGCGCTTCCTTCCCCCAGTCTTCGGTGGCCTGGCACTTTAGCCTGAAATGTTCTTGTCGGGAAATTCTTCCTTTCGCCGACCTTGCCTGATTTCAGGCTCCTTTCTTGTATGTAGAACCTTATTGGGAAACAGGGAGGCCCCCTCCTGCCTAAATCGGAACTTGGATTTGCGGAGCTTTGGGCTCCTTGGAGACAGGTGCCGGGTAACCGGCGGCGTTGTCATTGGCCCTGCTCTAGCATTAGCGTTACTCATCCTTAGGCCCTTCTGAACTCAGTAGCTCTCCGGCAGGCGGCCACTGCTCCCTCCTGTCTGTTCTGGAGACGGGGGTGCGGGAGACCAGGCAGAGGGGAGCCGGCCGCCTCCAGGATCTTCCTCGTGGCAGGGCTGAGGCGGGGCGGGTGTGATGTGGGCGAGCTGGCCCATGAGGCTGTCACACTCTGACTCCGTGGCCTGGAGACCCTTTTCCTCCCGACCGTCTCCTGCCTTCTCTGCCCCCTTGGCCCCCTTCACCTGTGCTTCCGGCCTCCTCTCCTCCTCCGCTGCTGCTGCTGCTGCTTTGCTCCTGGCCTCCTCCTCTCTCTTCCCACTCGGGGAGAGCTCGGGAGGGGTATGAAATTCATTAGCGGCCACATTGCCGCGGGATTAAGTCATGGGCCGCGGCTCTCCAGCAGTGCTCTCCTCCCCTCCCATCGGGCCCAACAGCCTCCGCACCCTGCAGGCCCGCCAGGACTGCCCGGCTTCAGCTCAGCTCTGGTGCCCACTGCCCCCCAGGCCCTGGGCCGCACCAGAGCCAGGTCCCTTCCCCCACCCCCAGCAATGAGGGCCAGGGGGCTCCAGTGAAGGCCAGGGGGCTCCAAGCTTAGCTGCTCACTTCTCAGCCTCCCTCCTGGGGTCTTCCCCCACCCTTCGGGTGCCACGCTGTCTTCTAAGCCCAGCGCTGGGCCCTTTCTCTGGCCACCTAGCCCGCCATTGCCGTGAGTCCCAAGCCCATCATCTGGTCCCCCTGCTGCCTCCCTGTCAGGGCTCCGGTGCCAGCCCTGTCATCTCACCACCTGAGGCCTCTCGCCTGATACCTTCCGCTCTCAGAAAGATCTTGACGTTGCCTTCAGAGGGATTATTTAAGTGAAATCAGTCAGCCTTCCCCTTTCGACTCACAGTTGTGTGAGGCTCACCGTGCGTCCCAGCGCCCTGCACGGGCCTGGCATCCGTTCACGGAGGCTTACTGGGCACCTACTGGGTGCCTGGCACCATGTTAGGCTCTGAAGATGCCAAAGCAGACTAGTGCCCTGCCCTCCTGCAGGGCTAGTCTAGCGGGAGAAACAGAAAATAAAACACCTTTAAAACGATCACAGCATAGGGGTGCCTGGCTGGCATGGCCTACAGAGCATGCCAGTCTTGACGTCTGGGCCACGAGTTCAAGCCCCATGTTGGGCGTGGAGCCTACTTAAAAAAAAAAAAAAAAAAGGATCACAGTGTAAAACCTAAATCTGTACAATTGTTTTCAGTCCTATGTCGACAGAACCAAAAAATAAATGTAAAAATATCTCAAATCACCATGTCATAGGTAGTGCTTTGGAGAGAAAGGATACATAGGAGCTGCCCAATACATAGGCATGAATGATGAATTAACTACAATTTCTTTAAACCTATTTCTTGCCCCTACTTGCTTCCAAGCCTGAAGGCTGTCTGGTCTATACCACTTAAAAATATCCTTAATTATATCGCATCCTAAATTAGTCTCTCATTTGTTTGCCTTGTGTTAGTCTTGTCTCATTAATCAGAATCATCATAATTTTCATGTGTTAAATGGCTACTCTGTGCCAGGCGAATGTTAAGAACCTTGATATATTGCCTCATTTAAATTTTTATCCCCATTTCAAACATAGGCAAACCGAGGCTCGGATTAAATAACTTGTCAAAAGCCACACAGCTAGCACCGGTAGATCTGTGTCTTACATTTCTTCATCACCCCATGGGCAGGGGCCCCCAGGATTCCCCAAAACTTGCTGGGAAACCAAGCAGATGGGGACAGACAGACCTGGAAGGATAGCTCTGTCCCAGGCTTCTGCTGGATCTACTACTTGGAGGTCTCCTGCCTCGGTGCCTTCACACACCTCTCTGCACCTGAGGAAGAACTGTCAGAAGCACAGGAAGGCCCACCGTGTTCTCTAGGCTCTGACACTCATGTCCCAGAACACTCCACCATCTTTGCTTCTATGTCTCTCTACCTACCCTCCCTTCCACGAAGGTCTGCCCATAAGGGAGGTAGGGATAAGGCGTTCTGGGCCCTTCTCTTCTTGTAAGACAAGGCTGCCTTCTCCAAGAGGCATCTCTGGGTTCATCCCGCCCATCTCAAGCTCCTCAGTTCCTCCAGACCCATTCCCACTCAGCTCTGGATTTATTCTGGTAAATAACCCAACCCCATGTGCTACCTACTGACCCATCTTAACAGCCATACACGCTCATTAGCACTGCATTTATAAATGGGGGAATTTCACTCTCCATCTATAATCAGACTCTAGACTCACGGATGGCTGGGATGGTGAACGGTGCCTAGACTTTCTCTTAAGGGTCCTGTGCAGGGCCTCTTGCTACTCTATAATCCATTCTTCATCAAGAACAAGAGGTATTTTTTCTTACTTTTAAACCAACTTTCTTTTTTAAGTTACAGTTTGCATAGAGTAAAATGTACCCAGTTTAAGCGTGCAGTTGGATGACCTTTGGCAATGTACATACTCATTGGGGTAACCTTCACCCCAACAGATGTAAAATGTTTCCATTACCCTGAAAAACTCCATCGTGTCACCACTACGCCCCAACCATCCAGTGGGATTTCCAATCTCCAGTGATGGTGGGCTAAATTATTTGAAGCAACTCTACCACTGAAAAAAAAGCAAAACTGATAAGCCAGATATTAAATTTTTCCCCCTAAAAAACAAGAGCGGACAAGAAAGTAAGTAATGGAGAATGCACAACCAGGCCAAACTGAAGAGGAAAAATGGAAAAGCCAGAGACAGAAGGTAAAGGTTTGGCCCGAGGGTGTTGCTGATCCCAGTACATTTGAACTTTTGTCTTGATACCTGCAAGGGCCAGGGGGATGCAAATCACTGCGTGGGTCTTGAAGAAGCCAGGAAGATATTCTCCTGCATAAGCAAGGACCCCAAAGGACCACACCCTGAGGGGGAAGATAAACCAAGGTTAAACTAGCTTGGCAAAAATTTCACAGAGTTCCTATCAATGTCTGGTTCAGAGAACCTCAAAAACACCCACAAGTGCCTGCCCAAAGCAAAAAACCAAAACGAAACAATAACGCTTTTCTGGAGGAAGGCACTCTTATCCCCTCCATCTATCTCAACAAATCATTTTTCAAGTATTACGAACAGCAAACACAAAATAATCAAATATACCAGAGAATGGGCACCATAAGGAAGAAAGGACAGATACAACAGACAAGAGAAACCAAACGGCAAAAATGTCAGATTTTATATTTATCAGACACAGATTATAGAACAAGTATGACTACAATGTTTAGATAAATAAAAGATGTGCTTGAGTGTACTTGCAGTTAATAAGAAACTACAACAACTTCTATCTGGGAAAAGACCAAATCAAACTTCCAGAAATAATAAATTCACAATAATGAATTTATATGAATATAAATATATACATATAATGAGTATTATAACGAATATAAGTATAATGAATTTAAATAAAATGAATTTATATAAATAATGAATTTATTATTATTCATTATTATGAAGGAAAGCCCAAAGGATGCAATTGGAGAGAACTAATAAACTAGAAGATAGAAAAATTAACCAAAATTTAGCCCAGAGGAATAAAAAGATGGAGACTATTCAGGAAAAGTTAAGATCTGTAGAGGGACGGAGGGAGAGGAACCAACATACGTGTAATTGGAGTCCCAGAAACAAAAGAGAGAGAAGTTGTCTCAAAGACAGTAAGGTAAATGAATAAGAGCGGACAATGCTCCAGAATTGATGAAACACAACAACAAATCACAAATTCAAGAAAGCAAATGAATCTCCAGCATGATAAACAGACATCCACAACCAGACATATCATCATGGAACTTTAGTAGATCAAAACACAAAGAAAAACATGAAACACATCTTAAAAATTTGCTTCAGGGGTGCCTGGGTGGCTCAGTTGGTTAAGCTTCTGACTTCAGCTCAGGTCATAATCTCACGGTTCATGAGTTCGAGCCCTGCATTGGGCTCTGTGCTGACAGCTCTGAGCCTGGAGCCTGCTTCTGATTCTGTGTCTCCCTCTCTCTCTCTGTCCCTCCCCCACTCACACTCTCTCTCTCTCCTTCAAAAATTAATACCCATTTGAAAAAAAAAATTGTTTCGGTATCCTGAAATAAAATAGCTGCCCCACTAAAATTCTTTTTTTTTTTCAGTGAAAATACATTTCAAGAATGAGGGTGAAATACAGATGCTTTCAGATGATAAAGTAAAAAACAAAACAGGGCATTTGCTCCGAGCTGATTCTCACTATGGGAAATCCTGATCTTTAGGCAGAAGGAAAATGAGCCCGAATGGAAGGTCTGAGAGGCGAGAAAGAATGAAGGCAAATAAAGTGGCAACTATGTGGGTAAATCTAAATGAACGTTCACTATATGAAACGGTAACAATAATGTCTTGTGAGGTTTCAAACGAGAAGATATAATGGGTTTCTCAGACTTGTAATGTCCCAACTGAGACCTCTGACGTTTCCCCCAAGCCTGATCCCATCAGATTCCTCCCCATCTAAACAAGTGGCAACTCCATTTTATCAATTGCCTGAATTTTAGAGTTCTCTGTGTCTCTTTCTCTTACCCCTCCCGCCCAATCCACCGGCAAGTGCTGTTAGTTCTGCCCAGTGGTGTGTGGACCCTGGCCTGTACCGGCTTTCAAGAGCCAATTGCAAAATTGTTAGGAATCCTGTGAGCCAGTTGACATCCTGTGGGTAGCTCGAAACCAGCCGTGTCAGGAATATTTACACCACGGGAACTAGCTGCGTCCCCAAAGACCTGGTTGGTAAGCCTTTACCGCCACACCATTGCATTTGTCTACCAGGTATGTCCAGAATTGGGTCACTCCTCGCCAACCTTCACAGTCGCCACCGTGGCCCCAGCCACCATCATTTCCTCCCCCCAGATTATCGCAATGGCCTCGTGAAGGCCCTTTTGGCTTCATTCTTTGCTTCTCTTCATTCTAGTCGCAACACAGCTGCAAGAATGATCCTGTTCCCCCAATGGTTTCCAATCTCCTTCAGAGTAAAACCCAAGGTCCCACGTACTTTGGCTTCCTCCTCCCTTACCTTCTTACCTCTCTGACCTCTAATTCTACCATATACCCCCTTTCCCGCCCCTCTTGCCCCTTCCTTTTTGCCACTCCAGTACTCTCCTTGGGCCTCAGGACCTTTGTACTTGCTGTTTCTTCTTTCTGGATGTTCCTCCTGCAGATGAGTGCACTATTCCCCCTTCTCCTCTCATTCAGGTCTTTATCACTTTTCCTCTCCTCAGTGAGGCTATCTCTGGCCACCTTATCTGTAACTGAAATTCCTGCACAAAACTTTCCTGCTAACTTTCTCCTTAGCGGTTATTAACACATTAAAACTTTTTACAAATTTATCTTCACGTTATGTTTCTCCACTTAGAATAGTATAAGCTTCGGGGCGCCTGGGTGGCCCAGTCGGTTAAGTGCCCAACTTTGGCTCGGGTCATGACCTCGAGGTCCATGAGCGAGTTCGAGCCCCGCGTCGGGCTCTGTGGTGACAGCTCGGAGCCTGGAACCTGCTTCGGATTCTGTGTCTCTCCCTCTCTCTCTGCCCCTCCCCCGCTCTTGCTTTGTCTCTCTCTGTCTCTCAAAAATAAAAAAACGTTAAAAAAATTAGAATAATGTAAGCTTCACATGAGTGTTTTTGTCGAGTTATATCCATAACCTCCAAAACGAAATCTGACGTTCATGTGTGACGACCCCCTCCCCCCCTGCCGCCGGGGCACTTGAATGTTTGAATTCAGATGGGGAGGGTGGGGGCTAATCCCAGCTTCACTGGCATCTTGGAGGTGAATGTGTGGGCCCAAGTCGGCAAACTGGCAGCCTTGAGTCAAGTCCAGCCCAAGAATGTGTTTTGTTTAGCCCACTAGACATTCTAAGATAAATTAAATCAGTTTCCAACATGAAAAACTGGGGAAATTTCACATTTAAAAAATCCAGATTTTCAGCTTCTCTGGAAAAATCCAAAGATCTCGCAATCCTGAGGCTGCATTCCCACCTGGCAATAATCAGCAGGCAGCGGGCAGCGCCCGCTATCCTGTCCCCACCCTGCTCCCTGCCCGCTTTACTCACTCACGAGTCCGGGACCTGCCTGGTCTCCGGCTTAGGTTTGTGACTGTCCAAAGGTGAGGTTCGTGATAAGACCTCTGAACTGGAGGCAGGGGCCCTGAGTGTTAGTTCCTCACCTGTAAATGGAGATAGTGTCAATACCCACTCAGAAGGCGGTTATGAGACGGCATCTGTGAATGGGCTGTGGGGGTTGCAAAGCCTAGAACATTCCGAAGGGACCCGCATGCCCCCTCAGAGCAATTCACGTAAGCACTTCATAAGGGGCTTCCAGCACGCCGCTGTCCAGGCCGGTCCCGTCCGAGGGTCCCACCCGCATATTCCACGCAACATCATCTGCCACTGCGATGACATCTGGCTCCCGACAGAGCAGGTCCCCAGCCTGTCCCAGGACCCTTACTCAGCCCCCTTCCCGGCACATCTGCTCTGCCAGGCTGTCTCGGTGGCAGAGTCGTAGGGTCTGTGGCGTCCCCACCACCCAAGGCTCCACCGTACCAGGTCCTGGGCAGCTGGGCCGGCCACGCCTGACAGGTGGATGCCAGGAGATCATCTGTAGGATCCTGCGCAGCCCGGGTCCTGGGAGAGGCTGCCTGCCCCACAGCGCCCACCAGCACTGCCTCTGGAGCCCAGTGTGGTTCCTGCAGGGCTCCCTGCCCGTGACCAGAAAGGCAGGAATGTGGTGAGGGGGACACCATTCCCCGGGCCTACGGTGGGTTTGGGGTGGGAAGGCCGTTAACTGGGAGGCTTCAAGAACATGCCGGGAAGCCACAGGAATGCCAGAGGAGGGGGGAGGCAGGAACGGTAGGGACGCCGCCAGAGTTCACGGCTCCCAACTGCCACGTCTGTGGGGCTCAGAACCCTGGCTCTGAGGAACCGTGTGGTCACTTACCAGCTGTGCTGCCTGAGGCCCGTCTTTGAACTTCTTTGTGCCTGGTTTCCTCCTCTGCGAAGAGGACGCATCATCACCTGCTTTCCAGTCGTGAGAATCGCACGAAACTCGGGGGGAATCGCATCCGTTTAACTGACGAGACGATCACATTGTGAGCTCCTGCTGTGTGGAAGGCCCCGTTGCAAGCACTTTGCACACGCTCGCTCACGAGCCCCACGACGTAGGTGCCGTTGTCTCCATGTCACGGATGAGGAACCTGAGGCACAGCAAGGTCACGGAACTTGCCTGTGAATTGACGTTGAGTGAGTGGCAGAGCGGGATTGGCAACCAAGAAGTCGGGGGTCTAGCGTTCGGGACCCTTTTAAGCTCTTGCTGTACCTTTTTTTTTCTAGAAAACAGCGCTGAGACGACCCTAAAATCGACATGGAAGTGCAAGGCAAGTTGTTCAGTCTGTCTGCAAGTGGAACAGACAGGCTGTCCGAGTCTCTTGAGCATCGTGGGGTAGCAGCACTTGCAGGGAAGTTTGCACGCCCAGGGGTCCCCCGGGGAGAGGTTTGCACGCGGAGGCCCAGAGCCTCCAACTGGGGAGAGAGAAGGATCGGCACGAGAAACATCCCTGCTGTGGAGTCGTGCGTGAACGCGCGAGAGGACAGCCATATGCCATTTCCAGGAAGGCTTCTGGAAGACGTGGTCCCTGAAGGATAGGGACGTTGAAAAATGGGAAGCCGGTGACAATGGGGGCCACGCAGGTGTCATGGTTGTGCCGTGACTTGGGGACCTGCTCACTGACTTCTGCACTGTTTTCTGAACCCTTCTTGCCCTTCCTAACAAACCTCCGGCGGGGAGTGTCCCACGATTCATTCTGTGGTAAGGGGCAGGATTCTGGAGTCTCAACGACCTTGTTCAGCTTGCCAGGAGCTATGAATGGGCATAGTGAGTGGCCTGCCTCTTTGTAATAACTCGATGAGATAAACTAGTCCTCTGGTCACTTTCCGCCCAAGAGAGCAAGTGCCATCTAGAGGCTGCGTCTCGGGGCTAGTGGCCGTGAGAAGAAGGAGGTGGGAAACAAGAACGTCATCTTCACTCCGATGCTGTCACTCTCGGGGTCTGTCCTGTGCCGAGCCCTCTCATCTTTGGGGGGAGGCTGGCTCAGGCTGGACTGTCCTGGGGCTTCACGGGTGGGTTTCTGGAAGCCCTCGTCTGCCACCACATGAGTAGTTCTCTTTTCCAGAAAATAATCACATCTGTTCCTGGATCTTCTCCTCCCCTCCCTAGACATGATCAGAACAGAGTGAGACACTTCTCGTCCCCGAAAAAGTCATGTTTATAAAACGAGTACGGTTTATAAATAAACCAATGAATCATTGCTTTAGATTTCTCTAAACCAATCAGCTCTCTAGAAAGTATGATTCACTCATTCATTCATTCATTAACTATGTCTTCATCTATAAATGGGATTAATAAAGTATCTCACGGGGAAACTATGAGGTACTGAATGGGCTAGTGCATGGAAAGCCTCTAGGATGGCGTCAGTGTTTGCTCACGCTATTGGGTACGGGCACCGCTCTGCGTGCCCTGTCCTGCTCTCAAGGAGTTCGTAGTCTGGTGCATCCAAGCAATAGGAACACAAAGAAAGGCCCTGCAAGTGTGGTTCCCCATGCAGGGTGAGGCTCAGAACCCCCCGATTCACCGGAGAGGAGGCAGAACCGGAGCATCTGTATTTGATTAAAGGTGCACAGGTATAAGAGGCTGCCCTACAGCGTGGTGGGTGTCACGTAGAAGTGGAGAAGGCCACTGAGCACGGGCGGATCAGGTCTGCCGGGGACAGGCAGGGGAGGCTTCCCAGGGCAGGCAGGCACTGCCTGAAGGTTGCCGGCAAAGAGGGCAGGCGACTCCCCTCGGGTAGAAGGACCAGCGACATCACATTGACGGCATTTCCTGGAAACTCCAAGAGTCATTTGCAGCCTGGTGCTGGCTGAAGTCCTGGGAGTAGCTGGGATGACCCAGGGGCAGTGAGTGGGGGTTGGGGGGAGTAATGCGGGAAGAATTGGGCTCAGGTGTCACTTCTACACACGAGACTCGCCTTTACGGAACACCACGCTCTGCAAAGGCAACCCTGACGGTCAACTGCTAACATACTAGGAAAGTCAGGGATGCTCCCCTTGGAGATAAGGGACAAGAGCAAGGACAAAATGAGTGGGGAGTGAAAGATGTCATTGTCACTACTCCAAGATCAGGTGGGACCAGCTTGTGAGGTCATGTTGGTAGGGTCCTTGCAGATGGGATGCCCCAGTTCTCTGAATGAGGGGGTAGCTGCCCTGGCAGGCTGGGGAACCAGGGATCACACTCATGGTCCCTCAAGAGCTGTAAGTATTCAAGGACCCCCCCTCTCTTTTTTTTTTCTGGAGGGGTTTCTGAGAAATGCCTTATTCCATTCCGGTTAGCACAAAGGGACTTGCTGACTGGTGGCACCCGCTTTGCCATAAAGCATCCCACACACGAGGGAACCGAGGCTGACCTCAGGGTCCTCCCACCCTCTCCCCACTTGCAACCGTGAATATAGCTACAGGAAAAGTCCTGCCAAAGGAGGCAACTTTAAGCAAGTTTAGCTACAGATTCAACAGAGGGTCTCCTTTTAGAGAATAAAATTAACCAAACTGGGGGCAAGCACAGAAAATAGCGAACATGTGGGCACCATATTAAAAGCCTTTAGGCCGGGCAGGAAAATTTTTGGAAATAGTAACTCATGTTCTCACATTGTTTCCTTCTCTTCTGCCCTTCCCCTCCAAAGTCAGGCCTTTCTCTGTTCATCGCCTCAGGACAGGGTTGTATCAGCCGAACAAAATCATTCTCCGCCTGGCTTTGTCTCCTGGACTAGGTGATAGGAATAAGATAAAAGATTTGGGAGAGGACTCTCCTCCTCCCCTTGTCCAGAGTGACACTTGCTAAAATTCAGAAGTATGGCATTCGAAGAGGGGGACAGAACACAGACATTGATGAGCTTTGGAGAAGCTGGCCCTACACCCATTTCTTCACTCAGTGTCCAGGCTGAGTCCCAGAGAAGGGGAATTACCAGGAATTACAAGGAATCTATGAATGAGGGGTCTGGACCTTACATCCTGGGACAGTTCCAGATAGTAATGAGCTCGGGGAAGAAAAAGGCTTGTATGGGCTATCTTGGCAGGTGAAGGTCTTATGGAATTTTCTCTGTGTTCCATATGAGGTGGGGCTCCAGGAGTCACTGCCAAGTGGCTGAGAAGTTAACAGAGAGCCATCAATCTGAAGGGATCATGGGGCAGGAACAAGGGGCATCTACCCACAACCTGAAACGTCCATTGACCAAGACCAGTGGGGTAGTGGAGGTCCCAAAGGAGGCTTCTGCGAACGGGGACATGGACCCACTCTACCCTATCCATTAGACACAACTCTGGGAAGGGGGTTGGTTCTTGAAGATTCTGCCAGTCCACGTGAATGAAAAGTCAAAACAGAAATGAAAGAAAACAAGAGTCACCCCTCTTGCACACATGACTTTGTGAACGATTCATAAAATTTAGATCATACTGACATACAGATTTAACAAATTGCCTTTAAAAAAACTGGTTAAGTCGAAGTCGGTTAAGCGTCCGACTTCGGCTCAGGTCATGAACTTGCGGTTCGTGAGTTCGAGCCCCGCGTCGGGCTCTGTGCTGACGGCTCGGAGCCTGGAGCCTGCTTCAGATTCACGTCTCCCTCTCTCTCTGTCCCTCCCCAGCTTCTACTCTGTCCCTCCCTCTCTCCCAAAAATAAGTAAAGATTAAAACCATTTTTTAATAAAAAAAAAATTAAAACACTGGGACTTTCTGGGAAGATATAAGATGGGTGGCCACTGCACTGTAAGTGCCTTAAATTTTTTTTTTATTTGACTGTAGCTGACACAATGTTACATTAATTTCAGGTATACAACATAGTCATTCAACTTCTTTACCGGTTATGCTATGCTCACCACAAATGTAGCTATTTAAGTGCCTTTTAAAAGAAGCAGGAAAAATTATTCCAACCCCTCTCCCTTGAAAAAAAAAAAAAAAAGAGAGAGAGGGAGAGAGAAAGAGGGTCATTGTAGCGCTAGCAGCCATTTTCCAAACATTTCACTGAAAAAAAAAAATCTCTTGAATCTAGTCATTCATTCATCTTAGGCAAATATGGAAAAACTGGAAGAATTCGCAGTGAACAGTGAAGTTACCAGAACAGGGGCTAGAGATGGAAAAGGTTTTGCAATTTTGTAGCTGTCGCCACCTCGGGTGGTGTAATGGGGTCATGAACGCAGTGTGTTTTAGTGCCTGCTGGTGAGGGGAGCCTGGAGGAGAGTCCAGACACAGGCTCCTTTGACCTTTATGTCTTTAATGTCCCGGCGGCCTTGATGTCTGGAACAGCGGCCTCACCCACTCCTGTGAAGGGCACCCTGGAGAGTCCTGCACTCTCCACACCCTACCCCCCCCCCCCCCGCCCACTCCAGTCTGTGAGGTGGAGCCATGGAACCTTCAGTGGCTTCCCACTGGGATGGGCTGCAAACACACACTTGGAAAATATTCTTGTTGAAGAAGCCGGGGACCCCTAACGAGGGAGAAAAGGGCTTTGGAGGGCTGCAGGGGAGAGGGATTCATGTTAGACGTCAGGGAGCATTTCCAGATCAGCTGGACCAAGAAGCACAGGTTCGTGTCCCCAGGGAAACTGGGATGGTGGGAGTTGGGTCAGGTTGCCTGGAGGGGGCGCCTGGGTGGCTCAGTTGGTAAGTGTCCGACTTCAGCTCAGGTCTTGAGCTCGCGGTTGATGAGTTCGAGCCCCGCATCAGACTCTGTGCTGACAGCTCAGAGCCTGGAGCCTGCTTCGGATTCTGCGTCTCCCTCTCTCTCTGCCCCGCCCCCCACTCGCACTCTGTCTGTCTCTCTCTCCTTCAAAACTAAATAAACATTTAAAAAAAATGCCTGGAAACAGGGGGCGACTCCCTCACTTAATGCCATTATTCAGTTTTGCATTTTTTTTTTTAATGTTTTATTTATATTTGAGAAAGAGACAGAGCAGGAAGTGGGGAAGGGGCAGAGAGAGACGGAGACAGAATCCGAAGCAGGCTCCAGGCTCTGAGCTGTCAGCACAGAGCCCGATGTGGGGCTTGAACTCATGAACTACGAGATCATGACCTGAGCCGAAGTCAGACGCTTAACCAACTGAGCCACCCAGGCGTCCCCAGTTTTGCATTTTTTAAAGGGCCTTCCAGGAGTAGGAGACAGAAACTGGAGGTGTGTCTGTCACTAGAGCAGAGAAATGGACAGAACAGAGAAGATAACAGTCTACCCTCCCTCCCCTGACCCTGTCCCGGAGTCTCTTGTCAAACTTAGGAATATTTCTGAATTCATTAGCCCACCCCTCTGACCTTGCCCATTGTGGGGATGGAGAACAGAAACTCCTTGCTTGGGTCAAGGCCGTGCTCCCCTGTCTCCCCCCTTCCCAGCATCTTGTCCTCTAGATAAAGACCCAGGGATGAAGTCAGCTGTGTAATGAGTTATTCAGAGCTAACCAAGCAGTGAGAGTCTAAACATTTTTTCCAGCACTTGCTCTATGCCAGGCCCTTGATGTAGTCTGTCCTATTTAATTCCTCTGGGAGGTAGGGACATTCATCGGCTCCATTTTTCAAAGAAAAATGGCTTTCAGAGGAAGCCAAGGCTCACAGAGGCGAAGTAACTCACCTACGGCCGCATGGACTTTAAGAGGTGGGTTGGGGTTTAAACTCCGGTCTCTCTGACTCCAGAGCCCAGGATTGTAACTCCTAGGCTTTAGCATTTTCTAGAAAGGATGTGGAGTGGTGAGTGACATATAGAAAGCTGAGAGATAACTAGACAAGTGCAGGAAAAGAGAAGAGGTGGAAAGCCTGTGTTTTTTTGTTTTTTTTTTTTTTTTTTAATATACATGCTCATTGCCAATTTATCATTTTTTTTTTTCAACGTTTATTTTATTTTTGGGACAGAGAGAGACATAGCATGAACGGGGGAAGGGCAGAGAGAGAGGGAGACACAGAATCGGAAACAGGCTCCAAGCTCTGAGCCATCAGCCCAGAGCCCCACGCGGGGCTCAAACTCACTGACCGCGAGATCGTGACCTGGCTGAAGTCGGACGCTTAACCGACTGCGCCACCCAGGCACCCCGAAAGCCTGTTTTAAAACTATAGACGGGGTCTTTGGGGGCAATGTGGAAACTTCTGTTGTTGAAAACAGTCACCCTGTCCCTGTTTGGCAACTACAGACGTGGAGGCCGTGTCTGCTAAAAGCTTATGGAAAAGGGAAGTTGGAGTAAATGTGCTGGAAGGTTTGGAATGCACTAACAACTTCCTCCAAATACAGGTTTCCCCCCAATATTGGAGAGTGGGGCCTTCCTGTGAAAACGTTTGTAAGGGGGCGGGGCGCCTGGGTGGTTCTGTCGGTTGAGTGTCTGTGTCCAACTCTTGATTTCAGCTCAGGTCATGATCCCAGGGTTGGGCATGGAGCCCCGTGTCGGGCTCTGCCCTGAGAGTGGAGCCTGCTTAAGATTCTCTCTCCTTCTGCCCCTCCCCTTCTTGGGCGTGGGCTTTCTCTAACAAAAACCGAAAACATGGTATAAAGAAGCACTTACCATTAATTTACGTGGAAAAAAACTGTGAGCATTCCCAGACCCCCGAAATAACCTGTCTTAGGCTTTTCTGATACCTCAGGACACATCTTGCCATCGGACACACAGAATGAGTGGAGATAGAGCCCGGATGCTCACAGACGAAGTTCAAAGCTCTGGCGGCTGGACGCTGAGATGCTGAGGGTTGTTCCGGGGAAGGAGCTGGGGGCGGGGGGCGGTCTTGCTTCTCGGGGGGCACGCGCTGCGTGCGAAGGCTCCCTGCAAAACCAACACCACGCCCTGTTTTTGCTCGCCGTCTTTGTTCATGAAAGCGAAAATCCTCTTGGGATTTCTCTCGGTTAGCGAACATGGGTACTAATGTGGGTCCTTCGCAAAAGCGGAGGGGCACTCCGAGAACTTTGGAAAAGCGGGGTACCTGTGAAGGCCCAGCTTGATCCTCCCCCACCCCCCGCTCAACTCCAGGCCCCAGCTCGGCTCGCTAACTCCCAGGCCTTCCGTGGAACCACACTCCCCACCCCGACCGACGCCACCAAACTTCGGGCCTAACCCTCTGGCTTCCAGGGAAATGGCGGGGGGGGGATGGCCCGGGATGACAGCTCCAAGGGAAGCTGCCAAGCCTGCCCTGCTTCCAGAAGCCAATGGAAGGCATGATACAGAGAGGAGGAGAGCCAAGCTATCACTGGGTGGGAAGCTGGGTTCTCTGTCCCGACGATCTGTGGGCACCTGTCCAAAGTTTTGTTCCTGGGGTCTCCCTGAACAGTCTGAAGGGACTGGGGCAGGGTGGGAGGGGTGGTCAGTAGCTTTCTGAGGGGTAGACATTTTTGGTGAAAGATTGAGCAGGGGTAACCGGCTGTCTGGGAGACAGGCCTGGCTTAAAACGGAGGCTGGCTGCCGGGCTTCCACAGGGTGTTGAGGGAACCGGCAGGAAGCTGCAGGCTTCCTTTTCGTTTTCAAAATAAAGTTTATTTATTTACTTATTTGTTTGTTTGCTTATTTATTTATTTAGAGCATGTGTGCCAGCAGGGGAGGGGCAGAGAGAGAGGGAGAGAGAATCCCAAGCAGGCTGTGCACTGTCAGTGTGGAGCCGGACGCGGGGCTCGATCTCACAAACCGTGAGATCGTGACCTGAGTCGAAGTCAGGAGTCGGATGCTCAACCAACTGAGCCACCCAGTTGGCTCCTGCCAGCTTTCTTATGACAAGCTTGGAAAATTCCAGAACATCACTTCTGCCACATTCTCTTAGTCAAACAAGCCACTAAGACCAACCCAGATCTCAAAAGGTGGGGGGGGGGGGGGTAGTAGCCATCTTTAATCCACCACACATCCCCATTTGCCAGAAGGAATAAGTGAGGCCCATAGTGGTACCTGACTGCTTCTCGGTCATACAGTTCTTAGATATGTTAGTTTTGTATTGCTGCTGTAACAAACTATCATAAACTTAGTGGCTTATAACAACACATTTATTCTCTTATAGTTCTGAAGTCAGAAGTCTGCAATGCGTCTTACAGGTGAAAATCAAGGTTTCAACAGCCCGTGTTTCTTCTGGCGGCCCTAGAGGAGAATTTGTCTTCTTGCCTTTGGCAGCTTCTAGAGGCTGCCTGCATTCCTTGGCCCTGCCCTTCATCCTCCAACCTCTGCTCTGCCCTCACATCTCCCCTCTGACTTTGACCCCTGTGATTAGACTGGACCCACCTGAATAGTGCTGGGTAGTTTCTCCATCTCAAGATCCTTTTTTTTTTTTCTTATGGTGAAAAAATTTATATTTAGATTTAGCCAGCTGGACTCAGTTTAGGTGATCCGAATTTTGTTGGCAACATCCAAAGCCTCATAGTCGGGAGCCAGCGGAACACATACCTTCTTTCCATCGGGCCTGATCAGGGTGTTGTTGACCTTGGCCGCATCAATGGCCTAGAGCATCTTCACAGCCTGTTCGATCTGGTGTTTGTTGGTCCATCTCAAGATCCGTAATCCCATCTGTAAGGTCCCTTTTTGCCACATAAAGGAATGCATCCATGGGTTCTGGGAATTAGGGTGTGGACATTGAGGGGCTTTTAGTCCATCTACTATAGACACTGGATCTGACCTAGAACAGAGGCTCCCAGCTCATGAGGTGCTTTCCATGATAGCATGAGGAGACGCCTCTATAAGTTATGGATTGCTTCAAAAATGCAGTGTAACTGACCAACCCCCAAACCCGAGGCCTGAAAACTCTACCTGTCCATATAGCTCACAAGCCTGCTGGGGGATGGGTGGCTCTTCTCATCTTCCCTGGTCTTGTTCACATATTTGTGGCTCGGCTCTCTTCAGCTGGTACAACTGAGGCACATCGGCTCCTTTCCGCCTGTCTCGTACCGTCCAATGGGCCGGCCCGCCTCATTTTCCGGTCAAAGGCAGGAGTGCAGGCACCCCAGAAGAAATGTGCAAATGCATTTAAAGCCTCTGCCTGACCCACATCTGCTAACAAGGTATCAGTCAAGGCAAGTCATATGGTTGAGGTAGGGAAGGCATGCTAAGATTTCACGGCAAGAGTATGGATACTGGGAGGGGCGAAGAATTCGGACTATGAACTAGATTTTCCTCTTTATCTCAGGCTCCCTGTGATATAGGTGTTTCAGTTCCAGGTTCCAGTAGATGCTAAGTTCAGCAGTGAGCATTTGTTACGGGCTCACAAGGATGCTGCGGCACTCTTGTCTTCTCCAAAGGTGGCCACGCCTGTATTTTTATCCCATTCCTTCTTGCAATGTGGCTGGATCTCCCACCGAGAGGTGGGGTTTAATCATCCCCTTGCATCCGTGGGAGCCTGGGATTGCCCTGACCAATAGAGCACAACAGACGTGATGCTTTGTGACTTCCAAAGCTTAGGTTAGAGAATAGGATTCAGCTTCTGCCTACCTCCTTCTGTTTCAAGACGGTTTGCCTTTGGAGCCCAACAACCATGTTTTGAGGAAGCCCAGGCCACATGGACAGGTTCAGGGGAAGAGGGAGCAAGGCCTTCCGCCAAAAGTCAGCACTTACTTGCCAGCCATGTGAATAGGTAACCTTTGGAAGTGGATCCTCCAGGCTCAATCAGAACTTCAGCTCCTGCAGCCTTGACTGGCCTTTCGACCACAACCACGTGAGAGGTGAACCAGAACTACCCAGCCAAGCCACTCTCAGTTTCCCGATCCCCGGAAACACGGAGAGATAATAAATAAGGATTGTTTTTTAAGTCATTAACGTTTGAGATGATTTGTTATGCAGCATTAGCTAACTAGTACAGACCTATTCATGAGGCTTAATGCAGAATAAGAACAAATATAGTCTGGGACTTTAAGGAACCTACAGTCCCCAGGTGACCAAGCAGACATTAACAGAATCAGTAGCAGCATATGTCTTAGTTTGTTTGGGCCGCTATTACAGAATACTACAGACTAGGTGGCTTATAAACAATGCAAATTTACTTTTCATGGTTCTGGAGGCTGGGAAGTCCAATGTCAAGTTACCAGCAGCTTTGGTGTTAGGTAAGAGACCAGCTCCTGATTCATAGCCCTCTTCTCGACTGTATCCTCACACAGCAGGAGGGACAAAGCAACTCCCTGGGGTCTCTTTTATATAAAGGCCCTGATCCGTTCAGGAGGGCAGAATGGGGCATCAGTTCACTTGCCACAGGCCTCACATCCAAATGTCATCACATTGGGGGATGAGGATTTCAACAGATGACTTTTAGGGGGACACAAACATTCAGTCGATAGCAATATCGAAAGTAGTTCATATCATCAGGGTTTTTTAGGGTTGCCAAGAGGAAGGGTGGGTCAGAGATCTGGTGACCATATTTTCCCACCTCAACATCGGGACAATTGACTAATGGTGGCTCATTGTAGCTCAGGATGGGAGCAAAATATTTAGATCATGGCTGACCAGAATAGCCAAGTCGGTACGGTCACTTTGTCCAGAAACAGTTCTGCCCTGCTGGGACTTGGCATGGTCTTAGAAGGACTATCTGTGGTGACAGCTCCAGCGAAGCGGGGGAAGAAAATGATCACCGCATGAATGTTTCCAGCCTTTGGCCTTCTCTTGTGCCTGGGAAAGAGGGGCTTTACCCAGTCATCTGTTTCACCCCCGGCTTTGCCAGACTGTTTAGACAGTGTCTGTGTCCGTGTAGACAGACTGTAGGCTTCTGTGTTGCCGGATCAGGAGAAGGGAGACGAGAAGGAGGAGAAGGGGTGTGTGGCTTCCGCTGGAAGAGGATTTTGGGAAGTAGGAATCTGGAAGAGAGGTACAGGATCCGATCTGGTATGCAGAGAAATAAATGGGAGAGGAAAAACAGGATTTTGAGAAGATTGTTCTGAGCCACCGCGTCCTCTTTGTAGTATTGGAGAATCTGCACAAACAGCTTGAGTTATTTTGAAACATTTATCGGTTGCCAGACTGAGTTGATTTGATGGCAACCACCACGAGAGCGGGCCTTGTGGGTGATGGCTCAAGGGCTGCAGAGATTTCAGAGCAGAGAGGAATGGGGTGTGGTGAGCGGTTCTTCGCGGCGGAGACAGTTGGGTCGGTGGCTATGAGGGGAAGAGTCTGGAAGCCAAGGAAATGTTCATTTGTTCCAGCGTGACTTATGACCTGGAGAATTCGGGCTGCCCCAGGCCCAGCCGTGTCCAGATGTGTGCGCAGAGCTCAAAGGCCCAGGGCTTTTACGGGCCTGTTTGTGGCGTCACTGACCACTCTGGCCGTAGCCCCTGGAGCGGCTCTGGGAGGGACGGGCTTGGCCGGAGCTGCCCCATCGCTCAGAGCTGAGGGAGCCAGGGCTGGAGGGAGAAGTGTGAGGTTTGCTGGGCCCCCGTGAGGAGCTCAGAAGTAAAGACAGGGAGGACAGAACCGTCTTGAGAGTGAGCAGCGTGTGTGTGTGTGTGTGTGTGTGTGTGTGTGTGTGTGTGTAAAGAGCTGCCTCAGTTTTCTGGAATTTGCCAAGAGACCGTGAGTTTTCCCAGCAAGGGCTGATTCTTATCTGAGTTTGTCCCTCAGAACTAACACCATGCCTGACAGGTTGTAATTGCTCAGTAAACAAGGGTAGAAGGAGGGAGGAAGGGAGGGGAGGAAGGGGGAGGGGGAGGGGGGAGGGGAGGGAGGGGGAGGGGAAAGGAGCAAAGCACAAGGGTTGGCTGGCTCTGTGCTTGTCTGATGGCCTGATTTTAGCGTTCAGTTTCTTTTTTCTTTTTTTAAATATTTATTAAAAAAATTTTTTTTCTTTGACATTTATTTATTTATTGAAAGACAGAGAGACACAGAGCGTGAGTAAGGGAGGGGTAGAGAGAGAGGGAGACACAGAATCCGAAGCAGGCTCCAGGCTCCGAGCTGTCAGCGAGGAGCCCGACGCGGGGCTCGAACTCGCTGCTCGTGAGATCATGACCTGAGCTGAAGTCGGATGCTCCACCGACTGAGCCCCCCAGGGACCCCTAGGGTTAAGTGGGGTTTAAGTCCTCTTGTTCTCTCTGATCCAACCATGCCTCTTCTCTCAGGTGAACACTCAGATGTGAGGAACGCACTGGGGATCTGATGGCATGGGTTCAAATCCACATCCACCACTTTAGCCGTGGGACCAAGTTACTTTGAAGAGTTATATACGTTTCAGCCTCCTATAAAAGAAGTCGGGGCTTTGCTGCAATGAGGGGCAAATGAAATAAGGGTCAGCAAACCCCCGACACAGCCCCTAGCACATGGGTCTCAGGGGTGCTGAGCTCTCCCTTCCCTTTGGTGGATAAGCTCAGTCTTTGCTCACGTCTGGCAGCTGATCTGACCGTTCTTTACACTTTAAATTCTCCAAGCTGCCTTCCTGTTCTTTCCTCCTTATCTCTGGCCTTGTTTCCCCCTGACAGCTTCCAGGCTCAGTTACTCCTCCCTGGCCCCTCTTCCTGCAGCGTTTTTCTCACTAGCTCTGCTTAACCCCCTTGGTAGACCTATGGCAGTGACCCTGGGATATAAGGGGCCAACACCGCACCCAGAGATGAGCCCTAAGGATGGGGCTGTTCACTTGGTGGCTTCTGGAGAGTTAACACCCACCTTCTTCTAGCAGCTGAACACAGATTAATATGGGGGAGGCGGGCAGTGCGGGGAATAAAATTAAAATCAAATAGAAAAAACCCGGATGTTCCCGCATTCCAGAGCATTCCAGGGCTCTGTCTCAGCCCCGGGTCAACTCCATCCTTCTCCAGCCTTCCATCGCACCCCTCCACCGCCCCCCCCCCCCCCCCCACGCCGGCCTCAATGGCTTCTCGGTCATCCTCCCCTCCAACTGTGCCCTCCTACTTCTGGCTAGAGAGACAGTGAGCTGCAGGCTGGCGGAAGCCTGGGTTTCACTGCCATCTCCCCCACCCCAAAGGTGGGAGGATTACGCGGGGTACCCCCGCTCCCATGCAGGCATTTAAAGCAACAGCCCGCTTCTGTCTCAGAGATTGCATTGGGATACGCCCACCAGCGGGGAGGGGGTCTCTGTCTGGTTTGAAGGAGGACACCGGGGCTGGGGTCAGCCCATCCTCATAATGAGTGTGCTGTGCCCTCCCGCAAAGCCCCGAGAATCCAGGCAAGGGCTTGGTGGTCATGGCGGAGAGAGCGCAGGGGCCGTGCCCCAGGCCGACCCCCCTGCAAGGGCAGGAACGGCGTGCATGCGGGCAGCAGGGACACGCCGGCTTCTGGAGCTCTCTCTACCAGTGGGACCCAAAGCCTCGGGAGGGAGTGAGATCAGGGCCTGCTTTCTGTCCACCGTGGGGCACCAGTGTACCGCGAGGAGGGCCCAGGAGGAGCTGCCAGCGTGGCTCTGTCCAGGGTGAGGAGTGAGTGGCTCGGGGAGGAGTCGCTCCAAGATGGCCTGGCAAGCCCTTGTCACATTCCAAAACGCAGAGGACCAAGAACCCCCGCCTGGCCTGAGACACCCGGGGGCTGGCGTCTCGCCCAGGCGCCTCCTCCCTCCCAGCCCCTCCCTTCTCTGCTTTCCCCTCTGCATCCTGGGGCCGGAGGTTCACTTGGAGTTTCCATCTTCCTTCCTTGCAGAGGGTCTGTGCTGGAATGGGGGAGAGTAGGGAAAAGGACGGGTGTCCGCTAGAGTTTCGCACTTTGTTGACCGTTGCTGGAAAGCCAGACATAGCTGGAAAACGTGCGCCGAGCACCTCCGAGTGCCGACCGGCCCCGGAACAAAGTCACGAAGAGGTCTGGCCTCTGCCCCGAGGGGCTGTCTGTCTAGAGGGAGGACACTGTGCTTATGAGAGGGAGAGTCCTTGAACGCCCCATTGGCCGGGCACCTCAAAGGAGATCAAAACAGGAGCTGTCACTGAAGCTTCTAAACCTCTGTAAGCCACAGGCTGCACGAGGGTGGGAACCGTAGCTGCTTGGTCTCGGCCAGTGCCTAGCACCGTGCTGGGCCCACTGGAGATTAATGCACATTTCAAGGTTGAACGAATGAATGAGTGAGTGAATGAATGAATGAAATGAGGTGGTCCAAGAAGGCTTCCTGGAGGAAAGGGAATCTAAATAGTGCCTGCGAGGGTGGGCAGGATTGGACCAGGCCAAGCAGAAGGGCATTTATCGCAGGTGGCCTTGTAAAGAAAGGCAGGAAAGGGGACTGTCCACAGAAGGGTGGTTCTGGAAAAGGACAAGAGGAACATCTCCTCTGTTACTCTCAGGATAAAGCGCGGCATCTCCCCCAAGCCCTTTTGCTGGCTTCGTGAGCCACTTTAATACTGTCTCTGATCTCTGTCTCTGACCGGTGTCTCTGTCTCTCCCTTCCAGCTGACTCAAGTTTTCATCTGTAATCGTTCTCATGCCCCCTGGCAGGAAGGCTCTCACCCTCCGCCTCCACGTCGGTGGTCTCTCCCTCACAGGGTCCTCCCTTCCCAGTCAGGTCAGTCAGGCCTCCTCGTGTGGCCACATGGCCCCTTGCTTGCCCCACGCTCACACTTACCACGGTCCCCCAGCCGTGATCGCGTTGCCATATTCCCCCAGCGACTGCCCACCAAGGTCAGAGACATGGGACTAGGACTCCAGCAACACAGACTCCAATGTCTGAGGCAGCTGGTATCCAGGGACCCAAAGTGCAGCCGCCCTAACAGAGATCGTGTGTCCCAAACATCCTCGACCCGGCTCACGTGGATCTTTCCTTCTCATCTCTAAGGGGCGGAGGCTGAGCTGAAGTGGCCTTGGCTTGCAAAGCTTTTCCATAAAGCGGTAACGATTTCTGATCACGCTTGGCAAACATTGCCTTTGTGGATGTGGATTCCCCGTTAGACTGTAAGCGCCCCCGGAGCTGGAGGTCAAGGCTCACTCTCCTGTGTATGGCTCCTTAACTGCCACGCCAGTCACACAGTGGACTTAATAAATAACTGGGTATTTATTTGGTTAATTAACCGATCACATCCTCTCATAGAAGGGGTCATCGTAATGTCCAGTCTCGGCCCTCAATCTTTTTTTTTTAAATATAATTTATTGTCAAATTGGTTTCCATACAACACCCTGTGCTCATCCCAAGTGCCCTCCTCCATGCCCATCACCCACTTTCCCCTCCCCCCCCAACCCCCATCAACTCTCAGTTTGTTCTCTGTATTTAAGAGTCTCTCATGGTTTGCCTCCCTCCCTCTCTGTCTGTAACTTTTTTCCCCCTTCCCTTCCCCCATGGTCTTCCGTTAAGTATCTCAAGACCCACATATGAGTGAAAATATATGGTATCTGTCCTTCTCTGACTGACTTATTTCACTTAGCATAATACCTTCCAGTTCCAACCATGTTGCTGTAAATGGCCAGATTTCATTCTTCCTCATCGCCAAGGAGTATTCCATTGTATCTATAAACCACGTCTTCTTTATCCATTCGCCAGTTGATGGACATTTAGGCTCTTTCCATAATTTGGCTATTGTTGAACGTGCTGCTATAAGCATTGGGGTACACAGTTGGCCCTCAGTCTTGAATGAGCTTGCAGGCAGGGTACCCACACCTGGAGTGTATGTGCAAAATAGAACATACTACCAGAAATGGGAATGAGAAGGCTATGGCAGTCAATGGGAAGCAGGTTCCCAACGGAATAAATTTAGAGTTGGAAAAGGCTTTAGAGAGCACCTAGCCCACGCCCTCACCTTATAGGATTGGAAACGGAGACCAGAAGATGGAAATTATTTTTCCAAGGTCACGAGACATCTGGCACCTTTTTGCATGTCAGATCCACACGTTTGACCTCGGTCCTCGAGGACCAGCGGTCACCCCACGACCGCAAGCTCTCTCCCTCGACCGCCACTCAGCCTCCTCCTGCTGCCTTTCCCAAGAAGTAGCCTGGTGGAAAGATCGTGGGCATTTGTGTGATTCTGCTACTTAGTCGGCCTTGTTCACCTCTCAATTCTTCTTTTATGAAAGGGACATCTGGCACCTGCACCGAGGCCAGCGTGTGAATTCTGGGTGAGAAAATGGCAGACCCAGTGGTGACTCAGTGAATGTCAATTCTATCTTCTTCCTCCCAGTTGTTGGGAATTGTTCCGGCTTCTCCGTCCTTTCCCTGGCTCCTAGAAACTCATAAAGACTACTTAGAAGGGCTTCTGGGGGACTTTTTGGCCCACTCTCCAAAACATCCCCTCCATCCGAGTTCCTGAGGGGGACATCCTGCCGTGTAACTCATGCCAGCAGATCAAGGCAGGTAGGATCCCCCCCCACTGTGCCTGGGATCTAACCCAACACTTCTTTTTTTTTCAACGTTTATTTATTTTTGGGACAGAGAGAGACACAGCATGAACGGGGGAGGGGCAGAGAGAGAGGGAGACACAGAATCGGAAACAGGCTCCAGGCTCTGAGCCATCAGCCCAGAGCCCGACGCGGGGCTCGAACTCGCGGACCGCGAGATCGTGACCTGGCTGAAGTCGGACGCTTAACTGACTGCGCCACCCAGGCACCCCAAACCCAACACTTCTTGCGGCAGTCTAGGGAGGAAGCCATCTTCCTTATTTTGCCTTCCAGAAGCATGCAAAAAACTCCTTTTTCTGTCCTCTTTCCTTTTTGTATGTTGTGTGTTTGTGCTTTCTTCCATGTCCTAACCTACCTTCTCCTTCCCCTTCCCCAGGGCTCTGGAGCTACCCCCACCTCCCTCTCTGGCCTCCCTATCCCTGTCCTTCGTCTTCAGATGGCTCCACGCGATGTGTCCCCTACACGGCCTCCTCCCACAGCGTCTCGCCGGGATCCAAGCATCTCAGCCACACTCGGTCCCTGCTTCTGGCAGAGAGCTTATCTCTGTCCCCACACGCAGCTCCTGTGGCAGGCAGTTTGGGCAGAGGGACACCAAATAACTCCAGTGAGTCTGCAGACAGGGTCCCACTTGCGATTTCACCCAGCTGCCTGCTTGGGGAGAAGTAGGAATTGAGGCCGCCCTCTTGGCTCCTCTGACAAAACACCAGGAGACCCCCCGGGGCCTCCGTGTGTTCCACAAGATGGAACCTCTCCATGCTACCTCTCCTTGCCCCAGACCCTCCTCCCTGGGCTTCACTGGCCCTTCGCCAGAAAATTCCAGGGCAGGCTGAGGCAATCTGCCTGGAAAACAAACCCTGTGCCGAGCCACCGCAGGATGGGCCAAGGGGTTTTGGTTGAATCCAAAAACTCTGAGCCTGGACCAAACCTCATAAATCAGGAGCGGATTTTTGGTTGTTATTTTAGGGCAGCCTGTCTTTTCTTGTGCTGCCTACCTCCTTGCTCCCTTTTGCCTCCCCCCTCCTCCCTCTCCCCTCTCCCCCTCCTGGAGGTGGGGAAGGTCAGGAATAGAGGGCAGGCAGAAGGGCCGGAAGGGAAATAATGGGTTGATTTAGCAGGAACCACGTCCCTACCTGGCTGTGCCCCTGACTTTCAGTCTGACTAGAAGGTCTCATCGATATTCCAGTCCTGGCCAGCATGGGAAACAGCACGACCCTGGAGCACATTCTACCTTTGCCAAAGCACCTTCATTTCTATGAACCCATGTCCCTTGGAGCCCTGGGTAGTGCCGGTAGAGAGACTGGCGTCAGAGGTCACCGAGGTCAGCTGTGTCCAGGCCTGATGCCCTCCCCGCATGCCGGCCCAGCAGGCCTCTGGCACCTGCCCTTTGCATCTGGGACCACCTCCTTGGAGAGCATGTCTTCTGTTGATAGACAGGGGACTTCCAGAAGTTTCTACGCATATTGAGGTGCTTGAGAGCGTGGACTCTGGTTCAAAATCAGTCTCTGCCCTTAATGGCTGTGGAGGCTTTGGCAAGTTATTCGGCCTCTCGGGGGTCTCAGCTTCCTCGTGTGTGGCACAGTGGTCATGCTGGCCCCTGCCTCCCAGCGCTGTTCGGAGGACTAATCACCACCGTGCGGAAGATGCTAGAAGTGGTCCATGGTGCCTACTAAGTGCACATCAGCATTTGCTCAACGAGAGGGTCGCGATTCTGAAATCCAGGACCACACCGATGACAGTCCTCTCTCCGGTATGGAGCTCTCCGGGCCTGAGGCTCTTCTTCTCCGGGCCCTTCATTTGCTCAACAAATATTTATTGAACACTTACCGTGTGTATCTGTCTTTGGCCTTGTGCTTGCTGTGTGAAGGAAACAAAGTGGCCCTGTGCCCCAAATGAATAAATAATCTCAGACCGTGCTGTGGACCGTGAAGGAAGCTGGGGTCAGGGTGCTGGGCCAGAGAACGGCAGGGCAAGCCCACGTCGGGGGGGAGGGGGGCTGGCGTGCACGAGCCCGGTCCCGGGGCTGGGCCCGGAGCCCAGACCCGCAGGACGAGAAGGAGCGGCTGCAGGAGTTGGGAGGTGTGGAAGAGCATTTTGGGCAGAGGGAACAGCGTGTGTGAGGGCCTGCGAGGGGAGGGCTGGAGAATGGGTAGAATCAGAGTTAGGGGTGGGGCTTTATTCCACGTACAGCGTGAAGTGTGGCGGGGGTCTCCGTGGCAGGGTGGCACGGGCCTGTTTCGGTTGTCAGAGCCCGCTCCGGCTGCCCGTGTGGCCGCGGCTTGGTTGTGTAGGAAGTGAGGACGGGAGCAGTTAGCGCCGTCCGCAGCGATCGAGGTGAGAGACGCTGGTGTCTCTGGCCGAGAAGTGGCCGGGCACAGGAGAGGGCACCAAGGTGAGATGTTCCGGAGGCAGAAGGCAGGGCTGAGAAGTGGCACGTGTGGAAAGCCTTCAGGGCTTTACGGGCTGTGAAGCTTGCCGTGACTCGGGGCTGGTGCTGGCTGGATGTGGGGGAATGGCCTGGAAGGTGGTGTTGACGATGACTCCCCACAGCGCGGCTGGAGCCCTGGGAGGACGAAGAGGGGGAGCGTGACGTCCCCAAACATCCCTTTAGGCAACATTTCCAAACACCTTCTTCTGAACGTGCTCCGTTTGGCCTCTAAGGAACACTTGGAGTACGGGTCTTAGAACAAAATAGAAGGCTCTGGAAAACAGGTCTTTTTAGCACAGACCAGAAAATGACGCTTGCCTCCCCGTCCTAAATTCCATGCTTCCATCCCAGAACATTCAGGGTCTGGATCCAGAGGAACCCTGGCTCTACCTCTTTGCTAGCTATGAGTTCTTGGGTCGACTGCTTAAATTCTCTGTGCCTCCGCTCCGTCTTCTGCCCAAGGGGGATAATAGAGTAGTGCCCACCCCATAGGGTATTTTGAAGATGGCAAGAGACGGTGCTGAGCGCACTGTAAACATCCCCGTCCTGCATCTCTTTGTGTTTCTCTTACCAGCAACTTGAGTCACAACACGCTCCTCATCCCCTAACACCTAAAAGCTTTCCTACACACGCCGCTCCTAAGCCCCGTCTCCATCATTCTGCGCTCGTGCACTTGGACTTTTCGACTCAGGTGCCGGGCCTGACACTTATCCCTGTGAAATCTCATTTTGGGAGACGCCAGCCCTTCGGTTTCCTTTTTTATTTTGATGAAGGGAAGGTCCCGCGGTGCATGCAAAATTCACGGGTGTGGCCACAGAGGCTTGCAGGGATGGTGCTTTCGCCGGCTCTTGCCTGCTGGGGAGTGGCCCCTGGCCTTGAGAGGCGACAGGGGGCAGGGTGGGGCTGAGAGGGAGCTGGCGATAGTGCCAAACACTGCCTTGGCTTCAGGATGATCCGGCAAGAGCGTTCCGGTTCCTTCTCCCAAGTCAGATGCTGGCTTTGAGTTTTGAGGTGTAGGGCCAGAGGGGCTCGTTCAAAGGCCTTTAGTGGGTCGGCCAGTGACACAGACCTAGGGCTTGGGCCACAGCTCACCTCTCTCTCCAAAGGACCCCCTTCCCCCCCCCCACCTTATGGTCCCACCTCTTTCCAAACCACTGTCACCTTCTCTGACCTTAGATCAGAGAAGACTGTGGGCTGGAAGGAAAGAGACGTCCAGCCCTATATAGCCGTCTTTTCTCTCTTATTCACACGGTGTGGGGGTTGCTCAGGTGGCTTTGACTTTAGCCGCACACCTGCCCCCGCACACGCCTCCTGTTTCTGTGCTGGTCAGAACAACCTCTTCCATATTGGTTGGGGGAATTGTGCTGGGCCCAACTCACATCTCTCCTCCGAACCTTTCCAAAGCCCCCATGCCCCACCTTGGAGCGGGTGTCCTCATAGCAGAGGTGGGTAGCTTTGGTGGTCACACACGGCCACGTGCACTACTCTCCTGGGGGAGTCTCTCTCCCTTAACTTCCCAGGGACAGGAGGGTCTCCCATCAGGCTCAGAGCCCCCAAGGCAGACCTGTGTATCTCAGGAGTTCTCTTCCTGCTCCCCGAACACCCACTGGGCTCCGCTCATGGAGGGAACTGAACATGAAGGTGCCCTTGGCACTTAGCAAAGGCCTGAAAAGACAGCCAACCCTAGAAGCCCCGTGAGGCAATGGCCCTTTGATTCCACGGTTCCCTGAGACTCCAGGAGAGTGGGGAGTGAGGGACACGTTCGGACGCCAAGCATGTGTGGCTGCCTTCCGGGCCAGATACAACATGCCTTTGGTACAACTGGGAGACTTAACCGGATTCCAGAACTGATGGGCGCCTCGGTCCGGGGCCCACCCCTGGTCTCCTTCCCCCATTAATGCCCTCCTTGTTCACCACGTGTGCTGTGAGGTATTTTTCCAGGTGGTGGGTTCTAGGGAGACTCGAATTTCCCTAACAGGCAGGCTTGCAAATAACGAGGAGGGCACGCAGAGCCGGGGAGGCAGCTCCTCTTAGATTCTAACACTGACAACCACCTATTAACCCTCGCTGCGGCAACCCGCCCCCACCAGATATTAGGAAAGAAATTCTAGAAGGGAACTTCTTCTTCAGGTTGCTCATTCCTCAAGTAAACCTTGGCTAATTCTCTCTGCCAGTCTGCTGGTCTGGCTTGGGGAGGACTCGGGAGGAAGGGGCTGAGATGGAGAATAGAGAAGAAAGATATAACCGCCTTATACTGCACAACTCTTTCTGCCTTTTCAAAGTGCTTTTGCCTCTATAAGCCCAATGTTGACTATGTGCTCTTATTATACACCATCCACCTGTCCAACTTCTGGTGGGAGCCTACTGTGTGCACGAGGGATGTGGTGATGAATTAGAAGTAGAGAAGATGAGGGGCGCCTGGGTGGCTCAGTCGGTTGGGCGTCCGACTTCAGCTCAGGTCACGATCTCGCAGTTTGTGGGTTCGAGCCCCGCATCGGGCTCTGTGCTGGCAGCTCAGAGCCTGGAGCCTGCTTTGGGTTCTGTGTGTCTCTCTCTCTCTTTGCCCCTCCCCCGCTCATGCTCTGTATCTCTCTCTCAAAAATGAATAAACATTAAAAAAATATATATTTAGAAGTAGAGAAGATAAAAGCCTGGGTTGGGGAAGGCAGAATAAACACATGACGAGGATTTAGGGTAGTAAAAAGGGTAATGGGGGCTGAAGAGGGAGAACACCCACCCTTCCATAGAGATATCAGGGCTTTGCAAAGGAAGTGATGGCTGATCTGGGCTGCTCCTGATAGCAGAGCCAAGGAGGAGAAGGAAGGAAGAAGGTTCTTCGTTTCGTCTAACCAAGTCTCCTTACAACTGATGCTCAGCAGCTGAGAGCTGCCAGCCCGGGGAAAGGCCTAGAAACCACAGCGCATCAGGAAAAGACGAAGGAGCTTTGGAGTCTGACCTGGAGAAGAGGCTCGGAGATGAGGAAGAGCCTCATCGTCATGTGAACCAACGGATGCTATAAAGACAAAACGGATGCTCCGTCTGACTCCCGCAGGGGGGACCAGGCTAGTGGGGGTAAGGGGAATATTTGAGCCCAGCGGAGAAAGACGACATGTGGTGTAGTGCAGACAGACCAACCAGGGGCGATGCCCTTCCCCCACCAAAAGGACATCTGGCCATGTCTGGGGACGATTTCGGTTGTCACGACTGGAGGAGGAGGTGTTACCGGCATCCAGTGGGCAGGGGCCAGCGATGCTGCTATCTATCCTACACTGCTCAAGAGGGGTCCCTCAACAAAGAATTCTCCAGCTCCAAATGCCAAGGGTGCCCAGATCAATGTGGCGGTAAGAACACAGGCTTGGGTTCAAAGCTCAAATGCCGGCCTCGAGACCTTGGGCAGGTTACTCAAGCTGTCTTGTTGGCAGAGCCCTCACCTATGACCAGGAGTAACAGCACGGAACTTACCGGTCAGAGCACCATTCAGTGGGGCTTTTCTGTACACTTTTCTGACAACATGAGGGAAATGTTTGTTGCCTTTAGTCAGCAGGACCATCCGATCCTGGATCACAGCACCAGAGAGGCCTGCGCTGTGAGGAATTTTCTGTCTCTGGAAGCACCCAGCTTCTAGCGGGGAATGTTACAGAGGCTCTTCTCAAATGGGTGGGATATTAGGTTACATGATGTGGCGGTCACTTGGTCCTTCCGTCCCGGCATTCATCTCCCTGGAGGGGGATCCTGGCGTCTGCACTGCAGTCCGACACCCCCATGGACCCGAGCGATGTACTGTTCTGGAAACCAAAGAACCGATGAGCGAGTCTGATAAAAGTAGTTCCAGAACCTCACTCCCCACACCTTCAATAATGTCCCTCCCCCACCCACCCCAGCCCTGTGTTCTGGCCTTTAAATGTTTCTTTGTTTTTGAGAGAGAGAGAGAGCGCGCGCGCGCGCGCACGCACAAGCAAGAGTGGGGGAGGGGTAGAGAGAGACAGAGGGGACAGAGGATCCGAAGCAGTCTCCTCAAGGTCAGCGCAGAGCCCGACGCAGGGCTCAAACCCACGGCCCGTGAGATTATGACCTGAGCCAAAGTGTCGGACCCTTCACTGTCTGAGCCACGTAGGGGTCCCCTGACCTTTCATAGAAGGTTGGAAACTGAAGAGGGGTCCCCAAAAGTAACGCAAAGGACACAAAGGTCAGAAGAGGGTCCAGGAAGACGGGGAAGTTCTCTGCTTGAGGCTGAGGGGAGCGTGGGGAGCCCCGTGACCTGAGGCATCGAGCGGGACATTAGCCACTGTTCTCTGCCTCCTCGGCCAGAAGGAGGAAAGAGCCTCATCTGTAACAAGAGGCAGGTGAGAATGATGGGCCTCCCTGTCAAAAAAGCCAGGACTCTGACCCAGGTGCGGGAAGGGTGGCTGCTGTGTAGACGCTGTCTCGGGAACCTCTGGAGACACCCCAGTGAATGGCCACAGGGCTAGAATCAGGATCCCCCATGCCCATCTCCCCACGCAGCCTGGAAGGGCCAGAGGGGGAGGAGAGTGGCAATAATAAAGAGACTTCAGGCATGTATTTCATTCTATGGTTTATTCAGGGCACAATGAGGGTCGCTAGGGTTTCCTGAAGGGTCTGCTTTGGCTTGGCCTGGGCTGCTCTGCCAGGCGGTCAAGAGATTTGTCATCATTGGCCTTCCTCTGAACCTCTATCACTGTCTCCTTTGGCAGCTGAACTTGATTTCTCCAGATGTTGCTGTCTGCGGCTGCCATCCCATTACGCTGTCTGGGTGTGTGTGTGGGGGGGGATCCCACAAACTCGGGTGTGTATCTGGGTGTGGGAGGAGGGGATCCCACAAACCCGGTCAATGCAAACTGCCTGCATCTGTTCTCACCACCGTTCCCACCCTAAGCTCTGGCTAAACCGGACTGTTTGCGATTCCCTAACCCTTCCAGCACGCTCCCAGCTTGGGCCTTTGCTTCTGCCGTTTCCCTGCCTGAAAGTTCACGCTTCATCCATGCAGATTCTGCTCCTCCTTCCGTCTCTACCCATTCTCCCCGCTGCCTCCTTTATAACCCACTGGTTTTGCTAAGGGAAGGGAGAGCAATGCGCCCTCCTAAAACTATTGACTTTCAAGGCTCCCTTGTTTCTAGGAGTGATGATGTGGCATAGTTCTGGCCAACAAGATAAAAGTGATAGAAATTTGCTTTAACCAAAAAGATGAAGGTAAGACGGGCACGTGTCTGGAATGTGGACTCCCTGGAAAGTGATGCGTAACTTGCGACCCACAAAGGCCACATGTTAAGGATGCTGGCTTGGGAGACAGAGGGACTTGGGTCCTGGAAGATGTCCCTGAGACCCGCACTGGGCTCCTTCCACACTCTTTGTTACGAGACAAAAATAAGCCCCTATTTGTTAAGCCTCAGTAGTCGGGTTTCTGTTACGTGCAGCGGGAGGCAGTCCTAACTGATGCAGAAACTCCTCTCGAAAGCTGTTCCCTGCATTCTTTTTTTTTTTTTAATTTTTTTTTTCAACGTTTATTTATTTCTGGGACAGAGAGAGACAGAGCATGAACGGGGGAGGGGCAGAGAGAGAGGGAGACACAGAATCGGAAACAGGCTCCAGGCTCTGAGCCATCAGCCCAGAGCCCGACGCGGGGCTCGAACTCGCGGACCGCGAGATCGTGACCTGGCTGAAGTCGGACGCTTAACCGACTGCGCCACCCAGGCGCCCCTGTTCCCTGCATTCTTAACCTCCCTGACTGGGGAGGCTCTTTCCTACCTCTGGGCTCACTTGGCTCTTTGTACGTTTCCCAGGGTAGCTAGCTTACACTGCTGAACATAGTCATTGCATATTTGTCTTAGCAACTTCAGTGTTTGACGGGCAAGGAGGGGGTCTTCCTCTCCCCGGGAACCCCCAGCAGCAGCACTGGCCTTCAGAGACGCCTGGTAAAGATTGTCCAACAGAATCAGTTGGTGCGGGACTCTCTTCCAGGCCTAGAGCACCACTGAGGGTTATTTTATGAGGACGCCACCGTGAGCCTCTTCACCAACTGCCCATACCCCCTGAATATGTCCCTCAGCCTTTCCCCAGGCCAGGACTCCTCCAGGCCAGGAAGGCACAGGGGCCAGGGGGGTCCCCCCACTTTTAAGGGGCAGAAGTAGGAGAGCAGATGGCCTCCCAAGGGTCTCCACCGGTGCACCTCCGCAAGACTGCTGTGTGTGAGGGGAGGACAGGTTCAGAGGCTTCCTTAGAGCTCCTGTCCCCACCGCAGACTTGTGGAGCACAAGAGGTCATCTGGTCCAGGCTCTGGCCTTCAGGTAACAAAATTCTACAGCTTTCAGAGCAGAGAAGACTCTGCTAGACCAGCCGAGAGGAGGGGCCTGTGATTAAGACTGGTTGAGGTGGGCATGCTGCCCAATGTCATCGGGGGTCAAGTCAGATTCTGGCCTGGGGTCTAGGGGATGTCTCCCCGGAGGTACTTCGCCTCCTGCCGGACAAGTTCTACACGCTTGCCTCCCTACTAATCTGCAAGCTCCTTCAAGGCAGGGCATGTCTTCATCATTATTTGTTTCTGCCACCTAACAGCATGGTGCTTGGCCCCCAAAAAGACGCTCAATAAATACTGGTGGGAGGAAGGAAGGGCGGGAGGGAGGGATGCCTTGGGTGAAGTTGTCAGGCAAATGCAAGCCCTGCCCTTCTCCATCTCAGCCCGAGCTTCCTCGGTGGCACTTCAGACGTTGCCCTGGTTCTTCCTTCGTTCTTACCTCCTCTCCCTGAGCTGCCCCTCATCGAAGCGGAACTGACCATCGGCACATTGGATGCTCCCTTACAGCATCTAACCAACGGGACTGGCAGTCTCCACCCTTCTCTCTCCAGCAGTAGATGGAGTTGCCGGAGGGCGAGGATCAGGGGCTGTTCCTCAGAATGGCTGAGAGGGTCTCCAGGTCCCTCGGGTCAGAAGGTGACACGGCAGGGTAGCTGAGTTGAAGGTGGGGGTGAGACAGCTCCCTCCCGGGATGAGAAGGGAATTTTGTGATGGTGGCCGCAGAAGACGGCCTTTGAGGTGGGCTGGCAGCAGCGGGGCAGAGGAAGTGTCCTTGGGCCAGCCGGACTGTGTCACTTGGATAGGCTTGTGTTAAGTAAAGGAAATGAAGTAGTTCCTGGCACTGGAAATTAGAACCCAGCCTGGGAGCAGGATGGAAAACGCAGCTCCTCTGGCCGTGAAGGGGCATCATGGAGGACAGGATTGGACCTCAGTGATCTCCTAGCCCGTGGCTCTTACAGGGAATCCCTGGGTCACTATGTGTCCTCAGAGATAATGTAAATGTCTTCATTTCTCCAAATCTTCCCAAGCGGGCCACCCCACAGAAGCCTCTGAGTGTTTCTGCCACGTCCTCCGCCTGTAGGGAGGTGGCGGGGAGCAGGGATAGTCATGACGGGATGGCCAGAGGATCCTGGACTGGACGATTCACCAAAACGCAGGAGCACCCTCTGGAAGTTTGTAGAAAACCTGAGATGGTCACTAGGCTTTGCCAAATCCAAGGGATTATGATGGTTCAGGTGACACTTGCCTTGATCTTCAGAGTCAGTGTGACTCTGGTTTCGATGACCCAGCCCGTGTGCGTTTCAGTTGCAGGAGATGCATAAGAAGTGTAAGCTTTCGTCGTACAGTTGATGGCTGTGTTTGCGACTCTATATGCTGTTCTTTTGGATTTATGTACGGATGCGATTGCATGTTGTATCTTTGTTGGAGACGCCGCTAAATCTCACGTGATCCTAGTTTTTTGCTTTTTGGTTTTTTTAATTTGAGTATAATGGACACACAATGTTACGTTAATTTCAGGTGAGCAGCAGCATAGCGATTCGACAAGTTTATATGTGGCGCTATGCTCACTGCAGGTGTAACTACCGCCTCATGAGATCATTCTTTTCTTCCTCATTGACTCTTCACTCAGGGGAACCGAGGCCCCGCCCCCCCCACCCCAGGAGCAGAGGCCTTCCTAGGATCAATCCAGCTGTCTCTCTCTGAACCCAGCCAAGTAACGTGCACTCCCTGCCCCCATCTTCCCTTCTCCTGCCTCTGCCCCGTTTCCCTGACTTCTTTCTCCAGCTCGGAGCACAGCCAAGGTCCTTAACCAAGAATAGGAAAACAAAAAACCAGGTCACCAGATGTGTCCCAGTCCATCCTCTCCCTCCCCATCCCTTCTCACTCCAGGGCAATGAATTCTGACTATATATACAACCAGCACCTGGCGTCTCCCAAACCAGTTGTGCCCTGCCTGGTGACAGACCCAACCGAGGCGGGGCCTGGGGGTGACCACACGAGCCTACCACACGGCCCACCCATGTCTCTGGCACCATGGTGCGGCTCATCTACTTTATTTAGACAGCCCAAACAGACCCCCGAACGATTTTTCCCGTCTGACCGAAGGGCGATACATTCGAGCCATCTGTGGCGCCAGATCTCCTCCTCCCTGTGTCGACGCTGCCCATCTGGGTGCAGGAGACTGAGGTCTCCCGGGCAAGATCCCCGTCTGGTTACTGGAGAGACGGGTCGCGCAGGAGAGCTTGTGCACAGGGCTCCCTGGAGCTGGTCCCCACCTGGAGGCCAGCATGAGCGTCTGGGTCTCTGGAATGAAGCAGGCATCTGGGATTCTCATTGGAGACTGTTTACTTGTCTATTTGCATGGCAGGTTAACAGCCCGCAGCCGCGCACTTCCTGCCAGGGACTTTCAGGAACAATGTCTCCAAGCCAGCGTGGCCCAGCCTGGGCATGAACCCTCCCCATCTCTCCCTCCCTCCCCCCGCTCCCTCCTCACATCAGCCACGTGGACGTGACTCACGCAGGCTCTCTGAGCCTCTGCCAAGAGCAGGCGGAGGACTGCCCTGGATAAAGTTGGACGGGTGGCTTCAGGAGCAGGGAACAGTGCCTTCGGACTCCCGTGGGCCTCCACACCCTCCTCCCAGGGCGGTTCCTCGGGTAGCCCACCACCCAAACAGATCCCCTTCCCCACCTGGTTCTCTCTTTCCTCCAACAGAATACAAGACAATCGGGGACTGCCATGGGGAAGGCTCCTGGCTTTTCAGCGGCATATTACATAAAGGAAAAGCACTCATGGGGTGCCTCGTTTTGGCCTCACGATCTCCCCATGAGACAGTACTCTCTCCCATCTCAAAGAAGAGGACATTGAGGATAAGGGGCTTAAGGGAAGGCAGAGCACAGAGGATTTAAACAATTCTGTATGTTACTATAATAGTGGATACAGGCCATCGTATATTTGACAAAACCTGTGAAGGTACAATGCCAGCAATGAGTCTGAAGATTAACTATGGACTTGGGGCAGCAGTGACCTGTCGGTGTAGATTCACAGCGGACAGCGCGTGTCCCACACAGGTGCAGGGCGTTGATAGTGGGGGAGGCTGTGCATATGGAGGGGCGGGAGCGATGGGGGAGCACTGTACTACCTGTTCAATTTGGCCGTGAACCTGAAACTGCTCTTTAAAAAGCCTACTTTGGGGGCGCCTGGGTGGCGCAGTCGGTTAAGCGTCCGACTTCAGCCAGGTCACGATCTCGCGGTCCGGGAGTTCGAGCCCCGCGTCAGGCTCTGGGCTGATGGCTCAGAGCCTGGAGCCTGTTTCCGATTCTGTGTCTCCCTCTCTCTCTGCCCCTACCCCGTTCATGCTCTGTCTCTCTCTGTCCCAAAAATAAATAAACATTGAAAAAAAAATTAAAAAAAAAATAAAATAAAAAGCCTACTTTGGTGCCTCTGGGTGGCCCCGCCGGTTAAGCGTCTGACTTTTGCTTTCGGCTCAGGTCCTGATCTCAGCATCATGGGATTCTCTCTCTCTCCCTCTCTCTCTGTCCCACCCCCTGCTAGCGCACAAGCCCTCTCTCGCTCAAAATAAATAAAAAAGCATTTTAAAAGTCTATTTTAGAAATAACTGATAATAATAATAATAAGATTAAGTGACTCGTTAGGATCACACAGAAAGGGATAGACCTGGGATCAGAACAGGAGCGGCCTGCTCACGTGGTCCATGTTCTTTCCCACTGGGATGCTCCCCTCGATCAGGCAGGAGGGGGTAATGAGTCAGGCTGCACTGGAGGTTGTCTAAGGCTTGTCTCTTGGGTCCCAGGTTTCCTGTGTTCTAGACACACTGCCGGAGCCTCCGAAGGTACTTGGAGACTTACCAGTTAACTCTGCCAATTGTCACTCTCCACCCTGGCCTGTCATCTGTGTGCCACACCCACCATGAACCCTAGACTCTAAGAGCCTTGAGCCATGGGGCGCCTGGGTGGCTCAGTCACTTAAGCATCTGACTTCAGCTCAGGTCATGACCTCGGGGTTCACAAGCTGGAGGCCCACATCGGGCTCTGGGCTGACAACTCGGAGCCTGGAGCCTGTTTCGGATTCTGTGTCTCCCTCTCTCTCTGGCCCTCTCCCGCTCATGCTCTGTCTCTCTCTCTCTCTCAGAAATAAATAAACATTTACAAAAAGAAAATGAAAGGGGCGCCTGGGTGGCGCAGTCGGTTAAGCGTCCGACTTCAGCCAGGTCACGATCTCGCGGTCCGTGAGTTTGAGCCCCGCGTCAGGCTCTGGGCTGATGGCTCAGAGCCTGGAGCCTGTTTCCGATTCTGTGTCTCCCTCTCTCTCTGCCCCTCCCCCGTTCATGCTCTGTCTCTCTCTCTGTCCCAAAAATAAATAAACGTTGAAAAAAAAAAGAAAATGAAAAAAAAAAAGAGCCTCGAGCCTTGACTTTGTCTCTGTGCTCTCAGCTTGCAGCACAGGGTCTGACAAATGGTACCTGTTAAAGCAGTGCCTGCTGAGAGAATGTGTGAATGAATGAATGCAAGAAGGAAGCAGAAGAAGAGGGAAAGAAGATAAAACGCAGGAAGGAGATGGAAGGGGTGGGGTGCAGGCAGGGGTCGGGAGGAGAAAAGCCTTGCTTCCCTGGTGTGATCTCATCCCCTCTGTCCTCTTGGGGGCTCGGGAGCCCTCTATGGAGTTTCCTCCTCGCTTCCCTCCCCACAGGAGAGGGGCTGTGGCCCGAGCCCTGTTCATCCCCCACCCCCTCCAGGTATTCTTCGTAAAATCTTTAACCCTTAGAAGGAGGACCGCCCCCTCCCCTCTCCACAGAATGAACATGTTATTTGGGCAAAAGGGGAAAGGAGAAAAATTGACGTGGAAAAATCGTTGATCTGGAAACTCAGCTGACTGCCCTCATTCGGAATAAAAGCTCCTTCAGTCTCTGGCCGCGTGGCAGGCAGGCAGAGCCAACAGTAACACCGGGCGCAGGGATCCTGGGAGGAGGCCTGGGGACGTTTCACAGGGGCCTCCAGAGTGGTATGAGCCTGGGGTCCAGGAAGACCGTGAGGGGGCTCCTCCCTGGAGGCTGCATCTCGACCCTCTGCCTCATAGAGACAGTGATCAGTCATCCCGATGGGTCAGGGAGGACCGGAGCAGAGGCAGATCCTGCGCGAGGCCAGGGACTGGGTCTGTCTTACATCCTCAGTGCCTACCTCAGCTCCTGACGTATGGGAGTTGCCCAAAACACATCGGCTGGGGGGAAGAAAAAGAGTAACCTTTGTCCAGGGGTTGACGGGAGACCCAGCCCATACCCTCAGGCTGCTCCCAGCCTAATGGTGGAGAAAGACCGGATGTAAAGAAAACAGACGTGTGATCCAAAAGTGGAACACAAATACAAACCTAGGGGCGTATTTTTTTTTTTTTTTTAATGTTTATTTATTTTTGAGACAGGGAGAGACAGAGCATGAACCGGGGAGGGCCAGAGAGAGAGGGAGACACAGAATCTGAAACAGGCTCCAGGCTCCGAGCCGTCAGCCCAGAGCCCGACGTGGGGCTCGAACTCACAGACCGCGAGCCGAAGTCGGATGCTTAACCGATAGGGGTGTATTTTCAGAGCAGCGCTGTGGGCTGGCTGGCTTGAAGCCAGGCAAGGTTAACTGAGAGAGCGTCGTCAGGGTCAGTCTTAAGTGGCCTTCGAAGGAGCAAACGGGAATTATTTGGCTGAAAGGAATAGGAGAGGTATCAAAGTGGGAGGGACTCCGAAGAGGAAAACCGGGAGCAGGGGGAGCAGGGGGAGCAGGGAGAGCGGGAGGCTGAGGGGGAGGGGTGGGGGGCAGGCATCTGACAGGTGTCTGCAGGGCTGCGTGCAGCCGGGCTGGAGTTTGCACCGGCTCGCTGGTAACCCGGGTAGCAGGGGACCCAGAGAAGGACATTTACAAACCTTAACATAATCTTCCAGATTCTTCCATAATCTTCCAGCCTTGGTGGTGCTTAGAGGGGAGACGGATGGAAGCCTGAATGTGTAAAAGCCCAAACCGATTTCCACGGGAAGGGCACACAGAGGAATGAGGGAAAACTTGGAAACACGCAAGAGGAGGTTGGAGGGGTGAGGCCAGGCTGAGCGTGGTCTTTTTTTTTTTTTGTCTTGTCTGTTTTGTTATGCGAGGGAGAGGGAGTTTGTGGCAGCTGTTGAAAGGAGGCAGAGGAAAGTTTCAAGAGACTCGTAAAAAAGGTTGGCTGGGCAATGCGTGCTGTGATCCACTACACGTGTGTACACGCACTTCAGTAAAGACCCAAACTGACGGTCAGGCTTCTGGAGCTGGGCCAGTGGTTCCTTCCCGTGGGAGCCTGCCGAACTAGGCTTTAGAGGGGGAAGGAAGAAAAAAGGCTCAATTCTCTTCTGGTTGCACCTTCCTGGCCGACGATGGTTTCCACTCACCATCCGTTCCCTTCTTCCTTATCAATGAAACCACAATCTGTCGCCCAGACACAGGACGACATTTCCCGGCCTCTCTTGCGGCTAAGAGCAGTCATGTGACACAGCTCCCGACCCACAAGGCGTCTGTCGAAGCTGCTGGAGGATTGGTGGGAAAGTTTGGATTTCCTCCTATAGATCCAGCCTCCTCGTTTAGGTCATTTTCTTTTTTCTTCTTCCTGCCTGGAGCACGTGATTCGCAGGCAATTGTGAGGCTGAAAGGCACGCGTGAAGGGTGACGGGGCAGACGGGCAGATGGGGGTGAAGGGGCCTGAGCTCTGCGACATCAGAAACCATTCACAGCAACGTGGGTCCATTGGCAGCCCTGGAGTGCAATCCTACCCGATCCAGGGGCTTCGCCACGGCGGCGTCTGCTTAGGAAATGCAGGGTAGTCCCTAGGACACAGCAGTAAAAAAAAAATCAAGTTAGAAGGTTGGGGCGTTCATTATTCCACCTCTGGCCCCTGTGCTGGGGCAGGACCTCCGCCCACCAGACTCCGCCCAGAGGTGGCCCCACCCCTAAGCAGAGTGGAGGCAGGACAGGGACTCAGAGGGGGTCCTGTGTCTGGACCCAAGGCAGGAGGAAGGGTGCAAGGTGCATGGCTACTCTCCTAGTTCCTTCGCACTTGGGCACTCCTGTGCCCGTGCCCCCACCCCCAGGCTGTAACCTGCTCATTTTCGTCTTCTCCAGGGTTGAAGGACAGAGAGAGGAGAGCACCGGTGGCTAGGCTTCCTGATTGCTCGTGCCCGGCCGAAGCGCGGGCTCCTGCCCCCACTGGACTTGGACACTTGCCCCTGGGTTCCTGCCCCACCCCCAGCCATTATACCACATTCGCTGTTTCTGCGCAACCTCCCTGGCTAGAAGGCTTGAGTTCCACTCCCGTCCCGCTCAGTCACTGACCACAGATCTTAGCTGGACAAGTCATGCCTGCTCCAGACTTCAGTTTTCCTCATCTGGAAGAGAAAAGGGTTGCTGTGTCGGTGGTTCCCAAGAACCAATTGACTAGGCTTCGCTCGTCCGTGGCAGTATGGTCACAATGGCTGCCATTTACTGGCTGTTTCCCGCGTGCTAAGTGCTTTTCACATGCGAGCCCATTTCACCCCCATGACTACTTTGGGAGAGTATGTTCTGTGAGCGTTACCTTCACTTAATAGATAATAAAGCCAAGGCTTAGAGAAGTGAGGTGACTTAGGTGACGTTCTTCAGATCGTAAGTGGTAGAGCCTGGATTTGAACTCAGGTATTGTGGTCCCGAGTCCACATACCGAGTCACTACACTACAGCTGCCTGGGTCATGGGGAAAAGCTGAGGAGGAGGAGGAGGATAAACGCGTGTGCACGTTGACACGCATGTACGCCCACACATACTTTAATATATTTATGTAATGTCGGTGTAAGTTTGACACTGACGTTCTGGGAAAGGACCGGGGTGTATTCTTTATGTTTCGGGTGATGGAACAAATCTTTCCTGTTTTGTATGTAAAAGTGTCCTTTCCCCAAACGACAAAAGATGAGTATTTTGTTTGCTCAACTGGCAAAATGAAAAGCGACGGCCTGCTATTTTTTATGTTGTTTGCCCCCCGGCTGTGATGGACCATGAAATTAAAGTCTGGGAGTCCCTGGATGATAGGAACTCAAAGTCCTTTCTGGGTTAAATAGTTTAAGGTCTTCAACCTCCAGATGCGGTGACAGAGGCCACATGCTCCCCCTAGATATTGGGCCATGCCACCCTGACGCCCTGGTCAGCCCAGCAGGAAGCCAGTCACCCAGAGGGGCCTGTTGGAGGCTCAGCAAATACTTTGATCCATAAAGAAAATTTCCTTTCCTGCGCTGGCTTCAGCTTTAGCTTGAGCCCCTCTGCACTTGTCCACATCTCGGGATAGACTCCACAGAAAGAGTCTTAAATTCCTCTTTAAGCGGGTGGAAATATTTTTATTTGAGGCCGGACCCCAAATATAACCTCCCCCCAACTAGATCCTGAACACCATGCACCACAGAAGACCTTGCTCTAACCGGAGTACTAAGGGAGGGGAAGCAAAAGGCAAAAAAATGGATTATCCTGAGACGGTCCGTTCAAACTAACTGTCTTCCATCCACATCCATGGGTCCTGTCAAAGCCGGGAGTCGATCGGAAACAGAACAAGCAGTACTGGGGGGGGCGGGGGGCAGTCCACTGGTGCTTTCTTTCTTTTTTGTTTTATTATTTTTTTAATGCTCATTTTTATTTTTATTTTTATTTTCTTGAGAGACAGCGCAAGCTGGGGAGGGGCAGAGAGAGAGGGAAACACAGAATCCGAAGCAGGCTCCAGGCTCCGAGCCGTCAGCACAGAGCCCGACGCGGGGCTTGAACCCACGAACTGTGAGATCATGACCTGAGCCGAAGTAGGACGCTTAACCGACTGAGCCACCCAGGCGCCCCTATTAGTGCTTTCTTGGAAACAGAGCTGGCATACTTTTATTTTGTAGCTAAAATAGAACAGCCGTTCAGGAAAAAGGGTGTTTGTGCACCCTAGGGTGTCATTTTTTTTTTTTTTTTCTTACTAGAAGGCTTGCAGTCCCTTACGAAGGAGGGGAGACGTCTGCTGAGGTCCACACAGCGGCCAGGGACATGCTTTGGAAGAGCAGTGGCAGCCACAGGGCTGCCTCTGCTGTGGGGTCTAATGCCCCTAACTCAGCAAAGAATGAGATGTGGTGGGGTGGCCTCTGCCACAAAGAAACTAAAACAAAACAGATTTGGGGTATTTGTGGAAAGTGGCGGGGGCGGGGCAAACCTTTTTCTTTCTTTCTGCCACACACATGCACACACACACACACACGCACGCACAGAATCGAAAGACTGACGAAGCCTACGAATCTGGCAGAAATCTAAGGAAATAAAGCAATGGGGCGTCCGTGTTCGAGTTTTCACGGCAGATGTGACCCGGCATTGGGGGTGACGAGGAGGAGAAACAGTTGCTGACTCATCATCGGAACGGGCCTTGACAACGGCACCGCTCGCGGTGAGATTAAACATAGAGAAAGAGGGGCTTGATCACGAGGTGCCTCTGACTCGTTGGCTCTGCAAGACCCAGGCTTAGGGCCCCGAACTGGAATCCAGCTGTTAAAGCTGGTTCTCTCTGGCGATGGGATTTGAGGAAATGTGGAAGTTGGCAAAGTGGGTTGCTCCATTTAGAAAAATGTTTGCAGCTATGGTGGTCCAGTAGAACACCAAGAGAAAGAACAAAAGGAAAGAAATTGCTCCTGGGAGCTCTTACTGAATCCACGATCCCACAGAGCCAAAGTAGCAGCAATTGACTTGCGAATTAAAATTGGCAATTTGTGTTTTCTGAGCTTTTTGTGGGATGGAGGGTTGGGGAGGGACTGTCTGCTTTTTAAGGGTGGGTCCGAAGGAAGGATTTCTGGGCTGGCGAGAGGCCCACAGTTTAAACAATCAATTCCTTCCCCCCCGCCCTGTGCTTAGCCTCTGCCCCTGTGGGCTTTTCATCTGCAACCTACAAACACGCGACAGAGAGTGCTGCTGTCTGCTCTACTTGCTAGGGTGACCCCATCCTAGACACAACTTTCCATTGACCTTGGTCCCCTTCCAGCTGTGGCTCTAACACTCATCTTTTCTTCCCAGCCACGCTGCGTGAGAGACAAGTTCACACGCTGTTCTGTTAGGAGTGCCACATAAAACACAGGACCTCAAATTAAATTCGAATTGCAGACAAATCAATGAATAGATGGGACATACTTATTTAAAAATTAGGGGCGCCTGGGTGGCGCAGTCGGTTAAGCGTCCGACTTCAGCCAGGTCGCGATCTCGCGGTCCGTGAGTTCGAGCCCCGCATCAGGCTCTGGGCTGATGGCTCAGAGCCTGGAGCCTGTTTCCGATTCTGTGTCTCCCTCTCTCTCTGCCCCTCCCCCGTTCATGCTCTGTCTCTCTCTGTCCCAAAAATAAATAAACGTTGAAAAAAAAAAAATTTAAAAATTATTTACCTGAAGTTCAAATCTCTAATGAAGTCACATTTAACAAGGCATTTTAAAATCTAGTTTTTAAAAAAAAATAAATAAAAATAAAAATAAAATCTAGTTTTTAACTTACATCCATGTTAGTTGGCATATGGTGAAACAATGATTTCAGGAGTAGATTCCTTAATGCCCCTGACCCATTGGGCCCACCCCCCCTCCCGCACCCCCTCCAGTAACCTTCTGTTTGTTCTCCATCTGTAAGAGTCTCTTATGTTTCGTCCCCCTCCCTGTTTTTATATGATTTTTCCTTCCCTTCCCTTATGTTCATCTGTTTTGTCTCTTAAAGTCCTCCTATGAGTGAAGTCATATATTTGTCTTTCTCTGACTGACTAATTTCGCTTCGCATGATACCCTCCAGTTCCATCCAGAGTCGCAAATGGCAAGATTTCGTTCTTTTTGATCGCCGAGTAATACCCCGTGGTATATATACACCGCATCTTCTTTATCCATTCATCCATCGGTGGACATTTGGGCTCTTTCCATACTTTGGCTATTGTTGATAGTAAAGCATCCTGTATTTTTCTTTGCTAAATCTGGCAATCCCACTGACCTCATACCCCCTTGCTCACTTTCCATTTGCAGCCCCCTTCATTGAAACCTGGTTTCTGCTTTCTCCTCCCCACTGGTACTGATGCTTTCTCCCCAACTTCCCCAGGGATCCCCTAATGACCAAACCAAAGGAGATGTTTCCAGGCCTTACAGCGGGAACCTCCCCGGAGCAGTCAGCCCTCACTGTTGGTGCACCCTCTCTTACGGTGAAGCTATCCTCTCTCTTGGCTTCTTGGCTTCTATGTCCTTTGCTGACAGCCCTTCTCAGCGTTCTTCATGCATCCCTTGTTAAACCATCTCCTATGCGTTTGGTGCTCCCCAGGGCTCTGTCCTTGGCCTTCAGCACCCTCTACGCACAGGGCTGTTTGCTGCCATATTTCTCTCTCTGCTCAGGCTGCCTGGAACAGCCCCTGCCTGCTCATCCATCATCCTGGCTGCAGGGCCCCGAGTACATCTCGCAGAGAAACGTTCCTGCCCTAGGCCTCCAAGGAGATGGAATTAGCTGTCAGAGAAGAGAGGGGTTTCCGAGGGGTCAGCGCGCCGGGCCCTGCAGGATTGATCCATTATGAATTATGGATGGCACATCCCACTCAGTCCCAGGCCTCCACAGCCAGAGAGGGGGTCCCTGCCTTCCTTCCCCGAGTCGGCCCCTTCTCTCTGGCGTCCCTTTAGCGTGAACTAATTTGACAGTAGGTACATTCCTTCTTTGCTTTTTTATTTTGTTGCTGTCATTGTTTTTGTTTATTTGTTTTTGAGAGAGACAGAGGTGGAACACAAGCGGGGAAGGGCAGAAAGAGAGAGGAGAAGACACAGAATCTGAAGCAGGATCCAGGCTCTGAGCTGTTAGCACAGAGCCCAACATGGGGCTCGAACTCAGTGTGAGATCATGACCTGAGCCGAAGTCGGACGGTCAACAAACTGAGCCACCCAGGTGCCCCCATTTTGTGGTTTTTTAATAATTATTTTCCACCCCCCCCCCACACCTGACTGGGAGCTCCTTGAGTTGAGCCCTCCTCCATCAGACCGTGTCTTGCTGGAGAGCAGAGACTGATCATGCCCCATGGGGAATGGGTAGCATGTGGGTATGACTGTGTGATTATAAGGATTAAAAACTTAATCCCGGGAAGGGTGGGGCACCTGGGTGGTTCAGTCGGTTAAGCATCGGACTTTGGCTCGGGTCATGCATGATCTTACGGTTTGTGAGTTCGAGCCCCACGTCTGGTGCTGTGCTGACAGTTCAGAGCCTACTTTAGGTTCCGTGTTTCCCTCTCTCTCTCTGCCCCTCCCCAATTCATGCCCTCTCTCTCTCTCTCTCTCCCCCTCTCTCAACACTAAACATTAAATATGGGGGGGGGGGGGATGGGCTAAGTGGGTAAGGAGCATTAGGGAAACTACTCCTGAAATCATTGTTGCACTATATGCTAACTAACTTGGATGTAAATTAAAAAAAAATTATAAAAAAATACATAGAAAAAAGATAGGGAGAGATATGCCAAATATTAACAGTGGCTATCGCAATGGTAGATATTGGGTAATTTTCATTTTTTTCTTGATACAATTGTATGGTGTTCAAATTTTCTACAATGAGCATGCTTTACTTTGATTGTGATAATAAAGTTTATTATATAAACATTTAAAAAAACATTAAAAAGAAAATTTAAAAAAGCTGGGAAGGGGGACAAAGAGTTTTTTGAGGGAAGAACCAGGCGATTATGAGGGAGAAGATGTACTCAACCGACTGCAGTCGGGCATCTCTGCCCAACAGCCTGCTTGCTGGTCCCTTCGAGTGCCCGGTCCAACAGACATTTTTTTAGTACTTACCATTTTGGATAGCTCTAATGCATTGCATCCTGTTGGTCACTTTCTTCCGCTACTATTTTTCCTTCTCCTTTTAAAAATAATTTTATTATATAACCAGGGTAAGTCATGCTGTCCTGGTGCCTTCTGGGGGAGGCGGTGAGACATGTGGATGAAATAATGAATCAATAACATGGTAAGTGGTTATAAGTGTTTAAGGATGAATAGAACAAGAAATGTGATAGAATCGCTTTCATAAGGTGACATTTATAAGGTGACTCGAATGAAGAGAGGGAGGAAATCATGGAGCGAGCTGGGGGAAGAGTGCTCCAGAAAGGAGAGACAGCAGGTGCAAGTGAAGGAGGAGGGAGTGGGCCAGGCGGCCAGGGCGGTAGAGTCAGAGAGGGGGAGGGCGATGAGGAGATGAAACCGAAGAACCGAAGAACCGGCAGGAGTGACTGATCATGAATGGCCCCGTGAGCCATGGCAAAGACTTTTGAGTCCATCCGTGTGAGCTAAGAAGCTGCTGGGGAGTTCAGTGGTGGCTCAGACCGGAATATACCAGTAGAGATGGTGATAAATGGTTGGACTTGAAGGTACAGGTGATAGGATTTGCGGATGGGTCGCCTGTGAAATGTAACAGAAGGAAAGACTAACTCCAGAATTTTTTTTACCTGAATGATTGGCAGGCAGGGAGGAGAGGCCATTGTGGAGAAGGAGAAGACTACAGCTACCCAGATTTGGGAGGAGAGACCAAGTGTAGTTTGAGACTTAAGTTTACAATACCCATTGAATTGCAGTGGAGATGTAGATTTGGAAGTCATCAACATATAAATGGAATTGAGAGCCACAGACCTGGTATATCATCTAAGGGAATAAGCGTAGATAGAAAAGAGATCAGGGAGAGGAGGAAGAACTAGGAAAAGAGGTGGAGAAGGAATTTCCAGAGAGGTAAGAGGAAAGGGGTGAGAGTGATTTCCCAGGGGCCAAGGGAAAAGAAGGTTTCCAGAAAGCGGGCATGATCAGTTATGTCCATCTGAGGAGCTATATGAGATAAAGAATGGCTGTTGGGTCCAACAGCATAGAGGACACTGGGGCTTCTGACAAGAGCCGTTTCAGTGGAACGGTGAGGTCAAAGCCCAACCAGACAGGAGTCATGAAGGAGATGATGAGAGAGCGAGGAGAAAGAAGGCAGCGATTTCTCCCTCACCATAGCTTATCCTTTGTGCTGCAAACCTTATCTGGTCCTCCCCACAGGACGGGCCATCCCCAGGAACGTAATCAGTTGAGTGGGTCATGGAAGTAGTAATATTCGTTTTTGTATTAATGTATTAGAATTTTGTCACGTTTATTTCTGCAAATATGTATTGTGCTATTTTTTTATGTTTATTTTTGATCGAGAGAGAGCCCGTGCGCGTGTGTGCACACGTGTATGCGAAAGAGTGGGAGGGGCAGAGAGAGAGGGAGAGAGAATCCCCAGCAGGCTCCATGCTGTCAGTGCAGAACCCATGGAGGGAACTCAAACCCACGAACTCTGAGATCATGACCTGAGCTGAAATCAAGAACCAGGTGTCTAACCGACGGAGCCACCCAGGCGCCCCTTGTGTTGTGTTTTCTTAAAATATTTTCTAAGTACTTGGAGTTGTAGACAAGCGGGCAAGAAAAGATAGTAAAGACTTCACTTCTGCTCGTAATGGAGTAACAAAGACTAGATTTATCCTCCTGCCTTAAACAACTTAAAAAAAAAAAAAAAGAATATTTGAAATAACGGTTTCCAGACTCTGGACAACAGCAGCATAGGATAATGACTTGTAAGAGAAGGAAACAAAGTGATCTCTGAATGAAGGACCAGAATTCAGAGTTTTGGAAGTCCAAGTTGGCCAGGCTTTGCAGGGCAGAGTGCTGGAGAGGAGAGAGCTACACGCACAGACAGCTTCAGAGGCCTCACCTCAAGTCTCCACCTGAGACTGAGCGGTGTAGGCATGTGAGGAAACAACCACACAGAGGAGCAGGTGGAACCGAACCCACTGCTCACACAGCTTTAGGAAGTAGTTCCTGTACCCGCCAGCCAGAGGCAAAAGATCTCCTAACTCCTGGGGCACGGAGTTGTCCTCAGGGTGGGATCACCTCAGTAGTGGGGCCGAATCAGCCTTAGACTAAATGATGTTCTGGATTGGCTTGTAGCTTGAAAGCAAGTCAAAGAATCAAACTATTTCTGTGCAACCTAATGGTATCCTAGAACAAAGCTCAAAATTATGTAAATACAATTAAAAAAAAAAATCCAGCAACCAGCAGTATAAAATTAACAATGCCTGGTATCCAAACAAACCTTCCCAGGCATGCAAAGAGACAGGAAAATATGACCCTTAGTGCAAAGAAAAGAAACAGACTCAGAAATGACACAGATAATAGAATTCAGTGGACAAGAACCAGCCTGCCACAGGGCTACTCCAAATAAAGCTGCTATAAATGTTCTTGTTCAAGTCTTTGCGGGAGGGGGCTCTTTGGAGCCTCTTTTATCAGGGCACCAATGTCATTCATGAGGGTTCCACCCTCCTCACCTGATCACATCTCAAAGGTCCCACCTTCCAACACCATCACTTTGGGCATTAGGATTTCAACACGTGAATTTTGGGGGGACACAAACATTCAGACCATAGCAGGGGTACATGAGGGCATGGACAACAGGAGGCAGGGGCAATCAAGGGTCATCTTAGAGTTTGCCTGCTACAGGAAAATTACTTGGTTATTCCGTGGACTTTATGGGTATATACATAAGTTGAATCTCACCAAATCGCACGTATTGAAAATGTGCAGTTCTTCTTCTTTTAATTTTTTTTTTTTTTACCTTTTATTTATTTTTGAGAGAGAGAGAAACAGAACATGAGTGGGGTGGGGCAGAGAGAGCGGGAGACACAGAATTCGAAGCAGGCTCCAGGCTCCGAGCTGTCAGCACAGAGCCCGACGCGGGGCTCGAACTCACGGACCACGAGATCACGACCTGAGCTGAAGGCGGATGCCTAACTGACGGAGCCACCCAGGCACCCCAAAATGTGCAGTTCTTGTACATCAACTATACCTTGATAAAGTTGCAAAACGCTAACCACCAAGAAACTTGACAAGCCAATTATAAAATTAATATGGAAAGGCAAAGGGCCAAGTTCAGCCACAACAGAAGGAGAGTCTTGTGCTAACGGATACGAGGATTTGTCAAAAGAAAAAATTACCATAATTAAGACAGTGTGGAAATCATATCAGGGAAGATGAACAGTCCAGAGGAACAGATTAGAGAACCCAGAAATAGACCCACACGTGTGGAAGCTTGATGAACAACAGAGATAGCATTCTAACTCAACAGGGACAAGGTAGACTTCTAAATAAATGATGCAGACAACTGGATATCCATATGGAAAAAAATAAAATTAGATATTTACCTCATAAACGTTCACAAAAATAAATTTCAGGTGGAGTAGATACCTAGATGTTTCAAGAGCAAAACTTTAGAACTTTGAAAAGAAAATATAGGTATACCTTTATGCCTTTTGTGTGGGGAAGACATTTCTAAACAATGGAAAATGTAAACCATAAAGGAGCCGTCAATTTGATTGCCTGAAAATTATAATCTTCTGTACAACAAAAATACCATCTATTAAATGAAAAACAAGCCACATGATAGGGGAAGTGATTTACAGCACATAACTGAACAAAGCATTTGTACCCATCGTATATTTTTTAAAAAGCCTTAGAATCGGCGAGAAAATTATAAACCCAATAGACAAATGATATGAACAGATAATTCACCAAAAAAAAAAACAAAAAAAAAAACAACCCACATTCGGTACATTTGTGAACATATTCTCAACCTCACTGGCAATCAGGGAGTATAAGTTAGAAGATTAATGGGAATATTTACACCCATCAGACTGGAAAAATTTTAAAGTCTGACAACACCGGACACTGGCAAGGAGGTAAAAAAATACGAGTTTGTATTCTCCGAGATGGAATGCAAACTGGTAAAAGCATTTTGGAAAAATATTCTGGCAGAGTTGAAGGTGCACACAGCTTATTCCACTGCTATGTACATAGTCTAAAGAAACTTACGCAATTGCATAAAAAAGACGAAATGTTTGTGTTAGCAATGTTTTTCCTCCCTGTGAAGCTTAGCTGTATGTGTTGAGTTGGTTTGCAGTACGCATGTGCTGTAACAGCACGGAGTCTGGAAACTGATTTGCCTGAGTCCCAGTTCCATTACTTATGAGCTGTGTGACCTTGGACAAATTACTAAACCTTTCTGTGCCTCAATTTCCCCTGCTGTGAGCTAGAGATTATAATTCTACAACCTCCTATAGAAACTGTGAGGGTTACCTGGGTTCCGTGTACAGTGTTTAGAACAATATCCAGCACTTAGTAAGCACCATGCACATTAGCTATTACTATATCTTAAAAAAAAAAAAAAAATCTGAGTAACTTTGTAAAGAGTTTTAAATTTTTTTTTTTTCCAACGTTTATTTATTTTTGGGACAGAGAGAGACAGAGCATGAACGGGGGAGGGGCAGAGAGAGAGGGAGACACAGAATCGGAAACAGGCTCCAGGCTCCGAGCCATCAGCCCAGAGCCCGACGCGGGGCTCGAACTCACGGACCGCGAGATCGTGACCTGGCTGAAGTCGGACGCTCAACCGACTGCGCCACCCAGGTGCCCCTGTAAAGAGTTTTAAAAGCAACCTTACTCCTTCCCCTTCCTGCACAATTCAGTCCTGAAGCCGTTAGGTAAAGCAGAGCAAGGTGGATCCACGAAGAGGGGTAGACCTAGCACGGGGCGTTGGAGCCCAGAGTGAGGAAGGGACACATCTGTGTTCAGTGAAGGCCCAGCACTGGGTGTCTGAGCTCAGACAGGGTAAGGAGGGCATCCACGTGGTGGAAGAGGACTGGCATGGGGTGTTGGAGCCCGAGCAGAGCAGGAAGGTGCCCCCATGGGCAGGAGGAACACTGGTATGGGGAGTCGGCACCCAAGCAGGGTAAGAAGGGTATGCATGTGAGAACAGCCCAAAAAAGGTGTTGGGAGTCCAAGGGGAGGGGGCACGAAGAAGGCATTCATGAGTAGCAGGGCGGTGTCTATCATGGGCTGTCAGTCCAAACAGGGCAAGTAGAGGTTGCACGTAAAATGGCAGCTTGCCGTGGAAAGTCAGAGCCCGTGCATGGTGACCAGATGTCCACAGACCAGGGTGGCCTAGAGAAGGACAACAGAGCCTGAGCAGGATGAAGAGGGAGTCAGTAAAGGGCAGGGTTGACCACAGGCATGGGAAATTGGCTACAGGGGTAATTGACCAAATGGGATAGTATTTTAACTAGAGTGAGAACCAGATTTCTCTCTGTTGGAAAAAAGAGTTGCAAATATGGGAAGGGAGAAAGATGGAAACTATCCTGCAGTATTAGATTAGAATCAAGGGCATCGTAAACACACGCACGTGTCCTAGCTCTGTCCGCTGAGGGCGCCTGGGAAGAGCGACACATGGCACCCAGATCCCAGCTTCTGAAGATCACTGTCCACTGAGAGACACCAGGGCTCTTGGAAGAGATGCCTGCTTTCAAGGCGAGAGCAGAGAAAGTACGAAGTGAGCCCGGAACTTCTCGTGCCAAAGGGAAGGAAAGGGCTCAAAGAACGGTGGAGACGACACAAAATGGCACAGAGGCAAGCTTGAAGGGGCTTGTACAGTCAAACCAGAGACAATCTGAACACCCAAATACATGTTAGTAACAAATTACAACCCTCTGAGTAAAAGGCAAATCCAAGAGTCAGCAAACTACGGCCTGTGAACGAACTCCAACTCGCCGTCTGGTTCTGTATGGCCCACAAGAATGGCTTTTACAGAGCAACATTTGCAATCAATTTGATTATAGGGAATATTAGCTTTGAGCCCCAGTTAATTCTAATCCTCCCCACCACTAGAAATCGAATTCCATCCTCATTAGGAGACCTGCATCTCACACACACACACACAACACACACACACACACACACACACACACACACACAAATGGTACTCAATAATTATATTTTTAATTTCATCAGTGAAAATCTGTGGGAATTGTTTCCCCTCTTGTTATAAAAGTACTTACATAATATCCTCAATTTTGCCTCTTGTCCTCGCAAAGCCTAAACTATTTACTATCTGGCCCTTTACAAAACAATCAATAGACTCCCGGTCGAAACTAATACAAAGACACGAACAAGCGGAATGTCCGATGAGAAATGGTGCATCTAAATAGTTTCAAAGTACTCTTAGTTACATAAATATTTTTAGTACATAAAACACTTCCTAGATACAAAGGGAAGTAACTTTTTTTGAGCTTGGACAAACAAAAACACACAAGCTAGACACGAGCAAGCAGTTTACATACAACAGAATACTTTCCCACCAAGAAGGAGAATTTAAGAAAACAAAACATTGGGGTGCCTGGGTGGCTCAGTTAAGCGTCAGACTCTTGATTTCAGCTCAGGGCACGATCTCACAGTCCCAAGATCGAGCCCTTTGTCAGGCTCTATGCTCCATGCTATTTTATAGAGGACTCTCATTGTGGGTTTATTTGATTCTCTCTCTCTCTCTCTCTCTCTCTTTCCCTCTTTCTCAAAAAGTTTTTTTTTTTTTTTTTTTTTTTTTTTAATGACAGAAATAGCTAAAGAACATGGAGTAGAGTCAGGGGCCCAAAGAGATGGAGAAAAAGAAGAAAATATAAAAAGTAGAAAAGGACCCAAGGAATGAATGGCATTTTTCTGGCCTGCAAGGAGAAACTAAAGAAAGAACCTAATATCTCCTTTAACTCAGGAAGTGAAAATGCATCTGAAGCATGCCTCCTGGGAGGAGAGCCTGGGGAGACCATGTTCTTCTGGCATCACCATTCCCTGGAAGGTTCCTACCCTGCTCCTGGGTGTCATTTGAGAATTGGTTTCCCATCAAGTAATCAGGAAATATTAAGCAAAGAGGTTCCAGCTGTTCTCGCTGGAGCCCTGAGATGCTACTGTGTTATTGGCTAAGGGCTTCAGCTCCTATGTGTGAGGCCGCCCCAATTGTCCCCAGCCGGGCTTTGGAAGACAGGCGTGAATGAAATGAAATGAGGGGGTATAGGGGAAGCGGTCCCACAGAGAAGTATTTGATGAGAAGCAAATCCAGTTTGGAGGGTTCTCTGACTGGGCTTTTGGAGTCAGGGAAAAGAGGGTCATTCAAATGATCTCAGTGGAGTCACATGCACGTGAGAACTCAGGAAAAGATGAATGGCCAGGTCATGAGAGAAACGAAGATTGGACGGTGTTCATGGCCCTTTGCAATGGTGCTCCGCCATGAAAATGACTACTATAGATGGAATGTTTGTGTGCTCACCCATTCAGATGTTGAAATCCTAACCTCCAATGGGTTGGTATCAGGAGGTGGGGTCTCCAGGAAGTGATTAGGTCATGAGAGCAGAGCCCTCATGAGTGGGATTAGTGCCCTGATAAAAGAGACTCCAGAGAGCTCCCTCCCGCTTCTGTCATGTGAGGCCACAGTGAGAAGATGGCCATCTATGAACCAGGGTAGGCTTTCATCAGACACCACATCTGCCAGGACCATGAGCTTGGACTTGCCACCCTCCCAAACCGTGAGAAGTAACATCTTGTTCCCAAGCACCACCACCCCCGCCCCCCATTTAAGGGACTGTTTCAGCAGTCCAAACAGACTCAGACAGTGACTTTACAGTTACATTACTGACCTCATGTTGTCTTTTCTTTCTCAACCACAGCTTTCCATAATGCTACACCATGTAGATTTATAGGTGGATATGCATATGGGTAGCAAGATGCCGAAATGCAACTTTTTCTCTCGTTTTGAATAGGAGCCCACAACAATAGATGCCAAGCGAGTCCACATTCCAGAGTGAGGTGCTAAGCCACCACGCAGGACTTGCAAAGGACATATGTAAAAACCCATTTTGCAATCCTGAGCACATCAGTCACCTTGAGGGTATTGAAGGGTTGAGACTGAAGCTGGGAGAGGGGGAGTCAGAGACAGAGAGAGAGAAAAAAAGGGGATCTAAGTTTTTGGAGAAAGTTGTAGGAGTGTTGGGGAGGAGGGGAAGAGAAGCTTGCCCCTCAAACCAAGTGATGAGGGCAGTAAGGGACCATATGAAGAATATGACAGAATCATAGACTGGTGCAGGACCCCAGCCTAAAGGCAAGAGACCGTGGCTGGCTAGTGTCTTGGCATATAGTGGAGCAGAGAGAGCTGTGTTGGGAAGTCACCAATATCCTGATAGGAGGCTGGAATAGAGATGGTGGCCTGGGGCTGTCTACAAAGGGACCCTGCCCAAGAAGACTGCTTGAAGGACTTTTGGGGCCCCAGTGTGGACCCAAGGATACCCATGAACAGCTAAGGAAGGAAGGGTGAATGGGCAGTGGCAGCAAAGGCATGGTCTGTATCAAGGAAACTGCCATCGGAGGAGCCCAAGAGGACCATCACCAAGAAACATACACATAAGATCCAAGAGAAGAATTTCAGCTTTAAATATCCACCAAGGCCAGAAAACATGAACACTACGCTACAACAGTCAAGTGAGACATTTCCCATCTCTTACATCTTTCCCCTCTCTGAGCAACAGCCCTGGGGGACAAGGGGCAAGGGACAGCCTATTGAGGGAGGGGAAGATGAGGAGATGAACAGAGCTGATCACCATCCCTCCTGCCCCTGCAGCTTCTGGCCTGAGACAGACAAGGACTAAGAGAGAGACATTTTCATATTATATGAAATTTAGAGTTTTGACTCACTAGACAGGAAAGAACTGATGTGTCAGGAGAAAAAGAGGATCACTGCAGTAGCAAAGGTCTTGAGAAGGGATCGACCCAACGTCTCCCTCCTCAGCAGAACAGAGGCTGTTCGTCCGGTAGCTGAGGATTTAGGGATGAATTGACTAGGGAAGTGTGGTTGGATTTCCTGGCAGGACGGAGCCTCATTAGAGATTAGTTGTCTGCATTTAGGAGTGGACCAGGCCATGGAGTGCTGGCTTTCTTCTGACCATGTCAGCTCGCTCAGAAACGGTACAGAACAGAGCGCTGGGTTTGGGTTTTACTGGGTAAATATGCTGGAGGAAGACAAGAACATGTGCAAAGGATGAGTACACTGAAGGGCCGTAATATCTACCCTGGGGGCAGGAGGGAAGGAAGTGAAAACAAGAGCGGGATGAGGGGCACTAAATCGCAGGGCCAACATCGCAAAGGTCCCAATGAGCAGGAAGAACTGTGGGGCTGATTGTATCTAAAGGCGGCCATCAGAGACAACCCTAAGATAGAAGACACAAATCTGTTAACACCGCTCACTCCCACCTCTCTACCCTTTAAACCCTTCTGAGGCTTCCCATTGTCTATTGTCTGACCCTCTATCCCTGGCATGTTCTGTGTATCCTTCAGCAAAATGCAGGAGCTGTGAATCTAGCCCAGTGCTTGGCCCTTCAATGCCACTAAAATGATTTCCCCCCAAATTTCAGTCCCTGTCCTCAGTTTTTCTGCACACTGCCATTTCTGGATCTGTGTGCCTTGGGCAAAGCTCAGTCATTTTTCAGAAAATCAGAGCTGGGGTAGATGCATAGCTCCCCCTGCCCCCGCCCCCGATCCCAGCTGTGTGAAATGTTTCCCATGGAAGAGCTTTGGTAGACAAATAGTACCCCAACTCCTTTAGGTGGCTTTCAGAAAATAATAGGGAGAGACCATACGCATAGACCCTCTGGGACCCTCCAGCTAAAATGGCAAAGGCTCGAGACCCAGATAATGCCAGGGAACTCCAGTGAGAGAACTATCCTTAGAGCTCAAGGGTCTCAAGGGAATAAAACCAGAAGCTCTCATAATCTTGACTACGTAAGCTGAGGCACATACGGTTAGGAGCTGGCTAGGGAATGTAGAGCCTCTTGACCTGCACATTGAGCTGTTCTGGTCAAGTACACATGGTAGGTAGAACCAAAAAAAAAAAAAAAAAAAAGTGTTTTCCAATCTCTTTTCTCTCCCAGGCTGGTGACTGTCCCGCCTTCTGGAGACAATCGCCTGAAGGAAATCGAGCCCACTCTGAGCCTCCCTTGGCCATGTGGCCGTGGCTTCTAGTGGGAGCGGTTCTAACACCAATGCATTAATCCCCAGACTCGAAATAAAAGAGGAACTTCCACGCTGGCTCCCAAGAACGAAGTGTCCAATTTTCCAGAACCTTGTGAGCTGGTTGTTAAAGGCATACCTCATTTGAAATTAAGTTACATAAACTGACAATGTCACATTGAAAACCAAAGGTAACACATACTGAAAACTCGTCACGTGCTACTTATTTCACCGCATTTTATTATCATCTGCGCTCGCGAGGTTACGTAAGTCTATTGTATCTGTACGGCGGAAATGTCGTAAGATGGGGCCATACTGAGCATCTCTTCCTAACTCTGCGTTCGCTGACTTTAGTTCTGGTAGTTCCAAATAGGCCGTGGAGATCAGCACCCACACCCCTACTCCCCAGAGGGCTGGAGCACACCGCTGAGCCCCAGGGACCCGTCGGAGGGCAGTCAGGACTACAGCATCGCCCCGCCATTTTCTCTGCCCTGTCCCCACACCCTCCTCTCTGCGGGGAGGGGACAATGCGGCATTTACTTGAAGGGAGTCTTGGCCAGATGGTCTCCCTCAGACAGTGGTGCTGAGGAGCTGGCTAGGGAAATATTTTCCCAGCTCTGCCTGGTTTCCTTCTGAACGGGAACAAAACCAGTTCTAAGGAATGCAGCCGGTAGGTGAGTAAATAGGGCGGCTGTGATGTGAGTTCCAGCTGAAATAAAGCAAACTTAGGAGTCTGGTTTGTATAAAAAGTAAGCTTATAGATTCAGATTTTCCTCCCTTCCTGCCCTCCTATAACAGGACACAGTCTGTGCCCGCACTGCCCTCCCCCTTCCCTGGGGACGCAATCAGCACCTGGCCGTTCCTTGGCTCCAGGACAGGATAAACTTGCTGTTTTCTGGACACTTGTTTCCAGTGGCAGAGCTCTTTCTTTCTCCTTTCACAGTGGGCATTGCTTAGACTCCATGGGGCTCTTTCAAGGGCCCACAGTCAGGGATCCGCTGTTCTGAATTAGAATAACCCTCCATCCCCCATTCCGTTCAAAGCTCAGTCCTTTCACATGAGGGTCCAGTACAGGACAGGGAGGAGATGGGAAACCTAGCAGGTTTGGGAATTCAGCTAGACTTCTGATCCTCCCTGAACACATACAATTTTCTTTCCTACCCCGAAACCTGGTGGTGAGTTAGCCACACTAAAGACGTACCGTGCACATGTACTCCGTGCTAATAAATGCCATTGCCACCGCAGAAAGGGCTGTACTTCCTAGCTTCTGCTTGTTCATAGGCATGTGTTAGGGCATAGTGGAATCATCTGTCATGAACCCGAATATCTACAGGCAGACATGGATATGTGTGTAGACAAGCATATATGAGCGCCATATTGTAGATGTCTGGTGTTTGAACATGTGCTGAATGACGTGTGCAGCAGTTTGTGTTTACCTGCGCCTTTGCTTGATAGCGTGTGTGCAGGAGGAAGCCCAGTGACTTCTACAAACCTGGTTCAAATGCTTGGAGAATGTCATCACCTTCTAAAAATAGAGCTACAAACATTTTGAAGAAAGGATTTCTTCAAAACACACACACACACACACACACACACACACACACACACACTCTGAAACATATTTCTTTTTAAAGACTCCTTGTGTATAATGGGAAAAGGTCAAATATTTGCATTTTTCTGTCGTAAGGATTGCTGATTTTATCCAGGGACAGGATTTCATCATTCGATTTCAGCTAAAAATTCTTTAGAGGGAAGGTCCTAAGGGGAAGGAGGAGAAGCCATGGACCCTGAAGGAACAGGTTTGGATGTATCCAGCTTCCTTGCTTCTTTCCAGCTGCTAATATCTGCCTCTTATACTTCTTGTCCCTCCTCCCACTGTTCAAATGGAAGGAGCTTGTCTCTAGCTGTGGATCCATTTGGCACATGGGCAAGGGACCAGGGGGCCAAGCCCTTCTTCCTTTTTAGGACAAGGAGACACAAAGATGACATAAAATTGTGTTGTGGTAGAATGAGGTTAGAACTCTGGGGAAATGTCCACTTCTTTATGGGCCATGAGATGCTACAAGGACTTTCTGCAGTGTCTGTGGAGATTCCTCCAGAAGATTCTAAGAGGGGACTCCTGACACTCTGAGGTGAATTAAAACTAGGATCATAGAGAGGCAGACAACCAGCAGGATGACCTCTGGAAGTCTTAACAGTACAATAACTCATGTCTATTGGGCCTTTGTTATGGTGGCATGGATTGAAGGCTTTGTGTGTATCAGCTCATTTACTCACCACAACGGTACGTGGATGATCATCACCCCTATTTCATATCTGAGGAAAATGAGACACAAAGTTGTAAAGACACTTGGCCAAGGTCATAGAGCTAACAACGGATGACATGATGCATCCAAGGTCCGTACCCTGGTGGTCTGGCTCCAGAGTCCATGCTGTTAGCCCTTAGGCCACCCTAGTCCTGCCAACTCAGCTCCAGGGCTCTGTGTCACTTCAGAGAAGTCAATGCCTCTTCTTAATACTCGCATACAGAAGTTCAGGCTAAAACAGACAGACATCAAAGGTTCCCAGCTACCAGGAGTACTTTTAGATGTGTGTGTTCATGCCATGAAAGCCCTAAGCTAGAAGGGAACCTCAGGAAGTCACCTGTCCTCCTAGGTTGAGGTTGGGAAGTTTCTGCAGGAAGGAAACTAACATTTATGGAGCCTGGTATCTGACAGTTCCTGAGCTCCTTGCCTGTCTCAGGCACCAGCGTTTCTCAATCACCAGGTCTTGACACAAACGCTGTGTAACAAACCCTTTGCTCTGTCATTTCCCCTGCAGTTGTAAAGTATAGCTTAAGTAAAATCCTGCCATGCACACAGACTTCTTCTAAGGAAAACTGCCCTGCCTACAGGCCCCATAACCTTGTGACCCTGTCTCCCTGCATACAGTTGCCTGGGAAGCAAAAGCGACTCAATGGCAGCCAATTCACAGGCTGGCCAGCCCAGGCTATAACAAGGTGATACAAGTGACACTCATGTATGGTTGCTTTCAGGAGCCCAAGCTGGGGACTAATGGAAAACGGAGGTAGGTAGCATGGAAGTTAAGGTGGAAAGATGAGGGGAGATATAGAGATATGGCGATATGGCAATACATGATGGCCATGTGCAACATGAGCTTACGAGGGAGCAGAAACTAGGCGTGAACAGAGGTTACATGGAGAGAAAGAGAGAGATGGGGAGAGAGAGATAAAGAGACAGAGACAGAGACAGGGACAGACACAGACAGCGAGAACGTGGCTGAACCCCAATGGCCTTCTGGTTTCAGAACAACCACTAGCCCCTCTAAGCCCTAAAGCAGCTTGAGTGAGCTCCTTGCAACCAAAAGACCTACTTAGAATTCCAAAGTTTTCAAATTATTTATGTTTTTTCTATTGTTAGAATTCAGAGTCACTGTTACCCCATAACAAGTCTTCTGTTCATTTGTGTTTTAAAATGCCATTTTGAGTGGGGGGAAATATTAGTAAAGGTAGGAAAATTTCATGTAACATGAGACACCTCTTATCTGTGCCTGCAGCAACCACATCTCACATACATCAGTAGTTGTCACAAATTCAGATTATTGCAGCGCCCTACTTACCTGCAAAATTGATTTAGGTCTTATAAAAGTGTCATTCATGTGAATGCCATCCATCGCAGAGTGAAGCATATGGCGGTGGGAAAACGGATGAGGACCACAGGCTATGCCATTTCAGAGTCCAACAGAGACTCAAAATGCTAAGCTCCCTCCCCCCTCTGCCCTCCAGCCAAAGATCTGCAGCTAGAACCTGTCAGAGACAGGATAAAAATCTAGGTCTTGACTATATATTCCAGGAGTTTGATGGGCTAGAAGTTCTGAAGGTGCTTGCTACAAAACAGCTAATCCTGCATGAAACTTAATTGTTATTTCAATTCCAGGCTCATAGTAAATAATTCTATAAGGACCGAAAAAGGCCTTAAAAACCGTGAACTAAAACCAGTACTAGGAATGGTAAGTGTTAGGAAAAGGTGAAGGCTGCCCACAGGACATATGTTCATATCAGGGTGGCCCTTAGGAGACTAAGCCTTGGGCCATCAGCAAAGTTGGGGAGCCGGGCCCAAGACTGAAGTTAAGCCAGGGACCCAGGGGGATAAAGCAGTCCCTGGTCAGGAGTGCCCCTTACCTCCCGCAGAAAAATATGCAAATTCTCACTGAGGAAAGTATCTTCATGTTAGTTTTCCAGGTTTTTCAGAAATTAGGCCAACCAAATAGATCACCATCAAAGATCACCAAACACACAAGAAATAAACCACTACAGCAAATGTAGCCACCTGCCTCCCCAGCAGGGCTTCAGGTATTGAAATGATCAGTTACAGAATATAAAGTCATGACAATAAAAATGTTTTAAGAAATTTAAAAGAGGAATGACAAAGATGAGCAGGGAACTACATATTACCAGAAGTGACCAGGCATATTTGAGAAAAGAACCAAAAAGACATCTCATAGGTAAAACACCACCGGGAGTTTAAACAGAAGAGGAGACATAGCTGAGGAGAGCCTCACCAAAATGTAAATACAGAACAGAAAGAGAACACATGAAAAGCATTAAGTAATAATGGAGGATAGAATGAAAAAAAAAAAAATCTGAATAAACATCCAACGAGAATCCCAGGAGAGAAGAGACTGAATGGAGGAGAGATAACATTTGAAGAGAATTTTCCAGAACTAGAGGAAGACACCATACGCCATGCAGAATAAACACATGGAAATTCACACCTAGACAACGTTTTGAGGAATGTGAAGAATAATAAAGTCAGGGAGAGGATCTTACCCTCAGTAAAAGAGAAAAGAGAAATCACCAGCAAAGGCATGATGTGTAGACATATCAGACTTCCCAGCCGTGATAATGGAAGCCAGAGGTGATGGAATCACGTTGAGGGCGGGAAAAAAAAAACCTCTCACCCTGCAATTGCACAAACAGAAATGTTATTATTCCCAATAGAGGGCAAACTAAAGGCATTTTCATAACTCGGGCTCGTGCTTCTCCCTCGGCGGTAAGGTACCGGCTGGCAGTTCTCAGCTACTTCTAGATCTGACATTGTTTTGCAAGAATTCCCTTCAAAGAAATTGTTCTCTCTTCTCTTTCTTCCTGCCTCAGCTATTTCTCCTAAGGTCAGAGCACGTTTGTGAAGAAAACAGGCCTTTTTCTTGGTTTGGAGGGAGCTCCAGGCCTAAAGCCTGGGAAGTTCTCCATCAGGAAAGGCCCCGAGGAAGTCAAAGGTTCGCAGCTGTACCCTCGTGGCAGCTGAGACGGGGCTCAAGCTCAGCCGAGGGGGGCAGTCACGGAGCCTACCATGAAGGCCCCCGAGTCCTTCTAGAAACCTGCCAGGCTCCCTGGGAGGCCGCAGCTTGGTAAACACCGTACCTTTAAATACCATCTTACTGGAGTGAACAGAATCTGCAGGGACTTCAATAATCACCTCAGTGTTTCCCTCTAGGCCTGGGGCCTGGCTGGCTTTTGCCTCTATTTCCCCAAGGTCAGAAATTACTTTGTAGTTCTCTTGGCTCAATTTCCTTTCGGATCAGCACTAGGCTTTTAACGAAAGGATTTTCCCCCTTGAAATGCTCCCAACTCTCAGCTAAAACTCCTGGCTTTAGATCACAAATCCCGCTCCTTCCCCTCCCCTCCACCTTTTCCTCCCTTGAGGAGCAGCCCCGAGGGTGATTGATTTGCTTAACATTGGTTGGTGCAAATATTTGAATCAGCTAACATTTGAATCCGTTTATGTTATTGCTTTCTAGGGGCTGGCATTTTTGAAGGTCTTCTCTGGTCCTCCACGGAAGAGGCAAAGGCCTCTTCTCAGCAGAAAATGGGAGGAAACACAGAACCCAAAAAGGGAGGACAAATGGAGAGGTGGCAGAGGAAAAGGGACACCCGAGATGTCAGCGGAAGGGCTGTTGTGTCCCTCCCCGGACCTGTATCTCAGCATCTCTCTCTCTCTCCCTTCTTCCCCCTCCCTGCCCTGCTCTGGGCTCACCTATACCTCTACTCTGCTCCCACCCTAACACTCCTATTCGTCTTCTTCTTCCACGACCCCTGGACAAGAAAGGACTTTCCCCCTGTAACCTAGACCTTGCTGCATCTTGCCTTTCACCCCTAGGCCCCTCAGGCTTGGGGTCCTGGAAGTCCTACCCTCACTCCCTGTATTGGGCCAGATAATACTAACTGCTGTCACAAATAAACCTAAAAATATACGTGGCTCAAGTATGATGGAAATTTATTTCTTGCTCGTATAAAGTCCAAATTGGGTCTTCTGGACTGGCAGGCGGCCCTCCTCTGAGCTGTGCTTGGCATCCAGTTTCCTTCCATCCTTCTGGCCCCACCACCTGCTCCCCCTGGCTCCCCACGTGCCCGGGGAGGCTCACACGGGCCTCGGCGCCAGAGACCCCCGTGCACCAGGCCTGGAAGCAGCCCTTAGCTTCCCCTCATTCCATTGGCCAGAGCCCCGTCACGTGGCCACGGGGCCTCACCAGGGAGGCTGGCGTAGGTAGGGTAGCTGTCCACCCACCTCTGCATCTCTTGCTTTACTGTTTTGCCTGCGACATCTTCGGACACCGGGGAAGGCAGGGTCTACTGTTCAGAGAAGCTGTGCAGCTTCGCTCCTTTTTCCGGCCAGGGATGGTCGCTAGATGTCATCTCCACGTCACTTCCAAGTGCGTGGGAGTGGCCCCTCGGCATGGTCTCCAGAAGCATTCTGAGGCCTCACTGACTCTTGAGTGCCAGGATTGACAGAGCAGGTGTGGTGGCACCGGTTCCATTTTTGGGCTGCCCCTGCCCCCACAGCGTTATGTTGTGTCTATTTCCCTCGTGGCTGTGTGTTTTATGTTGTGTCTATTTCCCTCGTGGCTGTGTGTTTTATGTTGTGTCTATTTCCCTCGTGGCTGTGTGTTTCGATGGCCGGTGCCGACACCCGCCCGCAGTTGTTCCCCCTTCCCGGCCTACTTTACCCCTCTGGGCTCAGCCTCTACCTACCTCGTTAATATCAGTTGACTTGCAGAGCAGAACCGTCCTGTGTAAGATCGGGGAGAAGGAGCGGACCATGAAAGGCCCCCAAAGGCAGCCCTGTGACCTAGGCAACACTGAGAGGTGGAGGGGACCAGGGAGCCAGCTGTGGTTCAGGAAGCAGCCTGCTGTGGGGGGACTGTCATGGCGGCTGAGGACAAGAAGAGCAGCCAGACGGTGTCTTATCAAAGTGATAAAGAAATCTCATCAGGGGCCTCTGATTGACCAGCCCCTTCTAAAACCCAGCCACCACCCCCCACACTTCCACATTTCCACCATGGCTGGAGCACCGAAAGCTGAGGTTATGGTGTGACCCCCCCCCCAACCTCCCCCATCACACCAAATGGGCTACATCCCTTCTGGATGCAAATACATGCAAGTCCCCGCCACAGATATGCTTCTCTGAGGGAACAGAGTCCCAGTTAACCCAGCCCTGAGTGGCAGGAGTGATAGGCTGAAAACGTCAGGTTCCTGAGCCCGAAAGGGACTCACTTGGCCTCCATAAAGTTCCCCGTCCTTGAGGGCCACCAGAAACACCTGGCGAAGTTGTTACCATTACAAACTCCTGGACCTCAAGCCAGAACCCCCGAATTTGATGCTTCAGATTTTATTGCCTTCTCGCCGGAACCCTATGAAGTAGGCACTCGCGTTTTCTCCGTTTTACAGATTGGGAAACTGAGGCACGGGGAGGGGTTTCCTCAGACCACATAGCTAGTAAGCGAGCAGCAGAGCCCAAATTTGATCTCAGAAAGCCGTGCCCCAAAGTCTCTGTGCTCAGCCATTACGCCCGACAATCGCCCCGTCCTAACTGGCCTTTTCTCCTTTCCCAGGAAGTTGTGGGGGTTGGAAGGGGAGAAAGATTCGAGAGAAGAGCTGAGAGGACAAAGGGGGGAAGGACCACTGAGCTCTAACTTACCTGCCACCTGTCCCTGTCATGCCGGCAAGAGGTGGACAATGAAGGGATGGGGGGGTGACAAGAAAGAGAGGCCCCCACTTGTATTTTGATCGGGCCACTCAGGTAACGACCTCCTGCTTCCGAGGAATGGCAAAGTCTGCTTTCTCTGCCCGCCCTGTCCTTTTCTTCATCGACACCTGACACGGTCCTCCTGATCCTTCAAGGCCCCCTGGGAAGCCTTAGGTAACTCTTCACCCCAACAGAGCCCACAATGACTCTCTTTTGAAATTAAAAAAAAAAAAAAAATTTAATGTTTATTGATTTTTGAGAGAGAGACAGAGCATGAGTGTGGGAGGGGCAGAGAGAGAGAGAGAGAGAAAGGGAGACACGGAATCTGAAACAGGCTCCAGGTTCTGAGCTGTCAGTACAGAGCCCGACACGGGGCTCGAACTGGAGGAGGGCCAGATCATGACCTGTGCTGAAGTCCGACGCTTAACCGACTGAGCCATCCAGGCGCCCCCTCTCTTTTGCAATTTTATGTGTTCACATCTTTCTCTAGCCGTGTGCTCCTTGAAAGTGGGGACTCCAACAGTCCTCTATGTCACTGAGGTCCCCATGCTTGGCACATAAGAACACTCAACAAACGCCGTTGAGAAAAAATGAATGAGGGAGTGAGACATTTTTTACTTAGCACCTACTGGGAGGCAGACACCAGCAGACCCCGTGGATCTGTCAGGACGTGCAGACACTGCCGCTCATCGCAAGAAATGTCCGATCCGGTTCAGAGAAGGAGACGCGCCCCCAAGAAAAGTTAGAATCAGGCATCACGGGCCTGCTGTATCCTGTGAGTCAGCCACTGCCCGGCTTCTCTTTTCTTCCCGATTGAAAGGGTTTTAAAAACCTCTGGGGATATTCCCTGTGATTCTGTTGTCACCTGTCCATTTCCCCAGAGATGTCTTTTTTATTTTATTATTTTATTTTATTTTATTTTATTTTATTTTATTTTATTTTATTATTTTCTCTACTCTCATCCTTTATTCCTTTGAGGCGGAGGATGGGCAATCTCGATTGTACAATTTTGTGGCAAATAAAGCCTTTATTTCTGATTTGGCTGATTGCCGCCTTTTTTTTTTTAATGCCAATCCAGTTCGCAGGAAGCGTTCTATTCGTTACCGGTGTACAAGGCAGTGATTCAACCATTCTCTCCATTGCTCAGTGCTCAGCGGGACAAATGCACTCGAATCCCCTTCATCTGTTTCACCCACCCCTCCCCCCCTCCTCCCCTCTGGTAACCATCAGCTTGTTCCAGAGAGACGTCTTGAAACAGAAAGACCTACGTTTGGAAGATGGGAGGAGCGAGGGAGGGGGACCGAGAACGGTCACTTCCCAGCTGCACTGAGGAGGAGAGAAAATTTGACAGGGGCCCTGGGCCCCTGGTGAAGAAATGAGAGGCTCCGCAGCGAACCAGCCTGGGAAGAGGCAGTGCCCCAGTGGGTGATTTTTATGCCTGGGTGCCAGTCCAAGGCTGCTCTCCATAGCTTTGCTCTTTGGAGGGGTGGGGGCTGGGGGGGGGGGTGAATGGAAGGGGGAACCTTGCTATTGCTGCTTCTACCCACTAGGCCTGCTCAGAGCCCAGGAGCCCGAGACCGGATGTGTCCCCCCAGGCTGCCGCACGCACGACGTTCATTTGGGCCTTCCGTACTAACTGGCTCCACGCTGCGGCTCCAGGACTTAATTGTGAGCCCATCACGACCCCTTCTGTCCTCAGATAGGAATGTGCACAGGCTGGAAGTCGCAAACCGTGTTGCACGGGAACGGGAACGAGACACCGGCGAGTGTGGCCTGGGTGGGAGAACTTGGTGTTAAGCCGTGCCTGAATGGATGCCGTCCTCTGATGGACGAAAGGAGGCGACGAGGTCAGGGGGCCCAGCCAGGGCCACAAAGGTCAAGAAGGAGGCAGAGGCATGTCACGAGTTTCCCCTATGGAAAAACTGGTGTCAGGACACAGGGTGGAAAAGTTAATGTATCTCCCAGATCCCGGCTGTTTTATTTTTTCTTCTGATCTCAGACGCTTCCCAAATGGCTCATCCAGGCCTGGCCAGTCCCTCGGCAGAGCCTAGGAGGATGAGGTCAGGGCTGAGAGGTCAGCACCGCCGACAGGATTCAGGAGCCCTGAGGAAGCCATTTGTCTTCTTTCTGGAACGAGTCCGTCCAGGCTGGCCCAACAGGTGGCCTGGCCTGGTTCCCACTGCAGCAGAATGCCACGCCACGGTCTTGTGTCCCAGGCCTGGACCTGGGTGGGAGCCACTGTTAAAGCTGCTGGAACCCAGTGCCCTCGGTGCCTGCATCAAGCCCCTGGCTGTTCGTCCACCTCTGATCTCAGGCTGTAATTGTGACAGCCAGCTTTCGGCCTTGCTCTTGAGACCCTGTTTCTTATACCTGGAGGACCAAGGCCTCCCCACCAGTCTTCTAGTGAATCCCTGCCTCTGGGAGTTGTCTGTTCTTGTCCAGGGATGGCAAATACCCCCTAGACGCCCACGGTAGCCACTGTCAATCATACTGCTCTTTCCTCCTTTTTCTGCCGAAGCCAGACTTAAAATCCCCCTTGACCCAGATCTCCAGACGATCACTACCAACCCATGAGACCTAGAATGGGAGTGGACACCAATTTACGCTCTCTGGGTAAATGCTTCTTCCATTTCTCCCTCAGAACCCAGAGTTCTGACAGCAGCTAAGGCCCCTCAATGGACTGGGCTGCCACAATTTCCACCTCCGTCTGTATACCCCACGTCTCTTGTGCTGTGTCCTACCTGCGGGGACAACCCGGCCATTGTGCTTTGGGACCTCCAGCTCTAAGGTGGTCCTCCCTGGACCACCACCTGCTGTGTCCCCTCTCCCACACTGTGGTCTGCCTGCCAGTCTAGATCCCCACCGGCCCCTGCAGCTGGCTTCCCTAGCAAGTGCCTGACCCAGCCCAGGGGCAGATTCCCAGCTCAGTTCTGTCTCCTCTGTCCTGTGGCAGTTCACCAGGCCAGACCCCAAATAGGATGAGAAGCTCAAAGCTGCGAATTAGGATTCCAGCTCCTTTTCCCTCCGAATCTCAGAGGGAAATTGACATTACCCATTTTAGGAAGAGGAGAATTGGGGGAGAAAGAAGATATGAGCATCTTACCTGGTTCCGAACTCAAAGGGGGAAACACCCCCCCCCCCTTAGTCAGGCTGGGCAAAGTCCTGGAATGTAAGCAGGACTGCCAGCTTTATCTGATGTCACCCCTGTTAAGAAAGGAAGGTATTTGATCGCCATTTACCTGGGGGCCCCAGGTTTCATTCTGCAATAAACTCTCATTTCACAACTTTTTCCAGCTGTCTCTATGACACTGTCCTTGACCTAAGTGAGCTCAAAGCCCATCTCCTCAGCATCCCCTGAGTATGACTTTGGGGGTCCTAGGGCCCTGGTTTAACAATGCAGATCTAAGGCACTGGCTCCCTTTTTTAAAATTAAAAAAAAATTATTTATTTACCTTGAGAGAGAGAGAGAGAGAGTGAGCGAGCACAAGCGGGGGAGGGGTGGAGAGAAGACAGAATCCCAAGCAGGCTCCGCACCATCAGCTCAGAGCCCGATGTGGAGCTCGAACTCATGAGCCATGAGATCATCACCTGAGTGGAGATCAAGGGTCAGACGCTTAACCAACTGCACCAACCCAGGCGCCTCTAAGGCATTGGTTTCCTAAACCTCGTGCTTCAGCGTCACCTGCAAGCTTGTTAAACATACAGATTCCTGCGCCCCACTCTATTCTGACCAAGAATCCCCTGGACTGGGGCTTGAGACTCTGGCCCTCGACCAGTGTCCTTAACATGTGGTCTGCAGACCACGTCATCAACACCTGGAAACTTGTTAATGCAAATTCTCCCTCTACCCCAGACTCGCCGAATTAGTGGCTCTCAAGATGGGGCCTCGCAGTCCTGTTTTAACAATCCTCCTGGTGATACGGCTGCACACGGAAGTCGGAGCTGCCCTGCCCTAGGTGACTCTGAGACACATTTAAGTTGGGGAGCCATTGATCCAAGAGGCCCTCTGGAATTCCGACTCCAGCTGTGGCTCCCTTGGGCACACTCAGGGCAGCCCACGAAGTGGGGAGCAAAGACCAGGACGTCTCTAGTTTTCTCTCTGTTGCAGGGGAAATGTTGCAGTGGACAACGTCTCCAAGGCTGTTGATATACCTGGCAGCAGTTTCGGCTGCCAGCCAGCCAGCCGAAGGCCCTTCTGAAAGGTTCTATTCAGAGTTGTTGGAAGAGTAAACACCACCGCTTTCTCCTTTCCCCTGCACCTGGGGCTGTGACCAGAACTTTTGACAGCTGCAGCGGTGGCCCCAGGAAAGGGTCAGGGCAAGAGAAGATCAGTTCTCACCTGCTGAGGAGATGGACCCCAGGGAAGGAGCTGGCCAGCGGGCTTGGAAGAGGAAATGTCTCCCGGAAACAGGGCCAATTCCTTGGAGTGGGAAAACCAATCTCTCACGCGTATCCCTAGCACAGTGCTTACATTTAGAAGGTGCCTGAGTAGTGGACTGTGCTGAATGCTCACCAGATGGTCTCTGGGGGTCTCTCAGTCTGAGGGGGACACATAGGTTGACCACCCACAGATAATGCAACAGCAGCATTAAAACCAAGACAGGAAGCTACGTCATAGCCCTCAAGGGCCAGAGCACTTTGGGTTGGCACTGGGGACCCCTATAGTTGCAGACAGAGCAGAGATTGGAATCTGTCCTATTCTTGGTGGTCCATGTCACCTGACCGAAGCAGGGCTCTGTGTTGAACCGGCCACGGCACAGAGGGAATCACATCGCTGTGAGTTCTGTCTCAGGGGTCCAGCACACTTAATCATTTCCACAAGGCCATATGAGTCCTGGTTTCTGGTTTCATCTGCAGTTGATGTTTTAAATCTTCTAACCTGTAATTCACTAGGGGACAAGAATCAACTCTCTGGTATTTTATGAAATCATAAATACAATTTTGACTACGTTGAACTTGAACCCAGAAGGGGTCAGTATGCATTCCATCACCTCGTATATTCCTGGAAACCATTCGTATTATGGTGGGATTGGGTAACCTTCACGTTTTTTCCCAGCCTCAATCTCCTTATCTGCAAAGTAGGGATGACACCATCAACCTCACCACGCCCTTTTATCACACTACAGGCATTCAACAAATTCCAATGTCCTACTTACTTTCTCCTTTAGACTGGAGAAGCCAACACTCAAGGCCACAAAATGGTGGAAGTGGGGCCAAGTCTGGATTCTCTGACTCTCCACCCAGATACCACTGTGGTGATTTGAATTGTGCCCCCCCAAAACATTTGTTGAAGTCCTAAGCCCTAGTACCCATGAACATGACCTTACTTGGAAATAAGATCTTTGTACATATAGCCAAGTTAAAATGAAGTCCTTGGACCAGAGCGGGTCCTAAAACCAACGACTCGTGTCTTTAAAAAGAAAGGAGGAGATTTGGAAACAGAGATACACAAAGAAGGTCATGGAAAGATGGAGGCAGAGATGGGAGTGACAAAGTACAAGCCAAGGGTGCCCTACAAGCTAGGGCCACCAGAAAGTAGGGAGAGGCAAGGAAGGATCCTTCCCTGGAGCCTTCAGAGGAAGTGTCATATACTTCTGTCAATACCTTGATTTTGGACTTCTGGTCTCTAGAACTGTGCAAGAATAAATCTCTGTTGTTTGAAGCCACCCAGTTTTTGGTAGTTTGTTCCAGCAGTCTTAGGAAACTAGAACTCCATCCTCCCCCTAGAGTATGGCCACTGAACTTTCCTTGGCCCCATTCTTATCAGCAGCCTCTGCTCTCCTAGGGATAGCCACCTCTATATGGCTCTCTCTGAAACAAAGAAGTATTTTACATGGAAATCATGCTTTATGGTTTAGAGGGCAGCAATGATGAAGTTTTGGGGCGATGGTGGGTGGTCTGGAGCTGACGGCCAAGAAAGAACTCTTGAAGACATCTTTGGTGCAAAAAGGTGATTTTATTAAAGCATGGGGACAGGACTCGTGGACAGGAAGAGCTGCACTGGGGTGGTGATGAGTAACTCATTACATACCCTCAGGTTGGGAGGGGGTCAGGGATAGCGTCAGTCTCTAAGGTATTTGGAAGCAAGGTTTCCAGGACGTTCAGGGACTAGCTGTTCCCATGGCCATTTATTGCCATTTAATAAAACCTCTGTCATGAGACCCTTTAGATGTGTATCGGGGGCCATAAGCTTGGAGTATGATTGCCACATAGATCTTGGGGGAGTTGAGATAAAGGAAGTAGGCTTACAGGATCCTCAAGGTTGGGATGATGCTAAGCTAAGGTTCTCTTTTGCCCCTAGCAAAGTGTCATCCTTGAGGCAGCTGAGCTCCTAGAGGGAGGTCACTCTGCGGTTTCAAGGACTTGTCAGTGGGCTACAGGCAGTGAGGGAATTTAATTTTTCATTTGCCTTAGTTTCCCACGTCACCATGGCAAGCACTTAAACCCCTTTCCTTTGTTCCTGGGTAGCCCGGAGTGTCCGAGGAATACCACACATGTTCCATCTGGTTGTGGGGGCGGGGGTTGCCAGCCTGTATTTTGCCCTCAGCTTGCCCCACGCTCTCTCATCAGCCAACAATACCCAAGTTTTCACTCCGTCCGCACAGCCTGCCTGAGAGTTTTGTTCTGTTGACCCCATTTTATAGACGTGGAGACCGAGGGCCAGAGAGATCGAACAGATCATCCTATGATGTCACGGCAAACAAGGGGAAGGGACAATATCCCGCCTCTTCGGCCGGGATTCTTTACCCTTAAACTTTTTTATTGCAATGTATTACAAGACACATACATAAAAATGCACAAAACACAAATGTAAAGCTCGAGGAAAACAACCCCCCACGTGACCAGCATCTAGGTCAAGGACTAGAACACTGTCCACCTCCCAGGCGTCCCCCACCAATCTCTCTTCCTTCCCTCCTCCCCCAGGTAACCGCTGTCCTTTGCCAGGCCCTGTGCTCTCTCTTCACGAGACCACACATTCCATTCTGACATTTGTGTCATTAAGAATCAATGGAGGCTATAGTAAAAGGTCAGAAGCCTCTGTCCTAGGAAAGTCCTCCAGACCTGAGGCTCAGCATTTCCCTGCAGCCATGCCTCTCTAGGGTTCTTCTCCGTCCTTCTCTTCAGAAGAAAAAAAAACACACACACACAACTCCTAACTGGTCTTGACATTTTCAGAACCATAAAACCTGGGAGTGGCAGCCACTTCTTTGAAGGAGTCAAACCACAGACTTTTAACAAGAGGGGAGGGAGGAGGGAGGGCAGAAGGATAGGCCCCGGGGCTGGGAGAGTGGATGGGTTAAAGAAACAAAACAATTACCAAGTCTCCCAGGACTGGCTGTCCGCAGCCACTTCTCCCTCCCTCCCCCCGTCAGAGATGTCTCTGCTATAAAATGGCCAGAGTCACTCTGATCCTCAGGATTTGGGTCTAATCTTGCCCAGAGGCAGAGGTAAACCACGCTGCTCCTTGGCCTGAGTTTGTGACCTCTCTCTCTCTTCCGGGATCCTGGGCTCCGCTCTCGGTATCCCAGAGCAGGGCAGGAACAGGGGAGAGCAAGAGACTAGGGGCCAGTCAGAAAGCGTCAGCCAGGAAACTGAGCTGTTATTCCCTTGCCTGACTTCTGGAAAGTCACTTAAGTCTTCTGGGCTGCAGGTCAAGCCCTCTGAAGCAAGGGCACCGGTTGAGGCCCTCCGGGGTTGGTAGTGAGTTAACAGCAGTGCAGACACGAGATGTCCAGTCGAGCTCCCAGATGAGAAGCGACAAGCAGTTGGATCTTTCTGCAGAGGACAAGCCTCTGGGTCACACATTCCCCCCGCCGGGCTGCCTGAGGGGGTGGCTCAATGCAGGCAGCCATGAGGGGCTCCTAGAGGCAACAGGAGCTCAGGGGAAGTGACTGCTCAGCCAGCTGTCGGTTACCATCAGTGCCACTCTCTATCTGCTGTCAGGCCTGGCACCAGGAGAAGGCAGGACGGTGCGGCGGGTTGGGAGAGCCGACTGGAAGGGCTCTCTCTGCTTGGGCCGGGGATGGGGGGTGTTGGGCCGGGCGGGGGGGGGGGGGCAGTCTCCACGCCCATGGGGAAATTTATACCCACTGGAGTTGTTTTCTGGGCAAAACGGTGGCCTGGATTCTGAAATCTGCTCCAAGACATTGGCTCTATAGACTAGAAACTGGAAACGCCTGGTTTCATTCTGATCCTACTACTTAGAGCGTGCTTGAGCAAGTCACTTCCACTCTCTGAGCCTCAGTTTCCACATCTGGTCATCATAATAACATGTTTCAATTTACTGAGCCCATATTATGTGCAGGGTAGTGAGCTAGACGCTTAATATGCATTCTCTCTAATATCTACCCTATCTAGCACACAGGGATGCTCTAAGGATCAAATAAAAATGTATTTCCTGGGGCGCCTGGGGGGCTCAGTCAGTTGAGCATCTGACTCCTGATTTCGGCTCAGGTCATGATCTCACGGTTCACGGGTTCAAGCCCCACATCTGTGCTATTAGCACAGAACCTGCTTGGGATTCTCTCTCTCTCTCTGCCCTCTCTCTCCCCCTCCCCTCAAAAATAAATAAGCATTCAAAAAACGTATTTCCTTAAAAACTGAAACATAGAATTACCATATGACCCAGCAATTCCACTCCTAGGGATATACTCCAAAGAACTGAAACCAAATACTTACGCACAAATGTTCACAGCACTTCATGCTATTCACAACGAGCCAAAAGGTGGAAACAACCCAAACGTCCACCATTGGGTGGATGGGTAAACAGAATGTGGTACGTTCACACAATGCAATATTATTCAGCCATAAAAAGAAATGGAGACCAGATGCGTGCTACAACATGGATGTACCTAGAAGACATGCTAAGCAAAAGAGGCCAGACACAGAGTCACATATTGTATTATTTCTTCTGTATGAAATACTCAGAATAGGCAAATCCTTAGAGATAGGAAGCAGATGCATGGTTGCCAGGGAACGGGAGATGGGGACAATGGGGAGTGATTTCTTCATGGGTAAAGGGTGTTCTCCTGCGGTGACAAAAATCTTTTGAGACCAGAGAGGGCTGGTGGCGGCACAGCTGGGAATGCGCCGAATGACGCTGAATTGTACGCTTAAAAATGGCTAATCGTGGGGGCGCCCGGGTGGTTCAGTCGGTTGAGAGTCGGACTTCGGCTCAGGTCATAATCTCACGGTTGGTGAGTTTGAGCCCCGTGTCGGGCTCTGTGCTGACAGCTCAGAGCCTGGATCCTGCTTCTGATTCTGTGTGTCCTTCTCTCTCTGCCCCTCCCCATTTTCTCTCTCTCTCTCTCTCTCTCTCTCTCAAAGATAAATAAACATTAAAAAAATTAAAATGGCTAATTGTGTATCATGTGACTTTCATCTACTAAAACATATCCATACATAAATATGGAAGTCACGGCCGTGTGTGAAGTCGTTGGTGTACGTGACCTCTGGCTAGCTTTACTCCTCTAAAATGAGAAGGGATAAAGGCAGCTTGCCCTGGCTCTCCTCTAAAGCACAATGTAGCCACGCTCCTCTGCATGTGGTTGGATTCAACCTCCTGGGTCAGTGTGGTCGCCAAACTGCACAGGCGTATGTGATCCATGCACGCCCCGATCGGCTGTGGGCTGCGGTGCTCCACGGGGTACACAGTTCCCGCGTGGAGACGGCATTCCTTCCTCTGTAGGGAGGAGTGTGCCCACAGCTCCCCACGCACCCATCTCGGGTGGCGGGGAATTATCAGCAAATACAATGGGTTCCTATTAGCACCGAGCCCTCCCCATACAGAGCGGTGACCAAAAGCTGAGACGGAGACAATAGCGAGTGGCGGCAGGCCGGTGGGTCGTGGGAGGCTGCGGGGGTAGCAGCCATAATGCAATGCGCAGGCAGGACTTGCTTTTAGCTGATGAACAACGCCCCACACCCACCTAGTGCCTCTTTCTGGGCTGATCTCCAAGCACTAAAAGGGCTCTGCTCTCCTTGGGGATCATCTCCAGAGAGGCAGAGGCCAGAGGGCGTGGTGGGGCTAGATGTGCACCATAGGGAAGGAGGGACTGCCCTCCGCGTCGGCACCCAGGCCTCCTCTGCCGATCGTCCCGGGTTTATTATTTTGCATGAAGATCCCAGAAGGGCTGGGTGGACAGAGCAGTATCGTGTGTGGTGGGGAGAGAACGGTCTCGGGTGCTGTGAGCTCACTGGGAAAAGGCTCCTTTCTTAGACTGTCAAGCAGGTGGGGCCCCCAGCTCTCCTCCATCCATCCCCCGCTCTGACCCCCAGAGGATGCGGAGGCCCAGCAGGCCCCGGGTCACCAACCTCTGGATGAGCTGCTGCCTGCTGCCCCGAGGCCACGTCCCTAATGACCCTACGGGACTGGAGCCAGGTGACCTCTCTGAATGTAGAGTGTAGAGTGGAAGTGAGTTCGTTCCGCTGGGCTCCTTGGCCCCCAGTCGGTGCTGCAGTTAGCATGGGCGCTTCCAGGGGCCCAGCCGGCGCCACTCAAAGCTCCCTGTTCGTGGTAGCCAAGCCCACTGAAATCCCGGATGCTGGAGGCCTTAGGTAATGGCTCCTTAGTGTTTCCTTGCATTTCCCCTGGGCCTGGGAGGTACTGGCACTTCAGGGGAAGCCAATGGCAGCCCCGAGGACTGTGCCCAGCCTGAGAGCTTCCACATGTTTGGCCCTCCATCGGGGTGCAGACAGCCTGAGTAAGGTTTTGTGGGAAGGGAGAGGGGGCCGGCACATGCCAATCAAACCGTTTGCACCCATCACCCTCCCCAGTGCATGCACGCACACCCACACCCATGACTGGCGAGAACCGACGCTCAACAAAGGCGGGAGAATAACGCAGAAGGGGGCCAGCGCTTTTCGGAAGCCGGCCTCTGCAGCTGGCAAAACAACAGAATCTGAATGTCCTTTACCTGCAACCAGCCGGCCCTCTACACACACACCGCTCCCCCCACCGCCACTTCCTGCTGCAGTAAATGAGAAAAGACTGCCCCACAGCAGAGGAGAGGACGCTAATTAAAGCATCAACTTTGTGTCTGAGCCCCAGTCGCCTTTTCCACTCCCTAAAAATGCTGCCTGATGACCCCTCCACACGGCTCTGAGCCTCCGACGGGCTCCCAGGCCGGGGGTCGCTGACACGGGGCTCTAGGAACAGCAGCATGACCAGGCGAGACCATCTCCCGGCTCCTAACCTTTCCAGTCTTCATTGCCTGCCAAAGAAAGGCACCTGCTCACGTCAAATCCCAGTAATTGGTGATGCCAGCGCCTCTCGGGCAACCAACCCACAGCAGCCACCTAAAGACCAAGCCTCCTACCTCGGCAGCCTCCTCCGGCTTCCCTCCTCCCTGCACCGCTTCCCTCCCCTTCCTCCTGTGGAGGCAAAGCTGCCCCGTCTGGCAGCTGTCAACTCAACGCAATTCAGCAAACCTTACCGAATACCCACAATGCCTCAAGCATGGGTGCGGGATTGTGGGGGAGCTGTTCCTTCAGCAACGTCAGTGCAAACCAGGGCCAAAGACGGAGAAAACTAGGCAAGAGTACGGAGAAAGAAAGAAAGAATAAAAGAAGGCCCAGTCACCTCCGTACCCTTCAGGCTTGGTTCTCGTGGAAGCCTGGCTCAGGAGAAGGGCAGACGGGGTGAGTGAGTTGGGCCTGCTGCGGAAGGTCAGGTGACGTCCCATCCCCAACTCCGGGGCGGAGACCCCAGAAGTTGATCTTCCAGAATTGGGGCCTTCTGAGAGCTTTTTTTCTAATACTCCCAGGTGGGTCCAGAAGACTGCTTTGGACAAACGTGGGTTGTAATACAGGTTTGGGGGGCAAATGCTGAGCTCCTTCACTGTTGCCCTTGTCTGCCTTCGGTGGGAGACCCTCCACAGCAAGAGAAACGAGGACGGTGAGGAGTTGGCATTGCCTGCGAGAAGCCCAGAGAATCTCCACCAGTATGTTTCTCCAAGGGGCGGGGTGTCTCTGACAACAGCAATTCCTGGTGACCCTTGGGCAGATGGCAGCCAGAAGAAGTCAGATTTTGCTTCCCAGTTGCCTTGATCTCCTCACTCATCCGCTCACCCAGTCGACCTCTCATTCCCACAGTACGCCACAGGCTGGGCTTGTGTTCAAGTCTTAGTTTACCTCTTTGAGCCTCAGTCTGCCTTCTGTGTTAAATGGAAGTAATCGTAAGGGTGCTTCAGGGTTTTACGAAGCTTAAATGATGTATGTAGAAGAGCCTAGCCTAGAACCCTAAAAAATATCAGTCCCTTCTTCTTTTCTCTGGTGCTCCGGAAAGAAGGCAGTCTCTTCTAATCCGGTGCCCCATACCCCAGTTATCCCCTCAAAGTAAAACACGTTGGCTCGCGGAAGATGCTCCTTTGTTGAAATGGAGAGCTGGAGGAAGAGAGGGCAATGGATCGGGAGAGAGGGGCTGGTGGGAAGGAAACCTCGTGGGCCCGGCAGAAATGCCCCAGGGGGTGAAGTCAGAGAACCAGAGAACCGTGCTGCCTTGCGAGGATGGCTATTGGCAGGGAGGTGGGGGAGGAGCAAATTCTCCCACAAGGGGTGTGTTACTTAACGTGGTTGGGGATCAAAGAAGTGGGAGGTAGGGGGAGGGAGTGAATCTTTCTGTATCTTGATTGAAGATCAAAACAATTTCTATTCTTGCAAACTCCCTTAGAAATATAGCCTCCTGGGGATGGGAAAGGGAATTTATTTCTTTGCAAAGCTTACCAAGACGCCTGGCCGGGACCCATTTGGCAGTTTCTCCAACAGGAAAAGTGGCGAAGAAGCAATAGTGTCCCCTCCTCATGATCCAGCCACAGACAGAGGGAGCGGGGCTATCTCTTCCTGCCCCTGGTGAATTCCACAGCCAGGGGGCATCTCCAGGATGCATAGAGGCAGCTCCCCCAGCTGTCCCTCCAGTGACCAGGGAGCTCCCCAGCCAAGGTGAATGGCTGTTCAATTTGCCATTGCCGGGGTCCACAGAGCCCCTGGAGATACATGATGTATCTACAGCACCGTCTTCACCCAAGGAGTTTTCACGGGGAGGAGGGGGATTGCTGTTGAAATAAACATGAATGTCTCATGGAACAAAATGCAAAATTTGCATGACTTTCTAACATCAAATGTGAGATTTCAGCTTGAGGGGCAGCTTTGGATGATGCCCTTGGAGGATGATCACCGGAGGGCATGCTTTCATTCTTCTCTCCTTTTCTGGATACCTCATAAAGAAAAGTTTGGAAAGCCCCTCTTTTCAGAGACAGATGCTTCAGCCGTGGCCTCTATTTTAGAGGTCATCACGTCGATCTCCCTGCCTCCAGATAGCACTCTCAAACCTGGCTACACGAGAAAACCATCAATTAATCAATGAAAAGATGCTGGGCCCCATCTGCACAGATCCTATTTCAGTCATCTGGAGTGGGGCCTCGGCCTGGGTGCTCTCCAAAGTGGCCCCACTGGCTCCCCCTGTGCAGCCAGGGTTAAGCACCAGTCCCCTCAAATGGAGAGCTGTACTGCCAGAATCCTAGACTCTGCGGGGCTGCTAACCTCCAGTTCTCTATTTTCCTTACAAGTGTCAGATATTTCGTCTGTTTTCTTTCCAAGCTGCCATCACCCAAATCCTACTAAAATCATCTTCTCTCCAACCTTGCCATAGATTAGGACATAAAGTCTTCCTTTCTATAACCCGACCCCAACCAGTTCCTGGACAAATGCCCAAGGTGAGGAAAGGAAGTGCCATTTTTCTAAGTGTCTCCCACGTGTCAGGTGCTTTCCTAGACCCTTACAATTGCTTTAACACCACCTAATGAGCTAGGTGTTAATCATTCCCATTCTATAGATAAGGAACCTGAAGACCAAGGAAATTAAGGAACACACTCTAAATTTCTGAGATTCAAAGCCATCCCGTCTGACTCAAAATCCATGCCTTTTCCAAGACAATGACAAGACATTACCTTTCCTAAACTTCTTTTTGTTTTGAAGGAGTTTTCCTTATTTATTTTTTTATTTCATTGTTAAACTATTACTTTACTACAGGGACCATACAGAGGTAAGCAGACAATAGAATGGACCAGAGTTCAAGACATCGCACACATTACTAAGGATCATTATTCTCCATTATTCTCTGAACTCCAGTAGAAATAGATCTGAGTCCTTAAACCTTTGCATGGCCCCATGTCACTGGTTCTTGCTTTGAGGAATTAGCCCTGTCCATCCTCAGGTAGGAGCCGATCTCTTTCCTCAGCCCAAAGGGATTCAGAATGATGCTACTCCTTAGGTAGTATTCTTGTTCTACCCCCTCTCCACCCTAAATTTGACTCTTAAACTCTGTCTGAGAAGGAGCCAGACATCTCCTCTTCTGGGCTGCTCTGTACTTGGCTCTTAAATCCTGACCTTCCGCCCCCACCCTCCCCACTCCCACCAAAGATATTTCTCCAGATCTGCAGTTCTACACTGACCTTGCAGTCGCCTTTCCTGTCCTTCCTTGGCAGGGTGGGGGAGGAGGGGTGAAAATGCCAGCCACCAAAAGTCCCGCCTCTATCCTTGGCTAGCTTCTCTCTGATTGGTTTAAGTTATGAAAGTAGATTTACTACCTTTCGGCAAAATCCAGCTTTCACACCTTCCATTTATTCAACCAATGTTTAGAAAGGGCCTAATAAGTGCCAGGTACTTGGCCAAACATTATGCTAACTAATGACATTGCCTCCCTCCCCAGGGAACTTGCAATCTACTAAAACAACCAAAGGTGACTGCTATTTATTTTTTATGTTTATTTATTTATTTTGAGAGAGAGAGAGAGAGGGAGAGAGAGAGCGAGCACAAGCAGGGGAAGGGCAGAGAGGGAGAGAGAGAATCCCAAGCAGGTTCTGTGCTGTCAGTGCAGAGCCTGACGTGAGGTTTGATCTCATGAACTGTGAGACATTCTGAACTTCCGTTTCCTTATCTGTAAACATAAAGTATGATAATACCTACTGGATGGGGTTGTGGTGAGGATCTCAGAAATGGTAGCTGGTATTTTAGAGCTAATATCGAGTCCCGGTCTTACCAAAGTCAGGTAATTGTAGCAAGTGCCAGCATCCTTGGAACTGGTCTGTCGTATATTGGTTCCCTTCCCCAGTACAGCCCGAGGAACATCATTAATTCTTAGCTCATTTGCAAAACAAGAAGTATGTCATACACCGAGTCACCTCCCGACTTCAGATTTTAGGTTATCTCGTCTGCCTCCTTCCTCATTTAGGTTTTTCTCCTTGAACCAACCCTGATTTCCCAATTCAAATGCATTCATACTTTCTAGAAGGCGATCTTCTGAAATCTGTCATATCATCATCAGATTAACAACACCAAGCGTGCAGTAAATACACGGTAAAAATAAGGGATGCTATCCATTGAAAGAGAAACGTTGTTCTCTGTCTTATTTTAAGGAGCTTATTAGAAGAAAATTCTGAAGCCCTCAACTGCAGGTCTTCTATTGCATTTGAAAGAAAACGAGTCTTCCCGGCTCCAATATCTTTGTCTCATCCTTCTGGAAAGAGGAGCCTATCCATGGTGAGGACTTCTAATGACCCCTCAATACTAAGGGAATAAAGAGAAACATCTGCACTGGAAACTTCGGGACACTCCTATTGGGTGCCAGTGTAGCCTAGACTTTCCATCAAAACATCAGACTAGTAAACAATCCCTCTCTGGCGTCAAGAGCTTTCAGGATGGGGCAGCAGTGGAGTCTGGATTGTACCACCATGATCATCTTTCTACTGACCTCTTTATATTCGACTCACTAATTCTGTTTCGGTGGATTTCCAGCCATATCCCTCCATCCCCTGATTGTTGGGGATCAGAGGCTATGTTATAAAAACAGGGGGTACTGGGTCTTATGGAGAAAGAGGAAGGGGGTGGTGGCCACTGAAACATCACGGTGTCTTTGCGGACAGGGATTTGAATCAGAACACATTTCATCCCTTCCAGACAGGGTGGGTCCAACATCAGAGACAATCAGCTTTGCCTAGCGGTTGTGGCTTAACCTGTACTTTTCTGGGTAGAGAGGAAATAGCAGTGGCTTGAACCCCTGGAAAGTCAAATAGGTCCGAAGGCCAAACGGTTTTCCTGGCCTTGTTGGTGCTGTTTATTCCACCCTGCGCTGGGTACTGAAGACAGGCAGACTGTAGGGAGCCAAAAATACAATTCATTCCATAACCTTTGCTGATTACCTACTAAGCACCAGACGTTGTGTGCCCAGCTGGAGCTAGGGGTTACATAACTGAATAACAGAGCCTCTCTTTTTAGTTTGCTTGCAGTTTGGTGACTGGGTAGGGCTGGCTCGACGCCTCCCAGAGAGCACCAGTGTCCCAAATGAACCCTTTTCACATGTGGACTCCCTCGGCAATCTGGAGGACATCAGTATCCCCTACTTGGTTTCCCATATTGAAGCCAAGCTCCGAGGGCCTAGATCCAGGACCCAGGCAAACAGAGCAGAAGTAGTCCAAATGGAGATTAGAGCCCATTGACAAAGGAACTTTTGAACAGTGGCTGGTCCCCTGGAAACTGCCTCCTGACCTGGTCCCAGTCATCCTCTCTTCTTTCTGCCTCCCAAGCCCACCTTGGAACAGGACAGATAACTAAAGACTTGGTGCAAATCTCACAGCTTTAGAAATGGTCAACACAACACATGGAGATACTGCCTTTTTTGGGTGGAGCTTTGTTGGGAAGGATCCCAGTCAATGGTTGGTCCCCAGGCTCCCCTGCCTTTCACTGTTAGCAAATGCAGTATTGTTCACCATGCTGCAGTTTAAAACAATAACCATCTGTACCCAGTGGGCGAATGTGCCCGGCTGTCTCGGCCCCTCTAAGAAGTGTCTCTTGGGCCCTGTTGTCAAAACCAGGGTCTGCTTTCTGGACTCAAAAACGATGAGAGGCTTATCCATGCATTATTGAAAACCATCTTCATATTAAGGCCACTCTGCCTCACTCACGCGATCAGAGTTTGCCACACAAGCTCCTGCTTTATTGTGAGTAGGCATCATATGGGAACCTTCTATGTGTGCCCAACATTTAAGACCACGCCGGCCGTGGAGTACATGCTCATATTTGTTAAACTGAAATGAAATATGTGTGAGCTCCAGAAGAGATGCTCTGTATCCCAGCCCCCTCTCATTGTTATCCTCCCCTGTCTCCAGATTCCAGCAGATTGGGCCACTATAATTAGCTGGGCTCCATAGTCACTGAGTCCGACTGAGACAGTCGGACACACCCTCCACTCCATCAGTCCTCTGGCCTTTTGATGTGGGAAAGTCTGTGGGCTTTAGAATCATGCAGATCAAGGTTCAAATCCTTGTTTTACCACTCGCTAGCTAGGCACACCACATCCCTGCACCTCCTTTTCCAAAACAAAATACCTCCTGTGATCATTAAATGCAATAACATAAGTAAACCACCTAGTTTAAAGCAGGTGGTCAGCAACCATTCATTATGTTTAATCTTTTAAAAGACTCTTCATGGGGCGCCTGGGTGGCGCAGTCGGTTAAGCGTCCGACTTCAGCCAGGTCACGATCTCGCGGTCCGTGAGTTCGAGCCGCGCGTCAGGCTCTGGGCTGATGGCTCGGAGCCTGGAGCCTGTTTCCGATTCTGTGTCTCCCTCTCTCTCTGCCCTTCCCCCGTTCATGCTCTGTCTCTCTCTGTCCCAAAAAAATAAATAAATGTTGAAAAAAAAAAAAAATTAAAAGACTCTTCATAAGTCTTGAGAAGAGTGGGTTCCTGACAAAGACCTTCCCGATGGCCTCCACAGTTCAGACCGATGGGAGCAACCAGAAGTCGCATCTGCCTTGACCCCTCTAAAGTCTTCTAATTCAAATCTGAGGCTTTCTCAGTCGGTATGCATTTTTTTTTTTTACATCAGGAGTGTCTCACACTCGAACCCTTGCACACTGTTGGTGTTCTCGTCTACTATGGGAAATAGTAGGGTGGCTTAAAAAATCAAAAGCAGAATTACCATGTGACCCAGCAATTCCATTTCTGAGCATCTGTCCAAAATAATCAAAAGCAGGGTCTCAAAAAGATATTTGTCCCCTCATGTTCATTGCAGTGTTATTTACGAGAGCCAAGAGGCGGAAGCAACCCAAACGTCCATCGCTGGAGAACCAAAACGCGGCGAATACGCACAGTCGAATGTGGTAGGAAGGAGACTCTGGCACACCCCACAACAGAGGAATTTTAAGAACACCATGCTAAGCGAAACAAGCCAGCCACAAAAAGACGAACACCGTACGACTGCACCGATGCGAGGTTCTAGACTAGTCAAACTCACAGAGACGGCAAGCAGAACGGTTGCCAGGCAATTAAAGGACAGTGCGCGATGCTAGTGCACAATAAGTGATCAACCAACGTGAGATCCCCTTCCTTTCCGTTAATTCCGATGGAGGAGGGAAAACTTGCCGCCCAGACGAGTCTACACTGGTAAGGGATGGATCTAGAGCCAGAGCCAGCCGTCCTGTGTCATGCGCCGTTACGCCCTCGTCTGGCCACCTGCATGGAGGGGGAGCCAAGGAGGCTAAGTAGTCCTGGCTCTCTGGGGGGACACATGGGTTGCTAAAAGCGTGAAGATGCCTCTTCCCAAATCCCTGCCCTCCCCAGCCCTGCCTCTGGCCTGTGGGTTTAATGAGAAATCCAGGCACTTGGTAAGAGACTGTACAAATACCTTCTAAGGCGCCACTAACTCATTCAGCAGAAAGAGACTCAGAGCTGCCAATGCTTTAGGGAAGATAAGTGAGTGGAAAGAGGTGGTTTTTATAACGTCAGGCGGACAGAAGAATTTTGCCTGGTTGAGTGTGAGCTCCGCCCCTGCAGCAGAGCCGAAAAAGCCAGGATCCGGCCTCCTCAGTCCCTCTCTTCACAATATTTGATTAGGAATTTGGGGGCGGGACCCTGGCCTGGCACAGACCCGCACACTCTCAGTAGACATTCTGTCTTCTCTCTCTCTCTCTCTCACACGTTCTCCAACCCAAGGAGGCCAGACAGAGGGACGTGGTCACTCTCTGCAAGGTTCAACTGGAGGTAAGTTTAGTCATTTTACTTCAGTTTTTTGGTCCCTTGTGGTTCCATAACGGGAATCAAGGAAAGGGGCTGGCGTGTGGGGAGAGGGGCTGGCAGGGAGGAACCATTGCTCATTCTCCCATCTGGGCCATGACCCCAGGATGCCGAGAGGGGCAAAGGAGGAGGAGAGGGAACATGTTACTCTGTCCTACGGTTTCTTTCTGGTTGTTGGGGGGAGCGGGGGACTCCATTTCTCAGGCATGAAAAAGTAGAGGACCTAGGTATCTAGGGAAGCCAGCACTCATCATCCACCTCTCAGCCCTCCAGTCTGTCCTGTAGGCAAGTTGTGGTACCTAAGTGCTGTTATAGGGGAAGGATGGAGGGAGTGTGAGTGTGTGTGTGTGTGTGTGTGTGTGTGTGTGTGTGTTGCTGAGGGGAAAGGGAGGGAATAAAGAGAAGAGTTGAGAATTGACCATGTTCAGGGAACTGTGAGGGAGGGTCCAACCCAGCTGAGGGGATGACTTCTGGTCTGACTTCCTGGATCCTGATAGGAGGGAAAGGCTGTAGATGCGTAAAAGAACAGCACGAACTCCTGAGTCGGCCTCCCACAACCCATGGAGCCCCAATCCCAGAAACTTTCCACCTCACAAATCTCTGAGCACAGGAGGGTCTCTACCATTAGGGTGGGCAGGGGGATTGAAAAGCATACGACCCTGGAGCAACACTGCTAAGACTCGGAAGAGAGAAGAGGCAGAAGTTTCCCATCCAGCCCTCTTAGCACTCATGGCTCCTAAGGAGAGGCCAACGTGGGTAGGATGCACAGCCCCTGGAAAGCTGGGTCTTGAGGAGGAAGGTGGCTCTTGTCTGCCAAGATGCCCGGTCTGGAAGGAGAAATGGAGACAGAGGCTCACTGTGCCACCTTGGTCCTGCAGCAGCCCAGGGCCGTGCATGGAAAAATGCGCCGTTGGCAGTGGGCCACTCCATCCGTCTTCCCTCCTGGCCAGATCCAGGGCCCAGCCAGCGTGCCCAGGCAGTGGGCAGTTGGGTTGGCTTCTCAGAAACACTGTGGCCTCTTTGTCTGAGGCCTGAGGCCGCTTGAGGATGAGCCAGGTGCCTCTCCTCTGCAGCCCAGAGGCTAATGGAATGAAGAGGGCCTAAGGGAATCACTTTCAGGAAACAGAGAGCTCGGGGGCCCGGGAGGAACGGTGGCAGAAGGTGACTAGATTGAGTGCCGCTGTCAGGGTCTTTTCCCATCAGTTCGTTGGATTTGATGCTGACTTTTAGATTCCTTTCTTTCTCCTGTCTGCAGTTGCCCGTCCCAGGAGGCCCAACAGCAATGTGAGGGACATATGTGACCCTTCCGGGACCAAGAAAGATTCTAAGGTTCCTCGGAACAAGGGTGACACTCACAGCCCCGGAAGGTTCCCACTGCTGGCAAGGGCTAGCTGGTGCCTTGGCTATAGGTATTCAGAGCAGGGTGCCCAGGCCTGATATGCCAGCCCCTGGTCCCCCCATACCTTCAGCTTCCAAAGCCACGTTCTCTCGGGTCCACTCAAGTGTCTTCAATTACTATTCCATTTTTCAGTGTTCCTCATTCATTTCTCTGGCTCTCACGTGGCTCTAGCATAATGTCTATGGTGGAGCGTGAGGGGGGGCTAACACTTTACCAGACAGCACAGACCACATCGGGTAGACAGACCCAGACCCCACACACCGGAAGACAAGTGCCATACCTGGTGTCAGGGTCCCCCGTCTGGAGGGGACTGTGGCTGTTGTGTTACATGAAGACCTGTGCCAGCCGGGCTGCGTGTGTAGCCACAAACTGCCCACCGGAGAGTTTTCTCACCCAGCAGACTGTTCCAGACACTGGCGCTTTGGAGGGTAGCCCAAACCTTGCGGTGACTGCAGGGGGGCCACACCCCTCCCCCAAGACTGGAAACCCGAAACCCCCAGCCTGCCCAAGAGACCAAAAGATCTTCCAGAAGTAATTCAGACCTTCCCCTTGGAGGTCTCAAGCTGCTTCTGGAGGTTTCCCAGAGACATGGAAGGAACCAGAGGGTTTTTTCCTTGGACTCTTGGAAAATATCATATCCCCGAGAAATGCAGACTGAATACGAATTCACGCCTGAAGAGCACCCACCACCCCCACCCCCACCCCCACCCCCACCCCCACAGGGATGATTGCCGTGGGCTCTCCAGCTCTGCCACCAGAACCTACAGGTCGCTAGAGGCTCCTAAGGACCTGCCCCTAGAAAAAAATGCAGTGCCCCCCCCCCCCCATTTAAGTTCCTTCTAATCTTGAAGGTGGCCACGGTCGAGCCGGACCGCGTGTGCGGAGTCGGCACTGGGGGAGGGGAGGCACGCAGGAAGTGAGAACCTGGCTCCCCGTGAAATCTGCACAGCTCCCAGCCCAAGGCTCCCCGCCCCCCAGCCCCCTCCCGACCCGTCGTGCTGCCTCCCTACTGTCTCACTCATGCCTGCTCGCTCTGTTCTCTCTCCCCTCTTCCAGAGAGACAAAATGCAGTGGGCCTCCCTCCTGCTGCTGGCAGGGCTCTGCTCCCTCTCCCGGGCCCAGTATGACGAAGACCCCCACTGGTGGTTCCACTACCTCCGCAGCCAGCAGTCCACCTACTACGATCCCTATGACCCTTACCCTTACGAGCCCTATGAGCCCTACCCCTACGGGGTGGAGGAAGGTCCAGCCTATGCCTACGGCTCTCCACCCCCTCCAGAGCCCCGCGACTGCCCCCAGGAGTGCGACTGCCCCCCCAACTTCCCCACAGCCATGTACTGTGACAACCGCAACCTCAAGTACCTGCCGTTCGTCCCGTCCCGCATGAAGTACGTCTACTTCCAGAACAACCAGATCTCGTCCATCCAGGAAGGTGTCTTCGACAACGCCACGGGGCTGCTCTGGATTGCTCTCCATGGCAACCAGATCACCAGCGATAAGGTGGGCAGGAAGATCTTCTCCAAGCTGAGGCACCTGGAGAGGCTGTACTTGGACCACAACAATCTGACCCGGATGCCCGGCCCGCTGCCACGATCCCTGAGGGAGCTGCATCTCGACCACAACCAGATCTCCAGGGTCCCCAACAACGCTCTGGAGGGGCTGGAGAACCTCACGGCCTTGTACCTCCAACACAACGAGATCCAGGAAGTGGGCAGTGCGATGAGGGGCCTCCGGTCACTGATCTTGCTGGACCTGAGTTACAACCACCTGCGGAAGGTGCCCGATGGACTGCCCTCAGCCCTCGAGCAACTCTACCTGGAGCACAACAACGTCTATTCCGTCCCTGACAGCTACTTCCGGGGGTCCCCCAAGCTGCTCTATGTGCGGCTGTCCCATAACAGTCTCACCAACAATGGCCTGGCCTCGAACACCTTCAATTCCAGCAGCCTCCTTGAGCTTGACCTCTCCTACAACCAGCTGCAGAAGATCCCCCCGGTCAACACCAACCTGGAGAATCTCTACCTCCAAGGCAATAGGATCAATGGTGAGACGCTGACAAAGGGGGGGGCGGGGTGGGGAGCGGCTGTCTGTTCCGTTGGAAAACCCCTGTCCTGGGTGCCAGTAGCAACGCAAAAGACATAGAAGTAGGGGAGACAAAGGTCACGAATGAAGCAGCCTGCAGTCCAAGCTATACCCCCGTACAAGGGGGACAAAGTGGCCCCTAGACTACACGGCAGTGCTGGAAAATTCCTTGGGGGCGTGGGTTGGCTTGGAGGAAGACTTCCCAGTAGGGGTAAGCTTCCATCTAAGACTGGAGAGATAGGTGAGCGTGGGCTGGAGGAACGGGACGAAGCCATTCTGGGAAGTGGAGTGCCACAAAGGGACCAGCCACTTAACAGGCCACCTGCAGGGGACAGCCAGGAAATCTGGGTGTCTGAGAGGAAGGGCTGGCTTGTTGAGGGGCAGTGAGGGGTGAGCTTGCAGAGGTCGGGAGGAAAGCAGTTCATAGACAGGCGGATCTAAGTGGGGTTTCTAGGGTCCGTCTCGGGAGGAAGGTGGGCTGTTAAGAAACCATGGAGTTTGCACTTTTTTCCTGAGCCAGAAGAGGATGAGCTCTCTGTTTCCACATGCTCTACTCCTGCCTCTATAGTCACTCTTGTGTTTGGGCTGTTTATTTATTTTTTAAGCCTAACAGCTGTTGGACAAGAATGTGCAGCCTCTCAGAGCTGAATGCGGTACTTGTTCTGGTCCCTTCTCCCTGGAGTACAAGGAGCCCCTGGTGGTAGGGCAGAGGTCCCCGGGGTAATGGGAGCCCTATCCCCACAAGGCCCCGGGCTGGTGGGCAAGGACACGGGCCTCTTGTTTTCCAAGCACGTCCCAGCGGATGCCTCAAGGAATCGAAAAGCCTGCCTCTTGGCCTCTCGGGACTAAAATATTCATTTCGGAGAGAATCATCTAGTTGCTTTTCAGCTCCGTCTCAGGATCTTGTGTTCCGAATGTGCTTACGTTACCCGGGGGCCTCTGATGTTTTAATCCCAGCTGGAAGGTACTGAGCCAGCATTTAACCTCCCTTCCTCAGGCAGCAAGGTCCCCCCGTCTCTGGGAAAGGACTCATTAATGACCACTGGCAAAGGGCTCTGAAGCGGAGCCTGCTGTGAGCGCATGGCACCATCAAAACACTGATGAGGACGGAGCCTTCAAATCCTCCCTCCCGTCCTTTCTCTCGCTGTGCTCAGGGAACAGATCAGTCATTTGGCAAGACGTCCGCGCGCTGCACAGCCCTCTGAGCGAGACAGGCACCTGGCCCCAGAGGCCGACAGTGGGGTGACAGCAAGGTGAGAGGTGTCTGATCCTCTGGTCTGAAGGGCAAGACACCATCACGGGCTCCCAAACTGTTTTATGATGTAAAGTCTTTCTTTGGGGGGACGTCTTCTCCCTCCCAAGCGGGGCAGTCCTCGGAGACGTCTCTGAGATGTCGCGTGCCGCAAAGGGTCTGCCATTTACTCGTGGCTGTCCGTCATCCCACCCAGAAGTCACCTGCCACCCTACTCCACATCCAGGAGGATTGTCACACCAGAACTGTCACATTACGTGCTGTGTTTGACCCTGAAATTGTGACAGCAAAGAGCAGCTGTCACGGGAGGGAACCCATTAGCTATTGCCTGACTATATACAGTCAGAAAAAGCTGGGGAGGGCACGGCTCTATCACAACATCCTGTCGCCCTCCGCCTTCGTGCGGAGCACATCTGCCACTCAAATACAGGGTGGTCCGCCCCTTCCAGAAGCTCTGCAGAAGATAGAATCATTTCCGTTAAGTGTCCCAAGGCTTTGCCAGAAAGTTCTCCATTAAGCCAAACAACCTAAAAATGTTCAGTGTCTCTCCCAAATCCCTTCTCATGTCATTTTTTTAACGTTTATTTTTGAGAGAGGGAGGGAGAGAGAGACAGAGACAGAGGGTAAGTGGGGGAGGGGCAGAGAGAGAGGGAGACAGAATTCAAAGCAGGCTCCAAGCTCTGAGCTGCCAGCACAGATCCTGATGCGGGGCTTGACTGCATGAACCCTGAGATCGTGACCTGACCCAATGTCGGATGTTCAACCGACTCGGCCACCCAGGCGCCCCCCCCCCCTTCTCATGTAATTTAAGCCAAATTCCCTTATCTAGTTATCATTTGGTCTCTCTTCCAGTCTCCTTTTAAGGCAAAATAACACCAGCTCCTGCATTTAATTTTTCTCAGTGAATTAATACACGTGAAGTGTTTGTCCAGGGCCTGGCACGTAACCGAGAGGCAACACACGGGAACTATTCCTACCTTTTTCCTCTCGTTGCCACTTTGAAGTTGACAGGCAGAGTTTTTGTTTCGTTTTACTTGAAAAAAAAAAAACAACGTATTTATTTATTTTGAGAGAGAGAGCACACACAAGCCACAGAGGGGCAGAGACAGAGGGAGAGAGGTGAGAACCCCAAGCAGGCTCCGCACTGTCAGCGTGGAGAACCCGAGGTGGCCCTCGAACCCACAAACCGTGAGATCGTGACCTGAGCTGAAATCAAGAGTCAGAGGCTTAACCGACTGAACCTCCCCCCCCACCCCCGCGACTCTGTTTCACTTTTTGCATTGTGAAGATGGGGACACGGAGGTCTTTTCAGAGAAGGAGTAGCCATCTCTTGGGGTCACCCAGATGACGTAGTGGTCACCCTGAGCGCCGGCCTTCAGCATCCGAGGACCTAGAGTCAGGTGTCTCTGGCTGAGAATGTGAGGAGTGTCTCTCAGATTCAGACCACCAGCAGGAAGGCCCAGTCCCCCAGCTGGGGCCCCTCTCCCAGGGCCAACGGCGCCACCTGGTGGGGGGGTGGTGAAGGTGGGGTGGAAGCCACCCTCTGGGGGAGGAGCTAAAAGAAGGGCAGAAACTAAAGGGTGTGCAGGGGAATCAGGCCAGTCCCCTCCCTCCCCTTCCCTCCTCCATTAGCACCCCCCTCAGTTTTTCCAGCCTGGCAACCGCCAGGGAACACAGCTCGGAATGTTATTCGGGAGCTGTGGGATCTGTGGAGCTGGGCGGGTACCCCAGGAGGAATTTGGAAAGACTTATGTCAGTATTTAATCTGGCCTGGAAAATGTCCTCCAGAGTCTCCAGGCAGAAGCCCTGTCCTATTCCTGAGCTTGGGGAAGACAAACGGGGGGGGGGGGGGCACAGGGCGTCCGCTGCGTGGACAGAATCGATGCGCATGGTGTGCTTGGAAGCCCCTAAGAACCCCCCTATTTTTTTTTTATTTTTTAAAAAAATTTTTAGTGTTTATTTATTTATTTTATTTATTTATTTTTTAAATTTTTTTTTCCAACGTTTATTTATTTTTATTTTTGGGACAGAGAGAGACAGAGCATGAACGGGGGAGGGGCAGAGAGAGAGGGAGACACAGAATCGGAAACAGGCTCCAGGCTCTGAGCCATCAGCCCAGAGCCCGATGCGGGGCTCGAACTCACGGACCGCGAGATCGTGACCTGGCTGAAGTCGGACGCTTAACCGACTGCGCCACCCAGGCGCCCCAGTGTTTATTTATTTTTGAGAGAGACAGAGACAGGATGCGAGTGGGTTAGGGGCAGAGAGAGAGGGAGACACAGAATTTGAAGCAGGCTCCAGGCTCTGAGCTGTCAGCACAGAGCCTGACATGGGGCTCGAACTCACGAGCTGTGAGATCATGACCTGAGCGGAAGTCGGACGCTCAACCGACTGAGCCACCCAGGCGCCCCAGTATCCCCCCTATGTATACACATGCGCAGGGAGCCAGGGTTTTAGCAGATGGTCGGAGGGCCCGAGGCTGGGGTAGAGACTCCCTCTAGTGCAGTGGAGTTGGAAGTGATCCATAAGCCGACCCACCTGACTTCCCCGCAGCCCACCCCACTCTACCCTTCTCTGTGGCCACCACAGATGCAGCCCCTGGCCGAGGCTCTGCCCCCAACCTGCCCCCTCAGAGGCCATGTAATCTACTTCCCGGGACCAGAATGGAGACATCCAAAAGCATCCAAAAGATCTCCATCATCTCCACGCTCCCTCCCCACCCCGCCCCACGGAATGCTGTCCATAGAAGGACACTTCCTATCCTCCCCCCTCCTTCTAGTCCAGAGCTCCATTATTCTTTGGGGCTGGATTTCCTGTCTTATATTTGCTGAACAAGTTAATGGGCTGCAGCCTCGCCCCATCTCCTCTTGGTCAGTACTTAAGAGAGACTGGAAACAACTGTTCGCGCTCGTTGAAAAACACTTTGCTCACCAGCCTACGTAAGCTCCCCACGCTGTCTTCCCTGCAACCTTCCCTTTCCTACCCGTGATCACACCCTCCCTGAGGCCCTCCATGGTCGCCCCCAGGAAGAGAGTCAGAAAAGCCCCCTCCCAGCTCCTCCAGCCGCCCCACGAGCTGAGGAATGCCTCTGGCAGAAGCAAAAGCAAGCCCTGGGTCCCAATGTCACAGCCCTTGAGATAGATCCTACTGGGATCCGACAGGCGACTTCACCAGGACCCCCTGCGACAGGAGCCGCCTCCAGAGGCCCTCAGACAACACGCTGCCACCAGTGGAGGCCCCAGCAGCTCTTTGTGGTGACTTTGCCACCCCTGCTGGAGATTCAGTCGAGTTCCTGGCTTTCTCCCTTCAAGATCCTAACTCGGTAGACTTGAGACAGAGGTGATTGATTTGTCCAAAAGGACAACCAGAGGCAAAACAGACGATTTATGTTAAAACCAAAGAGAACTATCGTATCTGTTAAGATTGTGTGGGGATTTTTTTTGGGGGGGAGGGAGGATTTCTTCAAACCAGGGGGACTTCTTTTGAGATTAAAAGAAGGGGCAGGGGTGAGCCATATATTAACTGCAGGAGGCAAGGGAATTGTTCATTTGACTTTTGAGGTCCATGGCAGCCGTATTCGTCTATGGATTTCCGCCTTCCTAGACCTCAGGGCCTTGCTCATCATTCCTTTGGCAGTCCCGGGAAGGAAGAGGTACACCCCCTCAAAGCTCCGGCACGCGAAGACAGTTGTCTCCCTGCCTGGGCTTTCTCTCTTTAATTTCCTGCCACTCTATCTGCAAAGTGTCAGGAGATGTTCCAGATTTAGGTCGCTCCATTTCCCCAGTCTTCCTTCTCAGCAATTCAGCAAAGCCCTCCCTCTCCAAAGGCAATCAAGTCCTTCAAAACTGCTAAAGCTGATCTCTGACTACCTTCTGGTTCCCCCTGCCGCTTACAGGCGGGAAAAGATCGCGTCCTCGCTGGAAGGACACTCCAGGACGTTCCGGGATCTGCAAAGTGATGCGAGGATCAGGGGTGGTTGGGAAGCGGAGTGACAGACACAGGCGGAGACCCCCACTCTGGCCCCGGCGCTGCCCCCTAGCGGTCCCAGTCGGTATGACTTCGATCCCGGAAGACGCTGCCCCACCCAGCCAAGTCCCATCCTCCCCTCGGAAGGATTGCAGCAGCTTCACCGGGGCCGCCCCGCTTCCCTGTGGATCCGGGTCCCTGATCCCGGCTTCTCCCGCCCCCCCCCCCGCCCCTCTTGTCCCCGCAGAGTTCTCCATCAGCAGCTTCTGCACCGTGGTGGACGTCATGAACTTCTCCAAGCTGCAGGTGCTTCGCCTGGACGGAAACGAGATCAAGCGCAGCGCGATGCCCGTGGACGCGCCCCTCTGCCTGCGCCTTGCCAGCCTCATCGAGATCTGAGTGGCCCTTGCACGGGGCACGGGGCCGAAGCCCCCCGCGCCCCACTGCATTTGGCTTGATGATTTGGTTTGGCTTTTGCTGGAAGGTCTGGGACAGACCATGTGACAGAACTCCATGGGCTCCCTCTGTAGTCTTCTTCCCTGTAGGCAGGGTCAGGTGGGATCAGGGGACAGGCAGCCTTTTACTGAGGGACACGGCCGCAGCTCTCTTTTCCAGGACAGATGTGGTGGCAGAGGAAGTAATCCGTGGAAGTCCCAACCCCAAGAAACCTCACTATTCTAAGTTCTTCCCAATGATCTGGTGTCATGAACTCTAAAAGTCACTCGGGCAATGGCACATAGCGTGCTTTCCCCACAATCCCTGGCTCTCTCTGTGAGCAACGCTTGACCACTCTCCTGCATGCCAGGCTGACGGTGTGGTTACTCCGGGCTCCCACTCAGTGCTCCTCGGAATATACCTCTTTGCCCAACTGCCTCCTCCCTCGTCCTCCTCATCCACTCAGCCTTGCTCCACAGACACCTGTTCTGTGCCTTAGGCAGAGGCATGTGAGCCCAAGGTGTGCGGGCATCTGCCTGGTGGCCTATGCAGAGAACTCACACTAGTGTCTGGAGGTGGAAGGAAACTGGGAGTCACCTCTACACCGTCCCTAACTCCGCTCCTTGAAAGCCACCAGATTGGAGGTCACCAGCACGATGACAATATTCAGGGACTGATGCGGGAGGAGACAAGCAACCTTAGGCTTTGATAAGTGGGTGGGGCTATATTTTAGCAGCTGGGCAGTTCTTTGAAGGTGGATCAGACTTCCGAACCGGAAAGGACAGCCTTTGCTTACATCGGCATCCATAATGGGGGCAAACATCCCAAATCGGCCGAACTAAGGAAGCAGCCCCCTGGGGTTTCACCCTTGCCCAGAACCCTCTCTATTCCCAGCAGCTCCCAACTTGGGTCTTCGTCCTCAAAGGCATATGGTTCTCAAAGCACGAGAAAGGTAGTTTCTCCCTCTCTTGTCCAGGCAGAAAGGTCTACACCCTGAGGGGAGAAACAGAGTCCAGGCAGCCCTGAACTTGCCTGGCTAGCCCACAGGTGGAGGCTGTGGTTCAGCTGTACGCATTGATTTGTCCTGAGACCACAGCTCGTAGTGGAAGCTCCGGCTGGAGATGCTCGTTGGGTCTGTGAAGCCCGGGCCAGGCAGCCAAATCTGGCTTGTGCTGAGGATGAAACCCTCTGCTGTCACATCTCTGAGCTACACCCTCCTTCCTGAAGATGGCTGTTGCTTTATAGCTTGGCTGGAGAGCAATTCATTCTCCCCATGTCTGAAAGGTGATGTTGCCTGGGGCCGAACCGGCCTATTCCTTTGGGCGCCATTGGGATGGAGTGGCCGGGGGGCAGGGGCTGGCCTGAGAAGAGCTAGTCCTCGCCCGGCCCCTGTCCAGATGCCATTACATCCCTGATACTGTGTGTGCTTTGAAGCAGCTTCCCTGAGAAGTGAAGGGGAGGAGCCCTGGATTCTGTTCTTGGCTCCAGACTCCAAAATCCACAAAAGCCAAACCAGCTCATTTCAACAAAGGAGCTCTGATGTGAGGGGGCAAGGCTGCCCCTGCCCCCAGGCCCTTCAGAAAGCGTCTGCATGTGAACACCATCATGCCTCTATAAAGGATCCTTATTACAGGAAACGCATGAGTGGTGGTTAACCTGACCAATAAAGTTATTTTATGATTGCATCTGCCGGAATGGAGTCATTTAAGGCACACACACAGAAGGGTTACTTTAAGCGAACCTACTGGGTCACATAGGCCTTGGACTGGAAGAGCCCACTGTCTCCTCTATTCTGCTTCCACAGATGTAGCGAAGGGGTTAAAAAAAAAAAAAAGTCACCTGTAAAAAATTTCTCGTTAGCAAACTTGGTGTCCTGGAAGTCCTTCTTTGAGTCGAACTTCAACCCCGCTAGCTACCCGTTTCCTTCCATTTGGTCCCCAAGACAGAAAGAACACCTGGGTTTGTTTTCACTCATCCTTGTTAACATTTTTTCTTGCTTTCACCATCTTCCCTCCTTGCTGGGGGATTAATTCTGGGTCTGGCGGATCCTGAGTGTACTCGTCTTGGCTGCTGCCGCCCTCTAGTGGCAACTTCCAGAACTGAGGGTACTCAAACCCGCGCAGCCCAGTTGGTCCTGGAAGAGGAAAATAAACCTTCGGCCGCCAGATGCTTAGCAGATGTTACATAAGTAAGGACGGCCAACTAGCCTGGCGCTTTGGGGACAACCCACTGTTTTATAATAGGGAAATAACCGCAACTGATATCTCTTGAGCTGAATATGTTACTCACCGAACATGCTCATTAATCTATTCTGTGAAATTCTATGCCAAGGCTGTTTCAAATGTCACACCTCCACTTACGCCAGAGTAAACGAACTTGATTAGTCGTCTCTGAAGTAAGAGGCAGGAATGGGAGGGTGGGAAAGATCGGGAGCAAATCCTAACGTCAACCACAGGCCTCTCTCCAGGAGCAGCAAGTTGGGGGCGCCTGCCTTAGTGCCGGACAGATATGCCGTGTGAAACAGACACATGGCCAGAGATCCAGCCAAGCTACAAGGAAGAATCTTCTGCCTTTCTGTTTTGCTTCCTAAGCAGGCTCCATGAACATCCCACCCAAGACAGAGCAGGGGGAAGAATCAGGAGCCAGGCCCTGCCCTGCTGCAAGTTGCCCCTGGTTTCTAAATCCAGCACTTTCTCAAGAGGGTGGCAAGAGGGGGCAATCCATCAGGCTCATGTGGCTTTCCTTTGGGTTGGTACCATTTGGTGGGTACTGATTATGTGCTCAGTTCTTTACTTACGTTACCTCGTTAGCATTCCGAACCATTCTGTGCCACAGGTGCTATTATTTTTGCTATTTTACAGTTGGGGAAACTGAGGCACCCAGAAGCTGAGCTCAACCCCAGAAGGAAGTATGGAGGCCAGGATCTGATCTTCGGCCCGTCAGTTTTGCTATACTGTTTCTACTGTGGTGGACCTGACGTCTCCATGTCACTGGTGTAAGCAGGTCTGTTAGGAATGCAGAGGGCCCTTGGTGGTCGCCAGGGTGCCATAGACGGAGGAAAGCCATCTGACTAGAGTTTTTTACTTACCTAAATCCATTCTGCTAGCTTTCACCGTCCCTTTATGACTTTTCCAATTAAAATGTACTCTTCATCAATAAATGAGTATCCCTGGGCAGGCGCCGAGGGTACAAAAGCAGGCAGCCCCTGCCTCGGGGTCTTTACCCTCTAATTCGATGATCAACATGGCACACACAGAAATTGCAGGGGGACTATGTAGTTACAAACTGAGAAAGGGCTGTGAAGGGCATGAGCACAGGTTTAAATGGAGATTATCAAGGAGGCTGACCCAGACTGGCAGTTCGGGGCCAGATCGTAGACACGGAGGGAGAGTGCGGTTATCTAGATGACGAGGTGGGAGGGGCCGTGCAGCGGAGGTAACAGCAGGTGCCAACTTCCTAAGCGGGAGGAAGCTTCTGAGTCACTGAAAGACGGCGAAGGTGGCTGGAGCAGAGAACGAGGGCGAGGGTTTCAAGCGACAGGGATATAAGGGCGGGAGCAAAATCATCCGCTGCCTCTATTCTCTTATTTCACCCCCAAGTACGTACCAGGAAGCTTATCCACAACCCCAAACCCCCTAAGGTCCTGCCTTATATTCCGTCTCGCAGTTCCGACTTCCAGCCACTAGTGGGCAGCATCTCACTTTGCACCGCCAGAGCATTTTCTAAAACCTTTAAAGGTTTAGTCCGCTCCACTTTCTGGCCACCTGCTCTGATCCACCAGCCCTCTGGACACTGACGAAAAATCAAGGCACAGAAGGCACTGTGTAAACAACAAGTCTCGACCTTCGTGTACTGTGGAACCCTTTGGCAGGCTGGTGAAACTATGGACCTCTTCCTTAAAGACTTAAGATAGGTAGGATTCCAAAGGAAACCAGTGGCATTTTTAAATAGTTATCAAAGTGTAAAATATGTACGTTTTTACATAGTATGTATGTCTGTTTTCAATGTGGCAAGTGACAGGATCCAGCAATAAGTCTAATCACGGTCATAGGGAAGGACTAATGGGCACAAATAGCATTGTGAAGTATTTTCAATAATTATAATATGATATAAAAATTTCTGTGATTTCAGTTGACGACGGAACCTCAGGTACCATAAATACTGCAGTGGTTTGTTACCTTTGTAATTGGAGAGAATGCTAAATTTCAGTTACCTGTGTGAAAAATCAAGATACAACCCCGATGTTTATAGCAGCACTCTCAACAATAGCCAAATTATGGAAAGAGCCTAAATGTCCATCAACTGATGAATGGATAAAGAAATTGTGGTTTATATACACAATGGAGTACTACGTGGCAATGAGAAAGAACGAAATATGGCCCTTTGTAGCAACATGGATGGAACTGGAGAGTGTGATGCTGAGTGAAATAAGCCATACAGAGAAAGACAGATACCATATGGTTTCACTCTTATGTGGATCCTGAGAAACTTAACAGAAACCCATGGGGGAGGGGAAGGAAAAAAAAAAAGAGGTTAGAGTGGAAGAGAGCCAAAGCATAAGAGACTCAAAAACTGAGAACAAACTGAGGATTGATGGGGGGTGGGAGGGAGGAGAGGGTGGGTGATGGGTATTGAGGAGGGCACCTTTTGGGATGAGCACTGGGTGTTGTATGGAAACCAATTTCACAATAAACTTCATATATTGAAAAAATAAATAAATAAAAATTTTAAAAAAATCATTCAACACGAAAAAAAAAAATCAAGATACAGTATTTTCTCATCCAAGATCCCAGACTAAGTTAAGCCATGGAAAGAAGCAAAAAGGTGGATGATAGAAGAAACACAAGAAAAGAAGGCAAATCGTGGTCTTTTCTCTCCAGGAGGATAGCTCCATCATTCGACAAATGTTTATTGTATGCAAACATACAGCAAAAGTGAGTAGTGTATTTCGCATATAAAACTATGAGTATAAAGCTCTCCTGATACTTGCTGTGGAGTTTGGTGAAGATAGTAATAACTGACCTGTGTTTCACCTTAGCCATTTTTTAAAAATTTTGCTTAACATTTTTGTTTATTTTTGAGAGGGAGAGAGGGAGACAGAACATGAGCTGGGGAGGGGCAGAGAGAGAGGGAGGCACAGAATCCAAAGCAGGCTCCAGGCTCCGAGCTGTCAGCACAGAGCCGGACGTGGGGCTGGAACTCACGAGCGGTGAGATCATGACCTGAGCTGAAGTCGGACACTCAACCGGCTGAGCCACCCAGGTGCCCCTGCCTCGGCCATTTAAAAGACAGCTAATTTGACAACGCTTGAAGCAGTTGGCTGTAAGTGCCGAATGAGGTATATGGACAAAATGTCTCTTCGTTTTTAAAAAAAAAAAAAAAGAGGAGGAAATGATGAGGGCTGAGTGGCCAGGAAAGCCGAGAGAGGAGCCCCAAACACCCTCTCCCCCCAGGGGGGCCTGGAAGCTCTCCTTTCTTCACCAGCCCCGCCATCCCCTGCGCGAGCAGTCTGCTGGAGGGTCCACAGCTGAACGTGTGTCATCAGGGGATTCGGCGTCTTGGGTAGAGCTTCTCAGACTCTCCCAGAAACTCCTCTGCCTCAAACAGACAAATGGAAGCCGGCAGACACGGCTCCCACCACTGGCTGAGCCTCGGGGTGCCCCGGGCCACCATGCGGCGCCCAAAGAAAGCAAACGCGCTGATCGATCCCGTGGCAGCCTGAGTTTCCAGGGAAGCCATCCTTCCTGGAAACTAGACAACCCCCTGGGGGACAGGCCACGGGTGGTTTGAGAAGGACTGACACGGGAGACTGAAGGCGGGTCCTTCCTTGGTTGCCTGTGGCCCCACGTGGCCCAGAAAGGCCGAAATGGACAAAAGGACCCCAGTCATGCCGGGGTCCGGCAGGAACTGCGGATGCTAACGTTAATGAGCAGACCCACCTGTGTGTTCGGTCACCAGCTATGCTCCAAGGAGAAAGAACAGAATTACACTTGACCCGGTTGTGGAAATAATAACAGGAAACGGGCCAGACTCCCAGGAGGAGGTAAGAGGACCTACCTACATGAGCAAAAGCATCAGAAAGCAGGTGGGGTTAGTGTCGATCGCTCTTAGAAAGCCCACCAGCAGGAAACACTCTAGTCCAATAGTCCCCACACCTCCTCCACTTGTGTCCTACGGGGCCGTCGGGCTGGGACAGTAACAGATGCCCGCCAGGCTTTGTCAGGCAGTTCTGGGGCAGACCCGAGTCAGATACGAGGGCCAACAAGGGCAGTTTGTATAGGAAGGTGTGGGGAAAGCGATCCCAAGGAAGGAGCCACAAAACCCAAGTCCCAAAACAGAACGAGCTTTATGCTGTCAGGGTGACAGGGACACCAGCAGCCCAGGAGTAAAAGTGACTCAGGAAGACAGGGAGGCGACATGGTGGCAAATGGGAGAGGGCTCAGCACAGCCCTGGTGGCTTCAGCCTGGTTTCAGGGTGTCAGGGGGTGTTTCCTGGCCCAGCCTCACACGCGGAGGCTCTCAGCCTACAGACACCTTGGGCATATGAGAAAGCAATCCTCACTGGCTTCAAGGATCACATTTTCTGAACCCAAAACTCACACATTCCACTAAATATGTATGTCTTTGTGGGACCATAAAACAGGATATTTTAGAACAGTTGTGTCCAGGGAAGTTTAAGGCATGCAATCAACAAGAACCACGTAAGGGTCAGATCCTAAGACAGACTGCCTGACGGCCTGGGTGTCTCAGTCCCAATTCTTAGCTTGCGCCTGAGAGCAATTGAATTGAGCTGAGTTAAGCAGAAAAGGAAGTCATTTATTCACGTGTTCGCTTGCTTGCTTGTCTGTTTAAAGAGGGTGGCACATCAGGTAGCTGATAGACGATTCTAGAAGCAGGCTTGAAGGGCATGCAGCCCGAAACAAGGCCCAAGGTCAGGCCCATGAAGGTGCCACAGCCACCCCCCCACTCCACCCCACCCCTGCCCAGGGCACAGACCCTGGAGCTCGCTCCACCAAGGCCATCCAAAGTAGATGACGGATGCTTCAGGGGAGCCATTGTCGCTCCTGCGTGTGGAAAATGGCAGGGGCTGCCACCACTCTGTCACCCTCCACGAGGCCCCGGCTTTTGCATGCCACTAACTCTCAACTCAAGGCTAAACTGGCAGAACCATTATGTGCTGGTGCCCCACCAGTACGCGAGACCGGGCAAGAGACCGGGCAACGTGGGCACCTCATGTTCGACAGCGGGAGGCAGGCTGTCTCACGTGGGGGAGAGTGACCCATAAGAAATGACGGGCTCACATGCTGAGGGGCCAAATGGCACAGTCACCTTTTGGGAAATCTGGGGGAGGAGCTTTGTGAGGTGCCCCCACACCTGCCTCCACGTCTCCGTGGAGCTGGGGAACAGACACCAACACGCGAGTAGGGTGTTCTCATACACCGTAGGACCCCCACATGCCAACACCTCCTTCCTCTTACTCTGGAAATATCTCCTTCTGGCCAGCACTGCTTTGAGTCTGTTTCCCAATCTGCAGAACCCATCGAATTAGTCTCCCAGGGCCGCCGTAACAAGTTCTACAAACTAGGTGGTGTGAAACAAATTTTTTAAAAAAAATTATTCATCCTTTTGCATTTCTGGAGGCCAGAAGTCCAAAATCAAGGTGCCACGAGGGCCATGCTTCCTCTGAAGGCTTTAGGGGAGCATCCTTCCTGGCCTCTTCCAGCTTCTGGCGGCAGCTTCCTGTGTTCTTGGCTTGTGGCCACGTCACTCCAGTCTCTGCCTCCTTCTGTCCTCACATGTCCCTCTCTGTATCTCTGTGTCTTCTCCTCTCCTTATAGGGATAGAGGTCACCGGACTTCATTCATAATGATCTCATCCCGATCCTTAACTGATTTCATGTTTCCAAATAAGGTCATTTTCTAAGGGTCTGAACAGATAGGAGTTTGGAGGTACGCTATTCAATCCATAATTTCATCTACAGGGGGCTTCCCTAAGGCGGACTAAAAGCTTCCCAGAGGATGTCAGACAGATGTTTCTAGGGGCTTGGGGATGGAATATCAGACAGGCACTGAGACCCAGGCACCACAGACCCAAGGCCTGCCCACAGACCACGTCCTGTGGATGACATCCTGACCACAGCAAAAATAGTCCCAGGTAAGCATCGCAGATGCACCGAACAACAGAGGAAAAGAAGGGGGAACATATTTCTGGGTTGGTATAAATAGAAAACAAAGCAATTTAAAATGTCTCCAGATATTCCCTGGGGGGGGGGGGGGGGCAAAAAGCACCACCAACGAAGAACCATTGGTACATATGCCCAGGAGGGAACTGCTGAGCTGTGACATATGAGCAGTTTCCCTCTGCTAGATGTTGTCAACCTGCTCTCCCCAGTGGCACCGAGAGGGCCTGACAGCCCCCGGTCCCCACACCCCACACTGCCAAATATTGCTTCAGACTTGAGTAATTTTGACAGTCCGATGGGTGAGACTTGGTAGTGATTTTTATTTTAATTAGCATTTCCCTTTTTTTTTTTTTTTTTTCAAAGCTGATAGCAATCACACCAACCTATTCCTTCTCAGAAGTTATGCTGAGCCTTTTTTGGCAATCCCCAAAAAAGAAAAGGAGCTAAATCTGCTGGCCCAGCACTGGAAAATCTGGAGCCGGGATCTGCAGGCTAAGCATGAACAATGAAACTGGTCCTTTACCCCTATTGCAAATTGGCTCCCCCACCCAAGGCCGGGGGCAGTGCCCGAAGGGGACACAGTGCTCCGTGCTGGGGGAAGGTGAGCCCCTCGCGTCTTTTCTAATCCACCTGGGGCAAATGCAGAAATTAGAAGGGATACGCTAGCGCCCTTCTTCCTCCTGTGGAAGGGGCAAGGGAGGTGGCCTCTCTCGGCCAGCACAGACGGGATGGGGACGACGGCACTGCAGTGACCCACCCAGGGCCACCCTAGAGCATCTGCTGCAGTTACTGTAGTCGTGATGGCATTTGTAGCCAGCGGCGGGGGAAAGGGTACGGGATGGAGGTGTCAGTGACTGTAGGTGAAGGGCACCGTGGAAAGGGATGAGGAGAGGAGACCCCCGGGGAAGGCACTGGCATCTCCTCAAGCCCAAGTCACAAGGCATCAGGCCATGACTCATGAGCCCTGGTGAAGACAGCGGTGAGGATGGTTTGGAAGACCCCCGTGCCCCAGCAAGGACAGAAAGGCAACAGTAAGAGGCCGGCGGTTGTGCTGGTCCAAGAGGGGCACACCCGTCTATTGGCTCCATTGTCACATCACCAGATAATCCTTTCCTCATCGCCTTGAATAGGATGGTTGTGAAACATCGTTACAAACCCACAGTCAGTGCACCGCCTCGTCAATGTTTCGTGTGTGTTAGCTGAGCAACCTGGTTAGATTGTAAATTCTTTAAAGGTAGGGACCATGTCATATGATTCCTCCACATAGCTCACAAGAGTTAGCACAGAGCTGGTTTCAATTTTTTTTTAATTTTTTTTTAACGTTTTTTATTTATTTTTGAGACCGAGAGAGACAGAGCATGAACGGGGGGAGGGTCAGAGAGAGAGGGAGACACAGAATCGGAAGCAGGCTCCAGGCTCTGAGCTGGCAGCACAGAGCCCGACGCGGGGCTCGAACTCGTGAACCGCGAGATCATGACCTGAGCTGAAGTCGGACACCTAACCGACTGAGCCACCCAGGCGGCCCTCAAAATTTTTAAATAACACCTGTTGGATTATATTCTTTTGGGGGTGAAAACAGTGGCATGAAATGGATTTAATTGCCCATTACCCACCCACCCACCTACACACACACACACCTGTTTTTCTTTGCTAAAAATATAAAGTGCTTTCAATTGTATGACTTCGGTTCTTTTCCTAAAATATCTCCCCGGTAAGGAGACACGTATGGTTCACTCCATTTTACAGAGAGGGTAATTGAGACCTACCCCCTTTGATTGCTTTGCCCCTGGTGGCATAGACCCAACACTGAAACCCAGGTCTACTACTTCCCATCGAACTGTCTGTCATGTGCCCCTTGCCCTCCTCCTGTCCCCATCACCCTGCGCCACTGAGGTGCCTCCCACACACCATTGCTTTTCTTTTTAACAATACAAAGCATCTGGGGCGCCTGGGTGGCGCAGTCGGTTAAGCGTCCGACTTCAGCCAGGTCACGATCTCGCGGTCCGTGAGTTTGAGCCCCGCGTCAGGCTCTGGGCTGATGGCTCAGAGCCTGGAGCCTGTTTCCGATTCTGTGTCTCCCTCTCTCTCTGCCCCTCCCCTGTTCATGCTCTGTCTCTCTCTGTCCCAAAAATAAATAAACGTTGGAAAAAATAAATAAATAACAATACAAAGCATCAACAAAGGCCCACTTCAGATATCAACAGGGCCCAGCAGGTGATAGAACTAGATGGTTGCCAGGGGTCTGTGAGCACTGAATCCTAGTCTCTGTGTTCACTGAAGAAAATCCATGTGTCAGTGTGTAATATTGTGGGGGGAGGCCAAGTCCGAGGAAGAGCTGGGTCTCTGGGTGGCTCCAGGAGAGAGGTGTGAGAAAAACAATCACGATTTGGTGCTAAGGTAGGTATATGGAGAGATGAGGTAGGTCACTCCATGAGTCCATGCAAAAAAAAAAAAAAAAAAAGACACTGTCAAATCCTATTAAAATGACATTGTAAATCCTAAGATGCTGCTTTTGTAAACATTTTTTGGGAGAGGGGACTTGGAAGAAAAATCCTTGAGGAAAAGAGGAATCCCATCTTCCCAAAACATCTCTCCCTTGGTAAAAATCCATGAGCTAAAAGCAGGACCCATGCTAGGTTGGGGGCTTTGAGCCTATACTAAGTTTTAGTCTGTGTCTTATATTGCTTTATGGATAGGAATCTTAAATTTCTCTAGAATCTGGAGTTCTCCATAGCAGCCAAACAAATAATGGAGGGCTGAGATTCAATGTGGGAAAGGAAAACTCATTCCTTTGTTATCAATACCTGATATAGCATCATTTAGTAAGCATTTATGTCCCAGGTATTGTGTCACAATAATGCTAGGAGGCAGGTGCTTTTATTAGTAGTATTTTTCATAGAAGGAACTGAGATTCAGAGAGGTTGAGTAACTGCTCAAGATCACCCAGCCAGTAAGTGGAAGAGGCTGAAGTCGAACCCTGGTCCACCAGTCTTTAGCCTTAATCTCTATGCTACCTACCACGCTAGGTCCCTTGCGTCTATATATTTGTGTATGTTGGCATGTGTTGGGGTGTGGGAACCGTTATTCAAGATACTTTCCTCTTACAAAACTTACAATATGTCTTCAGAAAATATATATTGGATCAGAGAATCTGAGGCTGGTGCCAATAGGTACAGTATAATAAAGTGATGGTCAACTTAGTTTTAGAGGGTAGGCGATTAGTAATGCAGAAGAAGGCGTGAGCGTGCACAGACATACAGGAAGAAAACGAAGAGGACCCGAGTAACAAAGTTGGGGAAATAAATGCCCAAATCCACAGGGCCTTTGGAAAGAGAACCGGGAAGGACTAGAGGTTCCGAAACCCAGAATCTCTAGACTTGCTCAAGAATGGCTGGGCCGGCCTTGCAGACAGGCTGCGAAATGGGGACATCACCCAACCTTTAGGGACCCGAGGCACTCGGTCAGCAGGTGGCGGGCGGGAGGGGCTCCCGGCACAGCAGCCGTCACGCCAGGGCCCCGCCCTCTGCCTCCTCCCCCCCTCCCCCCCCCCCGCTTTCTGAATGGCCTCATTCTCCGCAGCCAACCTGCTGAGCAACTGCGCTCCGCAACTACCTAGCGCCCCCGCCCCTACCCCCGCTTTAAAAAAAAATTCTCGGCCGCACCTCTAGCGTCAGGGAGGACTTTGATTGGCCCGCTCTGCTCCCAGGCCAGCCAATCAGCAGCTTGTTGCCAAGGTGGGGCTTCCCCGAGCGGGAGGAGGCTGCGGCGCCCCAGCCGAGAGGAGAGAGCAGAAGTGAGTGCGTTTGGTCTAGCTTCAAGGTCTCAGCCAGCTGCTCCGTGGGGATTGAGGGACGAGGGTGGGTGGCCCAGGGCTCCTCCCTCGACCCACATCGAGAAGGGAGGGAGCCAGACACCTGCCTGCCCTCACACCCGAGGCCTGCCCTCTCTCCCTCCTCCTGGCGTCTCCACCCTCGCTGGGCAGGTCCGATTCCAGGCCGCCCGGGGTGGAATCCTCCGCTGTCCCCGGCTTGAAGGGCATCTCCACTGTCCCCCAAAGGAGTTGAGGACGAGAGAACTGCCTCCGCTGGAAGATGCGGAAAACAAACCCCACCTGACACGGTTAGGGCCAGACTGAGACCTGAAGACGGGCTAACGAAGATATTGTCTTGCAATCTGTGCCCCACAGTGACCAAGTGACCACCTCATGCCTGGTGACCTTGCAGCCTGTGAGGGGCTAAGGAGACACACGGCGGGGGGGGGAGGGGGGGGAGGGGAACCCAGGAGGCAGAAGTGCCCTAACCTTTTGGATTGGTTATTCCACGGGTAAAATGAGGCTACCAATAATGCCTAAACTGGCACACAGCGAGGGTCTGGACCTGAGGGTCTCAGAGCCTGAGGACCCGAACTGTTGGCTCAGCCTGGTGAAGGTGGAAGAGGGGCGCAGGTGGGAGAGGGGGTTACCTGAGCAGCTCTATGATCTTAGGAACAGTGAAGACCACATTTCCAACCATAGCTCATTACTAATGGGAGAAAAGGTGGAAGCAAATTGATGCCCACGCCAAATTCTCCTTTGGCCTCGTACCCAATTCCCAGACTCCCCATTCGTCTCGGTTCCCAACGTGCAGCCTGTATAAATGCGTCCTGGGCTGGTAAGGGTGCTAATAATACTTAATAACACTGTGTACTTACTAAGCCAGACCCTCGTCTAAGCCCTTCACACCTGTGAGTTCCCTCAACACTCAATGCGAACTGTATTTTATGTTCATCTCAAAGGTGAGAAAACTGAGGCATTGAGACGTTGCGTACCTTGCCTGTGGTCAGAGCTAATAAATGGCAGAGCCAGATTTGAACCTAGCTGGTATGTTTCCACCGAGGGGCCCCATCTGAACTTGCTCCTTCACCACGCTGCCCTTGCTGCAATGTGGTCAGAGAAAAAGGCCAGAAAGCGTTGCCTTCTGAAGCAGCATGTGCCCCCAAGAGCAGGAACTCCAATCATCTGCCTTCTCAATACTTCCACGGACTCGCGGTATGGCCTCGCCATCGAAAATGAAACCAGGTAAGCTGGCGAATTGTATGTTATAGGAGTTTTACCACAAAACAAAGAAAGAGAGACAGAGAGAAATCCTCCCACCCACCTGCCCAGTCCTGATCACCACCGCTGGGTCAATCTGAAGCATCCCTAAGTGCCAGAAGAGAGGTGAAGGGGTGATCCCCCACACTTCACAGTTTTGTTGTATGTTTCCAGAAGGGACCCCGCTTAGGGCAGACATGAACTCTGAGGCTGGGGAGTGGCGGGCAAGAGTTCAGGGAGGAGAGGCTGAGCCCCTGCTCCCACCTGGTGTAGGGAAAGGCTACTTGCTGGGCACTACTTGTGTCTGGAGAGCGATCCCTGACCCCCTTCTGTCCCTCCTTCTCTTTACTCCCTTAGCCCTGACCTCTTGCTCAGCACTCCGCACCTCCCCCACCCCCACCTTCACCCACCCCGCACCCGCTTCCCAGCTCCTTGGGCACACCATCTGCCTAGCCTCCCCCTTCCCCAGGGACTTAACTCCTTTTATTGAGACCTTTAAATAATTAAATGCCCCAAAGCCTCCCCCACTCGGATCCCAGCCCCTGGCCTGGGGTGTTATTCAAAGACCAGGAGCTGGGCTGGAGGGCTGCCAACCCCACCGCCTCTATTCAGCTCCTTTCTTGTCCTGCTCTCAGCTGCCGGGCAGCTAATGGGCCTTTTCTCCTGCTTTGGCCCCTCCGCCTGCCAGGCCCAGGCCACAGGAACCAAACAAAAAGCGAGGAGCTCTAAGGGATCCGTTGGGGGTGGGGAAGGAGGAAGACACCAGACCCACATTGAACTGGGAAAGGGTTGGGGACAGAGAGTGGAGAGGACCCCAATGGCTTTTCAAGCTCCTCATCCCTGCAGAGGAGCTGGGGCCACTCCCTCCCACCCTGGGGAACTGTAGGCAGAAAATGGGGGGGGGGGGGAGGGGTGTGGCAGGGGGAGCAGACTGGAGGCTGTGGATCACTTGAGTGGTTTGGGGCTTGGGCATAGTCCTCATGCAAATTATCTTAGTGAGTCACTGAAAGTTTGGTCCAGACACAAAGAAGCTGCTTCTCTCCCCTGCTGCCTCCCTTCACTGCCCAGCAGAAGCCCCCCCACCGCCAGCCAACCAAACAAAAGGCCCAAGCCCAGTGGTGCGTGAAGGAGTGAATGGGCGAGAACCTCCCTGGTGACGTCCCCCACCAGACAGATGGCAACAGTTGCCAGCCTTCTTTCATCGGCTCCCAGTCATAAAGAACAGCCCTCCTCCCTCCAGAGCACATCAGCTCCAGCCCAAATACACAAGTTGGTGGGGGGGGGGGGGGATGGGGCGGGGGCTGCCAGGGGAGCGGGAGGTGGGGGGGACTGAGACTGGATGTTTGGCTGGAAAACAAAAAGGTTGTTCAAAGCCCTGGCGCTGGGGCCAGCCTGCCCATCTGTCCTCCTTCGGGGAGGCTCTGCCCCCATGCTCCTCCTCAGCTTCTGGCCCATTCTGTGCGGAACCAGGGGCCCTGGGAAGGGAGACGTCACTTTGGGGCAGCAATGCTATGCCATGGTAGTTTGGGGCTCTGCACTTTGAGGCTTTCATTAGGCCGAATCCCCCGCCTGGGCATTGTTTCGACTCTTCAGAAACAGAGTTAAAAGGAAAATCCAAGGCTTTGGAGAGAGGTGGAGAACAGCGGGATCTGGGTCCTCTGCCATTGATGATCAAGTTTGAGTTGTTCTAGAGTGGGATCCCATCAAAATAATCTACACGTGCCTTCAAACGTCAGAGGCTAGTGGAGAGGAGTGGACCAGGAATCAGGGGACCCGGCTCTGGTCTCAGCTCACCCTCTGGTTGGTGGGTAATTCTGGGCTGACTCTCTGTCAACTGGGGGTAAAGGGACTGGCCCGGCTGCCCCTGCCTCCAACACTGTGGAGAACAAGCAGATATGCAAGCCCACGTTCTACAAACAGAAGAGGCTGGGCATATATGAGGCTTTACTCTGCATTTCCCCACACCCATGCCCCCCAGGAGGTAGAGTGGGCTTGGCACTTTGAACGTTTTCGAAGTACTTCATATCTATTCTTCTGTGAGGCAACTGAAAGCAGAAAGGTCTAAGGCAGGGAAAGATCTTTTTTTATGCAATAAGGTTGGAGGTTCCCCCTGCTTCCCCTCCCCTCTCCCCCCACCAGTCTCCTGAATCTCCGATGATTGTCTCCCTTCTCTCTCTGCCTTCCAATTTCAGCCCAGCCTGATTGGGAACTCTAGGTTAAGGGGCTAAGAGATCTCAATAAATACGGAATAAAAGGGAAGATCCCCTGTGTCTTTTTTTTTTTAATTTTTTTAATGTTTATTTTTGACAGAGAGAGAGATAGAGCATGAGTGCGGGAGGGGCAGAGAGAGAGGGAGACACAGAATCCGAAGCGGGCTCCAGGCTCTGCGCTGTCAGCACAGAGCCCGATGCAGAGCTCGAACTCACAGACCTCGAGATCATTACCTGAGCTGAAGTTGGACACTTAACTGACTGAGCCACCCAGGTGCCCCTCCCCTGTGTCTTAAAACAATAAAAAAGGTGTAGCATATGCAAAGTTATGATTCCAAGGCCATAGGCTTGCCTCTGGGCTAACCTCACGACCCCCCCCCCCCCCCGCCCCGCCCAAGTTGCATTTTCTGCTGAAAGGCTGAGCTGGTGGTACTAGGGGGCTGGGTTGGGGGGCAGGAGGTAGAGAGCAGAGCTCTGGACTCCCCTCCTACCTGGCTTCATGCCCTCTCTTCCATCCACCCACCTGACCTCCTGTTGTTTGTGTTGGCCAAGGTGACTCTGCTCAGCTGGTTTGGGTTTTTTCTCTCTGGCATAAGATAGTAAAGGCATTTCTCAAAACATCTCTCTTTCCCAACCCTTGCTCAAACTAACCTCACCCATCTTTGATCACTTCCATTTGTCTAACAACCATCTGGGCACTAACTTATGTGTAATGTATCCCTCTGTGTAATTTCCATTTGTTTGCATTTAATCCATGCCGTCAGTATTTTCTGTTCTCTCGGGTGCAATTATCCCATCACCTCCTTTGGACTGGCAACGCCCTGAGGCCAAAAACCCTACATCCTCATCTCTGCCTTCCCCCAACCCTGTGCTCCTCACAAGGACCCATCTCCAGGCATAAAAGGGCAGACAGAAAACTGGACCAGAAAAAGGTCTTTCAAGGTGTCGTGTGCAGCTGGCCCTGTGCTAGACTTCAGACCCTGGACTCCAAGGCCACGATTGATCCACTTTAATTCCCCCACATTCAGATAGCACTACAATTCTAACAAGCGCTCCTACATCCTGTTCCGCCCTTGTGTCTTTGAATCTCACCCCGCAACACCGTCAGTGTTCCGTTCCCCTCCACCCCCGGGAGGTGACATGGGAGAAGTCTGTTGGTCAAGCAGTGACGATGACAGGTAGATGATTTTCCTTTTGTGCAAACAAGAGAAGCCACCGGGGCCTGGGCCTCCGCCCTGACAGGGCCGGGTGAGAGAGGAAGTGGGTCACAATGGATACAAGGAGTTCCTGTGTTTTGTAGCAGGGGTGAAGCAATGCATTTGGCCGGTCTGTCTCTACTGGGTCGAGAGCTCTCCAATGGGAAAGACACAAAAGGCAGAGGAGGGGTTGGTCACTGGAGCGTCTAGCCTACACTACCTGGTCCCCCAGCTCTCTTGCTGTCAAATTCATACCCAGGCACCTCCAGATGCTCTGGGAGATGGTGAGCAATATCACAGGTGATCTCTAGGGCCTTATATTCCATTTGAAATGCGATACATAAACACGGGGCGCCTGGGAGCTCTGCCGGTTAAGCGTCCCCCTTCTGCTCAGGTCATGATCTCATGGGTTCGAGCCTCACGTCGGGCTCTGTGCTGATGGCTCGGAGCCTGCAGCCTGCTTTGGATTCTGTGTCTTCCTCTCTCTCCGCCCCTCCCCTGCTCATGCTCTGTCTCTCTCTCAAAAATGAATAAACATTAAAAAAAAAAAATGTGTAGGAGTGGATTCCACTCCAAAAAATATAAGAATATTTTTTGACTATCTGCACTGTGAACTGGGGCTTGGTGTAGAAGTCCCTCGAATCCAGAAGACCAGGACACTGGTGACCTGGGTGTCACTGGGTGACAGGAAGAATTAGAAGTCCTGGGTCCAGTTTTGCCTTCATTTTTCTTGTTGTTTCTCCTCTGTTTATTCAGCCAGTCCTGGGTTTGAGCTCAACTCTGCCTCTTACCTGTAGGAATTAGAGTCCAGGGCAACGGGGCCTTTGCCCTGAGGTTCCTGGGGTGACCCACATTGTAGGCCTTGACCCGTCCTCTGGGGTGGAGAGCTTCTGGACATTTCATTTGTGCAATGACCCCCTTTGTTTTGACCCAACAGAAGTCCCTGCCCTGCTCTGCCGAGGAAGCCTTCCTGGGCCTGTCACTGTTTACAGACTCTCAGAAAGGCAGGTGTTGGGAGGAAGCTGCCGCTTGCGGTCGGTTCTCCCCAGATACAGGAGCGCCCGGCCCCCCCTAGGCCGGCTGCCATTGGCTAACAGGAGGCCAAAACAGACTCCTCTCCCGCCTGCAGCCACCCAGCCAGCAAACAAAGAGCGCACAGGAAACACCTGGAGGAGAGGGCAGCTGGCAAGGGGACCTCCGCAGGAAAGAAGAAAGGGTTTGCAGGAGGAATTAGGCTGGTGAGGAGCTGTGGGTGGGCGCCTGGGGCTTAATCGCATTTCTCTTGCCCCCCCCCCCCCCCCCCCCCCCGCCAGCTGCTGAGACCTAGTCGCTGAGTTGCTCAAATGCACCATCCCTGGCACCCTCCCTCCGAGACTCCAGTAAAGCCTTCATCCCTTCCTGTGCCAGCTTTCCTAGCACAAGGGCACAAATACCCGTAAAGAAAAGACTGCTCAGAGGGCTTTCCCTCTGCCCCTCTCCTCCCTTCTGTGGCCCTCCTTATTCTCAGCCAGAGAGTCTGATCCTCTTTGGAGCAAGTAAACTGACTAATTTATTTACTTATTTAAGTTTATTTATTTATTTTGAGAGAGAGCAAGAGAGAGAGCTTGCACCTGTGAGCGGGGCGGGGGCAGACAGAGAGAGGGAGAGACAGAATCCCAAGCAGGCTCTGCGCTGTCAGATCTCACGGCGATCTCACAAACCAGGAGATCATGACCTGAGCCAAGATCAAGAACCCGATGCTTAACCGACTGAGCCGCCCAGGCGCCCCTAGACGTTGTAAATTTAAACCCAATGTCCAGGAGTGAAGACAGAATCCTTAACCAAGGTAGCCGCCCATGTTATGTCAAAGTCTATTCCGAAGAGAAGTCTCCATTTATTTCCAAACGTATTTATCTAGATCTACATCCACATCTGCTTACTTGTCGTTTAGTACTTCAAGTGGTTGTGGTTCTGGGTGGAACAGACTTGACTGAAGAGAGTCAATGACACCCTACCATCAGCATCCGCCCAAGAGCATGTCTGGGGGTGCATAAACCATGTGCTGGAAACTTTGTATGTATGTATGTATGTAGCAGCAGCAGCCCGCAGGGCTCCCTCACCCCCTCTTAGGAAACCCCCCGATAGGGCACTTTCCTTTCTGGGTCTGGAGTGGGAAGATTGGAAGGGGGCCATGAGAGGAGGGCACTTGCCCCACAGCCTCTTGCGGGTACACCACAGTTTACTCAACCATAGCTTTTCATTCAACAGCCAGCGTACTCGCATCAGACTGGCGCACGCCAAGTCGTGGGCAGCACACGAGGGTGTGAAAAACAGAAGGCAAGGGATCCTTCTCTGGAGGCGTGTGTGGTAATCGTGGGAGAGGGGACGCGAGCTTGCAGAGCCTCCAGACATCCACCAAAAGTGACACATGAAGATGTGCTGACTGTGTTTGTTATGGACACGTAAACAGTGATAAATGATGTGTATACATCATTTAAGAGGTGCTGGAATAAGGAATGTAGTATGAGGGGGTAAGCAGTTTTAAGCCATACGTACAAACATTGAAAAGCCTTGAGGTCAGAATGTTTTTAAAGAACGCAAGTGGAATTATTCAGGGAAGGCATCCTGAGGAGGCAACAGGGGAGGGAAAAAGCGTGGACTCTGGAGACAGACACGTCCAGATTTTTTTTTTCAACGTTTATTTATTTTTTGGGGGACAGAGAGAGACAGAGCATGAACGGGGGAGGGGCAGAGAGAGAGGGAGACACAGAATCGGAAACAGGCTCCAGGCTCCGAGCCATCAGCCCAGAGCCCGACGCGAGGCTCGAACTCCCGGACCGCGAGATCGTGACCCGGCTGAAGTCGGCCGCTTAACCGACTGCGCCACCCAGGCGCCCCACGTCCAGATTTTAAATCTGTTTCCACCACCTCCCCCTCCAGTCACTGGTGCTTTGCCTCCTTCGTCTATGAGCTTGAGGCGACCATCTCTCAGAGTGTGCTCATGGAGATTGTGCGAGAGAGGCTGTGTGTAAGGCAGCAGGCAGAGTGCCTGGCCACACTGGTGTTCGGCACCCAGTAGGCGCTCGTGTCCTAGAAGAAAGCATGTCAAAATACTTTGACAAGTGGTTTGGGGCCATGATAATTGGCAGAGTAGGGAGTCTTGTAGATGTGGTCATGGCGGCAAGGAAAAGTGAACAGGAGAGAGTTGTGAAGGTGGGGTATCCTGGCACGGTTAGGCCATCGCACAGGGAGTCTGGGGTTGGAAAGTTCGGGAGCGCCTTGTATTCCCATCTTAGACATTCAGAATGGCCAGGAGAGGCAGCAGGAAAGGAATGGCATGATGAAAACGAAGTTTGTGGTTGCCCAGGCTGCTGGCCAGCCTGGGTAGGGAGGCAGATAGAAGGCTGTTGTGTGTTATTTCCATACGATGGAGCAGGACCAGGGCTATGCACTGGCCTAAATGGAAAAGAAGAATCAGGGATTTCCCCTGTCCTGTACGGAAATGGAAATAGAATGGTGAGAGGTGATTTAGCACAAGTGACTCATTTTACGGATGAGAAAACTGAGGCTCAGGAGGGAGGAGGGACTAGTCTAAGATGTCAGAGACGAATCTGGTACTAGTTATTGTCAGACCCGAAGCTAGGGCTCCTACTTCCCAACTCCTAAGCCCGTGGGTGTTTCTACCACCAGGCTGCTGACCTCCAGAGTAGACATTGGGAAGGATTTCTGTGGACAGGATCACAGAGAGTCTGTTTTCTCGCTCCAGCTACCTTGGTCAGAATTCCTTCGGCACACGTAGCCCAGCCTTCTCTCCAGGTGTGATTACCGTCTGGGTAAACCCATTTAGGGAGTTAATTGATAACTAAGGTTCCCCCACATTATGATTTAAAATGTGTCCACCCCTCTCTAAGTAACATTTACGTTTCAATAGCAGGTGCTTAAAGACCTAAGAGCCTGTAAGATTCAAAGGACTGTTTTCTTAAGAAGGTGCAATCACAGGGGCACCTGGGTGGCTCAGTCAGTTAAACGTCAGACTCTTGATTTTGGCTGAGGTCATGATCTCATGGGTCATGATCTCACGGGTTGTGGGTTCGAGTCCGTGTCGGGCTCCGTCAGGCTCCGCACTGACAGCTCCCTTTCTCTCTGCCCTTCCCCTGCTTGTTCTCTCTCTCTCTCTCTCTCTCTCTCTCTCTCTCTCTCTTAAAATAAATAAGTAGCTTTAAAAAGAAAAAAAAAAAGGTGCAGTCAAAGGTTAGCTCTTCTGAGCTGGGACCCCTCACTGGCAAACCCTGAATGAACTTGATTTTTTTTTCTTCTACTCCTTACCTAAACTCCTTTCATCTATTAGCCTCTACTCTTGGCAACTTTGAGACCCATCTGTTCGGCCAATATTCACTAACACCTATTCAACACCAAACACTGCTCAGGTAAAGTCCCTGGCTTACATTCTACTGTAAATTCAGTGTTATAAGGGGGTGCCTGGGCGGCTCAGTTAGTTGAGCATCTGACTCTTGATTTCAGCTCCCCTCATGATCTCATGGTTTGTGGGTTTGAGCCCTGCGTCGGGCTCTGTGCTGACAGTGCAGAGCCTGATTGGGATTCTCTCCCTGCCCTCACTCTCAAAATAAACTTAAAAACAAAATCCTTGTTTAAAAAAAAAAAATCGGGGTTATAAGGACTAGGACAGAAGAAAAGACTGAGTAACATGGGAAGGAACAGTGTCACTGCAAAGCTGAAAGAGAAGGTCTGAATCTTGAGAGACCAGAGTTAACCAGACAAAAGTGGGTAGGCAGGAGGGGGCAGAGCATTGAGCAAAGGCCCAGAGGCTGCAGTCCCAGGCATGAGTTAATGGGCACCGGTTGAGGGTGGGCAAGTTGCCTCTAGTATAATCCTTGGAGGGGAAGCACAGGCCCCAAGCGTGCTCGCTGTCCTGTCGGGAACATACTGGGATGTGCCTTCGAGAGATCCCAGCCGTGGTGACAGTGTGCCATTGATGTCCTCAATGCAGAGCCTCACTCCGAGTATGGGGGTGGGGTCAGAAAACCCTACACCCCCATTTCCAGGTGGTCCAAGGCGCATCATAAGTCGCAAACTGGAAGCCTATGCAAATAAGTACTTAAAAGCAGTTTACCCCTTAAAAAAAAATTAGTGGCCGTCGTTAGAATTTAGGGAGATGTGAAATAAAAGTCTCTATTTCAGGTTTCTCTTGAAAAAATCACAGTATCTGATATCACTGGTCTCCCAGGAGGACAGTGGACTGGCGCTAAGGAACAGGGTCTTTTTCAGACAAAGCCTGAGCTCACTCCCCAAGTTCACCACAGCCTCTGTGTGGCTGTCCTTCTTCACTGACAGCCTGGCCCTACCTTGGCTCCTCTGGTGCTCACCGAACTCTAAACGGCCCCTCCCTGCTGGTACTGGTAAATAAAGGAGCCCCAACCTGCCCGGCTATAACCTCCTCTTATCTGATGTGCCCCGGGAAGCCTGTCGGGTCTGCTGGACAAGGGGTGAATAAGGCCTGCCCTTGCTTATGGGAACGGGTGGGGACTAGTAGACCCACTTCAGCTGGGAGCAAAATGACTTGGAGCCGGTGGGCGCCCAGGGAACGGGGCCCCCCTCGAAGCCAGGGAAAGGACAGGCAACACATCTGGGCAAGGCTTGTTTGTACAAGATCATTATCCAGGGCCCTGGTAGCCTCTTAAACTGAGTTCAAATGTTTTTCATACCAGCTCTGCAAAGAAGTGGTGCAGAGAAAAAGCCAGAACTCTCCAGAACTCACCAGGCTTGCCCTTCCCAGCTTCCCCGTTTCTCTCTCTTCCTGGAAGGGAGAACGTGATTCCGCATGATTCCACAGGTGGGCAGGAAGGAGGTAAGCAAGGTTGTTATTGGAAAATCCGTTCCCCACCCACTCGGCCTGTGAATGGGCACATAGCCCAGTTTGGTATCAATTTACAAGCAGACCATGGAGCCAAGAGGTCAAAGCTCCCCTCCAGCCAATGAGATCGGATGTCTGGCGGGCACATGGTACATTTCAGCCAGAACGGCCAAGATCAGACATGAGTGCATTCATTCATTCTGCAGGTACCTACAGAGTACCTACTACAGGCTAGGTGATGCCGGGAAGGGCTCTTTGGACTGTGAAGAATTTTTCTTGGTTTTGTTTTGATTTGATTTTAAGTAGGCTCCACACCCAACACAGGGCTTGAACTCATGACTCTGAGATCAAGAGTCATATGCTCTACTGACTGAGCCAGCCAGGTGCCCCTGGACTGTAAAGACTTTCAAGCAAAGGATTGAAAATCATCTTTCAATGGGGAGGCCAAAGGCTGCTTGGATGTTGTTCGCTGCAGCCATTCTCGGAGGCACTAGTGGGACTAATACTTAAATAATGGTTTCCTCCCAGTTACCAGAATGTCAGTGTCCTTATTCAGCTCAGGACCAATTCAGATTAACTTCTACTTAAAACTACAATTTTCATTTGTTGCATACTTAAATATGCAAAGCGCTATGCCAAGTGGTTTAGATCTCATTTCAACCTCCTTAACATTTTCAGATGGGTTCTATTCTTTTTTTTTTTTAATTAATTAATTTATTGTGCGTGTGTGAGAGAGAGACAGAGAGAGAGAGAAAGAGAGAGAGAGAGAGAATGAATCCCGAGCAGGCTCCATGCTGTCAGCTGCAGAGCCCAATTCGGGGCGTGATCTCACAAACCATGAGATCCTGACCTGAGCTGAAATCAAGAGTCAGAGCTTAACTGAGTGAGCCACGCAGGTGCTCCAAGATGGGTTGTACTCTTAGTCCCATTTTACAAATGGGGAAATGAGGCCTGGTTGAAGTAACTTGTTCCAGATTGCACACAGGAAGTAGGTGGGAGAGAGGAGATCAGACCCCCGGGCAGCCTAACTCCGGGGCCTGCCTGAGCTGCTAACCTGTTTGCAGCCCTGCCCCACTGGGCTTGGAAATGGAAACTTTACCCAGCAGGAGTCGGACTCAAGCAAGGGAAGACTATTTACTTCACTTCCCAACCCAAATGACCTTCCAGTTCAACTAATTGAAGATAATGATAATAATTGTCCCAATTTGCCCTCCAGTGACTGCCAGGATAATGGAGATGATTTAGAATCAAAAGCTGAAGAAAGGAACAGAGGTCATTTCATCCAACTCCCTCATTTCTGAGACAGGAAAATTGAGGGGCTTGGCCAAACTCCCACAGCTGGTTAGGAAGGACCTGGGCTACAACCCATATATTCTCCCTCCCAGCCCAGAACTTCTACTGCATCCTGCTCTGCTGGGCCTCAGTGCCAGTACTGGCCTGGAAGCCAGGAGTCCTCGCTATCTGTGCTCCCGGAAGGCCACCATGGGGCCGATGTCAGACTCACAGAGGAGAGTTTCTTCCCCCTGGGCTTGCTGGTTGAAACATCAAGGTCTCCCCCACCCAAACCTCCTTATCAGGAACTGGGATGGGCTCTTAATCTGTAGCTCCCAGGCCACGTCTACACTCTCTGGACAGCGTGTTATCATCCAGAAATAGCTGACGGAGCCCAGGTCTCCCCGGCTGGTGCAGTGTACCAGGTGGGGAAGCTGGGAGCAAAAGGGACCAACCACCCAATGCCCGGTCCCGGGACACGTGAAAACCACCAGCTGCTACTCAAACTGTTCCTGCCTACAGCCCCTGTACCCCCAGCTGGCCAAGGGGTAGTCCCCACCACTACTGAAATTGGCCAGATCTAAAGTAAGCAACACAGAACACTCCCATGTAAATTGAGGGACTGTTTTTCTACCAGGAGCCGAGAACAATCCCCAAATCAATCTGCTATGCGGCCGTCTCCCCCGCTCGGAGACAGAGGTGGGTGATGATGGCCCCTTGGCCTCCGATAACCCTCCCTTTCAGGCTTTTTACTAAACAATATGAAAACCAATGAGTGGAGCCTCTTAGGAAATAAGAAGGTAGGTGCTGGTAAGAATAGCACACCAGGAAGGGCAAAAATTCAACCCCACCTCCATCCTTACATCCCAAAAGGCGGGTCCTTACAAATGAGTGCCTAGGACATTTGTGCTAGAAGCTACAAATGGAAACGGGGCCATTCCTTCAAATGACCTCTTGACACAAGTGTCCCTGTAACGAATTCTGTGATACAGATGAGCCGGCTTCCCGCAGCCCCATTTCTGGCCTCCGATACCCTCCCAAACGCACCACACACAGCCTCTCTGGCCTACCGACCACCTAGGACGCCCAGGTCAAACCGCATGTTTGTTCATGAGGGTCATGGAGGCATGAAATGAAGCGTGTACGTTGGTGAGGGGTGGTTCTGTTCACGAATCAATGTGTTTAGAATGTGGTTTAAGTGCAGCCCACCTCTGGCCAAGAAGAAAACTAGCCCAGGTCAGTGATGTACTTGTGACCTCAGCGGAAATTGCTGAGACAGCAGGTGGGGGGTGGGGTGCGGAAGCCTGTGTCAAAACCTCATGGCCCGAACCCAAGAGTCGGGGATGATAAAGACTGTTCTTATTTCCTCACATATATCCTATCCATACAAAGGGAGTAATAAATTGGTAACCTTTGGCTCTCAAATCTTTGCTGTTGGGAGTAGCTGCTCTTTAGCTGACTGGTAGCCTTGGCTGTCCATTATACATTCAGTTCCAGGGCCCAGATCCTGAGGCCCAACTGCTCTTGTCTAATAAGAACGGTGGGTCCTGGGGCACCTGGGTGGCTTCGTCAAATGTCCGATTTCTTGATTTGGGCTCAAGTCATGATCTCGCGGCTGGCGAGGTGGAGCCCCGCGTCGGGCTCTGGGCTGACAGCTCAGAGTCTGGAGCCTGCTTCGGATTCTGTGTCTCCCTCTCTCTACCCCTCCCCTGCTCGCACTGTCTCTCTCTCAAAAATAAACTTAAAGGGGCGCCTGGGTGGCGCAGTCGGTTAAGCGTCCGACTTCAGCCAGGTCACGATCTCGCGGTCCGTGAGTTCGAGCCCCGCGTCGGGCTCTGGACTGATGACTCAGAGCCTGGAGCCTGTTTCCGATTCTGTGTCTCCCTCTCTCTCTGCCCCTCCCCCATTCATGCTCTGTCTCTCTCTGTCCCAAAAATAAATAAACGTTGAAAAAAAAAAAAAAATTAAAAAAAAATAAATAAATAAATAAACTTAAAAAGAAAAAAAAAAATGGTGGGTACCAAATGGCAGTCCCAGAGATGACAAGAGAGCCTGTGCCGGGAACTTTCCAACAATTCTGCCCCGGCCTGGCAAGGGGTTCCGTGCCCCCTTCTCACCATCTCAGTCTGAGACTCAGGCTGTGAGCCTTAATCACTGGTCATGTGTTCAACGCCTCACACTGACTGACGGTACATGCTTGCTGAACAAATAAACAAGGGAACACAGCTGAGGCCTAGGGAGGGCAGGATGCGTGAGACCTGGCTAAAGAGTGCTCAGTCTAGAACCCCGTCCTGTCCAGCATTTTCACGGGGAAGTGAGACCGCGCACTAAGGAATGAGGTAAGGAGTACTTCTTGGCTCTCTGTCACATAACGAGATTTTTCTTTTACACCAGCCCCCTGCTATAGGTCTTCTGAGTGTAACTGAAGAGAAATACCATGAGACACCAAGAAAGGATTTGCATCTGAAGAAAACGCTTAGTGAGTTGAAGATGTTGGCTTCTCTACACCACACGGCTTCATCTGCTACATTTTTATTAAAGTAACCAAAAAAAGAAAAAAAAAGAAAAAGAAAAAAGAAGCTGGTACATTTGTCCATAAAGCTGTACATCCTTCCATATAAAAACACTATTATACAATTAGTAACCTTTGTCTTTTCTGTCAGAATAGCTTACCAACCTGCTACTATTATTTCTTTTTACTTAATAGGAGAGACAGGCCTGCTCAACAGTCCAGCTCTGGGTGTTTTGCTGTTTTTTAAAGTGAACATTAAAAAAAAAAAAATAAGAAAGAAAGAGAGAGAGAGAGAGAGAGAGAGAAGAGAGAAAAGATTAAGCAGGAGACCATGAGGCTGCTTCTTTTTTAAAAAGGCAGGGATCTGTTTGCAGACAGGATGCAACAATGCCACGTCCAGTGATTCACAGCTTTGTCTCAACCCACAGGCCAGAAAATGAGCTTTTGGGTCTGTGGGTCTGAAGTTAGCTTTAAAGCAATAAAGGCTGGAAGCAGGGTCTGGGAAGGCAGCTTGGAGTCTAGAGTTGAAAAGGAGGCAGGACTGGCAGGACTGGGTAGGGACAGTGTTTGGTAAATAGCACCTTTGAATCAGAAGTGGGTGGTTAAGAAATTCAGGGAAGGGGACTGGCTGTGGAGTGGGGGACCCTCGGGCAGGGAAGAAAGTTTCCTCACTAAGGGGCGACAGCCTGGTGGGCTGGACAGGAGGGTAGCCAGGTAGACTGGACGCTCTAGCTGCGTCCTTCTAAAGTGATTTTGAGTTTGGGAAACTCAGGGCCTCCGCAGGACCCCCTCACTAAGGTCACTGAAAAACCGAAGGAAGGCGATTTCTTCCCAGTATAGATTTCCACTGGCTCCGACCCAGCACGGTAAATATTGCACAAGTCTACAGACAAATCTGGGTTGTACTGAGAGACAGCAACTTCCCCACAGGTGCTCTGAGCACCAGGGAGAAAATAATGCCCAGGATTTTGGCTTTTAGTGTCAGCCCTACAAGAATACCAAGTAGTCCTGCAGAACTCGGGGAGTTCTCCCATTCAGCCAAGGAATACCTGCGAGGCCGACCAGCCAGCCAGAGTCCCGAGGATGGAGGGATAGTTCCCGAAGCCCTCCAGGGCACCAGGAGGTTCTGAGAGCTGGGTCTCCTTCAGACTCTCCTGGGACCCAGGAGGCCATATTGCACAATGAGTCGAGAGCTCTTGTTCTGGAAAACTGGGTAGCTCCATGACCCAACCAGAAGGGGAGAAGAACGGGAGAGTCAGGGAGGAGTGTTGTGCTTTTAAAAAGAAGGCAGTAGTAAAGAACCTAGAGTTCCCTGTAGCTTTTGAGCCAACTCTTGAAGGGATAGTGGCAGCAGCAGCAGCATCAGGACGTTCCTGTGATTCCAGAAAGAAGGGCTTTGGCCAAAAAACCCCAAAAAACAAACAAACAAAAACAAAACAGAAAAACACATCCCCAGTGGATACTCTTTGGGTCCCAAAATTCCATTGCAAGTCACCCCCAACTTAATCACCACGTACACTCACACACAGAGCAGCACACAGCAAAGCAAAGGTTTCGTGCAGAGTTCCCTCCAGCCCCAACCCTGATAACCTCTAACTCCTGCCTTACTTCCCCGACCCCCACAAAACAAAAAGCTTTTGTTTCCTGGCTGGGAAGCAACATCTACCAGGCCCCTGAGCATAGAATCAGAAACAAGTCATGATTTCAAGAAAAGCTGCTTAGGGCAGAAGCAATCAGGAGAGGACTTTTCACTCTCTGCCCTGGATCTCATCAGAAACATGAAAGACGATTAGGCAACATAGTATAACTTAAGTCCAGGCTTGAATGCCCCTGAGTAAGAGAGGGGCCAGGGGATACAGGTGTCCCGTTCCGGAGAGGGAGAGGTTTGAGCTCAGCCCCTCTTCTCCCCGCAAGGCAGATCCTGACCTCTCTTTCACAGTTGCTAACCTTGCTTGCTCCCTCCCCCATCTTCTTGGGGTGCCAGCCAAGCTTCTCCCACCTCACCTCAAGCCAGCGCCCCCCCCCCCACCGCTTCCGTACGCCCCCTCCCGTAGGCAGACACGCTGGTTCCCGGACTCAAGCGCACAACAGTTCTCTCCGAAGGCACCTGGGGAGGCCACTTCCAAGCAGCTCCCTTTAAGGATTTTTCTTTAAAAAAAATCTTTTGGTTTTTTTTTTTCTCCCCTTTTCTTAAAAAAAATAATATATATATATATATGTATAAATAGCTCTTCATTTAAAATACAGTTCCCCAGGTTGAGGTATGCAGCGGCCTGTTGTCACGACAGAATGAGTACAGTAGAGTGCCTGGTGGGGCTGGCGGGGGATCTAACTGGAGACCGCCATCACGTAGTTCTTCGAGGGGCTGCTCCGGCCCAGCATCATTTGGTTCTTGCAGGTGAGGAGCCCATAGGAGGCTGCCACTGGGGCCTCCTCGTACAGGACGCAGATAGAGCCATCCTCCCCAATGCGGTAGGACACCTCGTAGGGGTCCACCCACAGGGTCAGCTCACTGGGCAGCAGCTGGTGCAGCTGGGGCTGGCTGAGTCCGATCTGGCTGGCCACCTTGCTGATGATGGGGTCCATCTTGTGGTTGATTCGGATGCAGCGGTAGCCGGAGCCCTTGGACGGCTTCTCAGGAAACCAGTGGTGTTTGTAGTGCTCTGTGGAGACGGAACAAGAGGGAGATGCCCTGGTTAGAGCAGCTGGGCTGTGGGGGAAGGGGATGAAGGGACAGGAGGAGAGGCAGGAACCCAGAGATTTTAAGTAAGCAAGGTAGTTTCTCATGAGTTCCAGGACCTTCCTGAGACCCTCCTGTCGCTGTAGCAGAGATAATTGTATGGAATCTGGACCCCCACCCCCCCACTAGGAGGAGGATGTGTGTGTGTTGGGAGGGAGTCCCATAGCTCTGAGGCAGTCCCAAGTAGCCAGTGCTTTTGGCACACCCCAGTTTAAGGAGGAGGGGTGAGACTGGGGAGGGCATGTCCAGACAGGGCCTCTGGAGACCTACTGGCTGAAGTTGGAGGCCAGGAAGGCTGCCACCATTGTCAGATCCACAGCGACTCATTGTGTCCCCCAATCTGGGCCCTAGAGGCTCCCTCTGCCTCCTTCAAAAGCCAGAGCTCCTGAGCAGTGGCTAAGGGAGTCGAAATCGGGTTGGTTTTGATGAAACATATGTTGCTCCACAGAAGGCAGGATCTGTGTGGGCACGTTTGGAGATGGCTATCGCTGCCCAACACGGTCGGCCAACCGGCTGGAAAACAGCTGGGAGATAAGTCTGGCAGCGGCTGCTTATCTCTTGTCCACCTGCCGTTTCACACCGCCCCCGCCCCCAACACACAAGCCAGCAGAGCGCAGTTACGACCGACAAGGCTTTCTCGGGACCATAATGGGTGGCAGATGGCTAAGGGGGGCCAAGCATACAAAGGGGGCCGGGATTCCAACTTCGAACGAATCAACGATCGGCCCGGGCACAGCGCAGCCCCGCACTGCCGGAAGAACAACGGCCGAGACTCCCAAGTTGTTAAGGCTCAATTGCGCCTTCTTCTCCCATAATGACCCCTTGGCTGGCCAGGCTGGGTCGTCCGTGGCGCCCTGGAGAGTCTCAGTAAGGGCAACGAGCTCGCGCTCAGGCCCGCAGGTGCCTCCTCTCCCGGGGCAAAAGCCGCGACTCGGCTCACACTCCAGGGCCAGGGTGTGCGCCTTCGAACGCGCCCGACCGGAGCGGACACGGACCGAGACCCGAGCGCAGACCCAGGGGACTGCGGGGACTGCGGGGACTGCGGGGACTGCGGGTTGCCCCGGGGGCTGGAGGAAACCGAGTCCCGGAGCTGCTCGTGAGCGGAACCCTGCTCTGGGAGCAGAGGAAAACGACCAAGGCAGGAAGGGGAGCCGAGCCCCAGCGGCAGGGGTCGACGGACGCCAGGATCCTCGGCGTGTGCTCACCTGTTAGTGCCTCCTGGAGAGCGCCGCTGAAAACCTTTAGTCTTTGCTCGCTCACGCAGCCCCGGGTCCTCAGGAGGCTGGAGAGGAAGCCCACGGCGGCGGCGATCTCCGGAAGCATGTCTGTTCTCTTCCCGGTCCAGCGGGCCTGGCTCATGTCTTGCTCGGCTCAGGAGGCGGTGGCAGCGGCGGGGAGCAGCGAGAGGGAAGTGTCCGGTGGGACGTGCCGCTTCTCAAGCTTCCTCTGTGCGCTCGGCCGCTGCTCGGGCTCTGCGGGGACTTTACCCGGGACGCGCCTTTCATACTATTCCGAGAGGCGGGGGAGCCCGCGCCGGCGCCCATTGGCTACTGCCAGCGGATGGGGGCGTGGCCTGACGCCCGCCTGGCCCCACCCCGCGCGCTCCCGGGGCCGCGAGGCCGCTAGCCCCTGCCCCCGCCCCCGCCTCCGCCCCCGCCGCCTCCCCTGCGCTGAGGTCATCGCCCGCTGACGTCAGTGCTGGGAACCTGAGCCGGGCTTGCGGGCCCGAGGGAGGCGCCGGGAGAAAAGGGGAGCCGGGGAGGGGCCGAAGCCTCTGGGCGGAGGAGTGCTGCGTCCAGTTCGCGGCCAGAATGCCTGGACCTCTTCTCCTCTTCGCCGGTCCTTCCAGATTTAGGTCACCGGCCACCTCCTCCAAGAAGCCTCCGCTGATAACACCTCTCTCTCCCACGCGGCCCCTTTTCTGGCTCCCACATTTTCCAACGCCCACGGTCAGAACCAATCACTCGGACGCTTTGTCACCTTTTAACCGCTTTGCCCTGTTTGTTAAATAGGTTTCTCTCGGCTCTTCGGAAATGTGGACCAAGTCTTGTATTTACTTAGGCGATAATCCCGTCTCCCCCAAACATGTTCTGCCCTTCCTCTACACCGATGCCTTTTCTCTTCCCTGCTAACATCCAAGTCTTACCTGTTTGAGGGGGAAGGGTGGGAGCAGTGTTGCAAGACTTTTCTGTCCCCGCAAGTTATTTTTCTAGTCTCGCCTTCCTTTGAATGCCAAAATTTTTGAATAAGTGGTCTGCTCTCAACTGCACACATTTTCCTGGCCACTCCCTTTTCCTCCTCCTCCCCTCTTCCCCCAGCCCTCCCTCATGTCCTTCCTTCTTGTGGATTGAAGCTTTTGTAAACATGGGCTCTTGCGGGAAAGAACCCAGCCTCAGTGTCCGAGATCCACATGCAAGACCATCAGGGCCTGGCCCGGTCACAGGCGCTGGGCAGATGTCCACTGGATGGGCAGAGAACTTCGAACCCACATCCCGGAGTCTGGCATACGTGGGTGCCCCATATGTATTTGTTAAATGAGTCAAACCCAGTGGCCTCTGTAAATTCTCACTTTCCTTGGACTCTGGGCCCTGCTGACCACCTCAGGAAGCAGTTTCTCCTCCTTTTCAGGGGCACCTGGCACCAGGCTTCTCAGCCTCCTTCCCCTGCTGTGCCTGCCCTGGACCCCTTCTTGCCCCTGTTCCCTCTCTGTGGCTCCTCCCTCCTCTCCCTGTTCTCTCCACTTGCCTTCCTCAGAGAAACCCTATTCATGTCGTCCACTCTGCTTCCTTTTTCACAACTGACTTTCGAATCTGCATAGTCTGTCCTGGTGTCCTTTCATCCTGCTGCTCCCCCCACCTGCTCTCTCCTGCCCCGTGGGTGTCCAGCCACCAGCTCAGTGTCAGTCTAAGCCCACGGTCTTTTCCAGCTCCCTTCCTGATGTCCATGGCTGTCAGAGATGCCTTCCCTTCCCCAGGCACTCCGCCCTGAAAACTCACACACACCTCTGACTTCTTGTACCTGGCTCCTCAGATCTGGCCCCAAGACCAGTTGCTTCTTCATATCTAGATGACTGCAGTAGACTTGTCAAACGCCATCCCCAAATGACCCTTCCTGCTGTTAGTAGGGCTGCATTCCAACAGGTCTCCATTCACTCGCTCTTTAGCTCAGATCATTCTGAGGCACCCTCCACCCCCATTCATCTGGACTCCTTTGCCTAATATTAAGATCTTTCGGAATTTGGCCCCATCCACCTTTTTAGGTTTCTGCCACTGTGTGCTCTAGGCTCATCCTCCTTGCTGTTCTCTAAGCATCAGGCTCTGCAGCCCAGAGCCCCCAGCATTTTGCCCGTGATCCCCAGCCCTGCCCTGTCACGTAGCCCCCGTTCCAGGTGTGCCTGAATGTTCCCGGCTCTGCTGCATTGTGGCTCATGCCATTCTCCCCTGGACACCTCACTGCCTCCTTCTCACCTCTCCCAAACCCCCACACTCCCGAAGGCCCAGTCGAAGCTTGGTCTTCCACTCTCAAAACCCGCACCGACCATTCTCCCACTACAGAATTAATGTTATCCATACCATTTATGTGGCACTCATAATCTGTGGTTTGGTGTTATTAGGGGTATTTTTAGAGGTTGACATCTTATCTCAACAACCGTCTGCAGGCTGCTTGAAAACAGGTTACTATACTCATTTGTCCTACATTTGTCCAGGGCAGTTTAGATTTCAAATATTCTACTCCAATGCTTCATATGGCCCGTGAAGACGCACTGGAACACATCTCTTTAGGTGGCCCCCTCGCCAGCTCCTCCCCGAAGTGGATGGGGCCCAATGAAACCCTCACCTCTGCTCGCTGAGAGGAAAATGCTGTGTTACAGAAAACAGGGCTGGGAATGGAAACAGGATCACCTCTGCTGCAACATCTAGACAGACCAGGTGTCGCCCAGGCCAGAACTGTCCAAGGTCCACCGCCAAGGAAGGCAGGGGAACGGGTCAAAGTATAGACAGGGTGTTCGGCACCTGAATCTGAAAATACTTAACATCTTCCTGGGTGTGTCTTCGACAGGGGCTGGGTGTTCTGGGCCTTGCTTTTATCTAGAACTGTTGCAAAAAAAAAAAGTATTTTGACAGACCGCCTGTATTTGTTTGTTTGTTTGTTTGTTTGTTTGTTTGCCTTAGGAAGTAGAACTCTGTCCTTATGTAGATCTTTGTATCACTCACCAAGTCACACAGCTAGTTCTCAACAGAGCCAGGAGAGATCTGTTGACTTCAAATATGGTGCGCTTTTCATTGGCCCATGGAGTCCCTGGGCGGTTGTTACAGGGGAATGGTCCCCAGTTCCGTGGTCAGTTCCCCTGACTTCCCTGCCCCGTTCCCCTGACTTCCTTGGTGGTGGACCTTGGACAGTTCTGGCCTGGGCGACACCTGATCTCTCTAGTGCTGTCATTCCAGAGGACGGTGCGACAACGTGAGGCGAACTGTTCTGCATTGCTCAGGATGTGTCTTCGCCTCCTCGTTGGTGATGACGTACCTCGTGTAGGGCATCGGTAAGAACCAGAAGACACTCCCCTGACTTTTCCAGTCTCTTTTCTTTCTACTCACAAGCCTAGGGAGAGGAGGCTGAGGTATCCCACATTCAAAGTTTCCGAGTCACTGTGCAGTGTAGTTGTGACCAACTGAGGATTTGGATTCTCACTCAGTTTCCTTTTTTTTCCCCAGTGTATGTATTTATTTTGAGAGAGAGGGGGTAAGAGAGAGAGAGAGAGAGAGAGAGAGAGAGAGAGAATCCCAAGAAGGCTTCACGCTCAGCAAGGAACCCGAGGAGGGGTTTGCTCCCACAAACCTCGGGATCATGACCTGAGCCGAAACCAAGAGTTGGACGCTTAACAACTGAGCCACTCAGCCACCCAGGCACCCCCTCGATCAGCTTCTTATCAGGGCAAATACATTACAGTAGTCCAATTTTTTTTTTGAAATTTCCAAAGCTGCCCTTCAGTTGCTAGGATCAGGATCCTTACGAGCTCAAAAGTCCAGATTTCACTTCTTCCCTTTGCATGTTGCCTGCTGCCTCTCTTTCCTTGGCATGGTCCAGGTGTAATTTGAGCATCAGGATAAAGGCAGCGGGTCCCTCCCTCCCCCCTCTCCTCTTCTGCCTCCTCTTCGTCTTCATTCATTTCTTTCCTCTCCGCCCAAGGGCCTCGGGTTGAATTTTGAACATGAAATGTCCTGATACACTGTGCTAACCTGTGACGCCACCCATTGCCAAGTGGGCAGGTAGTGGTGGGGGTGGGGGCGGACCTCAGTCTATGCCTCATCTGGACCAGAAACTTCGGTGCCGTGATCCCGACCCACTGACTCCCCTGGTCCTGGATGTCCACTTGCACGGGGCACCTATGTGACTTACTGTAGAGTGACACACAGCATCCCACCCCGCCCTGCTCAGATCAAATCCCACCCTCACCCCCCCCCCGCCCCCCCAGGACGGGGTCCCTCTCCTCAGGCCTCAGCTTGTCTGGAGGGCGTCCTGACACAGGCCTTGCTCTCCACTCATTCCCCAGTCAGGAACAGCCAGATCGTTGTTGAGGACTCTTGTCTTTCCCAGTGTCCTGTTAGGCCTTCAAGGCCTTGGCTTGATTGCCAAGGTTACCTCTCAGTGTCCTGACCCCACGTGGAACTCTGAGGTTGAGCAAAGCCGATCTGCTGGCAGAGGCTGGGCTGAGGTATTCTAGGGGGATGACATCAGCTCACTCCCACCCCGTGCAGCGTGTAGTTCTTATAGGTGTGTGTGTGTGTGTGTGTGTGTGTGTGTGTCAGTGTGGATAGGGAGGGCAGCATAACTATTTGAATGAGTATATACTTCAGTGTGTCGTGTGCTCTGATGCTTGAGGGTAGGAGGGAATACAGATATGTGTTCGTAGATGTTCAAATGCACTTATGATAATATATATATTGAGGAACGTCACTTCGTGAAGTGTGGATGTTTTGGTGGAGTGTGTGTTTTGGCGGGGAGAGTATATTTGGCGGGGTAGATCTGAGCGTGGCTGGTACAGATGCTAATTTGATCTTTCCTCTTTTCAGGCTTCATTGGTGACAGCCCCGCTCTGCTGCCCAGAGCCGATAAGAAACACCACCCAGGGAGGACGAGACGCCTCTTCCTCACTTCCTAATCAGGGCGCAAATACTGCCAAACATATTCACAACCGTCTGCAACGTCGCTGGGTAATGTCCAGACGTCTTTTAGGGTTCCCTGCCATCTTCTCACAAAGTTATCTCTCAAGAGCAGCTCGAGGCCGGCCAGTCTGGGGGTTATTCTTTACAATGAGAAGCGGGCGACAAAGACAGAAGAAAATGACATTGTCCTTCAAACCTGTTAACAAAGCCTGCATCAAAGCGAGGGTGTCAGCCCTTTGCAAATGGTCTGCCTTGAAACCCCTTCCCCCAGCCCAAAGTGAACCGAGAACAGGAACGGAAATAGATAATGCAAAGGTGATCAGGGTTGAGGGTTAAGTGGAAAACTACCCACCTGGACTGAAGGAAGTCTTGGTAAGATACAAGTATGCGAAGGGCTTCCTAATCTGCAGGCCTGGACAATTTCCAAGTCCCTGAGGACAGTTTCTGAGAACCCCTGGAGGGATGGAGAAGAGTCGGAAAGCTAAAAAAGTAACCCTTCTTCCATTTGCTCTGAAGCTCCAAGCAAAAAGATTTAATTGTACAAAAGGCACCCACCTAAATTAGGCAACCGAGTAACTTCCTGATAGGAAGGTAAGCATCTAGGACGTGCCAACAAGATGCCTGCTCCGGTCAGGACCCAGACGCTCTGAGGTGCGGGACATCTTTACAGGGAGGGCGGAGCTGGCCACCGGAGGTGGTGGGCTGAAGGCCGCAGGCTCCTTCCCCCAGTGGCATCTGGAAAGTATCAGAACCTCAGTGGCTGCTTCATGACTTCCAGGTGATGAACAGAAATAGCCATGGCAGGTGCGGGTTCCATTTGCTGCCACGAAGCTGGGAGCCCACTAGACTTGCAGTGGCAAAAACACCCAGGGCCTCTCTAAGCCCTGAGCACACCCACAGGTGAGCTGGGGAGCTGGGGAGGCTCATGTTCCCCACAGCACAGTCCCGGGTTTCTTCCCCATTTGCTCAACTCTCTCTCCCAAATGCCACCTGTATAGCTTAAAAGCCACAACCTGAAAGCCCCTGAGGTGGAGCTGACCACAGATATATTGTCTGGCCTGCATAGCGTTTAAGTATTTTAAAAATTAGGTGTTGGGGCGCCTGGGGGGCTCAGGCGGTTAAACGTCCGACTTCAGCTCAGGTCGTGATCTCGCGGTCCGTGGGTTCAAGCCCCGCGTCGGGCTCTGTGCTGACAGCTCGGAGCCTGGAGCCTGCTTCGGATTGTGTCTCCCTCTCTCTCTGTCTCTGCCCCTCCCTCCCTCGTGCTCCATCTCTCTCTGTCTCTCAGAAATAAGTAAAAATGTTTTAAAAAAAAGTTAAAAAAAATTAGTTGTCAACATTTAACTAGTCGGAAGCATCCTATTTTTTAAAACCCTCGAATTATGATTTCTCTTTAAAAACCTGAATATGTGAACACTGGTCCCACGTTCCTGCTCAGCGCCGACTTGGCATCTAAGATAGGGAGCGTGTCCCCTGGGTTCCCAGGGCCCCTACCGCTCTGTGCCGCGTCCCTGCAGAGGCCACACGGTGGTGACCGTTTATCGAGGAGATACAATTTTAAAAATTATACCGCCTCCTGATACAGAAGAAATCCCAAGCCATCATCTGTAACCCCAACTTTACAACGGAACTCCCAACAACTGTTTTTTCCGGTTGAGAACCAGACATCTTTGAAATATTTTTTCTGGTGTTTTAATCTCAACATGTAACAAATCAAGAAACTGCTCTCTTTTCTCCCCCCCCCCTCTTTTTTTCTCTCAATGGCATTACTATTTCTCCCTAGTCAGCAGACCTGTTTACCCCTACCCCTGAGAATCAGTTGCCAAGGCTTAGAAAGTCTCCATCAGCAATGTCTTTCCTGTTTTCACCCTTTGCTGTGGGCATTGCCCTCCCTCCCCCAGTCCTTCTGTCCCCCCCAGACCATTGCCATAGCTTAGTGCTGGTATTTTGCCTGCCTTCCAGGCTCCCCTCACTTCAACCCTTGCTGAAGACTGCTTGCCAAAGTAATTTTCCTTGAATAATATCATGTCATTTGGGGGCTTTAAAAACCTTCGATGGTTTCCCAATCCCTACAGAATAAATTAAAAACCTCTCATCAGGCATTCAAGTCCCTAGACCATGAGACTTCCTAGGACCGTCATTCAAATCACCCGGGGAACTTGGTAAAAATTCAGATGAAGCAGCCTCTCCCTCAGATTCCGATTCAGTGGTTCGATGAGGGGTCCGGGCATCTGGTCACCAGAATTCAGTGGCAATGATGCAGCGGCTTGTGGCCCTGTCGCAGAGCACAAGCCCACGCTTATCCGATGTATCTGCCCAGACATCAAGAGCTGCTTTATCCCTGTGTATCCCCGGCAATGACCCCCTCCCCAACCAGCCTCCCCAGCACCTGCTTCACAATTGTTGGCTGAGCTGAATGGGTGGGGAGTAGGCCCCTTGCAAAGGCTGAAAGCCAGGACTTTATCCCCAGCCAGATTTCTGAAGGCCGCCCCCTGCCACCTCAGAGAAACTTCAATAACCAGAGGCCTTGCTTAGAGGCGCAAACAGTGGTCCCTTCTGAACATGAGACTTCTTTGATCTCAAGATATGAAACTCATTGGGACGTACTTGGTTTTTTCGTTTTGTTTTGTTTTTGCTTTTGTTTTTAAGTAAGCTCTATGCTCCACATGGGGCTTGAACTCACGACCCTGAGATCGAGAGTGGCATACTCCACCAACTGAGCCAGCCAGGCGCCCTTAGACATACTCGCTTTTGTTGACCAGCCTGCACTCTAATCCCGTATCTGCCACCCACTATCTTATGGCAAGGCAAATATTTGATCTCTCTTATCCCCAACTTTCTCATCTTTAAAATGGGGACGGGGGCGCCTGGGTGGCACAGTCGGTTAAGCGTCCGACTTCAGCCAGGTCACGATCTCGCGGTCCGTGAGTTCGAGCCCCGCGTCGGGCTCTGGGCTGATGGCTCAGAGCCTGGAGCCTGTTTCCGATTCTGTGTCTCCCTCTCTCTCTGCCCCTCCCCCGTTCATGCTCTGTCTCTCTCTGTCCCAAAAATAAATAAACGTTGAAAAAAAAATTTTTTTTAAATAAATAAATAAATTAAATAAAATAAAATGGGGACGTAGTTCTTCACGGAGTTATTGGGTGCTTCGCCCCGTGCCTACATATCCCAGATACTCAGGAAACTGTAGTTCCTGTTATGGTCAGAAGCAGGGTTTTCAAAAAATCATCTACACAAAATATTTCATCCTTCAGATGAAGAAAAGGAGGCCACAAGATGGGAAAAGATGCCCAAAGTCTCGAAGTAACTTCATGGACCAGACCCTGAATGTCCCACGCAGTCTGTGCTCTTTCCACTTTCCAGACTCCCGTCTTGTGACACAGGCTTCCTTCATTCAGGCATTCATTTATTCACCCACTCAGGGAGTATTCGTCAGGTACCCCCTGGGCGCTAGGCTCTGGAGATTCAGGGGAGTGTTGGAGGCTGACAGCAGGACACGGTCACTAGGCAACATGGGGTTTGGAGAGTGAGAGCCCAGACCCAGAGTGAGTTCAGCTGCTCAAGCAGATGCTGAAGCTTCCTGGGGAGGCGGGGGGGGGGGGGGGTGCATAGCAGGGGTTTGGGGTAAAGAGAAAAGCTGGGAGGCTTTCAGGGGCAAGATCTTAGGTCAATGAGGCGTGAGCAGGAAGGCAAAGTTGATGTTCCAGGGGGACAGAGCAGACCTCAGAGAAGGGCATGGGGAGCAGTGGCCCCGAGTGGGGAGGACTCTGCCCCATTGCATGAGCCTGAGGGGTGTGGGGTATGACGCAGAGATAAACTCCCCCGAGGGGGCCTTCGAGGTATAGCTGGCTTCGGTTAAGGTCAGGAGGTAGGGAAAGTGCTCGGAGGGGTTGAGGCTATGGGGGAAACTGCTGGACGGAAGAGGGCCTGATGAAGGGGTCTGGAGGGGAGGCTGCGGGAGGCAGATTGTCGGAGAGGGAGAGCACGTACGTAGCGGGGCGTGGATGACAGTGTCTGCCTTCCGGACAGCGACCAGTGCAAGGAGAAGGAGTGAAAATGTAATCCTGACAGGGCCTTGGGAGAAAAGCGAACCGAGGGCCCCAGCAGAGCCAGGCTCAGCCAGGAGGCCGGAGACCCAGAGTGCTGGGCAGGGCAGGGAACTGCCACTTCTGCTCTGGTGTGGGGTGGGGGTGGGGTCAACTGGGAGACTGCAGGGTGACCTCTGGGTGAAGCCTCAGGTCCTTGGACCCGGGCCCCTAGGACCCGCTTTGCGCTCCCCAAACTCACCTCTTCCCCACCCCTCCATCATTCTGCATCATGCTGGCTCCTGAAGACTTGCTCTCACTCTCCTCCCTCCGGGAGAGAGCTGGAAAGCGTGATTAATTCATCAGACTCACAACTGATGCTGATGGTATGCCAGGCCCCGTGGAGGGAGGGAATCTGCTCCCCCAAAGACAGCTATCCCCTTGAGGGTTGCTTCCCAGCTGCTGCGCCCTACTGACCCACTAACATCCACGGGCAAAGGGATGCTCTGGTTTCCTTCCCTCCTTTGCCAGCCTGGCCTGTGGTAGGGGAAAGGCAAGGCAAGGCAGGATAGCTGAGGGTGTATGAGAGCGAGGGAGCAAAGAAGAGGTGAGGCAGGAGCTGGGGAGGGGGGGATGGGTGGGGGTGAAGAGGAGCTGTGGACAGATGGCCAGACCAGTATTTGCCTGGAAAGGTCCCCAGTGGTGTGTGTTTGCTTCTGTGACTCCCTAAGTGTATCACCAGAGCAAAAGGATGGAAACTATCTGTTAAAAGTCTATTATCCTGGAGCCTCCCCCCCGCCCAAGAATGTGACCTCCCACACCTCCTCCCTCTGGGTCTTCTCCAATGGTACTAGAAGGTGTGACTGAAAGTGCCGGAAACTCATCAGGGAAACACACGGACTTGGAGGCAGCCGCAGATCTGAAGCTGAATTTATTGCCTCTTTCCCAAACTTAGAGGGCAGACACATTGTAAACCCTCCTCATCCTCACTCCTGGGGGCCCGGGATCAACCTCCTTCATCTCCAGACAGCAAACAAGAGGAGAGGCCCCGAGACTGCTAGAGCTTTCGCAGATGTTGTTTGGGCAGAACCATAATGGGGCTGGGCCTCCCGGGGCTGCCGAGTGTCTGGGGCAGGCAGGAAGCTGGCATCACAGCTGGGACAGCCAGAGACAGCCCCCCACCCTCCCTGGGGTGGGGCCTCAAGTGTGGAGAAAGACAGACTCGGGAAAGAGGGACACACGGAAGAATCTGAAGGAGAGCGCTTCCCTCCTCCAGCCCCCTGGCTCCAGGCCCAAGGTGTTTGTGAAGCACTCTGTGGTTCAGATCCAGGGGAGGCTGAGCGTTTGATCCATATGGTTCAGGGGAAGAGGGCTGATGGCCAGACTGGGAGTCGGGGCCCTGAGCCTTAGTTTGCATATCTGTAACAAGAGAGTGTGGCCCAGAGATCCACCCTCTCTCTTCCCTAATCTGTGATCTATGCTCGGCATTGATGACTCCTGGGGGCCCGGGAGATTATGTGATCACCAGCCACATTGCAGATCTCCTGATTCGATGACAGATATCCAAGAGGCCGCCTTCCTGAGCTGATGCCCTACATCCAGTTAGGGGCCAAGCCCTGCCAATCATTCTTTTGAAATATCTTCTACTCAGCACCACCAATGCTCCCTGCCATCGGATCTCGCCTAGACAATCACAACGATTTCCTACGCAGTCTCTCTTGCCTGGAGTACGCCCCTTCACGCCCTTTCCTCAGTCTATCCTCTGTTGTAAGAGCTCCTTCTAACCACAGGTTTATCTTCTCTCTCTCCTGCTTGGAAACCTTTGAAGGCTCTTTACAGGAAGTTCAAATTCATTGTTGGGCCTTCAAGGCCTTTATAATCTGGGCCAGTCTCTAAGCTCAACTAACCTGATTCTCTGTTTCTTAAACATACACTTGTCCTTGGAAACCACTGTGTCTTTGTTCATATTATGCGCTCAGCCTAGAATTCTCTTTGTCCACTTCTTTGCCCATCAAAAAGGCTACTCACGGGGCGCCTGAGTGGCGCAGTCGGTTGAGCGTCCGACTTCAGCCAGGTCACGATCTCGCGGTCCGTGAGTTCGAGCCCCGCGTCGGGCTCTGGGCTGATGGCTCGGAGCCTGGAGCCTGTTCCGATTCTGTGTCTCCCTCTCTCTCTGCCCCTCCCCCGTTCATGCTCTGTCTCTCTCTGTCCCAAAAATAAATAAACGTTGAAAAAAAAAAATTAAAAAAAAAAAAAAAAGGCTACTCACTCCTTCAAGGCCTGGTTTCTATGTTACCTCCTTTGTGAAGCTTTCCTGGATTCACCACAACCTCCAACTCTCCATTGCAATTAGTCACTTCCTTCTCTGTCTATGACTCCATAGCTCATATGCTGGTGTTGCGGTTCATTGCGTAGCCCTGTGCCACTGGGGCCCCTTGAAGGCGGGGTCTGGCTTCTACCTTTGTACTTCAGCACCTGGCACACACCTTGGTCCTCGGCACATAGTAGGGACTCAGTGAATCTGGTTGAATTCATATCTCCATGCAAGTGATGTAGAAAGAGAGAAAACGTTATTCTTCCCATATTAGTGAAGGAAAATGTAAGCACAGATAGAGTGATGGACATGTCAGAAAAGGCACTAAAAGGCAGAGGTGGGCCTGGGGAAGGATGGGAAAGGATTCTAAATCTTACTGTATCCACCCCCAGCACTAAGAATAAATTGGTGGGGAGGAATCTCTCTGCAGATTAAGAACGGGTGGTCTTAGCTGCTTAGTAGATCAGCCTTGTTCTGATGACTGACCCCGATGTTCATAATTAAACTTCTGAACTAGCTTGTAATTTATTTATTCAAGTGTGGTGGTTAGAGCATGTACCTTAGATCCACACTTCCCAGACTCAAATTCTAGCTGTGCAATCTTAAGCAAGTTATTAAACCTCTCTGTGCTTAGTTGTTTCTTCTCCTCCTCCTCCTCCTCCTCCTCCTCCTCCTCCTCCTCCTTCTCCTTCTTCTTATTTAATTTCTTTATCTATAATATGAGGCTAACAGTGGCTCTTACTTCATAGAGCTGTTGCATTAAATGAGTTTACAGTACTTAGATTAGTGCCTGGCACATAATAGTGGCCAGTACATATTCACTATTATCACTTACAATTTATATTTTGCTTCCTTCCAAGAAGAATTTGAGACAGCTTAAAATATTGAACCACATATAAAAGAAGACAATTATATGTATATACTTATATTATGTTAAAGATCAGAAACCAATTGGTAGCATGAGGGAGAGAGATAACGTTAGGTATTTGCTCATGTGTTTGAATTAGTTCCTTTATTGACCCCTTAATTATCTTTGAGATTCCAGGAAACCAAGGCAAAAAAGGAATACATGCATTATATAGTTTCCATTGTGAAACGTAAGAAAGCATTCAAGTTAGCCTGTTAAATTAATGCCCCCCCAACACACACACACACACACACACACACACACACACACACACGTGTGCATGCACACACTGAACTCAAGAAGAAATTTATGGTGTGAATCCCTATGCTGGAATATTGGAGCCAAGGGATCTGAAGTTATTCTCAGTTGGGCTTTAATGAGAGCCCATGATGACAGTGGGAGTAATCAGAGTCAGGGATAAATGGCTGGGAAAATAGCAAGCAACATCCTTCCCATCTTTCCTTCTGTGCTCAGCTGACAGTTTCCTACCCTCCCTCCCTCTTGGCTCAAACAACTCCCTTGGGGTCAGGGGTTGAGTCCTCTGAGTCATACAAATGGCTGCAGGTGGTTTTTGCTGCCTCCCTCCAGCGCTGGAGTTGTAGGCAGGGAGGCGGGTCCCCTGGCAGAAGCTCCTGAGGTGAGTGGAGAGAGGAATGCTATGAGATAGGACTAAGAGGGTTTTGAGAAGGGGGAGCCCCAGATTTGAGCAGGATGATGATCTCAGTGGGAATGGGTAAGCTCCTAGCCAGATAACAACTCCCTGCCCCCCCACATTCTGAATTCAAAGAAGAATCTATAGTAAGTAAGCATCCTTATGTAAAAATACACAGAAGTCCAGGAAGGCCACCACCCCTGTCCAGCCTGGCCCGGCTTAGGAGGAAGGACTCTGCTTAAGAACTGAAATACACAAAGGCTTTTCACTATTTCACTGAATTCATAAGGAGGCTCAGAAGTGTGGGTGGGGGGTAGAAAACGCTGACTTACTCTGCGAAAGAAACAGGAGGAATCACCAAGGAAAAGGACTGAAATCCACAGCTCACAATAGCAAGAACACCCAGGGATCAGCAAGACGATTCCCAATCTGGTCTGCCTGGAGAAAAACAGGAGCTCAAAGCCAGAGACAGTGATGAGAAGGAAAATCTTCCCCGCTCTCCAGCCCCACTCCTGGAGGAATCTGGAAAAGTGTGAGGAAAAGCATTGGATCTCCCATACATCTTGGAATGCATCTTTGAACAACTCTTAGCCAGCACCTAAAGTGCAGCTGACCTCGGCTAACGCAGTTCACCCATCGGGAGCATGGCTGTGGGTGTTGCCCCCCAGTGCCTTGACTTTAATGAGGACAACCACCTCCAAAGGGGGGTTCTTCCCTGCACGCCATGCAATCTACTTGGCAGTGAGGCTGTTCCATGGGGATCACTGAAGTCAGGGGCTGGGGAGGAAGAGTGGGAGAGTAAGCCCTATAGAGATTCATTCGCCCTGTCTGGTTCTCACCATGACTCACTGCCATTTACATATGGCTCATAAATCAACCACTTGACCCCCGGATCTGAACACCTTTTGTCCTTTTTGTCTTAGAGCCAGCGATCAAAGGAAGGAGACTTGGTGCCCATTCTCAGGGCTGGAGAGTGGGGGCTCTTCGGCCTGGCTTGGGGAGAAATGGCCCCTGCCCTCAGGGAACTTCAAGTTGCCAAGGAGAAGGAAGCGTGCCCACGGAAGGCACCGTATGCCAAGCAGCCAGTGGACAGAGAAATGCGGGCCAATGAGCATTGCGCAAACACAGTCTGAAATTAACAGAAGGGGCTGGAGCCGAGTTGCTAGCAATCGGCCGGTGTCCAGCAGGAAACAGCATGTTGAACCTGGGAATCCTGCACCTGAGCTGTACTTGGAGATCAGACAGGCCCATCCAGTACCGTGCGAGGCATTCACACAAGGACGGCTGGCCTGCTGGCTTTTGGCAATGCTGGTTTCCCTCCCCGGTTTAACCGGAAGGGTCATCTCAAGCAAGCTCACTCACCACTTGCTTACTAACCAGAGACCCCAAACAGCCGTTCACAGCCTCGGGATCCAGGGAAAACACCAGGTGACTCTGTTTACAAAACTTAGACTTTTCAACAGGGCCAAAGGGCCTTCCCAGAGCAGCTGGGTGAGGCCCCAGAGAGGCAGGTTCTAGAGGTTGAGTCAGCCTGTGGACCTCCCTCTGCTCCTGCCTTCTTCAGAAGGGGCATCTGAACAGGTTCTTCCAGGGCACAAAGTGACCGTCATTTTGCACAAGGCTTCACAGTTTACAAAGCTGTTTTGCACCAACAAGTGGAAGGCTCATCTGATCCATAAGGCAAGTATCCTCTATACTTTATGAGCAAGGAAACTGAGCCTGGAGGCATCAGGAGGCTGAAGGTCAGCCAGCGGAGGCAAGGAGGTCCTTCCCACTACACACACTGGCCTCCACATCACAGCCTTGGACTTCAGGGACACGGGGAATTCAGGAACTGAGTGCATCCATTAAAGGCCAATTCCTCCTCTACATTTCAACCTAGCTGTGCCCCTTTCATCTGGAGAAGCCCAAAGAGGGACAATGCAGGGAGCTAACGTCTGGATGACAAGACTGCCCGCCTGGGCGCTCCTGCTCCGGCTCTGGCTCTAGCTCTCAAAGGAAATAGAAATGCCACGTCCTCTCCCCAAATTGGCTCACCTTTGCCCCAGCCTGGGAGCTGTTTGGAAGCGGAGCGCCTGGCTGGGGATGGGGGCAGCTGTCGCCCGGCCCCTCCGGAGTCTACACCCATATAAGGGCAGAGCTTCCAGTCGGCAGGGGCTGTGACGCGCCAGCGGCCACGTCAGCGGGCGGCTGGGAGGAGCGGGCGCCTCAGCACGAAAACAAGTGACGCTGAGCAGACTGACGAGGGGCGGGGGGGGGGGGGGGGGGGGGGGCGGTGGAGGGGGAGCGGGGGGGGGGGGCGTGGGCAGGTTAACCCCTCTAACCCCTGCGGGGCGGCCAACCCCGAGCATCCAGCATCGGTCCTTGGGTGTCAGTGTAAATGTGGGAGCGTGGGTACTTTCTGTCCTCAGGGTGGCGCCGGTCCTGGGCCGACCAAGTGTGTTTGCTGATTGTTTTGTCTCCAAGTGTATTTCACTTAGGATGTGTATTTCACTTTCGATGATGGTGCCTATTCTTACTCTGGAGACAGAAGAGGAGCTTTGCCGTGTGTTGGGAGACCATCGCATCTCTTTTTTCTCTTAAACGAACAACACGGCTCACACCCCTTGTGCTCCCCGAGACCCCCCCCCCCCCGAAAGCCTCACGAGGGGCGCTGCTCTAAGGGACTGGTTTCCCTTTTTACCAAGCCGCCTCCCTCCCACCCTCGCCAGAGCCAAGTCAAATAAAAAGAGGTCTGGCCTACGGGCTGACGGAGGATAAGCCTTAAAAAGGAAGTTTTCGGGATGCCTAGTGCTAGGCAGAGGCCTGGAAACCACAAGGAGAGAAACTCAGGCCTGGCATTTCCACCAGGTTTCTTGGGGAAGGGTGGGGTGTGGAGGTGCTCCCGTCTGCGTCCGGCTGTGCTCAGGTGAAGCCTGCTGGCGCGTGGCTCTTAGAGACCTGCCTGTGTCACACGAATTTGTGAGGGAGAGGGTGAGGGCAGTGAGGAGTAAGGGTCCCAAGAAGGAGGGGAGGGGCTGGGAGGCAGAGAGGGTGTGAGAGAAGTTGGACACAGAGGAGAGAGCCAGAAACTCAGGCAGAGGCTGAGCTGCGGTTGGGTAACTTGGCTGGCCCTTCTGGGGGAGGAACTCCGCCCAGGGGAAAGTCCCCAGGGCTTCCCAGACTGTCCCTTCCCGCCCACAGTGCTCACCCACCCACCCTCCCGACCCTGTCTAAGGCCCACTTCCGCTCTTTACTTCCCCCGTGGAGGATTGCTGGTGGAGAAGTGCCCAAGCTGCAGGCGTAGAGAGAGAGAACAGGGGGGCAGGGGCAGAGATAGCGGCCCTCCTTTGCGGGGGATCTGCCCAGGATTCGGCCAGTTTGCCTTGACTGTGGACACCATCCTCGATGCCCAGGCTCAGGGTGGTTAGTCGAAAACGGCTTTGAGGCTGGGAATTGAAGACAGTGCAGAACAGAGGCCTTGCTTCCTTCAAGGGCCAGCATCCTGGGGCTGGATAAAAGTGTCCTGCACAGTGGTTATGAAGGTGGACTTTCTTGGCTCTGCCGAACCTCTCTGAACCTCAATCTCCTTGTCTGAAAAATAAGAATACGGGTGTCGAGGGGCGCCTGGGGGGCTCAGTCGGTGGAGCATCCGACTTCGGCTCAGGTCATGATCTAGCGATTTGTGAGTTCGGGGCCCGCGTCCGGCTCTGTGCTGACAGCTCAGAGCCTGGAGCCCGCTTCAGATTCTGTGTCTCCCCTTCTCTCTGCCCCTCCCCTGCTCATACTCTGCCTCTCTCTGTCTCTCAAAAATAAATAAATGTTAAGAAAAAAAAATTTTTTTTTAAATACAGGTGTCGGGGCGCCTGGGCGGCTCAGTCGGCTGAGCGTCTGACTTCGGCTCAGGTCACAATCTCCCGGTTCGTGGGTTCAAGCCCCGCGTGGGGCTCTGTGTTGACAGCTCGGAGCCTGGAGCCTGCTTCGGATTCTGTGTCTCCCTCTCCCCTGCTTGTGCTCTGTCTCTCTCTCTCTCAAAAATAAGTAATCATTTAAAAAAAAAATTTTTTTTTTAAAGAATACGGGTGTCTATCTTACTGGTTCTTCGGAGGATTCAAAGTGATTGTGCTTATAAAATATTCATCTCTTGCACAATATATGTGCAACTGACACGTAGAAGCAACAAGTCGTAGCTGTTACTACCTTTCGTAGCAGCAGCGGTGACTGAACAAGCCCTCTCTAGGACGCCACGGGGAAAGTTAGCCAGAACTGCCAGGTGTTCGGGGTCCCCCCCCGCCCCTAGGCTCTCTTGTTCCCCTAGCGCCTCATCACCTCGGCCACCCCTTCCTCCACCCGGGGCCCAGCCTGGCCTTGATGAAGGAGCAGTGAGTGTGGAAACACCACAGGTGTTCATGTCCCAGCTGTGCCTCGGTTTCCTTACCCCTGAGACGGGGAGTATACTTTCTGGCTGGCTTCTCTTCTCGTGAGAGGCAGGGGAATAAACATGTGTCAAAAGACGCTGGGTGGCTCGGTCGGCCGAGCGTCCGATTTCGGCCCAGGTCATGATTTCACGGTGTGAGTCCGAGTCCCACACTGGGCTCTGCGTTGATCGTGCAGAACCTGCTTGGGATTCTCTCTGTCTCTCTGTCTCTCTCTGTCTCTTTCTCTGCCCCTCCACCACTCATGGTGCACATGCTCTCTCTCTCTCAAAAGGAGTAAATAAACTCAAGGTCCCCAGCTACCCATTCTCTACTTGGTGACTTCTCCCTCCTGTTCCCGTTCTCCTGGACCTGAGTCTGTCTCTTTTCACAGCTGTGGGCATTTTGTGCACGGCTCCGTCGATGGCTTTCCCTTCAGACCCCAGGATTCACGGCTGTTTAATTCTGGCTTCCCTGGTGGACAGCTCTGTAGGGTGGGAAATCTGTCTGCCTCATTTCCCCAAACAGTGTCCAGGGCAGGGCGCCTAGTAGGGGCTCAGTAGAAGCTAGTTTCCTTTTCGTCTATCAGCAAATCCTAGGGATGGAGGCCAAGGCAGGTGGCCCCAACAGAATTTGGGGGGGCGGACTTCTGTCCCCTGGGAGGGAGGGGGTGGGGGAAGAGAGGAAGGCAGAGGAGGGAAGGCACCCTTGGGCCTCAGGGACCCCTGCCCTTCCCAAAGCCCAGGATCACCCCCAGCGGTCGTGCTGAGTGGTGTTGCTCTAGGTTCCCAAGGCTGGGAGAAGCCTCTGAAAGCCTCCAGCCTCCGTGCTCCCCTCCTCTTCCGGAAGAGAGCAAATATAAAAGAATAAAAGGGAAGTGCTCGGGCCACAAGTTCTGCTTCCTCCCAGCTGCAGCACTAACCCAAGCCCTCCCGGACCCACACAAGACCAGGCCACCTGTTCAAGAGGCACAAGAGGTGCTGGCGCGGGAAACAGAAAACAGCTGTCCTCCTGCCGATCGGTTTAAAATGAGGCAGGCTGTATCGTGACCTCACCTCTGGTGACTGAAGACCTTGGCACAGCCCGGCTTCTGTCTGGCTAGCCCCTGCCCCTGGGCTGGCTGGAGCCCCACCCGTCTCCCTGGGGTGCCCCGCCGGCCACTGGGCCAGACCTGTCCTCACCCTCCCTGGGCGATCAGCTCCCGGCTGCTCACAGCTGCCTCTGTGCTGTCTGGACACCAGCCCTCATCAGTGTGGCCCTCTACACACTCACTTCTTACCACCATGACTTTGGTCTGCGACGGGCCTTGCCCAAGGCCGGGAGGAAGCTGCTTCTGCAGAAGCCAGGCGTTCACCCTCCGGGAGGGCCGGCTTTCCACGTAGGGGAAAGGATGTGAGTCAGCAGCCCTGCCTTCACTGCCACTCAGCAACCTCTCTGAGCCTCAGTTTCCTCCTCTGAGGGTGGTGAAGCCTGCTTACAGAGTGGCCGTCAGGATCGAGATGAGATGTGGCTGCGAAGGCGCGTTATGAACGGTGCCAGCTCACGCGTTATTTCCACCTGCCAGCGCCACCGAGCCCAGGTCACTACGACCTGAATCGCCGACTCTACAAGGGGCCGTCCTTTCCTCAAACCCAAGTAGTCTTCCCTCCTTGGGTAGCTGAGTGCATCTCACTCAGGGCCCATTTACTCAGGCTGTGCCACAGAGAGGTACACCTGTTTCTTGTGGGGTACGGCACGTATCCTCAAGTGTTTTCCGTGGTTTGTGCGCCTGCCTTAACTGTTCCTGCCCGCTCCTAGCGTCATGAGAATAAAAGCTTGTTCCTTGTTGATCCACGGCCGGCCAGTGCCTCTTTGTTGCCCCGCAGCACAGGGCAACAATAAGTGTAGAGAATCAAAGTGTGCAGTTTGGAGAGGACACACAGCCAGACAGCTCCTTGGGGCAAAACTTTATTTCTACCGCTTAGGACTTGATGGACAAATCCCGCTCTGGCTATAGAAGGGTTTTGCGCATCTTCGTCATGAATCGAGCGAATCTGGGATTCACGGGGCTTTCGAGAGGGCAGCTGCCTGCCCGAGGGGCCCAGAAAACCAAGCAGAGCCGGGCCCTCAGGAGAGGGGCTGCGGAAATCTCTCCTTTTAGAGAAGGACAAGGGTCTCAGGTTTTCAGCTCTCAGTGGCTGTCCTGCCCAGCTGGTCTCTTCTCTCGGAGGTGTGGCGAAGGGCCAGCACCCGGTGGCTCCCTGTCTGAAAGCTGTCACTGCTGTATCAATGCGCTGCCCGTGCTGCTGGGGCAGATGAGCCCTTGAGGCGGGAAGCCCTATTTCAATAAACACCCTAACCGCCCCGGGGAGCAGAAGGTTCTAGAAGACACAACATATCTCTATGCCTAGCTTATCAAGCAGACCTGGAACTGGATGGGAGAGAGATTTGAATCTCCCTCCAAAGGTCCAGAGAAGTTTCCTCGGGCCTGATCTTTGTAACAAGAGCTCCCCCTCAGGCAGCGGGCTCCCCAGAGTAGTCAAATGGAGATAGCATCGTGTAAGGAGGAGTCAGGGCTTTGGGCTGCTGAGTCAAACTGCCTGGGTTCAAATCTTAGCTTGAACAAGTTCCCTAATAGTCTCTGTGCCTCCGTTTCCTCATCTGTAAGGCGGGAATTACACATATCACACACGATTGTTTGTGACTAATGAGGCCACGGGTCTCAACAACACTTCGGGCTCAATAAATAGTGTCATTGGGGCGCTTGGGTGGCGCAGTCGGTTAAGCGTCTGACTTCAGCCAGGTCACGATCTCGCGGTCTGTGAGTTCGAGCCCCGCGTCAGGCTCTGGGCTGATGGCTCAGAGCCTGGAGCCTGTTTCCGATTCTGTGTCTCCCTCTCTCTTTGCCCCTCCCCCGTTCATGCTCTGTCTCTCTCTGTCCCAAAAATAAATAAACGTTGAAAAAATAAATAGTGTCATTATAGGACCTCACTCAAGAGGCCTTCTAATCTATTTCTCTGCTATTATGAAATGAGGCCCTCTCCCTGATTCTGATGCCACTGAAATCAGGCCAGCATGTATACAGGTATTTCTTCTGGCCTCTGAACTCCAGGTCTAGCAAGAGGAGAAGGCTCGTCCCCTGTGGACGGTGAAGGCCGCAGGAGGGTCCACCACCAACAAGGGGGTGATAACAGCTACTCTGGGGGCCTGGAAGGTGGAAGGTCTGAGAATTTCTTCAGTGTGAGAAACCTGCCCGGCCAAGTGTCTCTGACCTGACTCATTCAGTCCCTTACCAGCCAAATATGTTTTATACTGATAGTGTTTACCAGCCAGAACTTTCGCATTTAACCTTCATGATATGTGATTTAATCTTCACGATGATCCCACAGAATAGGCTGGACTCCTCAGAAAGGCTGGCTGGGCCTGGATCTCCCACTCCTAACCCCTGCTCTGGCAGGCCACTCAGGGCTGAGGAGGGGCCCATCCGGCTTGGCCCCTGGGTCATCCCACTGCTACCAGGTGGCTCCATGGAGGTAGAGTTCAAGGTCCCACAGTGACAGGGCGACTTAATAACAGATTGATTCAGTGGGTGATCTGGGGCAGCGTGTAGGGAAAGGGCTCATCCTCTACCTTCTTCAAAGACTCCCTCCTAACAACGCCTGACCTCCCAGAGTTCAGAAGTACCGGGTGCAATTTCTAGAACCAAGACTGAAAACGAGCTGAGGACCTTTTTATCCTGCAAACAGGAAACTCTGGGTGCCCCGGGAGGGGGTGCAGAGGGCACAGTGCTGGCCTGGACATCCAGAGAGAGCTACCTGGCTCCAGGATCACGCTCAGCTGACTCTGTGTGACTCTGTGAGGTCAGTCATATCACCCCTCCAGGCACTGGGGCAGGGAAGAGAGTCCTGCCCTATTCACAGGCGAGGGCTGAGTGCCTCCTGGTCCCAGCCCCAGCTCTCCAGCCCGGAGCCAGGAGTCGGGGGCCCAGTGAAATGTTGGGCTCCGCGGCTGACTCGCGGGGCCTCAGTCCCCTCCATTATGAAGTAGGGGTGTCGGACCATCCGTGAACTTGGGCAGCCTGTGATGACCTTCCCTGTGCCATAGGATGTCCGTTCCTTCCGCCTTTGGACATTTTGTCAACAAACCTTCAGTTTGTTGGCCTGATTTGAGTCCTTTTAAAGGCTTTTTTTTTTTTCCTTTCAATTGTTTTCAGTTTCATTCAATTTAACATTCTTCAAGCAACTAGTCTATGCCAGACATTACTGGGAAATCAGCAGTGGTCGAGATAGCTGTTTTTCAAGGTTCTTCCTGTTCGGTGGGGGAGATAGACAAGCACACCTGTAATGAGACCAGGGTCTCTGGAAGGTCCCACCCACTCCGAGAGTGGCTCCCTGAGGACACTTCAGCCTGGGGAGAAAGTCAGCCCCTTCCCGGAGAAAGGAGAGAGGGGGCTCACCTTCAGTAATCATCTCTGTTGGCCAAACACTGTGCCAGATAACTCATATATGCCACTGCAGTCCATCCTTATAAAGACCTTTAGATAAGAAGTAGGCCCATTTTACAGATGAACAAAGTAAGATTCAGGGTGCTGAAAGCCATGCTATGGGGTCAAACTAAGACCCAAACAAGGATGCCTGATGCCAGAGCCAATGCTCTTTCCACCCAACTAATAGAACGGGAAGGGAAGGAGCAGCGAGCCTTGGATCTGGGTCCTGCTGGCCTCTCTGGGTCTTCCTGGTCCCTCCGTCTCGGCCAACTGGAGAACTGCCACTTTAAGAGACACAGCCCCTTTGCAAGGGGCTGGTTTCCATCCATTTTTAATGGCCCAGCTGCTGTGGTCTCTCTGCCTCCCTGTGGACTGACCCGGGAGTTTCTCTGCAACCGAGCACCACGCTCAGGCCTGTCAATGTTTAATTGCAGCAAGACTCTTATCTTGGTTACCCAAGTCGTTTAGATTACCCTGGCAGGGCCCTGGGCATCGGGGGAGGCGGCAGATGGCAGATTCTGCCCTGCAGAGGGAGGAGGAGGGATTATTGGAGCGAGAAGGGCAGGAAGGCAGGAGGTGTGGAGGATGGTGGGGGAGATACTGTAATGGGAACAGAACATTCGGCTGCACTTGTACGTGGCCCTGGCCGTGTCTTCCTCCACCCTGCCTCTTCTCAGCCACCCCCAGCAGCGAGCACTCGGGGTCTGCCCACTGAACTCTCTCAGAGCCTTCCTGGGAGGCCCAGAACCCAGGGGCAGGAGCGAATGAATATCTGTAGGGCTTACACAGGGACTTCCTTTGGGACCACTGTAGTGACCCCTGGGCATCTGGATCCGGTCCCTTTCAGGGGGAAAACACAACTGTATTTGTCACTCTTACGAACTGTTGAAAACAGGACTTTGAGGGCTCCAGGGACACAGGCATGTTGCAGAGGTCGCTCTTAGCATACCTTCGGCAGAACCCTGCCATAAACCCATGAGCTGGGGGTCCCCAGGCCCCCAAGCCCTCTAAAGTACCCTGAGGGGGAGGAACAGGTTCCAGTGCCTCCCCCCAGGGCCCACGGAATGCCTGGAGCACACAGTCAAGGTCTATTTGGGGAGTAGAACGTCATGGTTCAGACATCGCACCACAGGCCACTCAGATGTTATTTACAGACCCTGTCTAATGACCCGGCCTCCAGGCTGGGAGGGAGGGCATGGCCTTGCTGCCATCTCCGATTTCTCCCGCTCTCTGATTTTCTCACACCCTGTCACAATCCCTCACCTTCCCACCTTCTTTTGTAGCCAGGAGCACCCGGTGCCCCTGTATCTGATGTGTCACTCACAGCTGGGAGCGTGGAGAGAGTGGTCTCAGGACAGAGGCAGAGGTCTGGGAGCAGAGCAAAGGCCAGAGGCCCGAGAGAGGTTCCTAGTCTTGGGGTTGGCACCGCAGGGAGGATGGAGAGGTCTCCCAGAGTGAAATTGACCTGGCCCTGCCCTCTAGGGGAGACCTCTGCGGGAGGCTGTGGGGAACAGGGACAGGGAAGGGAGATTGCATTATTATTTTGCTTCTAATTCAAGCGAGAAGCGAGTGGTTGAACGGACCAAGAATGGCCAGTGTACCATGTGAATATTCACAAGCCTAGATCCTTGCTTCCCAGGTTCCATGTTTGAAGGTTGAGCTTGTAGAGCCTGGGCAATCTCAAAGGATGCTCCAGAGACCCTGTGGTATCAGGATCGGAGGCATGAGAGACATGGAGTTAGGTCTCTCTGCTCGGAAAAACTCATGGGACTTCGTGTGAACCGGGGGTTTCCCTGCTGGTGGAGTCCCCTCCTCCCCCCCCATCTCTTTCTTTGCCCCCTCGGCATCCATGCTGGGGCTTCCCCCAACCCCACCAACCACTTCATACCCTCCATCCCCACCATGGCTCAGGCCCTGACTGGCGTGTGATGTGTATAATAATAGTCGCTGCCCCAAAATGGTATGAGAATTAAATGAGATAATCCTTATGGAATGCTTAGAACAGCACTTAGCCCACGGTCAACACTCAATAAATGTTGGCCATTATTGCCAGAGGTAGTGATCAGAGGAAATAGGCAGGTGCCTTAGCCCCAACATCAAGGCAGGTCGCTGTGACTCCCTTGCTTCACAGTTAACCCCCTGTATGATAGACAGAGCTGCTGTCGGTGGAGGAAACCCCTCTGGTGGGTGCCCGCTGGGCCCTAGCATACACAAAGCCCCGGACATGACTGTGTTCCATGGGCTTTTTTTTTTTCCCCCAGAGCCACAGACTCATGACTTACTGGGAACCTTCTGGGTTGTAGGTTCTGGCCAACGAAGGCGAATAAGATAGGGTCTGTGCTGTTGGCAAACCCGAAGTGTATTCAGGGAGGCAGGAAGGATCCTGGGAGGGGCCCAGCGACGATACTGCAGCCCCGCTGGCCGCCGACCGTCGAGCGCTGGCCGCTGGTGCTCCTTAGAGCCAGGGGAAGGGGGACAGCAGCCCAGGGAGGTCTGCTGGCCGGAAGAGGGCCTAAGGAGGGGTGGGAGTGGTAAAGGCAAAAGGGAGAGAGTCTTGGGAGGCGAAAAGCGTGCAGCTCGTCCCCGGCTCCATCATCCCTACTCTGTGCAAGGTGGCTCAATATTCAGGTAGCAGGTGGAGGCTGACTCAACCCGAGCTCATGTGAGATTGTTGGGTCTTGCTCTGCCTGGGGCCTCGGAGAATCCCGGGAGGGCAGGGACAATCTTACTGATCTTCAAAGGATCGCTGTCTCCCTCCCTGCGCTCCCCCTCCTTCACCACGAGATCTCATCAAGGAGGGCTTTGTTCAACAACTATTTGCTAAAGCACTTACTGTGTGTTGGGCATTGTGGTAGGCACCGGAGATACAACAGTGACGAAAACAGACAAAACAGCCATTCCTAGCGTGAGGGGTGGGGGTGGGCAGGGGAAGGTCAGATACTACACAGGATAAGTAAGGGAATACACACATACTGTATCAGATTGCATTGTGAGAAGTGCTGAGGAGGAAAATGAAGCAGGGGAGGGGGTGAGATGCGAGATAGGGTGGCTGGAATGTGAGAAGGTCACCGTCTGGGCTCCAGGAGGTCACCTTCGTGGCTCGTTTGAACCTCCAGGGGGAGCTATAGAAGGCAGATGCGGGAGTGGGGGGCTGGGGGGAGTGTCACCCCCGGGACTCTCATTTAGCAGGCCTGGGGTTGGGGTTGGGCCCAGACATGTGAAGCCATGAGTGTGGTGCTTTCTTAGGAAACCGAGTCTAACTAAGAAAGATGGCACTGGTTTTTTCCCCTACGAAGGCCCTGTGGGAACCCCAGGAAAACTGGACAGGGGTGGCTATGGCAGTGCCCCCCAGGTTTCGAGCTGTGGGGGATCTTCACATGCCATTTCCTCTTCCTGGGGCCCAGGCCCAATGCCCAGCCTCTCCAGGGAAAAGGATGAGTTTGGAGTTCCCGGCCAGAGACTCTACGAGATGCAGATGGGTTGGGCTGGAAGAAGGGGAAAATCCAGTTTGAGGACAGAAGCCTCGTTCGGGGTTCTGCCTCCTGAGTCAGTTCTGCTGCCCAGGGGCAGTGAGGAGGGGCCCCGGCCCAGCCCAGATGCCGCTGTCCCAGTATTTTATAGCAACACCAGCCCTCACCGGGGGCAGTCTGGGGGCCCCGAGCTCTGGCAACAGAGGGGGAAACTTCCCCTCTAACAAAACTTCCTGGGATGATCTGTTTATTCCAGAGAGCACTTTCTGAATACTGACTTTGTGCCAGGTCCCGTTCTAGGGGCTAAGCACACAGCAGAGAGCAAAACAGGCAGAGTCCCTGCTCTCTTCGAGCTTACATTCCATTGAGGGAGACAGACCCTGAACAAGATGATACATGAAATCTAGATTTCTGGTCATGATAAAGGCTGACAAAGAGAGAAGGGAGTTAGGAGGTGTTGGTAGCAAGTATATGATTGAGAGGTTCAAGGGAATGGGGTGACAATGTCCCCCCTCCCCTCCCCCCACCCTACCCCAACCAGGGCTGCACGGGGAAGGTGACTTGAGTGAAGGCTCCAAGTAAGCAAGGGAGTCGCAGGAGTAGAATTCCAGGTGGACGAAATGACAAGTTCGAAGGCACTGGGGCCGAGCTGTGTGTGGCAGGGTTGAGTTACAGCACGTTGGCCGGTGTGACCGGAGCGAGCAGCAAAAGAGGGAAGGCAAGGAGATGGAATCAGAGATCGCATTGACTAATCACAGAGGGCCCCACAGGCCCTATCAAGGACTTGGGTTTTTACTCCCAGTGAGGTAGGAAGACCCAAGGAGAATTTTGGCAGAGGAATGAGTGACCAGATGTGACTTACATATTTAAGGGATCTCCTCTGGCAGCTGTGTTGAAAACAGATGATGTGGGACAAGAGTGGAAGCAAGACCAAGGAGGAGGCCGTCATGTCCATGAGAAATGATGCTAGCTTGGAATGGGCTGTTGGCAATCGGAAGATAAGAAGTGGCTGGATATTTTAAGGGAAGGGCCTACTGGATTTGCTGACCGACAAAACGAGGGCTGTAAGAAAAATTCTACGTTCACACATACCAGGTGCTACGTGAAATCCTTCTGTGCCAATCATTCAGATTTTGCAATGATCGTCTAAGTGAGGTTTGATTGTTATATGCACTTTACAGATCAGGAAACCGACAGAGAGGCTCAGTACCTTGAAAACCCTCAAGTGCTGTTGCTGGTCTTTAAGCCCCATCTTCCCCCGAAAGCAAACTCTGAGCCCTTAGCAGCTCCGCTGTGACCGTCTTATCCATTCGTCCCCCTGCAACTCTCTGCTGCACCTCTACCCTGCGTCGGGCAGCGGACTCGATGTCGGGGATGCAAAGATGAGTAAGAGACAGTGCTTGACCTTGGAGAATGCGTGGTTTGGAGGAGGAGACAGATAGGAGTGGAAATAACTAGGATTATAAGAGATGCGTGATGCAGAGTCCTAAGCCCTCAGAGGACCGGGCTGCCATACAGGGGGTAAGACATCTCAGAGGGGAAGGTGTGAGGCCGGGGCTGGAGTAGGGGGAGAAGAGGGGACCAGAAGAATCGGGGATGGAAAAGCATTCCTGGCTGAGGGCCCTGTGTGTGCCAAGGCACAGAGGTAGAAAGTGGTCTGGCACACCCAGAGAAGGGCACGAAAGGTGCTTTGGTTTGGGAAGAGTGTAGAGAGGCCCGGGAGGCTGGAGTGGAGCCGTGGCACTTTGCCGGGCCTCAGGCCTGCCCAAGAAAGAGCTCCTCCTGAGAACCAGGGGAAACCACCGCAGGGTTCCCAGGGGCAGAGATTCGGTCAGATCTGTTTTCCAAAGATGGCTCTCCATGGTTGGGCGTTAGGGGGGGGGGGGGGGGGGCGGTGGATGCCCAGGGCAGGAGGACGTGGTTTTCCCTGCTTCGGGATGACGCTGCTCGCCATATCTGGTAAGACCATGAGAACCAGTACGTGTTTCCAGGAAACAAACAGTACTCTCCCGTGCATGTGTATCTCCGAGTGTGGTGCCTATAAATAGACTCCGACACGGTGCTTGGCTCGAGTCTCACGCAGGGCCATGGCAGCGTCTTGCCACAGTCCCCGAGCTGCCTCTGCTGCTTCCTCCCCTCCGCTGGCAAGGCTCAGCCCCATCAAGCACCACCCTTCATCACCCAGAGGGCAGGGCCAGGATCTGACCTGTCTTACCATGTTCCCCCTAGGACACCAAGGCCAGTGTCTGAACTGCCGAGTAAAGGATGTGAGTTTGGCCAAAGGGGGAGATATGGAGACTGTGTGAGACTCCCCCGTGACAAAGGTGAAAAGGAGAAGTGGGTTTGAAAACCTAACCCCCCCTCCAGTGGTTCAGGGACCATCCTGGTCAGAGGTAGTGAGTGGATACGATGACCCTCGTCCCATCCATGGGAAGCTCTATGACCTTTACATTAGATTAATGAGGAGAGAGGAAACAGAGGCAGAGAAAGACAATATATATGTATATGTATATGCATATCTAGAGATACACACGTGTATATGTAGATACAGTATATACAAGTATATGTATATAAATATATACATGTATACCCACATATGTGTATATATGGAGAGAAAGACAAAGAAGGCACAGGAAACAGGGACAGAGACAGACAGACAGACAGCTAGAGACAGAGAGATGGGGCAACCAACCGTGGGTTTTAACCATGGCGATCTTCAAAGCCCCAGCTAGAGCAGACCTGCTAAAATAGGGCAGAATCGATGCTGAGGTGCCACGGAGTCCAGCCTAGTTCCCCTTCCACATCCCCAGCTCAGAAATTTACATCAGTTTCTCCCTCTCTTGTCAACTCTGGGGAAAAAAAAGCAAAAAGCAGGGGGACAGCAAAACAGAGAAAACCCAGACTCACAGGGATTCGCAGAGTGAAGCCTCCCGCCCCCCAAGGGCTGACTAACCCCTTCTGCTCCAGGCTGAGGGGGAGCCCACGTTCTTGGCAGTTCTTTGTGAGGCTGAGCCCTGTCCCAGAGGTCAGGGCCTGGATCGGGGGGGCGGGCACTGGGTACCCACCTCTCCTCTGGAGCACCAGGACTTGGCATGTCTCACCAGGCAGCCAAGTGGAGCCCAGTGTCAGCCAGGCCGCCCTCCTGAGCCACCCAATTCATCAGGAGCTGCAGGGACCTTGGGAGACTCCCTCACCTTGGGAGACAGCAGAGTCCTGCTCTCCACATGACTTCCGGTGGAGAGATATAGTTCTTTCCCTCTTGGGCCTCAGTCTCCTCACCTGGAAAATGGGAATAAAACACCTGCTACCGTGTGATCTCCCTTATACGTGGAACAACAACAAAACACCAAGCCTGTAAATACAGAGAACAGACTGGTGGTCGCCAGAGGGGAGGAAGGGGGCCGGGGGGAGTGGGCAAAATGGGTGAAGGGAGCCAAAAGGTACTTCCAGTTATAAAAGAGATAAGTTATGGGGATGTGATGTACAGTATGGGGCTGGCTGCAGTTAATGCTACTGCATTGTATATTTGAAAGCCGCTAGGAGAGTGGATTTAAGAGCCTTCCTTCTAAGAACAATAATTTTATTGCAACTACATACGGTGACGATGTTAACTACTCTTATCGTGGTGATCATTTTGGGATATAGACAAATATCAAAATCATTACGTTGTACACCTGAAACTAATACATTGGATGTCAATTGCACCTCGATAAAATTTATTCTTATTTATTTTTGAGAGAGAGCACAAGCAGGGGAGGGACGGAGAGAGAGGGGGACAGAGGATCAGAAGTGAGCTCCGCGCTGACAGCGGTGAGCCTGATGCGGGGCTCAAACTCACAAGCCACGAGATCGTGACCTGAGCCGAAGTCCAACACTCAACCGAGTGAGCCACCCTGGCGTCCCCATAAAACATTTTTAATCAAAAAAAAAAAAAAAAAAAAAATCTGCTCTCCCATTTTACAGATGATGCAGCTGAGACACAAAGAGGTTGGGTAACTGGCCCATGGCACTATCTTCCCCAGGATTTGGGCCAGGCAGTCTGGCTCTAGATCCTGTGCCTTTCGCCACATGTCTTTGCTGCCTGTCTGCGTCACCAGCATCGTGGGAGGCCCGCCGCAGCGCGGTGAGAGATATTTGTTCAAGCGTGTGAGGCTACGATATCTGCATAAGATCATCCACTTTGACTCTAAGCTTGAATCCCAATTCCTACATCCGCACTGACTTCGGGTTGAACGACGGTGGTGGCCTCTGTGTCGAGGCTGGTGTGGGGCAAATCTTCAGGCTGAAAGGTCTATACCATGGTACGAACTCCCCTTCCCCGCACCTGAGAAAACGAAGAAGGCAGTAAAACTCCCAGCCTTAGCAAATTGAGATGGTTGAATACAATCTAGAACGTGGCAGGATTTTAACGAAATGCTCAAGAGCCGAATCACTACGCATTGAGCACTTTTCCAAAAACCCCCTGATTCTTGAGGTTTAGGGACTACTAATAAAAGTTTCTGAAATGCCCAACACAAACGAACAAACAAACAAAACCCCAAACCAAGCATCTGCTCTGCTTCCCCCACAGGCCTGCTGTGAGCAGGGATTAAGGTGGTAGCATTGTGGGGATTTTGTAAACTGCACGTGACTGGCCCGTGTGCTCCAGGCTGATGCATGCTTCCACGGCCCCCCCAGGGCTCCTAACCGCAGCAGGATGGAGACCCAGCCTGAGTGTGCTTTCTTAGAGGGTGTGTCTGAATCAGTGCTCCCCAGGAAGACCTGTTTGGGGACTGCCTGTCTCCCTCAGGGGTTTGTATACAGAATGTGGGGTAGGGATCACCCTCGGGTAGGGATCACCCCACCCTCGGGTAGGGGGCCATCAGAGGACAAGAAAAGACCTTTTTCTTTTCGTGCTCAACCAAACTACCCACAGCCTCTTTCCTACCCAGCTACCCCAAATCTCCAGACTCCTCAGGGGCCCTCAGATCTTCCGGGAAGGAGCACTCCGGGAAGGAGCACTCTCCAGGCAAGAAGCACTCCGGGGAGTGTCGGGGAGCAGACCGCTCTGCGTTGCCCAGCTCCCATACCCGGAGTGCCCAGAGTGGACCCTTGGAAAAGCTCTGTGCACTCAAGCTGGAAAGGGGGACCAGCGGGATTTGAGGGAGGACCCGGGAGGGCAGAGGCGCGCGAGGACCTGTTTCCAGCGTCTGTGGGAAGCCTCCCGCCTCGGCCTCTTTGTGAAGTTGGTCTTTGCCGCCCCTGGGCTATAACAGCCATCCATTTATGAGGTCTCGTCATCCTACACCCTCGCTGCGCCATAGTTACATGAATGAGGCCCCTGAATTTGACATTTCTAAAATCCACATCACTATGATAACAAAACAGTTACCATTTACGGAGTCCCATCCGCACGCCGGGCAAGGCGTCAGTCACCTAACACAGCTCAAGTCTAATCCTCCGCACAGCCTCAACTGAGTTGGGGCCCCAACTGAGAGGTCGGGAAGCCGGGTCCCACAAGGAGAAGTCACGTGGCCGAGGTCACGCCCAGTAGCATCATCCAAGTCCCAGCCTCGGAAGCCTGCGTTCTTGGGCAATGACCTCTCCAGGGAGGGCATATGATTGGCCTCTCCACCTCCTGTGTGTTTGCTGTTGTAAGCCAGGCCCCCCAGAAGTTAACCGACTCTGGTGCCTGAAAAATCAAACGAAAACGAGTTCTAGGCCTGTCAAGCTAAGTCAGGCCCTTTTGTTCCCACGCAGGTTCTGCCTCTGGCGGTTGGGGTGGTGGCAGGGGCAGAAGCTATCGAAAGAACCAGTCAAGGCTTGGGACCTACAGTCAGAGCTCCTTGCTGTGTGTCCTGAGGTAAGTTAGTTAACTTATCTGAGCTCCACTTTCCGATCTACCTCACAGAATAAAGGTAGGTGTGCCTGGTCGCCAGCGCCACCAGATGTGCCTGCCTGACCCACTGGTCCTAAGTCCCTCCAGGACAGGAATCGCAGTTGGGCCTCGTTCCTGTCACCGGCCTCGACAATTTCTCTGCTTCCTTCAGGTGTCCTTGTAGCTGGCCCTCCCTGGTACCTTTCCCATCAAGGGGCTTCCTCAGGGCCTGTCACTCTGTGGTGATTGTCCAGCGCCAGCCCTGTTCTGTAAGCTCTTTGTGTCCCCAACTTGGGAAGGATGGTCACACAGTGGCTTTTCAGGAAGTGTTTAAAAGGGGGCACTCTGAGGAGTCGGGAAAGCAAGAAGAGAGCCGGCCGCTGACTGGGCGGTGGAAAGGCCCTGAACACTTTGTCTACTTGGCAGGCCGAGTTCGCCTTCTCTGCCCCCGTGGGGCCTCAGGCCTTTCTCGAAACAGTCTGACTCGTCTTTGGTAGAATGGCATCCTGCAAGCTGTTCTCTCCTGCATTTCCTGTGGAGCGGACAGCATTTCCCCCTCAGGCCAGAGCCCTGGGGCCCAGGCCATGCTTCTGAACCTGTCCCCGTCAGAGGGGCCCACACAGGCCGGGTCCATTCCCAGGGCTCACCGCTGACAGAGCCCAGGCTGGCTGATTTGACTTGAGCAATTTCTGGCCTCGGGGCAAGACCGTGATCTCGCTGAGCTTTTCGTTTTGTGTTTTGTATTATTTTGTTTTGTTTTGTTTTGTTTTGTTTTGCCTTCTTGTCCAAGAACCTGAGAGCTCTTTTGCAACCTTTAGTCCCTTTCCTCTGGCAAGAGAAGGAAGGGAGACTTCTTCCATCCTGGGCCCATTTACACTGACTGGGGAGCGGGAGCGAAGGGGTGTGTGTGTGTGTGTGTGTGCCACAGGGGTCACCCGCCGGGCTGCCTCCAGGGGCTTTCTCTAGAGGCCACCCGAGTGGGTCCTTCCCATCGTAGGACCTACAGAGTGACTCCTTTCTGGACTGAACACAGAGGCAAGGTGTTCCAGACCCTTGCCCAGCACCGGGGACCCCCTCTCCAAGCCCAGGAAAGAGGCTGCCTGGCCACTGCTTGGAACCCAGGACATGGGCTGACGGGAGAAGTCCCTTCCCTCCACTCAGGACAAACCCAGGGCCACACGGAGCCACTGCCCCCGCATTCAGCTTGTCGCACACACCCAGGGGAGTCAGCCGGTGAGATAGGGTGACTGGCTTTAAATAAACACCGTCAGCTATTTTAGGCCCCTGGGACCGGGTGCGTTTTCCTGGCCTGACACGCCTTCCAGGAGCAACACCTGTGGAGACGTGCCCAGCTCCCAGCCGGGCGGCGTAGACCAACACGGAGGCCCGGCTCCCCCTGCTGGTGAGTCTGCAGTGTCTTCTCGTCTCCATTGGCCAAGGCCTCCCCCTTGCCATGTTCTCCCTGGCTGCACAGTGGCCAACGCCACACCGCTGACACCATCGGGCTCCACGTGACCTGCCTGAACAGCAGCTCCTCGTACTCAGTAGTGTGAACACGCCTGAGGTGGCTGTGTGACACGGAAAGCTTCTTTGAAGGAGGCTGAGGAGCCATTTCTACATCCTCGGCCCACTCGTGAGCATCTAGGCCAAAGGAATTACTGATGTTCAACAGGTACGTGGTCAGACAGGGGCAGTGGGACAAGGCGGGCACCCATCGCTGTGGAATAAGTGCCTAGAAGGTAGAGGGTCCTGTGGTAGGAACCTGGGGTCCAGGAGAAGGAGCCTGCCGTGGCCCTCCCAAGGGGGGAGCTCTCAATCATGGGAAAAGCAGGCCAGATGGACCTACCAAGAGATCGCATCCTCAGGCAGGGAGCCACACTGAATTTACACGCGAAGGTGAAATGGCCCCAAAGGTGAAGGTTGGGGAACTCCTGAGGCTGAGGCCAGGATGGTGTCTCCGGCGGGGAGCCAGGCCTGGATCGTTCCCTCCATGTCAGGAGTCTCCTGTATCATCCTCTCCTCGACACCCAGCCTCTCCGGGATTACAAGGGGCACTTACTAGTCTTTCTAGCGAGGGGCCCCTCTTCTGTCTTCTAGAGAACCTACAGGTTGAGACAGCGTCCCATGTTCTTTCTGCTTTTCTTGGGCCGGGACCACCTTGGTGTCCCTTCTCCTGGACACCCCCGGATTTCAGGCTGAAATAAATTCCTCATGACTGACTGCAGCTCCCAAAGAAGCTTTTCCTTTTCAGAGTTTCTGCTTAGGGATCCAGGGTGCTCTCACTTCTACCTGGTCCTGGCTCTCTGCCCTTGAGGCCAGGGTGATATGAAGAGGGTATGGGTGAGCCCCAAGCTGATCCCATGTTATCAGTCATAGCACCTCTCCAGCCTCCGGACTTCTTGCTAGGTTGATTTGGTGGTAACCACTGGGGTCGATCACCCCACAGTCCCCCAAGCTCGATCTCCTCACCTCCGCCCGAGAGGACTTCCTTCACGGCACACCCTACTTACCCATTCTGCTGTGTGGCCAAGATCCCTTAGCAACAAGTTCCAGTATGGGCTGTGGGTTACCCCTGTTTACTGTAGCATAATTACAGGACCAGGATTTGGAACCAGATAGACTGGGATCTGAATCCCAGTTCAACCTGTTACTCTCTGTGTTACCTTGGGCAATCTGTGTAACCTCTCAGAATCTCAGTTTCCAAATCTGGCAGCGAGGATAACACAGTTGACTGGACAGCATGGGGGGGACGATTAGGCGCCAACCCTCCACACAGTCAAAAATTCGAGGGTAACGTTTGACTCCCCAAAACTTAATTACTAAGAGCCTACTGTTGGCCAAAAGTCTTGCCGAGAACATAAACACTCGACTAGCCATTATTCTGTATCCTATATGTGTTACATACCGGATTCTTACAAGAAAGCTAGAGAAAAGAAAATATTATTACGCGAGTCATAAGGAGGAGAAGCTACATTTACAGCTCTAGAGTGTATTTGTCAAAAGAAATGTGTATAGAGGCGGACCGGTGCAATGCAAAACCCGTGCTGTTCAAAGACCAAGATGCCATGGTTGTATGGCATGAGGCTGTGCAGGAAGGGAAGGGGATAATGCAGCGACTCCAAGAAATATGTACACTGGGCCAAGGCCAGATGAATCTGAAGGAAAAACATGGTATATCTTGCTGGAGAGTTAATTTAACCGGAAAAAATTTAGGGAAATATATTCTGAAGGAAACCAGCAAAATGTACGCCTTGAGTGCATTTCAAAGAAGCGAGAGGAGGCTGGAAGAAATGCTTTTACTTATGGTCACTTGCTTTGGGTTACGCTCTAAACTTGGGGGTCAGGGGAGCATCTGGTTAAGGGTCACGCTCTCAGCCTCTGGGAGTCTTTTGATAGAAGAGTCTGATGCGTGTGGGGAGCGGGTCCCTGCTTGTGCACAGGGAGACCTCGTCAGGGGAGCTGCCCCAGACTTTGTACAGGCTTTTGCACCTCTGAGATCTTTCCTTGAATAATCCTGACTCTCCCGGGTTTCAGCCACCAGCACCAGATCACGAATCTGAGGCTCCAGTGAAGGAGCTGCGACCAGTGTTCTCTTGCGCAAAATCGCTAGCTGATTAAGAAAGGTGGGTGGGGAGAATCTCTTTTCACAGATTCCAGGGGGGTAGGCGTGGCGATGAGGCCAGTCACTATTGGCTTATTCTAGTACTCTGAGGCCCAACCGCAGAAGCCCTGGGAAATTTTCGGGCTGACCCTGGGAGTCAGGTTGGGGATAACGCTCAGAAACTGGCTACAGGAGCCCTGGCCACATTGGAGAGGAATTCCAGAAACCGCACATTCCAGAACCCTGGAATCAGAGAGGAGAAAAAAGGGAGGTTGTGCGCAGCATGCTCCGGGCTCTGGGCTGGATGGTTTGCACGTGAGGTTTCAGTTACTAACAACAGCTCGTATAAGGTAAGATAGCATTATCTCCGTGCCCAGAGAGGTCGTGAGACTTGTCCAAGGTCACACACCTACCGTGGTAGAAGCTATTAGCAGTTCCCCAACAATTGTCTACTACTTGTCTAGGCAGTTAGAGCTGCCTAGAAAGGAGACTACATTTCCCAGCCTCCTGTGTGGTTAGGCGTGGTCATGTGACTGAGTTCTGACCAGTGAGAAGTAAAAGTCTTGCGGCAGTTTCTGGGAACCTTCCTTAAAGCACAGTTTGTTTTGTGCCCTCTGCCCCTTCCTCTTGGTTCCTACTTCTATTTTGCTGTTTGGCAGCTAGGTGCCACCTTGAACCGTGAGGACAAGGGCCACCCACTAAGAACAGCAGAACAGTGATCTGGAAGAAGACTACCTCTAGGCTTTTACGCGGGAGAAACATAAACCACCTTGTTAAGGCCACGTTGGTGCAGGTTTTCCGTTACCTTCATTTGTACCTCACCCTGACTGAGATACCTAGTAAGTGATGAAGTGGGAGTTTGGACCTGAGTCAATGAGATCTTAAACCCACATTCTTCTACCACAATATGATGTTTCTGGGGCCCCCATGTGTGTTCCAGCTGTACTGCTATAAGGTCTTGGGTGTGAAGCATTCCTTGGAACCATGATGGCATGGGAGGAGGTGGAGGGGGAAGCTTATCTAATGCAACTCTTCACGCTCATTTATTTGAGGCAGCCCAGGGGTCTTTGATGGATCCAGAGGCACCTTGAGGCCAAAGTCCACGACCCTCTCAGGGGCAATATTCCCCCTAAGATCCAGGAAACTCCATCTTTCTCCCATTGGACTTGCTACACGGCCAACCTCTTGGGGTAGGTGAAGGCTGCATTCAGGTAGCCCCCCAACCCCACCCCAGTCTCCTCTGACAGACTGTGGCCACTTGGCACGCCTCTAAGGAAACTTTGCTAAGGAAGCCTGCTGAAACAGGTGAGCAATGCTCTTTCCATTGAGGAGTGTTGTAGGAGTTTTGTGAGCCCAGAACAATCTCACGTAGGCAAGGCATGGCCCCGTTTGGGGAAGGAAGTATGTTTTCTCTTACCCAATCTCAGAAGGGGTGGTTGGCAGCTTCATTAGAACTTAGTCTGAGTTAAAAGGGCTTTACGATCCTACTGTTGGACCACTAGAACCTTCACATCACCAAGGAGAATCTGAAGTAGGAGCCACAACGGCTGGCTCTATATCTGAGAAGATGCTATTCACAAACAGAGAAGACAGTTATCTGGCTGGGTGATCTGGAGGAACTCTCCTACCTTGTCACTTCCCTGGTTCCTATCAGGGGCATTATAATCACTACCTCTCAAGGTTACTGCAGCATTGAATGAGATGAAATTGAATTGATGAAAACACGCTAAATTCTGCAAAGCACTTACCGATGTGAAAGATTACGATTCCACATTTGCATAGTAGAAATAAAAACACTGTTGCTGACACTTTGTGCCCAGCCAGATCCTCTTTCCTGGGCTAGTTGACCCGCAGTTGTGTGAAGACTGGTGCTAACAGTTCACAGGTCTTCCTTTCCAGAGAGTTCCCTTGGCTGAATGGAAGCTGCCTTGCCTGGGGGCCTGCAGCCAGTGACTGGCTGACTCAGGGGCAGGAAAGGCCAGCCCCCTTACCTTAAGGTAGGATTATCTCTGGTACAATCCCTGCTCTGGAGCTCCCCTGCAGGATCAGGCTGATGCTGGTCCACAGCTGAGACCACAGCCTCACTTAGCTCCATCCCCTGCCCTATCCTGCTTCTTTTTCTTTCTCCTGAAAGTTCTTCCTCAGTAGACCACATGTGCTGAAATCTGCTTTTAGGGAACCTGACCCAAGTGTTTACCTCATAAAACTGCTCTGAAGATACAATGATATGATATAGATAAAGAAGTTAGTCCCATACCTGATGTACAGCAAGTGTTCAAAAAAAATGTTAGACATTGTTACCCAGGAGACCAGAGCATCAGAAACCTTCTAGTGTCATAGTAAGGGATAGAAACCCGGTGGGTTGGTCAGTGGATTGAATTTCACCTGCTAAAGCAATGGGATGAGCGGAGAGTGGTGGCTGAATTTTTCTTGGCTATCTATCACTGGTTCTCTCTGCTTTGGGCAGTCAACGAAGATCATCCAGCAGCTGATGAAAAAATTTCAGTCATTATATACATTTACCAACAGAGGGCGCCATTTCCACACAAATAAGTGCATTTCCTGGGCTGATCTGAACGGGGTTTCATCAAGGCAGCTCAGGTTGGTAGGGATGATCAGTTACATGGCAAAGCAGATTTAGGAAAATGTCTTTAAGACCAGCACAGATCATTGGAGAGGAAAGAACAGGGAGAAACAATGGGTGAAGCTGGTGGGGAAGCTTCCCAGGAGGTGAACGAATGGGGTGATGGGACATCACATCCCCAGAGGAAGCCACCAGCCTAGGCTAGGTGATCAGGGCCTGGGTAGGGCAATGGCAGGGAGGATGGCTAAGGGCAGGTGTGAAGGACCTCAAAGAGGGAAACAGGACTATGATTCCAACCAACAGATTATAAGAGAACAATAGGCTCAGTGACCCAGGAGCAGACGTCAGGAAGGACAGTTTTTGTGGAACACTGACAGCACTTTCTCCAGCCGGTTTGACTGCCTTGTTATGGTGTGTACAATGACCTCGCCCTACATAGCACCTTTCCAGCAAGCCATAATTCTGCAGGATTCCTGCTCTGTGAAGATTCTAGAAACCAGTGCAACATTCAGAGATGTTAATAGCATTAGGATTCCATTGGTTCTTTCTATTCAGAGTAGAGAAGGCAAAAAATGACCCACAGTTTTCCCTAGCCTCTGCTCTATGAGAAAGGAATCATACAGTAATTTGAACAGGGAAGGTTTGATAGAAGAAATATCAACTATTTTCAGGGAATTAACTACACAGGGGGAATAGAAGGGAAGATTAAAGAATCTCCTAGGACTGACGGAGAACACACAAAGAAGAAACACACTTGGAAGGGGAGGGAGCACCCAAGGCTGGGGTTCAGCTCTTGTTGGAGAAAGCATGGTTACAGCTCCCTGGGTGGCGGAGAAATTGTCTGGGTTGTTTCTGGACAAAGCTGGTCCACACTCAGAGAGCCAAGATTGATGAGCAGAGAATGGCAGGTTGGGGCTCTTAGCTGGAAGCCTTCTGTTGGGTGCCCAAGTAATTTCCCCAGGAAGTTGCTTTTGGGGGATGCTGATGAACTCATGGCAAAGCCACCTAGGGCTCACTCAGAAACCTTTGGGAAGCTGCTCCTGGGAGAGCACTGAGTCCTGCACTTTACCGGAAACTGGCCCAGTCACCGCTCCTTTGGGAGTCACCCTTGTGAAGGTGCAGCAGAATCTTGGAAAACAGGTGGGGCACCCACAGAACTGGCCACGAAGATGCCAGCAAGGAGTGATGCCGAAACTTGCTGGGTATGAACGCCCCCAGGGCTCCCCCCTGGGGTCCTGGAACCCTGAACAGAAATTTCCTCTCCCCACTACCTTGTTCCTCTAGCGCCCTCTACCGACAAGGTTTAACATGTACCAACTGGCAAGGGAGAACTGTTCCAGGCTCATATGAAGGGTGGGTTTAGAGCTGAAAGGCAATAAATTGTTAATTGCTACAGATGTTAGTGGGTTCCTCTGGGGGCGAGGGCGTAGTGGGAGGGCTCTTCCATAAAACCTTTCTGAAAAATACTACATTAGGAAATATCCCTGCCAACTAAGAAGTGAATCAAAATGAAGAACTCAAAAAATGAAGTTCTAAAACAAAAGGCAAAGAACAATTAAATCAGTAGAACCAAATAAAACTACACAAACTAAATAATTGTGATTCACGTGATGCAAAAGTCCATAAAAAATGAGATAAAGATAATTCTTACAATTATATACTGTATAATAAAGATTTCATCATTATGAACTGGGGTTTTAGATAACAATTCACTTTGACAAAAACTGGGAAATAGCAAAGTTAAATTTTTCATCTAGCAAAGGAGACGTCAATAGGTATGGGAACATGTGAATTTGAAGACAGGTCAAAAGAAGTCATCCAGCGGAGCAGAACAGAGTTCTGAAATAGACCCACACACATATGGTCAAGTGATGTCCTACACAGAATTAAAAAAAAAAAAAAAAAGCTAACCATAAAAGAAATACTTCTTTTATGAAGTCTTAGAATATGATTCACTCAAAATTAAAGACTGCTGTTCATCAAAAGACTCAACTGAGAAAAGAAATAGACAAAACCAAAGATTGGTAGAAGACAGTCACAATACATGTATCTGAACATGCACTTCTGTCCAGAATATATTTAAAAAACTCGCATAACACAGTAACAAAACCAAACAACTTAAGAAAAATATGGATGACAGACTCAAACAGACACTTTACATAAGAAGACATACAAATGGACAGTAAACACAGGAAAGAGTGCTCAACATCATTAGTCAGCAGGAAAAAATAAAAACCACAGTGAGCTGTCACTACACGCCCACCAGAATATTTAAAATTTCTGAAACCAGCAACAACACATGTTGGCAAGTATTTGGCATAACTGGAACTCTCACACTTTGCTTTTGGATGTGTCAAATGGTACAACTACTTTGCAAAGCTGCTTGGAGGTTCTTATAAAGTTAAACACACATCTACTCAATGATCCTGTAATTCCACACCTATGTATTTATCCAGATGTTACGGACTGAATGGGTGTGTCTTCTCTCCCCCCCAATTCATGAAAACCTCACCTCCAATATGATGGAGACTTTGGGGAGTAATTAATGAAGGCTTTGGGAAGGAGAGTGGAGCCCTCATGAATAGGATTAGTATCTTTATAAAAGGAGACAAGAGAGACATCAGTCTCTCTGCCATGTTAGGGTACCATGAGAAGATGGTCAGATGTAAACCAGGAAAAGTGCTGTCACCAAAAACCCAACCATGCTGGCATCCTGAACTTGGACTTCCAGCCTCCAGAATTGTGAGAAGTAAATGCTAATTGTCTTAGCCAGCCAGTCTATGGTATTTTGTTATAGCAGCCCGAACTGATGAACGCACCAAAGAAAATAAAAACATATGTCCACAAAGAGACTTATACATGAATATTCATAGAAGATTTACATTCATAACAACCCCAAAATAGAAACAATCCAAAGTCAATTAACAGGAGGAATGTATACACAAACTGTAGTATAATTATACAATGAAATCCTTCTCAGCAATTGAAGGAAACAAATATTGATAAACACAATACTATGGATGAGTCTCAAAACGTTATGCTGACTGAAATATGCCAGATGCTAAAGGGTATACACTTTGTGATTCTATTTATATGACATTCTAACACAGACAAAACTAAATCTATGACCATAGAATAAAATCAGTGGTTTTGGTGTGAGGGGTTACAGATTGACTGGGAAAGGCACAAGAGAACTTTCTGGAGTGATAAAGTTGTTCTCCACCATAATAGAAATATAGGTTATACAGGTGTGCACATTATAATAATTCATTTAATTGTACATGTAAGGTGTATACATTGTTGTGTACATACGTTATACTTCAACACAAAGGAAAAGTAAATAAGATAAATAGGTATAAAATTTAACTGGGCAAAGGAGAAGGCAAAACTACATGAATGAAAACCAGTAGAAACAACTAAGAAATAGACACAGACCCAAAAGGGATGTTGGAGTTATCGGACACATACTTTAAAATAACTGTGCTTACTATGTTCAAGGAGATAGAAAATAGATGAATATTTGCGGAGAACTGGAAAGTAAATAATGTGACATAACCGACTTGAAAAAGATCCAAATAGGGGCGCCTGGGTGGCGCAGTCGGTTAAGCGTCCGACTTCAGCCAGGTCACGATCTCGCGGTCCGTGAGTTCGAGCCCCGCGTCGGGCTCTGGGCTGATGGCTCAGAGCCTGGAGCCTGTTTCCGATTCTGTGTCTCCCTCTCTCTCTGCCCCTCCCCCGTTCATGCTCTGTCTCTCTCTGTCCCAAAAATAAATAAACGTTGAAAAAAAAAAAAAAAGAAAAAGAAAAAGATCCAAATATAAATTATAAAACTGAAAAAAAATTTCAAACTGAACATAAGAACTCAAAAAAGGAATTTTACAGCAGACTAGATGCAGTTAAAGAGAGAATTAGTAAACTGTATGATAGATCCAAAGGAAATATCCAGAACAAAGCATCACACAAATCTTGGTGTTGTATTTTCACTTTCATCTGGCTTGAAGTATTTTTTCATTTCTCTTGAGACTTTTTTGACCCGTGTATTACTTAGAAGTGTGTTGTTTAACCTTCATATATCTTATGATTTTCCAGCCATCTTTCTGCTACTGATTTCTAGTTTAAGTCCATTGTGACCTAAGAGCATACTTTGCACGACTATTATTCTTTTAAATAGGTTAAGATATGTTTTATGGCCCAGAATGTGTTCCATCTTGGTGACTGTTCCATGTAAGCTTGTGGGGAATGTGGATTATGCTGTTGTTGGGTGAAATGTTCTATAAATGTCAATTAGATCCAGCTGATTAATAGTGCTGCTCAGTTCAATTATATTCTAACTGATCTCATACCCACTGGATCTGTTAGTTCCTGGATGGGTGTTGAAGTCTCCAAATATAATAGTAGATTTGTCTGTTTCTCCTTGAAGTTCTCAGCTTTTTCCTCAATATTTTGATGTCCTATGGTATACACACATTAAGAATTACCATGTATTCTTGGAGAATTAACACTTTTATGTTTATGTAATGTCCCTCTTTATCTCTGATCATTTTTCTTGTTCTTGTTTTCTTGTCCTGAAGTCTGCTTTGTCTGAAGTTAACATCTGCTTCAGATTCATTTTGATTAGTATCAGCATAGGATATCTTTCTCCATCGTTTTACTTTTTCTTTTTTAAAGTTTATGTATTTATTTTGAGAGAGAGAGAGAGAGAGAGACTCTTTTCTTTCCCCACAGCATTGATGCGTTTAATAAGTTCACCCCTTCAGGGGCTCCTGGGTGGCTAAGTCGGTTAAGCATCCAACTTCAGCTCAGGTCATGATCTCATGGTTCCTGGGTTCAAGCCCTGTGTTGGCCTCTGTGCTGACAGCTCAGAGCCTGGAGCTTGCTTCAGATTCTGTGGCTCCCTGTCTCTCTGACCCTCCCCTGCTCATTCTCTCTCTCTCTCTTCTCTCTCTCTCTCAAATAAACATTAAAAAAATAAGGTTACCCCTTCAGGTCCTATTTGCAGCAACCAATATTTCTTTGAAATGCCAGACAGACCCAGCAGTAGCCAACAGTACACTTCAGATCTCGAGTTAAAAGTTCAGGTTCTCTGAGCATTTGGTGTTGCAGTGGCACTTGCCCAAAACTGGTACCTCCCTACAGCTGGATAACTTTAAATGTACCGGTGAAAAAAGGCTTTTTTTCCCCATCAAGGGGAAGAAAGAAAATCACTCTTCAAAACCTGCAGACCTGGCTGTGAGGTCTTTCCTCCTGTCCCATCTCTTCAAGTTTGCGTTTTGCAGTGGAACAAGAGAGACTAAAATCTAACCTGACTTACAAGAAACAAGACAGTGATGGCTATAAAGGGAGTGACCAGGAGCAAATGAGATATTCCTTCACCTCCCACATCCAATATATGTGCCTCGCAGAAAAACAACAAAAAATAACAGGTCCACAAAATACAACAGCTAAAATTACAAAATCCATTCATCCAAGGATGGTGGAAGGCAGGAAGGGGAGTTGCAAGGATAAATAGCACAGGGAGAAAAAAGAAAAAAGTATTCAAATCGCTCCAGGCACGGGGGCCGACAAGTGCTAGAAAAGAGCTATAGAAAAACCTGTGGTCCATTCAGAATCACCGGTGTTAAAAATCCACATCCTGGGGTCGGGAAGATTCTGCCTTATGTGCACCAGTGACAAAGATCCCAGTTCCTCCGAGAGAAGGGAATATGCAGCGGGCCCTTGGCAGAGTGAGTCCTGCCTTCCCAGGTGGAGGAAGGGACAAGGAAAAGAGATCCTACAGCCTCCTTCCGATCCCACCCATCCACTCTGGATGGCAGGTAACTCAGTGGCCGGCAGCAGCCTTCAGTTTGGCAGGAGAGCGATGGTGGTGAAGGGAATTTCTCTGCAGAGATCGAGCTACTCAGGGCAGACTATAGGTAGACCGTCTTGTGGAAAAGTCTATTGCTTAAGAAAACCACCAAGGAGAAGAGGCACAACTGGAAAAGGCATGCTGTGCCAGGGGTCTTTGCTTCATTGCCGCCCATAATGAACAGAGGAACAAGGATGGGGAAGAGGCATCCACTGAGAATATACCAGGACGGCGTTGCTGTGAGGAAAGCCAAGGGCAACCCAAATCCAAAGTGGTGAGGCCGGTTCCTTTCTATGCTTGACAACTGCTGGTGCCCTTCAATTCCTCCATTGAACCAATGATATTCAAAGCAGTGAGTAGAGGAGGGACATACGCAGAAGACTAACGAGCTGACCAGCAAGGTGGTTGAGAAGGAGACTCACGAACATCCCCCGGATGAGAAAAAGAGCCTGCCGCAAAAGGTTGAAGAGCATGTCAGTAATTATTTGGCTGAGACTAGGGAATGGGTGAGGCGTCCTTCCTGATACCTCAGATGCTAGATCAGCTATGTCTTGAAAACAAGCGGCGTTGACAACTTTGCTAAGCACAGACAGAGGAAGCATGCAAAGAGCACTGAAAATGGACGGAAGGAAGAAACATCTCCACGTGGCGATGGATCGCCGACAATTTGGGCTGTTACGGAGTGGAGTACAGAAATGAACACCTGGTAAAACAAGAGGAGACTCAACCAGAATGCTCCACTCTCCCAAGTGCAGCACTGGAAAATTCCACTAAGGCTATGCGGCTCAGTCTCCTGCTTCCTTTCTGTACGTTGGGCTGTCCTCGGCGTCAGAACACCTGCTTGCCCTTCTTTGACGCTGCTCCTCTCTCTTTTGCTGAATCTGAGCATGCAGCTTTGAGATGGCACAAATTCCCTACAGGGAGTCTTTGGTTTCCCTGGCAAAGTCCTGGAAAAAGGTTTGACACCTGTCAGCCATCTCTTCGCCACCCAAAACGTACCAACTACGCAGAGGAGACAGAAGCATCTCAAAATCTCTCATCATGAAGGACCTTCTCTTCAAGAAAGAGGATACTCCGAGTGGAAACTAACAAGATCAGAGAAAGGAACAAAGCATTCAGAATGGAAGCCTGAGAGAGAAAGAATCTTAAGCAGTCTCCATGCTCGGTGTGGAGTTAATGTGGGGCTCGATCACATGATCCTGGGATCATGGCCTGAGCCGAAATCAAGAGTTGGACGCTCAAACAACTGAGCCACCTGGGTGCCCCTCCGTCCTTTTACTTTTAATCTGTGTCTTTATATTTATTTTTTTTTTAAGTTTATTTATTTATTTTGAGAGAAAGAGAACAGGGGGAGGGCAGAGACAGAGAGAGAGAGAATCCCAGGCAGGATCTGCACTGTCAACAGGGCTTAAACTCACAAACCATGAGATCATGACCTGAGCCAAAGTCAGATGTTTAAAAAAAAATTTTTTTTAACGTTTATTTATTTTTGAGACAGGAAGAGACAGAGCATGAACTGGGGAGGGTCAGAGAGAGGGAGACACAGAATCTGAAACAGGCTCCAGGCTCTGAGCTGTCCGCACAGAGCCCGACGCGGGGCTCGAACTCACAGGCCGCGAGATCATGACCTGAGCCGAAGTCGGCCGCTTAACCAACTGAGCCACCCAGGCGCCCCCAAAGTCAGACGTTTAACTGACTGAGCCACCCAGAGCACCCCTGTGTCTTTATAGTTAAAGTGGACTTACTATAAACAACATAATTGGGCCTTGTTCTTTAATCCATTGTGATAGTCTATATCTTTTGATTTTTGTTAATTAGTCCATTCACATTTAAAAGCGATTATTGAGGGGCGCCTGGGTGGCGCAGTCGGTTAAGCGTCCGACTTCAGCTCAGGTCACGATCTCGCGGTCCGTGAGTTTGAGCCCCGCGTCGGGCTCTGGGCTGATGGCTCAGAGCCTGGAGCCTGTTTCCGATTCTGTGTCTCCCTCTCTCTCTGCGCCTCCCCCGTTCATGCTCTGTCTCTCTCTGTCCAAAAGATAAATAAACTTTAAAAAAAAAAAAATTCTAAAAAAAAAAATAATAATAAAAAAAATAAAAAAATAAAAAATAAAAGCGATTATTGATATAATTGGATTACTATTTACCATGTTGGTAACTGTTCTCTATTAGTCATGCTTGTTTTTTTTTTTTAAATCTTCCCCACTTTTTCCTCCTTCTCTAGTTTTATTTTATTTTATTTTTAAAGTTTACCTATTGTAGAGAGAGCGAGTGTGTGAGCAGGGAAGGGACAGCGAGGGGGGCAAAGTATCCAAAGCAGGCTCTGTGCTGAGAGCAGCCTCAAACTCACAAACTCTGAGATCATGACCCGAGTGGAACTCAGGCGCTCAGCCTCCTGAGCCACTCAGGTGCTCCTGCCTTCTCTAGTTTTAATTCAACATTTCACAAGATTGCACTTCCTCTTTTCTTTCAGCATATCGGCATACCGTGTACTTCTTTTAAACCGTTCTTAGTGGTTGTCCTAGTATCTGCAATATACATTTACAACTAACATTACTCCAGCTTCTACACCATTTCACGAGTGTGCAGCTACCTTACAACAGAATATTCCCGATTCCTCCCTCTGTCCCTCATAACATTGCTGTCGTTCATTTCACTTATCCATATGCTATAATCCCCTAACACGTTGTTGCTATTATTACTTTGAAGACTTATCTATCAGATCCATTAAGAATAAGAAACATGAGGGGCGCCTGGGTGGCGCAGTCAGTTAAGCGTCCGACTTCAGCCAGGTCACGATCTTGCGGTCCATGAGTTCGAGCCCCGCGTCGGGCTCTGGGCTGATGGCTCAGAGCCTGGAGCCTGTTTCCGATTCTGTGTCTCCCTCTCTCTTTCTGCCCCTCCCCCATTCATGCTCTATCTCTCTCTGTCCCAAAAATAAATAAACGTTGAAAAAAAAAATTTTTTTTAAAAAGAATAAGAAACATGAAAGATTTTATTGTATCTTTATTTATTCCTTCTCTGGTGCTCTTTGTTATACAGATCTGAGTTTGTGACCTGTGTCATGTTCCTTCTCTCTGAAGAATTTCTTTAACAATTTTTTAAAGTTTATTTATTTATTTTGAGAGAGAGAGAGAGAGAGAGAGAGAGAGAGTACGCAGAAGCAGGGGGAGGGGCAGGGAGGGAGGGAGAGAGGGAGTCCCGAACAGGCTCCCCACTGTCAGCGCAGAGCCCGATGCAGGGCTTGATCTCACAAACCGCGAGGTCATGCAAGTGGGGGTGGGGCGGAGAGAGAGGAAGAGAGAGAGAGAGAAAATCCCAAACTCGACTTGGGGGTCGATCCCACGAACTGTGAGATCATGACCTGAGCCGAAGTCAAGACTCGGACACTTAACCGACTGAACCACCCAGGCGCCCCTGAAGAGATCTTTCTCTAAACTGTAATGTGAGGAGGAAGTGGGGCTTCTGGAGGGAAGATCTATAACGCCTGACACCACTCCTCAGACTGGACCCCCAGCGGCTAATTCTCAAGCTAGCCCGCCCTCAGCCTCCAGCAATTCATCACAATCACTATTTAAGGGTTCCTCCCAGCTTATTAAACTTGTAGAATCAATGAGTAAACATATGAGAGTGTTTTCCTTCAAAAGATGAGTGAAATACACAAAACTTGGGCACGCTAGTTTTTTTTTTTAAAAAAGGAAGAACTCAAAGGCCCAGAATTGAGAGTGAGAATCATAAATGAGTGTACGAGGGCATGATGTATGACGTGTCCCGCGGGGCCCTGCCCGGGCCCAGCCCAGGGCATGTGACAAAGCACCCCATGATGGCCTTGGGAGACCCACAGGAGAGGAAGCACATCCTCGGAGTCACTCAGCAGGCGGGGAGTGTGGATGGAAGTGCCTGAAATAGAAGCCTGTGCACAACCTCTGAGTGGGAGCTGAGGGAACCCTTGTAGGGCTGAGATGTTCCCACAAGGAGCGAGGTTTTGTGTGTGTGTGTGTGTGTGTGTGTGTGTGTGTGTGTGTGTGTGTTTTGGCCGATCCTGTCTGCCTGGCTCCCCAGAGGCTGAGTGGAACCCATCTCAGGGGGAGTCCCGGTCCAAGGTCCCGAGCTAAAGGCCACCACCGCTGCACGCGTTTAAAACCTTGAGTGATAAGGAGTCTCAGCTTCAAGTTTGGGGGAAGATAAGAAAAGCTTCAAAGCCTGTGGTTGGGACCAAAAGCGCTCCCTCCAAGGGGCTGAAGCGTGAGTTACTCAGAAGGCTGCGCCTCCCCGAGGGATTTGCGTTGAGTAATGACCTCAGCCCAGAGCAGTGCTAACCCTGCAGGCTATTAGCTCCACAGAGGCAGCGGCTGTGAGTGGATCTCAGGGTGCCCAACGCCTGGCACAGTAGTTGCAAGCTAGAAGATATACAGCCAACAGGCACATCAGCCATTTTTGTGTGTGTGTAAATAATGAAAGCGATGTTTGCTCATTGTGAATAGTCAGAACGTAATTGCCCGAGGTTGAAAATCCGAAGCCCTGCCTGACACCTGCTCTGGTTTCTTGAAGTTCCTTTTTTTTTCTGTTTGTTTTAGTCCATCCTTCACGTGGGGACTCTTTCATCAAGAGTCTGGTGATCCTGGCTTTTCTTCCGCATGCAGTCGTGAATCATCACCATCGGAAGCTCTGGGGCTTGGGCGGTTTCTCATCTGAGGCCCCATCTTGGGGTGATGGGACCAGGACACGGGTATTCCTCTGGGGGCCCCCACACGGCGTTTGAGTGTTGGTGGTCAGAGCTTCAGTCACTTTCCCTTGGCAGTTTTCCCTGAGAATAACTTTTCAATGCCTGGCTTGGGGATCTAGTGGAGCGAAGGGCTGGGGTCTGAACGCCCCACATGCAGACTGTCACGTAATTCTCCGGTCATCCGTCTCTGTCTTCAGTCTGGCGTCCACACCCCCATCCTCACTCCCCTCTGTGCTGAGCAAGGTGCTCCCAAGTCTACAGTCGCTCTGGTCCTTCCCTGCATTTTCTGGCTGGCTCCCAAGACGCTGGGCAGAACCCATTTGGACAGGCAAGGCCACTGGAAAAAGTGGATCTGGGGGTGTAACAGTTCACCCACACCTATAATTGTCAGCCTCGCCCCACTTCATGACATTCTGCCAACTCCTGCAGCTTTCCAGGGTACCTTGGCATGAGTCCCCGGCTTCCTGTCTTTCTTTCTTTCTTTCTTTCTTTCTTTCTTATTTCTTTTTTAAAGTTTATTTATTTTGAGAGAGACGGAGAGCAGGGGAGGGGCAGAGAGAGGGTGAGAGAGAGAGAATCTCAAGTGGGCTCTGCAATGTCAGCCCGAAGTCTGATTCGGGGCTCAAATTCACGAACATGAGATCATGACCTGAGCCAAAATCAAGAGTCAAATGCTTAACTGACTGAGCCACCCAGGCGACCCCCCCCCTCCCCGCCCTTTATTTCTTTTGTGGAAGATTTTATTTTTAAGTAATCTTTACACCCAACATAGGGCTCAAGAGTCAAGAGTCACATATACCACCAACGGAGCAAGACAACCATTCCCTGTATTCTTTTTTTTTTTAATGTTTATTTATTTATTTTGAGAGAGAGAGAGAGGGCAAGAGAGCTCTGCACCATCAGCACAGAGCCCGACGTGGGGCCTGAACTCACAAACTGTGAGATCATGACCTGAACTGAAATCAGGAGTTGGATGCCCAACCGACTGAGCCACCCAGGATCCCCCCCCCCACTTTATTCCTTTTTAATGGGATATAGAATTCCAGGCTCGAGAGGGAACACCTAAGCCTGTTTTAGGTTTATGTTACATTCTTGAATGTTGCAAGGAGCGTAATGGACATTGTTGTACATCGATAATTATGTGTAAAAATATATAAGGGAGGGAAGAAGAGAGGGAGAGAGAAAAAGAAAGAGAAAAGGAAAGAGAGGAAAGGAGTCTGTGTGGAATGTCAGGCGTCTGAACCAGACAGGTGGGGGAGAGCCTTGGGGGGTGAGTACACTGCGTTTCCCATCCTGACCCACTCTGCCTGGACCGCGTCCTTCCCTCTCAGTTCTGGTACCCATGGCCTGCCCACCGCCTCAGGCTCAAACCTGTTACTGGTAAGAGAAGCAACTTCCCCTTGGGTTATGGTCCACCAGGATCTGGAAACAAGCTGACGCTTGGACAGGCAAGGCCACAATCTTCATGGCCAGAGTGGGCTCTGTGTGCCCTTTGTCCCCAAAGGATGCCCTGACTCCCAGACCTGAGTTTCAGCATGACTGAAGGAACATCAGCCAGCCATCATGAGCTCTACCCTCGCCTGAGACTCAGGCTCATCCGAAGGTGCCTGGATAGGAAAGGGAAGAGCCCACGAGTCTCCAACTCGGCTCTGGCTCCTCTTGTATCCGGCTTTGGTCAAGTTTGCAAATTCTCTGGCTTCTCCTTCCCCACCTACTCTTGGGGGAGAATGGCTTCTGCTAATATACTAAGGAGATTTGACTTGTATATTTAGATCATACAAGTATATTTGTATATTTAGGGGAGGTTTGCATGTCTCACATCAAGCAGCTACTTCCCGAGCACTTGACATTGATTGAGTATTGAAGGATACTGAGGAATAACGTCCAACAATCAGCTCACTCAACAGATATTAACTGAGGCCTCCTGTTGTATGTACCAGCCCCTGGGGCTGTCGGTGCATAGTAGCAGGCAAACAGACACGGTCCCTTCTCTTATCCTGAGTTCAGAGGGGTCTTAGCAGGAGGATCTGATCTAAGTTTCTCAAAGACCGGCCGGGCTGCTGTGGGGAGAATGACGAGCAGGGGGCAAGAGAAGGACGAAGGAAGGGCAGTTATGAGGCTCCCTCAGTGGATGGGGCGAGAGCTAATGGTGGTTGCTGGTGGCGGAGGAGGTGGAAGGGAGGGAGGACTTCTTGTAGCATCTGGTCACGTGAGGGTGGGGGAAAGCGTCATGTGACTGCAAGAACAGGCTGGACGGTGATGCCTTTTACCGTGATGGGGAAGAACTGGCTGGAATGTGGGAAGGAGCAGTTAACGGACGCATCCGAAGGCTCGGCACAGGCTCAGCACTGGGAGGCATGGAGAGGCGTGTGGGGAGAGGCCCAGGCAGCTCCAGGGATGTGGTGCCTGTGTGCAGCAAGGGAAGAGGAGCGTCACGCCAGCCACTGTGATCGTGGTCTCCTCATAAGACCTGGTTGGTGCTCTGTCACTCTTAAGCCCTTTCACACACTATCTACTCGATCCACGTCGCAAGTAAGATAGGTAGTGTTATCTCCATTCTGCAGATGAGGAAACTGAGACTTGGAGAGGTTGTCACTAACCCCAGCTCGGACAACCGGGATGGATGTGACCCGGAGGAGGCTCTAAAATGTCTGTATAGGAGTCTGCTCTGGGGTGGGCTGGGCTGGGGCTTTATCTTGAAGTTTCATTGTATATCAGTCGCACCAGTCTTACTTGAATTTGTGTTTTGGGGTGGGGGGCGCTGGGAGAGGGTGGGAGAAACCAACGGGCATGGAACGAAGGGTATAAAGCCCCTCAGGTCATTGGTTGGGAGATCCACTGAGGCACACCCAGCTCTGTCTTGAGCACACCCAAGCAGGGAGTGCTTTCCTGTTCTGGATGGAAGGAGTTGTTCCCAGATCACAGGAGATGGTGTGGACCAGCATGGCTGGGGAGGAGGCAAAGCCTGACTCAGATGGATCCCTGTAAGATTTGAGGGGCCGGGAAGGCTGCCCCAGGAGGGAAGGGGTCAAGGAGCAAAGGGCTGGTGTGCTATCAACTAGAAGATACCAGGACCTTTCAGCTCTAGACATGGGCCACGTGCACTGGGGGGCTGAGACTTTCGTACTTGAGTTAGAAATTGGGGCGCGGGTGTTCTGGGTCGGTGCCCGCGAAAGGTTCAACCCTAGCTTCACAGGACATGGGCCTGCCTTCTCCTCCCCAGGCCCCCACCTCCAGGCAGCAGCTTTGTATTCCTTGATATTTTGCAGTTTTGGTCTGCCTATCAGGTCAGCCTCGAATGCGCCCTACCCGGCCTGAGACATAATTGTAGAAGTCCAAGTTGGTGAAGCAACGCACCGCTCTCCTCTCCTGCCGGCATGTCCAGTGCCCTCCCACCCAGACCCCCTTAGCAGACATCACCCCACCCTGCTGTCCTCAATCAGTGGTTCTCAACGGATGGGATGCATCCAGGGTTTTTAACCATCTCGCTGTCCCTGCGGTCTGATGGGAGGTTTTGTCTGAGACGATCCGTGAGTGAATATCTGGCCAGAACCATCCTGCCGTTCTCCCTCTGTCTGCGAAACTATTAGTTCTCAAAGCTCTCCTCAAGCACCACCTCCCCCATCTTCTCCCCCACTCGGGCTGGGTTCTGGCCACACACCCCCCCCTTTACTCCCAGGGCACCCCTTCATCCTGCCCCTTGTCTTTGCTACTATATACGGTGCAAGTGATACAACCTTGATTTTTTCCCATTTCGGTAGACAATGAAGTCATTGACATTGATGAAACATCCTTTTCCTACTCAGTTGAAACATTGCCTTTGTTGAACATGTTTTCCACATATGCTCAAACCTACGTCTGTTTGTCTGTCCTGGTGCCTGTTCCATGCTTTGATCTCAACGAGTTTATAGTAAGTTTTGAATAGTATGCCCCTGGTCATTGCTATCTTTTTGTTTGAACTCGAGGAGAACTGACATGTGTTATGATATTGCTTCCATATGCGGGAACATGTTCGGATCTTGTTTATGTCCTGCACTAGGTTTTGTAGATTTTACTATCTAATTTATTGTGATTAAATTTAGTCCTAAGTATTTTACAGCTTTTGACACTCCTGTGGATTCATTTGCCCCTGTTTCTATTTCTAATTGGTTTCTGCTAACGTAGAGAAAAGCTATTAATTTTTGTATATTCACCTTAAATCCAGCAAATTCTATTTTAATCCTGGTCTATTTTTTTTTTTAGAGTCTAGAAAACTGAAGGCTTTTGCAGATATCCAAACATGTCTACAACTATTGGCAGTTATATCATAATCATATATATATATACATATACACACACATATGTATTTTTCCCCTTTTCTTAGTATAATAGCCAAAATTTTTAAGACAATGCCAAGCAACATGGTGGTACCCTTCATGCTTTTTTTTTATTATTTATTTTAATGGCAACACCTTTAGCATTTCAAAGTTTATGGTGTTTATGGTTGGTTTTTAGGAAATAGGGCATATATGTGCGTTTGCCAGGGTACCCGGCTGAAATCTCTCCCCCACAGGGGTGCCCATGGGAGCTGATGTTGACGAGGTGTTGATTTTAGCATCGAAAAGACAAGTCAGAGCTCCTGACCATCACAAGATTTTTTAGCAGAGCAACTTAGAGGATCTTATTTCATATGTTAGGTTTCTACTTATTTTCCTTTGGAGAAATGGTCTGGGACAAAAATTAAAAGAAAACAATGTAAGAATAATCAAAAGGAGAAGGAGGAGAAGAAAAGAAAAAGAAAGAGAAGGAGGAGGAGGAGAAGGAGGAAGGGGAGGGGGAAGGGGAGGAGAATCAGCTGCATCAATCAAGGTAGTGATGTTAATGTTGGGCTATTGGGTGCTCTAGAGACCCCAGATGAGTCGAGACAGGTCAGTATTTGGAGCAACTCAGAACCCTGGGCCCCTGCAGTGCAGGGTCCTCTTGGGGACAGGAAGCTGAGTCAGAAAAGCCCAAAGCTGACAAGTATATGTATATGGGGGTGGCAGGCAAGTGAGGGAGGCAACTCCCACATTCCCCCTCCCCTTCTCGTTCACATCCCCGGAGCTAAGGCACCTCTGTAGATCTCAGGTGACCCTGAGCAGACTCCTTTGCAGGACCCCCATATGAAGGGAACAGAAATGACCAAAACAAGGGGCCGGGGCTGCCACAGAGAAAGCAAGGACATAGGGCCCGGGGGCACTGGGCATGGGGGTCCCACCCTCAGATCTCTGACACACACAGAGACTGGGCAGAACCAGGAATAACTACCAACATGTAGCGCCTTTACAACAATTCTCTGGGCATTTCATTTTACAGATGAAGAAACTGGAACTCAGAGAAGTTAAGGAACTTGCTCGACGTTGCACAGATAGTAAATGGCAGAGCTGGGATTCAAATCCAGGCAAACTGACCCCAGAGCCTGTTGCCCCAGAATGTTCGCACTCAGCCATCCAGGCCACTCGTGCTAAGGTCAGGGACCAAAGATCAGATCATCTAAAAGCTGCCAAGTTTTGCCTGGGACCCTGGAGTTCGTGCACACACCAGACTTTGTCTGCAGACAGAATAAGTAACGTGAACATGGTTAGGTCCCAGAGTGGGTTGTATGGTACTCCTGCCCACCCCGCCCCCCAAAGATATCTCCACCAGAATCTCAGAATGTGACCTTATTTGGCATAAGGGTCTTTGCAGATGTAACTGAGGTAAGAATCTCAAGGTGAGATCATCCTGGATTAAGGTGGGCCCTAAATCCAGTAACAAGTGTCTTACTAAGAGGCAACAGAAAACACGCTGAGACACAGGGGTAAGACCATGAGACAGATTGACTTAATGTCACCACAAGCCAAAGAATACCAGGAGCCTTCGGAGGCTGGAAGGCACAAGGAAAGAGTCTTCCTTAGAAACTTCAGAGGACAGATGGCCTTGCCAACACCTTGATTTCAGACTTCTGGCCTCCAGAACTGAGAGAGAATGAATTTCTGTCATTTTAAGCCCCCCAGTTTGTGGGAATATGTTGCAGCAGCCGTAGGAAACTAATACAGCTCCCTATGACTTGTAAGAAACAGGGCATTTAAGGGGCACCCGTCTGACTCAGTTGGTGGAGCGTATGACTCTTGATCTCCAGGTCATGTGTTCAAGCCCCAGGTTGGGCGTGGAACTTAGTTAAAAAAAAAAAAAAAAAAAAAAAAAAGCAGCAAAAAAACAAAGGCATTTAAAACTACTACTAAGCTCATCCTTGCGATTTGCCATTATGTACTTTTCTCAATCAATGGATATAAAATACATCCATTGTGTCCATATGCGTCATGGGGATAGTGATGAAATTTGACTTTTATGAAATATATATTACATTTGCAACCCCATCGTCTTACAGAGAGGGCACGTGGATTCCAGAGGGGGCGGTGAAGAAACAAGCGAGCAGGCTGGTCTGGAGCCCAGCTCCCCTGACTTGTGAGTCATCCCTCTTCCTCCAGAGCCCAGTAAGTTATAGATCACTCATAGGTCTTCACCAACTGACTCCAAGGAAATCAGAACCCTCCTTGTCCAGCAGGAGGCTTAGAAACACTTCCTGCTTCCCTCTCTTTGCCTCCCGGTTTGGTCATGTTAAGGGCCCGGTTTACCCACCACGATTGTTCCAGAAAACCAAGAATTGCTAAAGGCCATTGTGTCAGGTTTGCCCAACCCACGCTGTGTGACCTAGCCCTGCCCGCCCCACCTCAACCCCTCTCGCCCGCCTCTGCCACCCCCTGATTTCACCACTCCGGGCTAGGATGGAACGGGGCAGCCTGATAAAAGGAGAGCAGGGTCTAGAGAGTCGGTTGCACAGGCTGGAGTCTGGTGCCGAGCCAGCGCCATGGCATGGTCCGTGGCCCGGGCAGGTGAGTAGGCCGTCAGGGACAGTGGGCGGGGCCCTGGGAGTTGTAAGGCAGGGAGGTGGCTTCTGCCTCGTGGCGCTGTTTGCGAGGGTGCCGAAGCATTCAGGAGAGCCTCAGAGAGCCATCCTATTCCTTCCTCTGCCTCTCTTCCTGTGGGCCCCCTTTGGCTCTTTCAATTCAAGAGCCTTTGTGTTGCAAGGAAAGGCTTTTCTCAATAGGCTGAAATGGACTTTTCCTGTGCCCCCTCGCCCCCTCTGGGTCCTGGAAGCCCAGAGTCGGTGAACACCACTGCGGTGGGTGGTTTTGTCTTTCCCACGTTCTTAGGCTTCTGCTTTTGGTCCTTATGCAAGAGATGCCCCCTGCCAGCAGCTTCCCCAGCCCCGTGCTGGCTGTCTTGCAAGAAAGCGGGCAGCCTGGGGGCCACGACCTTGGGTGCCCTTGCAAGTTCTCTTGCCCTTGCAAGCCCTTGCAAGGCTTTATTAGGTGAATGGGAAAATTCAAGGTCATCAGAAAGGTGAAATAAATCTTTTTAAAGGAGTCCTGCCGAGCCTAGGTCTCCAAGCATGTTGGGAACTCAGCTAACCTCCTGTGAGGCGTGGCGGGAAAGCCACAGAATGTGGTAAATACTGGCTGTGAGCAGAGGCACAGAGGCCTCTCTGAGAGATGGGATCTCTGGCCTAACCCTTCCAAATTGGCTCTTTCCAGCCCCAGGACAGCCCCAGGTTTCCTGCCTGTTCGAAAAGGGAAACTTTCTCTCTGAAAACCTCACAAGTTAGTGGTTTTCCTAGAATCTTTCTCAATACACACCGTCCTCCACTAGCGCTCTAGGGAGGGACAACCTCAACTCACGGAAACTTCCATCAGCTCTAGGACTAGTCTAGGCCAGGGAGGGGCCCCTGCCGTCTGGCCTGGGGGTGAAGGGATGGACACAGTGCCCTCCTGGGTCCCTTTTGGACAGAGGAAGGTTGATTTGCGGGAAGCCATCCTGGGTCTACCCCCCTCTGACCACCTCTACCCACTGTGTTTCAATAGGCATACAGGGCCCGGAAAAATGCAAATAACCTCGTAACCTCTGCCTTCTCTCCTGTGCTGTTACAGGTTTGATAGTTCTACTGATGATCCAATGGGGTAAGTGGTGCCTTTCCTTTGTCGTTTAAATGTTGATTTTATTTTTGAAAGAGAGAGAGAAAGAGGCAGAGAGAGAGGGAGACGGAGAATCCCACGCGGGCTCCTTGCTGTCAGCGCAGAGCCTGACGCGGGGCTCGAACCCACAAACCGTGAGATCGTGACCAGAGCCGAAATCAAAAGCTGGACTCCTAACCGACTAAGCCACCCAGGCGCCCCCATAAGGGGTGCCTTTCTTGAGGCTAGCCATGGGTTCCCTCGGCCCCTTCCCTGGGCTCTGCCACCCTCCCCACCCACTCCCCCAGCCCCGGCCCCAACCCCACGCCAAGAGTTCTTGCCATGTTTCCGGTGAGGCCTCTCCTCCAAAGCTCAGCCCCCTGCAAGTGTCCTCATGCCCCACACCTTCTTCCAGGAAGGTTCTTGCCTCCTCATCCACTAGCTGGACCACATGTCCACGGGGCCAGCTTCAATGTCAGCCTTGCTCAGGTCTTTCCTGAGGTCACTCGCTCCAACCTCTGTGCTCTCATATCTCTGAACACATTTTCCAGTATGTATGTCAGTGCTGCTAATTATTGGCATAGATGTCTCCCCGACCAGGCTGTGAGCTGCTGGAGGTGAGGAACTTAGGTCTTACCCAGCTCCGTGTCCCAGCCCCGTAACTCATACTCCCGTTTCTGTTGAACTGATGGCATGTAGGGCCTGGAGGAGCCAGGAGAGCTCTTCCTGTATCAGACGGGAGAGAGATCTCTGGGGGACGTTCAGCAACTTGGACGCTGGAGTTCCCTTCCCAACCCACCCCGCTCCCTGTGTGTCAGTGGCCCCAAGAATGTTGGCTCCTCGGACCCTCACCCTGAGGCTGGGCTGTGACATTAGACAACTATTTCCCCTCCTGGCCTCACAGGAGGCAACAGCCAGAGGCCACAGAAATAACAAACATGGGGAAGAAAGGTGGAAGGTTCCCAAAAAGTTTAAGTCCAAGCTGCTTCTGGGCATATGGTGTGGTATGATATATATATTAATGGAGTTTTATGTGAATGAAGGGTTAATATAGGCAAAGCGCTTAGAATAGAGTTTACTATCTGTTAGCACTGTTCAGAGTATTTAACATACTCACTCGATGTCCATACAACAGTCCTTTGAGGTAGGAACGATGGTCGTTGTCATGGTATGGAGGAGGAAGCTGAATTGCCTGGCTACAGAGCAGCAGAGTTGGGATTTCAAGCCAGGCATGAAAATTCCAGAGACCCTGTTCTTAACCACCGTACTTCATTGCCCCTATAGTACAAAAATCCATGCATAACGTTTTTTTAACGTTTTATTTTTTTAATTTATTTGAGAGAGAGAGAGAGAGAGCGTGCGCGCGCACAAGCAGGGGAGGGGCAGAGAAAGAGGGAGAGAGAGAATCCCAAGTAGGCTCTCTGTTGTCAGCACAGAACCAAACGTGAGGCTCGACCTCACGAACCATGAGATCATGACCTGAGCCAAAATCAAGTCAGTGGCCCAACCGAATGAGGCACCCGGGCACCGCAGGATATTTGATACGATACGACAGGATATGATGTAAGAAGAGACTCCGGGCTTCTTCCTAGACGGTCCTACGATGTGTTCCCTGGGTTAACCCTTTGCTTTGGGGAGTTCACCAACCCTCCTCCTGTATCACTACAGGCTGTACTCTCAGCCCCCACTGGCAAGTTCTGGCAAGTTCTACTCCTAAGTGGCCTCTGGCTAGAGCCAGTGATGACCCAAGAACTCCAGCTTCTCCTTCGGGAGCCACCCATCTGCCCAGGGGGGTCCCAGATAGTCCTTCATGTGATGGGTTCCCACACAGCCTCCTGTAGCCATTTTGCACCTTCCTCCCCCTCCCCTGATCTCTCAGTGGCCAAATGGAGGCTGGAGGGGACTGTGGAGAGACCCTGTTGGGACCAAAAGAAGTCCTAGAGTCTAGACACTGGCCATAGATGTGCTCCAGTACAAACTCACCATTCTGCCAAGTCCTTGGCATAAAATGTTGGCTTGTGCAAACCATACCCTCACAGACGACAAGTTCTAGAAGAGCCCTCAGAGACCACACAATCATTTTCAGATGGGGACCCTGGGCCAGGGCTGAAGGGGCAATTGGCCCAAAGTACAGTTCTGGCAGATACAGGAGTAAAAACCAGCATTCTTGCTTTCTGGTTATCTGGTCAACCTAACATAGCACCGACCTCGGTGGGGGCCCTTGCCGCTAGATCAACCCCCTGGGGACAGACCCCCCCCCACCCACCCACCCAACGAAAGTCCCCAAACTTTAAGAGGACTCCAGAAACAAGCTGCCTTTTCCTAGCTAACACAAGCTCTTTATTAGGACCTTATCAGCAATATTCATAAACATAGATTCTCTACAAGAGATAACAAGAAAATGTAAAATATTTAAAGCAAGACTAAACCACAAACTCAGGCTTGTAACTGGGGCCTCTTAAGTAGTTGCGTTTAATTTTTTTTAATTTTTTTTTAATGTTTTTATTTATTTGTGAGACAGAGAGAGACAGAGCATGAGCAGGGGAGGGGCAGAGAGAGAGGGAGACAGAATCCAGAGCAGGCTCCAGGCTCTGAGCTGTCAGCAGAGAGCCCGATGCGGGGCTCGAACTCACAAACTGCGAGATCACGACCTGAGCCGAAGTCGGACGCTTAACTGACTGAGCCAGCCAGGCGCCCCTGTATTTGCATTTTAATGAACATTCTGAAGTGTTCCAAGCAACATGTTGAAAGTTCTGCCTCTCTGCTGTCAGCCGATCAGGTGTCATGTTTAACACCCTCTGGCATTAGGTAGAGGGGGTCAGTCCTCAGCAGACCCTTCTGACCACCATTTCTTTTCTTGGCCCCAAATGGCCAGGCTCTGCTGCAAAGCTGGTCTGCTATTTCACCAACTGGGCCCAGTACAGACAGGGAGCTGCTCGCTTCTTGCCCAAGGATGTGAACCCCAATCTGTGCACCCACCTCATCTATGCCTTTGCGGGCATGACCAATCACCAGCTCAGCTCCATAGAGTGGAATGATGAGGTTTTCTACCAGGAGTTCAACGGCCTGAAGAAGATGTGAGTTGCACTGGACGGGGATGGGGGTTGGTGGAGGCAGGTACCTCTTTCCAGAGCCAAAAACCTTCCCCAGCACTGCAATCCTGCTACAGACCTGCTGTGTGGCTTTGGGCAAGTCACATCACCTCTCTGGGCTTTCCTGTGCTTATACGGGAGGAGTAGGGGTAGATAGGGACTCCTTAAGGGCCCTTCCATTTAGGTCTGGGTGGGATCTGGCTTGGAAAACTGTTTTCTCTGCTGGGAATGTGTGCCCTTCTTCCTCCTACAATCTATGCGTTTTTTCAGCTCCCGTGTTATCACCCTCTTGACAAAGCCGCTCTGCGGATACGCCCTGATCTCTCTTCCTGAGTTCTTCATGTGTATGTCTCCCCAGCCAGATAGGAGGCCCCTGAAGACAAGAGCATGCTGTTTCTTTCCCAATCTAGAGCTCCCCTCATCCAGGATCTATGCATAGGGACTTACACCTTCCCCCCCACCCCATCAGTGCCCATCAGGGCACCCACAAGCCCTTGCTTTCCCAGTCAGTGAGGTGAGCCTGGGGAACTGGTTGGGCATTAAAACCTGCAAATTCTGGCATTTGTCTTATCTTTCCCAGGAATCCCAAGCTGAAGACACTGCTTTCCATCGGGGGCTGGAACTTTGGCTCTCAGAAGTGAGTTGGCCACGGCACCTGTATGGCAGAGCCACTGGGAGGTGACCTGACTCACTGGCAAGAGAGAACCCGGCCAGTGGGTTCTGGGAATCAGGCTAGGTGGAATATAGTCAGGGTGGGGGATCAGGAGGGCGGCCTGGACTCTGGGGGCTGACCTTCCTCCTGGGCTCGTGGTGCCTCATCGGGAGGGCTGTGGAGGGGGCTGAGCTCTGACTGTTACACATCTGGTCTTGCCAGGAGCACAGGAGAGATCCTGGCCTCTTTCCAGGCCTCAGCGTCTTCCTCCATGAAATGGGTACAGGGAGAGTCCCAACTAACCTCGGACAACATACAGTGACGCTATTTCCTGAGCTCTGAGACAGGATATCTTGTTTGAGAATTTTTGTTCCACTTCTGGGTGTCAAAGGCAGTCTGTGAGAACGAGCTCGGATGCCAAACTGTGGGCATTTTTGAGGAATAGGACGTTTTTTGAGGAATTCTGGAGATGATGGAATGGGACATACGAAACTAGACTTTTCCCGGAAAGTCCACGATCTATGGTTCTCAAAGTTCTAAACTACTCTTTCTAAAACTTTTTGGATCATGAGCCCTTTTGAAAACCTGATACAACTTATGACCCACCTTCCCCAATCTTTTATTGGAATGAGGGGATTCTTAGCCTGGGGTTCCCAGGCACATGGACCCCACTTAAGTGCTGCTATTAATTAAATCAGTAAATGAATAGAAAATCGATTAAAGTAGGATCCGTCTATAAATACCTCGAGACACTTATAGGGATCTTGGGAATCAGGAGGATGTGGGGAGGGGGTTCCTGGGGCAGCTTGGGATTTCAAGGGGCTCCAGACAAGTTACAGTCATGGCACAAAGCATTTTACAAGTGTGAGTTTGAAGAAAAGGACCACATTGACCCACCAGAGAACGAAAGCAGCAGGTTTCCGGGTTACTCAGCTCCTTCTACTTCCCTTTGTGCTCCTATTAGAAACTGTTCCCTCCTTTCTAAACCTCTGCCCTGGGGTGACAGCCGGCTCTGATTCAGGGGACCACAATTCCCTGAGCAGGGACAAGGCAGTAGGCGTGTGGAGGGAGTTTGGGGAGGCAGAGCTCCTGGCAAGTCACTGTGCCCTGGGGGCCGGACACCCTTCTAGACGGTCCCTTTCCTTAGGCCTGGCTGGTAAGTCAACAGCAAATATCCCAGCAGCATCTGAAGCAGCCCTCCCAGCATCCTCCTGGCCTGAACAGCCAGCCACAAATATCCTGCGTAGTTTCTCGTCTGCCTGTGAGGGAGAGAGTGGCCTCGTGTCAGCAAGACAGGCCCATACTGCCCTTCATCACCTCTCAGATTCACAGATATGGTGGCTACGGCCAACAACCGTCAGACCTTCGTCAACTCAGCCGTTAAGTTTCTGCGCAAATATGATTTTGATGGCCTTGACCTTGACTGGGAGTACCCAGGGAGCCGGGGGAGCCCTCCTTCGGACAAGCAGCGCTTCACAGCCCTGGTGCAGGTATGGTTGGGGGTCACCCAGTTGGCCTGGGGTGGGGGGGGGGCCCAGATTGGTGGCCTCACCGGACAGGCCGGTGCTGTTCTGTCCCCAAGGTCTGTTGCTTCGGGTATTTGCAGAGCCCAGACGAGCCCTGCGGTCAATTTTCAGACTCCTGAGAGTGAACATCTGCTTGGGGCCCACAGGGGCCAGCCTGGCCCCTGCCTTTGTATTCACTGTGAGCCACCTCTGCAGGACCTGGCCGCTGCCTTCCAGCGGGAAGCCCAGACGTCAGGAAAGGAACGCCTCCTTCTGAGCGCAGCCGTCCCGGCCGGGAGAAAGAACATAGAGGCTGGATACGAGGTGGACAAAATTGCTCAGTGAGTCTCAGGCCGATGGCGTGGAACGTGTGTTCTCTGAGGTGGGAGAGACCGAGGTCGGGCTGAGTCGCCTCAGGAGTAGAGCAGATGGTCACCTGCAAGGTACCGTCTGGGGAAAGCCCCACCCCTCCACCAGCAGATCCAGGAAGGATTTGCTCACGCTGTCTGCTTACTCCAGTGTCCTGGAGTCTCTCTTTTGGAATCCTTGCCCTTTTCCTTGGGAACTCGGTCTTAACATCAAGCACCCTGGGAGCGCAAGAGTGAAACCAAGAGGACAAGTCGTCTGGCTGTCTGCACCCCAAGGTGTTGAGCATTACAAATGCGGCATCTCCGGCCCTAGCCCAGGCCTCCTAAAATTAGAGCCCGTGCTTTAATGGCGTTCCCGGGTGATTCACGTGCGCACAAAAGTTTTAACAACACTGAGCTAGATTTCCCTCCCAAACAGTAGGAGTACGAGGTGTCCTGAGGGTGCTGTGGGGAGGATGCCAAAGACAGGAGCTGCCAACCCCCCAGTCTGAATGACGATGACTTCAATCTTGGCGGGTTGGGGGGAACTAGGGAGTGCTGTCTAATCCCCTCTCCCGGGACCAGGCGGGAGCCTGCACCGCTGCCTCTTACCTCGAGGGCCCTTCCCAGGCCGCACACTGAGGACAGGCGGGAGCAGGGAGGGACTGCTCACTAGCCCGTCACCCCTCTCTCCATGCCTCCTGCAGGAGCCTGGATTTCATCAGCCTTATGGCCTACGACTTCTATGGCTCTTATGAGAAGACCACAGGACATAACAGCCCCCTCTACAAGAGGCAGGGAGAGAGCGGGGCGGCGGCCGAACTCAACGTGGTGAGTGGCTGCAGAGGTGAGGCAGATCCCCCCATCCGCAGGCCCTGTCAGGTGGCCTCTTTTGAGCCTCGAGGCCCTAGTGGAAAAGAAAGGCAGGATAACCAAGCAGGGCACAGAGGAGCCTGGACTTTTCCTTTCTTTGCTTGTTTATTTCCTGTCCTGTGCCAGGGCTGAGGGGAAGCCTTACTTCTCTGTAGCCTCCTGGCTGATGTTCGACACAGCAGACCAACTGAATGACATCAAATAATGCAGTGGCTACTTGGGAAGCCGTCTTTGAACTTGAATGTCCAGCAAAAATGACCTCTTGCTTCTTTCACCTCCTCTACCCCATTTCCTTCAAAACAATGGGTAACCATTCACTCCTTGTCACTGATTCACCTTCAGTGACGAGCCGCCTCCACCCCCTCCCCCAGCACGTGGAAAGGGCAGGTTGGGTTTCAGACTGGGGTGAGTGGTGGTTTCCTGCCCAACTCGCCCTCGCCAAGCAGCCTGGAGGGCTTTTATAAGCCCACTCAACACTTTGAAAGTTAAGAACAACCATATTATTTCTTCTTTTAAAACAAACCAAAACAGCCCTAAATTAAAGCGCTTTTTAATTTGGGGGAGCCCACGTCTTGGTGCATCGGCTGGGGTAGAACAATCTAGGCTTCTGTGGCTCTTTCACAAATAAGGGAGCCATCTGTGAGTGCTTGAGTCAGGAATCCATAATTCACACTGAGCCCAGACCCCTCCACCCCCATCAGGAAAACTGTATGGGTCCTGGGGGAAGCCAGCCCAGCTCGGCGGCGCGACACCCAAAGACATTCAGCTGACAGGTGAGGGCCCCGAAATCCCACCAGCACCCTGTTCCCCCAGCTATATGCTCTGGATCCACGCAGGGGGAGGGAGGCTTTTCTCTTCTTACAAGGAGACCTTCTACTCTCTATACTGTGTGCCTGGGACTGCCTCCGGCCAGAGGGGGACTTTTCTGAACTTACACAAGGTGCCATAGAGCGGAGCAGGGGGCCTTGACCTCTGCCTTTGAATAAGCTCCCATCTGATCAGAGATAAATCACGTAGACCAGCAAAAAGAAATAAATACGAATACACGTAGTGAAAAATGTTCCTGACTTAAGTGCTAAGAGGGTGCAGAGTAACAGGAGGACTTGTACTTGAACAGAGTGGCTTCCTGGGGGAAGTGAGCCTGTAATCCTGGCTTAAGGGAAGAATCTTCATTATTCATTTATTTCACATACGTATGTTGGGTACCTCCTCATGTCACAGGCTGGGGGTGTTACGTGAAGTAATACACGATGGGGTCAGTCGCGTTCAGAGGCAAATGAGGCAGCCGTGTACTCATTTGTTCTTTCTATTTGAGCATCTAAGTGTCAAGCATTGTTCGAGGCATGAGGGATACAGAGATAAATAAAACGGACCCCATTCCCTGCTCTTGTACTCTGGGTGAGACCTAGAACCACAATAATGGGCATGATGAGCATGATTGCAGCTTTCCTTTACTGCACTATGCTGGGCCTTCCACGTGCATTACATCTTTTCCTTCTTGCCATTTCTATCGCTTCCATTTTACACACAGGAAGCCCGAGGCTCAGCAAGGTTAAGTTGTTGAGTGAGGAAGGGATCTCGGCCGCTTTGCTCACTGAGGTATCCCAAGCATAGAGCCTGGCCACAATGGGCCATCAATAAATATTTGCCCCGTGAATGGTTGCCTGACTCCAATGGTTGTCTGGGGTCGAGGGTCTAAGACAAGACCTAAAGAAGACAGGACGGTGTTGGAACACTAAAGCCCATCGGAAGCCCGCAGCCTTAGATGACCAGAACCAGGCCGAAGGCAAAGTAAATTAACCCTGCCCCTCCTTCTCCATCACCAGGACTTTGCCGTGCAACTCTGGGTGCAGAAGGGGACCCCTGCCAACAAGCTGATCCTTGGCATGCCTGCCTATGGACGATCCTTCACCCTGGCCTCCCCATCAAACACTGGAGTGGGGGCCCCAGCCACGGGGCCTGGAACCCCTGGCCCCTTCACCAAAGAGGGAGGGCTGCTGGCTTACTATGAGGTGGGAAAACTCCACGGGGCCCCGAGTATGGGCTGGGGTGGGGGGTGCTGCTACTCCCATAGTTTCTGAGTGAGGATGCCAAGAGCAGCAAATTCTGGCCAAGTGAAGCCCAACCCCTTTATGCCATCTTGGATTATCCTTAAACCCCAGTGCCTCATTGAGTCCAGGGTTCTAGGTCACTCAGTCTAGAACCCCCTATGTTCTCCAGACTTCCTCAGATAGGAATTTTCCAGTCTCTAGTCTCCTCTGGGCAAAGAGGCACAGATGTCTGTGGTGCCCCCTGCCTCTGCCCCAGCTCTGCCCTCTGCTCCTAACAGGTCTGCTCCTGGAAGGGGGCCACTAAGCCCAGAATCATGGACCAGAAGGTGCCCTATGCCTTCAAGGGCAACCAGTGGGTGGGTTTTGATGATGTGGAGAGCTTCAAAACCAAGGTGAGGCCCAGCCCTGCTGGGAGGGGGGTGGTCCTGGATGGGTCCAGGTCAATAACATTGAATGATGGCATCCAGAACCTCTCCAAAGAGGAATCTCGTCTGAAACATTTCACAAGTCTTCATGTGATAGCATTTTGTATTTTTACCAACTATTGATTAAGAAAAGGCATGATCACAAAAAATTGCCCTACGTTAAGTACCACTCTTGAAGGAATTTGTATTTTATTACATATATATGTTTGTATTTAATAAAATACAAATTCTACAGACATACGAAGAGGAGAAATACATACAGTGAGATATATCATTTTATTCAGCTCAATGACAACATTTGTGCATGCTCAGATTACAGACCTTTTGATTTACTTATATGACTCCCCACTCCTGCCCAGTATCAGCGGCTCAAAACAAGTGTATTTGTGTGCTTCCATGCCTCTCTCCCCCATGAGATCACGAACTCCTGCAGAGGCACCTGCTCTGGTTTGTCTATCCGGACATCTCACGTCAGCTGTGATGCAGGGCAGACAGTGGCCAGTCCCTCTAGAGGTGTAGACAAAGCGCTCTGGGAGAATTGCGAAGGGAGTGTGATCCTGGCAGTGGGGAGATGGGAGAAAGGATCACGGTGGAAGGGTCTTTGAGAAGGTCTGAAAACAGAAGGGCGAGGAAACTGAGAAGCAAAGACATGTGGGGAGGAGAGGCCAGGCTGGACTCTGAAAACAAGCTGTCGGCCCTCACCGCTGGAGGGAAAGTAGCCAGAATGGGAGATGGGGCCAGCAAGGGCTCCAGACCAGCCCTACTCTCCAACTCCCCGCATGGCGTGTTAGGCTTAGGGGACGGGGAAACCCACTTGCGGGAACACACAGCCATTCACTGGGGGAACCTCAGGGATCTGGTGGAGGAAAGAAGGCCCTCAGGGAGGACAAAGACTTAAAGACAGGAAATCGTTCAGATCTCTGGGGAAGCTTTGCCATCCCTATGGGAACTGGACTCGTCACAACCCGCAGGCCGTGCCCCCAAACACAGCAGCTCAGCACAGAAAAGACGGAGTTGTCAAAGCTTGCAACCTAGGAAAGTTCACACGCGCATCCACTCCTCAAACCCCCACCCTCACCCTCACCCAGGCCGCGCTCCTGTTGAGAGGGGCGGATTCCAGAGGGATCAGGACTCAGTCGCCTAGGCTTCCCGCCCAGGGCTGTGTCCAGAAGCCTTGACCACTCATGACCTGGGGGTGCTGGAAAAAGAGCCCTATCCAGATGAGGAAGCGGGTTCTGGGCCGGGCCGGGCCGGGTTCCCCCGGGTTCCTCCACCTGCGCCTTGCTCCTCATGCACAGGCCAGCTACCTGAAGCAGAAGGGACTGGGTGGCGCCATGGTGTGGGCGCTGGACATGGACGACTTCGCTGGCTTCTTCTGTAACCAGGGCCCATATCCCCTCATCAAGACGCTGCAGCTGGAGCTGAGTGAGTGAGGGGCCAGGGACCAGAGGCGGAATTCGCGGGTAGAGTAGGAACACCCCGTCCCTGAACTACAGGTCCTGGCTCCTTCTGCGGAAACACCCTTATTCTAATCCTGTGATTTCCCAAATTTCATGCACCCCCAGGGGCCAAGGAAACTTTGGAAGCCATTCTCTTTCCAGGCTCTTCTTCCCCTTTCTGACGGCAGCAACGCCTGTCCAGGGCTTGCCTCTGGGGGCCCTCAGCCAGGGAGCTGCAGCTTTGCTCCTCTCTTTTCAAAGAGGAAGCCTGCGCTCACCTGGAGCGCAAGACCCCCGGAGGCCCTCGCCAGTGTGTGGCTGGTCTTTGCAGATGATAGATGGCCACTGGCACCCCCGTGTTTTCTGTTGAGCTGCGCTGCAGCTCTAAGTGTGGCTGTGGGGCACCTGGCTGTGCTCTGCCTTTGGGTGGGGGGAGTGGTGAGGTATTGAGCCACGGCCTGCCTGTGGTGGTTGCCCGTGTGCTTGGCCTGTGGGTTTGGGATCTCTTGGGGGAGGCTTGGCTGAATGTTCGCTGTCTCCCCAGGTCTTCCTTTAGGCCCGCCAGGACCTGAAGTCCCCGCACCAGACCAGCCTTCTGAACCTGAGCGTGGCCCCAGCCTCGAACAAGACACCTTCTGCCGGGGCAAAGCTGACGGGCTCTACCCCAACCCTGGGGACCAGTCCAGCTACTATAGCTGTGCAGGGGGGCGGCTATTCCAGCAAAGCTGCCCAGCGAGCCTGGTGTTCAGCTCCTCCTGCAAATGCTGCACTTGGAGTTGAGTGCCCAGGGCCCCTGCAGCCCCAGCCACCGGGCCAGGCGCTAGGGTCACTCCACAGTCTGCCTCTGCAGCTCTCCCTGGGGGCTACAGTCCTAGAGACCTCCCTGTGGCTTTTCTGTATCCAAGCTTTCTGCTCTCAGCCTTGAGTTCCTTTCCCTATGGTCCTTCTGGACCTGTTACTTGCAAAATAAATCTATGGTTTGCTCCCCCACGGTCCCCGGGTGTGGTGACTTACAGAACCTCTCTAAGCACACTGTCAGTTCAAAACTGGGAAGGTGGGGAAGCCAAGAGGCAAGGGTGGCCTAAGGCATGCATAGGTCTGAGCCAGGCGGGAAGGCAGGCCCTTCGGGGTGCCCACATTCCAGTGGGCAGCTCTCAAGGCACTGGTGACCTCACTGGAGAGCTTTTCCTGCTGGCCTCCACTCGGGTGTTATTCCCAAGATTCACACTAGATGGCAGCAGAAAAGAGCTTTTCCTTGCCTTAGGGCTCTGCAATGGCCACCCAGCATTAAAATAAGAATCCAAACCCCAGGTAGGTATTCAGGGCTCGCTTTGAGATAAATCCTGTTTTAGGCCTTCTATCACCTACTGCTCCTATATGCCAGACAAAGGAGGAACAATTATTACCTTCACTTTACAGGTATTTAAACAGAAGGCTAACTAACCCAGTTCCGAGTCCAGAACTGAGTCCTAAATGGGCCACGTTGCACACACAGTATCCCGGATAACCGAGCAATGCAAATGGTCCCTGCAGCTTTGGGTTGAAGCCTGGTCGTTCCATTGGAAGAAAATCTGCACGTAACCTAATGGTCCATCTTGCCAGGCACTCACCCAAGCTGGGTGGGACTCAGGCAGGCAGCAGGAGATGGGGACACGTAGGAGAGAGGAGGTGACCTGGCCCTTCACTCTAGTACAGCCGGTACCAGATCCCCATAAAAATGACCTCCCCGCTTCTACTCCCCGCCTGTCCTCGGGCCTTTGCAAATCTGTTCTTCTTCGGCCCCGAGCACAGGTCTGCTCACCACACATGCCCTTCCTTTGAGGTCTCAACTCAAAGGGGATGCGCCAGGCCTGACAAGAGCCTCCTAACTGCTCAGAATGGCGTCCAGGGTGGTGGTTTCCTCTTGGGGGGTGCAGAGCTGGCTTCTGGCTCTGTCATCTGCTAGCGGTGTGACTTGAGGCCGAGAAACAGAACCTCATCACCTCATCTGTTGGGTGGAGTTAAGCCTCGTCGTCATGATCAGCACTCACTCTTCCCTCCCTCTTCCCACCTCTGTCCTTTCTTTACCTTCTGCGGGCTGGGTAAGTCAAGAATCTAGCAGAGAGTCTCCTTGTAGCAGAATTTATGGGTCCCCAAACAGCCCAAGTCCCCCTACATCGTCACTGTGACATTGGTGCTACCTTCATGTTGAGGACGGTTTTAAGCAGGGCTTCTCTCTGATCTTCTCCAAACCCGTGGTCCCTGTGTCAGCTCAGGCCAGTGCCACTTGTCACCCTGCCTCCTGCCCCTCCCTTGTCTAGGCCAACCTCCATCTAGCCCCCAGCTCAACGTTTCCAAATTTTGAATCAAATCCTAACACTTTCCTTACTTAAGAGATGCCAACAGCTTCCGGTGGACAGAGTCAAGTCTCCATCATCAGCATAGAGTCAAAACCCTCCATTAGGCCCCAGCCTCATCCCTTGGTCTCATTTCCTTTCATCCCACCCCAGTTTGGTGGCCGGGTCCCCAGACCACCTTGCTCAGCCATGCTGGCTTCTCATGAGAAACCTCCCATAGTCTGTCATCACCCCTGTGAGGTTTGAGCCCCAGCCCCAAAGCAAATACTACTTTTAAACTAAACTTTCTCCCTTGACCTATCAGACTGCCCCACCAGCCCCACACAATCCACTTATAGACTAGGGGACGCACCCCTGTACAGAGCCGGCCTTTCGAGTCAGGTGCAAATGCTGCTTGAGTTGTTGGGGGGATCAGCTTTGAGCAATAGCGTTTGAAAAGGATTCTTGTGTCACTCATGTCTTGGTGGCTTAACCCATGAATGTCTGGCCGCTCTCCCTAACAGCGATGACCACTCTCAGCCCCATGAAGGACAGGTCCCTCTGACCTTCTCTCTGAGGACGTTCATAGCGTTCACCACCATAGCTAATACACCTGCCGGAACCCAGGCAAACAGTGAAGCCCCCTCCCTTCTCCCAATTGGGACCAAGCTCTCCTGGGGGGCCGGCAGGCCCCCACCTCCACAGGTACCCACTTCCAAATGTACCACACCCTACGTGAGCAGTGAAACTCTATTGTTTTTATTGCGGTTTAATTTTGAAATCTACCATATAGACCAAAGAGTGTTTCAAATATGTATGCTCAGTATCTCCCATGAGTCTGTCACCCAGGTAAGGAAACAGAACATCACCAGTACCTTCAAAACTACTGATGCGCTTCTCCCTAATCCTACACCCTTCTATCTAGATTTCGATTATTCATTCCCTCGTCTTCTTATCCTTTTATCAACTGTGCGTATATTCCTAGACTAGAAGTTGTTTATTCTAGACTATTTTGAACCTTATATAAATAGAAACGTACTGCGGGGTGCTTTCTCTGGCTCACTTCTTATCTTCACTTAGCCAGAGCTCACCCTGTTCACTGCTGCATAATTTTCTACCACATGCCACGCCACAATCTCTACTTTCTGCTATCAGGACACATGGGTGTTGTTTCCAGTTTGGGGCTAACGTGGACCACATTGCTACAAACACTTTTGAGCCTGTCTGTTGGTACCCATGTGTACGATTTGGGACACATGCGAGTTCAACTTTCCTAGGTGCGGGCAGAGGTTTTCCCAAAGTGGACATACAACTACTCCCTACCATTGCAGCGTTCCTAGTGAACCCCATCCTCACCATTCCTACCCCCTACTTTATGCTGATCTGTGAGGTGTAAAAATGGCATCCCACTCGAGTTTAAACTCGCATTGCCTTAATTACTTACATTTCAGCATCTTCTTACGTCTACAAGCTATTTGTGTTTGTTCTTTTGTGAATAATCTGTTGTGTCGCTTGCCCGTGTTTCTATTGTGTTGTCTCTTTCTTATTGAAATGTAGCAGTTCTTTACATATTCTGAACACAGATCTTTGATGTAGGTTTGACCATATCTGTTCCCAGTTTGAGGTGTGGCTTTTCATTTTTTGAGTATTGTTCAAGGTAGTTACCTTTGCCAATCCTATCCCTTATGGTTTGTGCTTCCTGCATTTTGTTTAAGAAGTCTTCTAGGGGCGTCTGGCTGGCTCCGACAGAAAAGCATGTGACTCTTGATCATCGGGTTGTGAGTTCAAGCCCCACGCTGGTTGCAGAGATTACTTAAATTTAAAAAAAAACAACAACAAAACAGGGCACCTGGGTGGCTTAGTCGTCGGTTAAGTGTCTGAATCTGAATCTTGATTTCAGCTCAGGTCATGATCCTCTGATTCGTGGGATCAAATCCCACATCAGGCTCTACACTGACAGCACAGAGCCTGCTTGGGATTCTCTCTCTCCGTCTGTCCCTGCCCCCTTGTGCCCCCCCCCCCCGAATAAATAAGTAAACTTAAAAAAGAAAGAAAGAAAGAAATCTCACGATTCATCGGTTCCAGCCCCACCTCAGGCTCTATGCTGACAGTGCAGAGCCTGCTTAGGATTCTCTCTGCCCCTCCCCCACTTGTACTGTCTCTGTCTCTTTCAAAATAAATAAACTTTAAAAAATAAATTAAATTAGATTTTCTGGCTAATTGTTGTTAACCTATAATAACATCACTGACATTTGGAAACTGATGCTATGTCCAGGAAACTTTTCAAACCCTCTTACTAACTTTAATGATCATTCTGCAGAGTGTTCTATATAGACAATCATATTATCTACACGAATAAGTTTTGTTTCTTCCATTCCAAGCCTTATGCCTTTGTTTATTTTTCTAGTTGACTGTGCTAGCTGAGGCCTCCAATACAGTGGTGAATAAAAGCAGTGATAATGGGCATCTTACCTTGTTCCTGGCCTGAAAGGGGATGTTTGCAACATCTCACCGTTAAGTATGCGATTTATCATAGGTTTTTCACAAACGTCTTCTATGAGACTAAGGAAGTTTGCTTCTACTCTTGCTTTCCTGAGAGTTTCCATAAGAAGGGCTGTGAATTTTTTCAGGAAGCTTTCATTTTCAATAGATTTTTGCTTTTATTCTGTTCATAAAGCAAATTACATTCATCAGTTTTCCCCCTGTTACATTCATCTTGCATTCCTAGGAGTAATCCAACATGGCCCTGATGGGTTATCTCTCCCGTGCATCGCCGGATCTGGCCAATACTGTGTTTCACATTTTTGTGGTTATATATTAATAACAAGATGGGCCTGCGTGTTTTCTTTCTCACACGCTAGGATGCCCTTGCCATCACCGCTACCGGCCAGGCTAATAATAAACCGATTTAGGGTATCAATGTTTTGCTGGCCTCATTAACGAGTTAGGGAGCTTCCCTCTTTCCACTCTCCAGATGAGTTGTGTCCCAGGACTTCTCTGGTCCTTGAATGGTAGCTGTCACCAGGAAAGCCATCTCAGCTCCATGCTTTCTTGAGGCTCATTTGTAAGTGCTGATTCGATGTCCTATAGTGGTCGCAGAACCGTCGCATTTCTGATTTTGTCTTGAGCAGGCCGAGAGCTAAACTCACTAAGGGTCAAGAAGCCTGCAGTCCCCTGGTTAAAAAGCCCTAATCTGAGATAAAGTCAGGGAGGTTGCTGGTTGTCTCTCCCTTCCATCTGTCCCTCCCAAGTGGCCCTTGACGGGGAGCAGCTAGAGGCCGCCCGGGCATCCCCTTGCCAGGTCACGCACCTGCTCCGAGGCCAGGCCCTGGTCCAGTGCGGAATTACCACCGTGGAGCACTCCTTATGCTCATCCCACTGTCTGCTGTCGTGTTCAGAGCTTGGTGCAAAGAGAAAATAGCCAGATTCTTCTTCATTAATTCAGTGATTTGGGCAAAAAAAAAAAAAAAAAAAAAAAATGTGTTTAAAAACTTGTCGCAGGGAGAGAAAGATGGCTTCCAAAGGCCCCCTGTTGAATTCCTTTTGGGCGTTGCCATTCTATTTAGCATGGGAGTGGGGAGAAGGGAACAGATATTCCTGCCAGGCCCCTGCCCCTCAGCCCCTACCATGTGGCCTGTGAGATCTGGCCCCTGCACCACCCGCTCCCTCCTCAGTGTGCCCTTGCCATTCCAGCTGTTGCCCAGGCCAGTGATAAACTGATGAGACTAGGCAGCCAGGAGGCCAGGCTTTGCTAAGGACACCCTCCCAGTCCTCCCACCCCCTTGGGCCCTTCATTCCAAGAAGGGACACTGAAGGGGCCACCTGAGAATGGGAGGCATCAAAGGAAAATGGCAGGAGGACCCAGTGCCTATAACTTCTGCCATCACTACAACTTGCCCTTGATCTTCTGGAGCAGAGCCTCTAAGGCACCAAGGAGCCAGACCCCTCCAAATCAGACCAGCCTCACGGGCTGGGGGTCTTGTTTTCCCTAAGCACCTTCCTGGCATCTAATTTGAGACCCTTGATCGCTTCTCGGCCTTTTGGGCAAGATCAAGTGTAATTTGAGATCCTTGAGCTGTAGTAATAGTTCATGTGACCTTATTTCGGCCTCTGTGGGGATGAAAATCTCTACCTTATTCATTTTTAAAGTTAGCTCTCTGTTTGCCCCACGTGGCTTCTCTGTGTCCATGGATAAGTCTTGGACCGCCTTCCAGTGCACAACCCAGGGCTCCTGCCCCACTGAAAGGCAGACCTTGAGCATAAGGGGCTCAGACTCTGGAACATGAGCCAGGGCAGGACTTGAAGCTAGACATCTGGGATCCCTAAAGTCAGAGTACAGAGAGACTGTCCCTCTACTATGTTCCTACCGCCATCACCCAGACTCAAAGATGACTTGGCATGGAGGAAAGTACACTAGGCCTTTATCTCTGCCTCTCTGTGTGAGAGAGGACTTGGGCAAGTCACTTAGCTTGGGTCCTCAGTGTCCCACTGAACAGTGGGCAGTTGGACTAGATGACCTGCCAGCCACAGCGAGCCACCACCAGCTACTGGATTGTCCCTTCCCAGAAAGTAGAAAAGCAAGGGAGAGCTAGAGCCTCCATTTGGCTTACGTATTGGCCCCTCACCTTATTCTCCCAACCACAAGGCCCCTTTCAGTACAAGCCTTGAACAGCATGTGGGGGTCTCTCTCTGTGGCTCCCTCTTCCACCTGACGCGCGCACACACACACACACACACACACACACACTCACACTCACGAAACCTGTCCTTTCCTGACCTTTGTTTACAGGCAGCCGCAAGAATGGGAAAAGGACATCTCACATTACCCTTTATGCCAGAGCCTGTCTTTACACATCTCCCCTGCAGACTCCAGCCAGGCTGCCCTTGCCCTCCCGTCTGCCCTGTTCCACATCTGCAGGGAAGCCACAGATCTGAAGCCAGCCAGTGGCTGAACATGATGTCCAGGTTATGTTCCAGAGCATCCCTGGAGTGACTCAGGGGTTACTGGCCTGTGGAGGGCGTCCAGATCTCCACTCTTCAGCCAGTGGAGAGACCTTCTCCTGGCGCACCAGTCCCCGAATGCCTTGAGACAATCTCTTTCTAATCCTTTAATCCAGTGGTAGGAGCCATTTTCTATTAAGAGACAGTGATCTCAGTGGAAAAAAATAATCATCTGAGGGCCATACGATCATAGAAAATTACTTAATTTAGGTGCAGAGGCTGCTGCTAGTTTTCCATTAACAGGGACTTAACAGCATTCAACACACCTGACTTTTTTTTTTTTTTAATTTACATCCAAGTTAGTTAGCATATAGTGTAACAATGATTTCAGGAGTAGATTCCTTAATGCCCCTGACCCATTGGGCCCATCCCCCCTCCCACACCCCCTCCAGTAACCCTCTGTTTGTTCTCCATGTTTAAGAGTCTCTTATGTTTTGTCTCCCTCCCTGTTTTTATATCATGTTTGCTTCCCTTCCCTTATGTTCATCTGTTTGGTATCTTAAAGTTCTCTTATGAGTGAAGTCATATGATATTTGTCTTTCTCTGACTGACTAATCTCGCTTAGCATAATACCCTCTAGTTCCAGCCACGTAGCTGCAAATGGCAAGATTTCATTCTTTTTTGATTGCCGAGTAATACTCCATTGTATATATATACCACATCTTCTTTATCCGTTCATCCATCGATGGACATTTGGGCTCTCTCCATACTTTGGCTATTGTGGATAGTGTTGCTATAAACATTGGGGTGCATGAGTCCCTTCGAAACAGCACACCTGTATCCCGTGGATAAATACCTAGCAGTGCAATTTCTGGGCCATAAGGTAGTTCTATTTTTAATTTTTTGAGGAACTTCCATACCAACACACCTGATTTCTAAAGGAAGACAAAACCATACTCAACAATCGGTATTTAAAAATACGTCTTGATTCTAAATTTGGGGCAGTTGAGCTGATGGGATTTGAAATAACGTGAAGGAAAGTTGAGAGTAAGAAACTGTGGTGAGAATAAAAAGAAATGTAATCAGGTAAGAAAAAAAAAGGAGAGAGGTCGGGTGGTGGAGAGGAAGAGAAGGAGGACAGAGCCAGGAAGCCTCCGCGGGACAAGGGCTAACTTGTCCCTGCTTAGCTCTGGGCTCCCGGTCGTCCCTCATCCTGCAATGCCTGGTGTTTAGGTTACTACCTGGATTTCAGGTTACCATTTGTTGTCAACAGCGTGGGTGCTTATTTCCATTATACCATCTGCTTCACAAAAATTCCACAAATGAGATATTTTACAAAGGAAGAAGCTAAGACTCAGAAAAGTTGCCCAAGGTCACACATCGGTAATAATTAGAGTAAGGACCAAATCCATACCTTGGCCAGAAGCCCATGCTGTATGTATGCACTCTGCCAGCACATATGACTGTGTCACCACCATCTCCCTACTGAACTGTGGGTCACTTGTGTCCATCACCTCCTGTTCCCCAGGATCCGGCCACTCTTGCTTTCCTTCTGTTCCTGGTACCCATTAAACTCATCCCATCTCGGTCCCCACCTTCCCCGACCTCAAAGCTTTGTCCCACCTGTTCCTCTCTCTGGGACAGCTCATGCCCACACCTCCCCCTGCCACCTCAACCCCACTTCAGGTCTCCCCTTAGCGTCGCTTCTTCAGAGACCCCCTCCCCAACCACTTGACGGTCACAGGAGCACATCACTCTGACTTATTTTTATCAGTGACGCTTACCACTACGTGATGTTTTCTTTGTTTATGATCTATGTCCCTGGGCCAGGACAGAATCTCTGTGTGAGCAGGAACTGATCCAGACTTAGGACTAGATCTCCAGTATCTAACATTACTTCTGGCATAGATGCTTAATAAGTATTTGTTGAATGGATGGATGGGCGGATGGATGGGCGGATGGATGGACAAACTACTCTCTATCCCTTCATAGATTCTCTTAGCAGAGGTATGTTTTCCCAGGGAGCCAATTCCATCAAGCCCTAGATTGTATTTCCCACATCAGCACACATCCCCTCTGCAACTTTAACCAAACCTCCTCCACTCCACAAGCGTGCCCAAGCTCTTTGCCGAAGCTGTGGATGGAGATAAATGAGACTTGACCCCAGACACGAGGCTTGATCTTCTGTAGTTTACAGAGTCCATGAGGGGAGATAAAGCATGCCCACAAAGCATTATAATTAAAGATTAAATGAGCCATAAGCAATGAAATAGGAACACACTAAACATGTTCAAAGGAAGAAGAAATCCTCTCTGAACGACGGAGCAGTGAGAGCTTTAACAAATAGAGGCACCAACACAGAGACTGAGCCTGAAGGTAGGTTCAGAGCCTCCTCAGTCTCCAAGGCAGAGTATTAACCAGGCAAGTGTTGAGAGCCAGGATCCCCAGGGCTTGTCCAGACTGGACCGGGTACGGGGCACAGGAAGGAGGCAGGGCGAGGTAAGGATGGAGGGAGAGGTTGGAGCCAGGCTATGCGGGTTTGTGGACTCAACATAACCACAGGAGAGTGAGCCACGCGGGCACCGTGAGCCAGGCAGCCAAGTGCCCAAGAGGCGCCCAGTCCGTGGCATTCAGCAGCTGCCAGGAGTGGGGGTTTGTTGGTGGAGGGCTCTGGCCTGCAGTGACGGGGGGCGGGGGGTGGTTACTGACCTCGTTTCTCTCTGAAAAGCTCAGTGAGACAGATTTCTCTTTTCCTCAAGCAGTGTGAAATACAAGCTGGTCAACATGCATGATTTCTCAACAGCAGGATTCATTTCCTGTTGCTTCATTGCAGCAGTTTTTGGGACGATATCCCGCTATAATAGGGTGCAAGGCTCCAGGCTACAGCCATTCTGCTGTCCAGCTAATCCTGTTTCAGAACACAGTTCTCTTCCTAAGGGAGCGAGCCGGTCAGGACAGAGGAGGGGACCTAGAGGGCTGGAGGTAGGGTGGAAATGAGGAAGGAGCAGGGCTCCCTAGCGTCGCTCATGGCCTGTGGGTCTCTGGAAGGAAGAGGCCGGTGGGTCCAGGGGATTTAGGGAGTCTCAAGGAAGGACGCCAGACCGCAAAGAATTCTCAGCCCCTGCATCCTTTCTCTCCACCTTCCTGAGGTCCACGGCCCCTTCCATAGACTCAGCCATACCTGTTTCTGGCACCTGAGACTACAGACGGACCTTCCAGTGCCTTCTTCTGGGCCCATCTCTATAAATACTATACCACACTGTAATGTAAATATTGGCTCTTATGGCTGCTCCTGCATAAACTGTGAGCCCCTTGAGGGCAAGGGCCTTGTCCTAATGCCTTGGCGTCCCCAGCCTCTGCTGCACGTGCCCCAGGCCACCCCCTGTGGGTTTGCTAACTGGGTGAATGGGGTGGTTGCCCCCTACATCTTCTGGGTCTATTCCACCTCTGCGGGATCTCTACCCATCTGAATGCCTCAGGGCTTGCCCAGGGCTTTCTGCCCTTCTCTCCTTAGATCATCTCTTCCATTTCCAGGGCTTTAAATAGCATGGTTATGCTAACCGTTCCCACACTTGCGTATCTCCAGCCCAGACCTCCCCTCTGAGCTCCAGATGCATACATCCACCGGCCTACTTGCTCTCTCCACTCCAACGAGGTGTAAACAGCTCATCTTTGCCCGAAATAGAATCCCTTATTATAAAACCTGTCTGCACCTCAAGGGTGCCTCACTTTAGAAAATTACCCAGCGCCTCTCCACGTGGCTGAGGTGGAACCCCAAGGTGATTCCTGCTTCTTCCTTTTCCCTCAGCTCTTACATTCACCTCCTCAGTAAGGTTGATTTTCCCCTCCAATAAATGTTTAGAGTCGGCCCTCTTCTCCCCATGTCCCCCCCCCCCCACCAGCCTAGTCCAGGTGGCCACACGTCTTGCCTGGACCTCTCTGATGGCTGTTCACGCTCTCACTTCCTCCATTCCAGTCCCCCGCCAAAGCTGGTCTCGGCAGACAGCAAGAGTGACTTTTCAAAACACAAATCCTGTGGCGTACCCCCTGCTTAAACGTTCAATGGCATCTGACAACACTGAGGGCCAAACCCCTCCATGGTTTACAAGGGCCCCTGACCAGACCCTTCTCTCTCATCACCATTTTCTCTTTTTTTTTTTTTTTTTTTTTCTGTCACCCCTGGGACCTTGCATATGGTGTTCTCTATCTAGATCATTCTCCCTGCTTCTGGACATGGCCAACTCCCCTCTCATCCCTCAGATTCCAGCTTAAGGCCACCTCCCCCGAGACGACTCTCCGACCATGCAAACTAAACGCCACTCCACACCCCACCCAGCTTAGCCCTGGACCTGGCACCTCATGGGGGCTCAGTAACTATTCCAGAAAGAAAAGGTAGGTACAGTCTCCATCCCAGGCCATCTCCTGCAAGCTCCCGTCTTCCTCCTTCTCGGCTACCCAGGATTCAGCGCCCGCTCCCTTTATTTTTACATTTCTCGAAACTACCCACACAAACACCATATTGTAGGGTTTCTTTCTCCTCCAAAATTAGCTGCAGAACTGGACAAAGACTCCTTGGCTGCTAGCTTCCTGGCTGTCTCTTTCGGTTTCAGGGTTTAAAAGCTAGTCCTGCAGGGGAACAGTGGGAGAATGGAAAATCACCAACAGGGAGAAGTGACGGAGTCCGGAGACCAGCCGAGTTCTGACAGTCATGGCCATGCTCTATAGTTAGCTCCTGACTTCCTTTCTTGGCAAGATCTTACCGGTTATCTAGGGCAGTCCCCGTTTCAACTGTTCCGTTCCATTGTCTGACTATGTATCATGAGTTTCCTTACAATATGGTCCCTCTACCCCCTCTCCACCTGCTCTCCCCACAACCAGGGTGGCCTTTCTTAAGCCACCCACACACTCAAGAGGTGAAAGGCCATAGGTTCCAAGTTCAAGCCCTTGATCCACCACATTAAAGTCTGTGTGACTTTGGGGAAAGTATCCTCTCCGAGACTCAGTTTGCTCAGCTGTAAAGTAGGAATAGACTAGTACCTTCCTCCCAGGATTTGGCAGGGGATGACTGGCATACAATGTGTTGAGCATTTGGCACTCATAGAAAGCCCCCCTTCCCTCTCAGGATGGATAAATGGCATGAAATTTTCAACCAAAAGACTCTTGGGGCCCGGTGAGCAATTTAGTGCTTTAACCAAAAGTGTAGGTGGATAATTAACATGCTGTTGAGTGACGGGTGCTTTCTCTCAGTCCTCCTGCGGCCTGAATGGGGAGCCAGGTCATGTCCACAGGTGGGGAGCGCAGGCTTCCTGATGAGGAAAGTGATCAGTTGCAGCCACCAGGGAAAGGACAAGTATTTATTGGAAACCAGAGCTCAGAAGACTGGCCTTGGGCAGACCAGAAAGGGTTCGTCTCTCGGGCCTGGTTCTCCTGGGCCCCAGCTTGCGAGCCACGGTGCATCCCCAAACAGGGGATGAAAGATGGCCTCTCCACGTGGAACGAGGAGAGAAGATGGCACCGGTCACTCAGTGTGCACGTCCCCTTGGTACCCTGGAGCCTCCCCTGAAGGCTGTCTGAACACCTGGTTCGGATTCAGTTCTGCAGACGGACAGCGTGCCACCTCCTAGGCCAGAGTGTGAAGGGATGACCAGTGTCTCCAAGGCCCCCTTGTGACAACCTTTCAAGGGGAAGGTGCATGCAGGTGATTCCTGGGGACAGAGGAGGGATCATGCAGCCCCGTTGCCCCTGCCCACATGGCAATTCTCTTTCCGGGGCTAACCCACATGGTTCTGCCTGGAGTTTGTTCTTATTAAGGAAGCTGGCACTTCCTTTCAACGTGTCAGGGGCACCAGGTGCACACCATGTTCACATCACCTCCCGGAGGGGCCCCCTTAGCAGGAAAAAGGGCACTTTGTGCTTCGGGCCACGTCTGTTGAAACAAAACCGCAGGCCGGGCCCTGGGGCGGGCGGCTGGGAGACCTGGAAACAAAGTCACCTACTCTTGGCTTCCTTGTTCGACAGAGAAAACCACCTCTGTACTCTTTTCCTGGGGCTGCTGAAGCAAATCCCACAAACCTTCGTGGCCGAACACAACGCATATCTGTTATCTGACAGTCAGAAATCCAAAACAAGCTTACGAGGCTAAAGTCAAGGAGTCAGCCGGGCTCGTTCCTTCTGGCCCCAGGGCAGAATCCATCTTCTTTCCTTTTTTTTCACCTTCTAGAAGCCTCCTGCATTCCTTGTCTTCCATCACCACATCCCTCTTCTGTGTCTGAAGGACTCTTGTGATTACCTTGGGCCCCCTGGGTAATCCAAAATAATCTCCCCTCTCTCAGCTCTCCTTAACTTAGACACATCCTCCAAGCCCCCTTTGCCATGTAAGGTGATACGTTCCCAGGTGCTGGGGGAGTGGGACAGGGGCGTCTTTGGGGAGCCATTATTCTGTTGACCACAATCTTCTTTTTTTTTTTTTTTTTTTTTCAACGTTTATTTATTTTTGGGACAGAGAGAGACAGAGCATGAACGGGGGAGGGGCAGAGAGAGAGGGAAACACAGAATGGGAAACAGGCTCCAGCCTCTGAGCCATCAGCCCAGAGCCCGACGCGGGGCTCGAACTCACGGACCTCGAGATCGTGACCTGGCTGAAGCCGGACGCTTAACCGACTGCGCCACCCAGGTGCCCCAGTTGACCACAATCTTCTTACCACGTAAAGCTGTTCTCTTCCAAACCTCACGCATTTCCCAGGCTCCAGAAGGGACCTTATGTCATCTCAAGCCAAAGGGCCCGGGCTTAAAATTCCTAAGACAGAGGGTCTGCAGAAACCTCTAGCTGCAGAAACCTACTAGCACTTGCTGTACCTCTGCTAGTGTGCCAAAGCCTTACATACGACGTCTCCTTTAACACTTATGACAATCCTGGGGAGATACTGAGGCTCGCAGGGGTGGAATAATGTTCCCAAGGTCAGCAGGTGGCAGAGCTGAATGGGAATGAGAGGTTTCTTTCTGCACCTGCCACAGCATAGTGCAGGGTTCAGCTCACTGGGGCCCTGGCTTGGTACATTACCAGCGTTGCTTTTCTCCTGGCATTAGAAACAACCCCAGAGAGGGGACCATCGCTTATGGTGACAAGGGCTGTTTAGACAGGTCAGAGCCGCACACTAGTAGCTGAGGTTTAGAGCTTCTGGAAGTGAGAGGGTGTGTGTGTGTGTGTGTGTGCATTCTATTAACTCGTACTTTTTTTTTTTTAATGTTTTTTTTTTATTTTTGAGGGAGAGAGAGAGTGCAAGCAGGGCAGGGGCAGAGAGAGAGGGAGACACAGCATTCAAAGCGGGCTCCACGATGTCAGCGCAAAGTCTCACGTGGGGTCCGAACTCATGAACCGTGAGCTCATGACCTGAGCCAAAGTCGGATGCTCAGCCGACTGAGCCACCCAAGTGCCCCACATTAACTCGTACTTTGAATGGAGAGGAGAAGGGGAAGACTGTCCTAGTGGATGGGAGTGTATGATTATTAGCCGGACAGGAAGGGAGGCCCAGTAAAGGGTCACTAAAAACACTGTCTGTATTCAAAACGTTCCTCGACACGGTGGCTTGAAATCACCATCGTCATCATCCAAAGACATTTACCAGAGACCTTTGTCCTTGGGCTGACGAGATCTGTGGAGAGGCGGACCCCTGCACAAATATGGCGGTGGAGAAGTTCACTGGAAAGAGACACAGACTCTGCTCCCAGGAGGCACCAGATCCGAAGAGGAAAGGAGGAAAGAGATCCTGTCTTCAGGGAGATCCATGGGCAGCAGATGGAAAAGAGAGTGCTCAGTTTAGAAGGAAAGCTGGAACACACAGGAGCCAAGCACATCTCCACACAGGCAGGTGTTCCCAAATCCCCACAATCCAATGGTTGTGAAGCCAGAGCCAGAGGAAAGAAGCCTTAGAAGTGAGCTTGGTGAAAGAAGAAGGTTCCAGGAGGAGGTGAGTCTGGAAGCAGGAGGGAAAAGTGAAGTGGAGAGTTGAGAGCAGAGTGCTGGGGAGGGAGAGGAAGTCACTCATCTGAGGGGTCCGTGGAGGTAAGAGAGGTGGGCACGAGTAAGCCTGACCGCCGGCAGGGAGCTGCCCGGATGAGCCAGAGTGGTCATCCCTTCTTTAACAAGACGGGCAAGGGCAGGGGTTTTATAAAAAAAATAAACACACACGTCTCTGATCTAGGGGCTCCGGGATGGGCGAGGAATCCCAGCCCCGAGTTCTTGAGTGGTGCCTCACCCAGCTTTCTCCTCCTAGTCCACTGCCCAGAGAACGCAGACCTGCAGGGGTCCCTGGCTCCCTTACAGAGGAGGCCCCCACATGGCTGTCCCACCCATCCAGGCAGAAATGGTGTCCGGATCATTCCCCACCCTGTCTACTTACCAAGAAACTGATGACAGGTCAGCTGAAGGGACCGGTACGATCACGTGTCCATTATCTTCATGTGGCTTCTCTAGAGAGACCAGTTTTCATGATCCTCTGACTTTAGTTAATGTACCAAACGTATGTGAACACTGCAGGAACAAAAGGTGAAGCTGTGCCTTGTTTGTTTGTTTGTTTGTTTATTTATTTTTAAGATCTTATTTTTTTAAGTAATGTCTACTCCCAACACGGGGCTCAAACCCACTACCTCAAGAGTGGCACCACCGACTGAGCCAGCCAAGGCCGCCCCCACCCTTCCCTGTTTCCAGTGACTAAGCACTTCATATGCCACAGTCAAGGGAAGAAAAAAAAAAAAAGGAAAAAAACCGACAGGGCTGTCGTAACTGGCTCTGTTTCCCCAAACAATAAGCCTTGAATACCTCCCAGAAATGTGGACTCTCTAACAAAAACAACACTCGATCCCTGAGTTTTGCTGTGCCGAAATCTGAGGGCATGTTCTGAATATGACAGCCATGTGAGAAAGCTGCTATTTTCCACCACAAATAGACCGCTATAAACACGGTCATCTTGGTCATTTTTGATTTTTCCCTTTAAATACTCGTGCTTTGTATTTGACCTGCTGGCCGTCAGAAAAGCAGCCCCCTCACACTTTTCACGAGTGATTGTTTTCTTCCCTTTCCTAAAAGCACTGATCTCTGGTTCTCCCTTGACAGCTTACTGCTAGGATTCCCACCGATGGCGTCAAGGTCACGCACACCTCGTCCAGACCCAGGGCCGTGGAGCCCTCACCCTCCCCTGGCTCCTCCGGGGACTCTCCTGTGAGCTGACGGAGCTGCATCGGGTTCTCGGCCAAGTTCGTTTCTGGTTCTGGGGGAGCTACAGCCGGGTGTGCCCACCCTGGTGGCAGGAGCAGTGCCGACCACCGTGCGATTAGCCTGGCCACGGAGCGGTTTCTGTCACGGGGCAACCCACGGGCATTCTGGAATTGGATTCCCCTGGTACGCTTTTGCTTTGGTGAGGGGAATGTGTTTGAGGATTCTGGGAGGAATGTGGTTGAGGATTCTGATGGTTTCCAGCATTTGAGAATACAGAGGTTGAAAAGGGGTTGTGTGTGCGTTTCTGTGACTCTTGATCGGGTTCTGTGTTCGCATGTTTCGTGTTGGTACCGGTAGAAGTTCTATTCTCATTTCAGAAGCTCTTCCTTATCCCGGAGTTCTGGCTTTTTTTTTTTTTTTTTTTTTTAATCTTTATTTTTGAGAGCGAAAACGTGAGGAGGGGAGAGGCAGAGAGAGAGGGGGACAGCGGATCCAAAGCAGGCTCTGCACTACAGCAGAGAGCCTGATGCAGTGCCCGACCAAGCCCACGAGCCGTGAGATCACGATCTGAGCTGAAGTCAGATGCTCAACCAACGGAGCCACACAGATGCCTCCCAAAGTTCTGGTTTGTATCGTGTACTCATTATGGTCCCAATAGCTGTTGATAGTGACAAAGGTGAACACCCTATACCAAAGATGAAAGGAAACGAAAAGCTCTCTTGAATGTCCCTAAGTAATGACTGATTCAAAATTAACCTCTCTTCGGAAACTTACATATGAGGTTAAAAGGAGGTTATTATTGTGAGGGATGTGGGCATTATAAGAGAGAGAACGTACGCTGCTAAATTCAAAAGGAAATCCCCAAATTACTCGGACTTTCAAAAACGCGTCCTCCGAATGACCTGATGGTGCTTAATTATAGGACTTAATTGATCAACTTTCTTAAAAGACGCTGGTAGTGCCTGTTTCTATCTTAGATTCTCTTAGCTCCTCCAACTTGTACAGGAGTTGGTAAAATGATCTATTTTACATAAAGGAAAACATTTTGAGCAAACAAATTGATACAGTTTATTCACTCCTGGAGGAAGTTAATAGGTCAGATTATGGTTAAGATCTTTTCAAATCTAATGGACTAAGCACCTATTGCAAACTTCTTTTTCCTAAAAGAAATATTACCATATCAAGCACTCACATAAATGTGAAGAATCCAAAGAGTTCTAAAATATTTTTCTACTTTCATGCTTTAAATCTGTCGACTTTTTGAGAATTTTTTTCTTGCTAAAACTATTCAAGTTTTCTTGCTAAAAGTAAAATTTATAATTTGTTGCTAAACTATATAACTATAAAAAGGGGGGAAAAACATGGCTTAATTAGTGATCTTGGTTACTAGGGTATAAAATAAGCCAAAGCATGACTGTTAAAACATCTTAAAAGTTTTAATATCTCCTCTATAATTGTGTAAGCAGAATAATTTGTATAATATTATAATCAAGACGATTCTTTGGAAAAATGAAACTGGTTTAATAATTTGGGTTTGTAAACAGCTCTATGCCTTCTCCCTGATTCTACCACCATCATAAAACCAATGTGAATGCAATATTCTAGTCTGTACAATGTGGGTTTATTTGCCTGTAGAAAGTGCAATTATTTTGAATTGCCTAACTTTTCTCTACCATTTTTCCTGGTCATAAACTAACATCAATTTACCTAAGATTACAAAATTGCAAAATACAGAGTCCAGGTAAGTTAATAATAAAGGGTAGTATCTTTATAGAAAAAGACTATTCTGTAGAATGCTAAAAGGACACACAGTGTTAATGTGTCAGATTATAACTTCCAGAGCCTTAGTTAACCATAAGACCTTAAACTAATATTCATTTGAGTTAATAATAAGCAATTTTTGGATACTCGAACAGCATCATTTTAAAATACCCCTGCTGTTATTTAATACAGCATAGCATAACCAGCAGTAACAGGTTGAAAGCTTGTGCAAATGCCTTTGGGTTATGTTAATGTACATACAGATTTTTAAAAGAAAGATTTAAAAAAAAGATCAGCTATAATAATATGTACATGCAAGATAACAGATATATTTTTTAATCAGGAGAAAAAAAAGAAAACTTTTATCATAAACTAAAAATGTCCTTGTGCAAAACATAAAAGAAAATAGTAAGAGACAAATTTGAGGTTATGCAACAAGCTTGGATGGTCCAAGGGGAAAGTAAAATCCATTTTCTTATGTATAAAATAGCTATAAATAATGAGTTTGAAAGGAGAAATGACGTGTTAATTGTTTAAATGGGTTGGCTTGATGTTACTTAAATTATTCATGAGTATTGTATTCTTTACTATAAATTGTTACACTAATGATCTATGCAAAGAACACACCCAGCATTGAGATCTGCTGCCCGTTTTTCTAACTAATATAACCTACTCCCAAACAATTCAAGTCCCTTTTTATAAACAGATTCTGTTAATTCTTTGGCATATTTTTTTTACATTTTAACATAAAGTCTTTGTTTTGGAAAACATTAATTTTCCTAAATAATTACTACCTATTTCTGTGTGTTTTTTTTTAAAAAAAATATTGCTGGGGCACCTGGGTGGCTCATTCGGTTAAGCCTCCGACTCTTGGTTTGGGCTCAGGTCATGATCTCACAGTTCGTGAGTTTGAGCCCCACGTCATGCTCTGTGCTGAGAGCACAGAGCCTGCCTGGGGTTCTCTCTCTCTTTCTCTCTCTTGCCCCTACCCCTGCTCACTCTCTCTGTCTCTCTGTCGGAATAAAGCAACTTAAAAAAAATTAAAAATATATTGTTAAAACATTGCTTATAACTAGTTTCTGCCATCCAATAATTAAGTTCATATCTCGTACTTAAGTTCATAACTCTTTCAAATTTGACCTTGCCCAAATTCGGGCCCCTCGTGCAGAAGAGTAAAACTGTGAAGACATCTTTCACACCAAACCATTGATAGGTTTTTGAGACGGCCATCGTTAACGCATGGATTTATTTTTTCACTTTATGAAATGGGATATACGAAAAGTAATGAGTTCTGTTTGCCATTCTCCACATGGTTGATTAGCCCAACACAATTGTCAGAGTCGTCCTATTTATTCCTGCTCATCAAAAAGAAACATTCAGTTTTACTACGTATTTATAAGTAAAATGCATTGATTTAAACATTTCCATGATTCTAGTGAAAACGATCAGGTTCACATTTCACTTTGAATTGTCAACACATTCATTTACTTTAAATTTTGTCCCTAGGTTTAATTATCCTCGTCAATTGGTAACATTCTTACTTTATGGCGTAAAATAAAGGCCCTAGGGATTTGCTAATGCCCTCGGTCTCACAAACTGATTGCATATTATACCTTAATAAAAGACTCCCAAGTTCCTCCATTCTCGTTGATTAACTAGAACCATTTAATCTCATTTGTACAGATGATAATTAATCTTATAATTACAGAAGATATTTCCTTTTTCCCTGCATCTAATAAAGGCCGCTGCTACAAGCTCAAGATTAGGAGTCTTCTGGAAGAAATAATAGAAAAATATCAACAAACAACTGCACAATCGTGCTCATTGGGTTATCACTACAACAGCAGAGCTGAGTGGTCGCATATGCAAGCAATTTAAAAGCATAAAACTTTGCAGATGTAGTCTACCTAACCCAAGAGCAGCAAAAACAAATATTGGTTACTTAGGACTAAATGAATTGACTTCATTATGGTTAATACTTACATTAACTGACATCAGGGAATTCTAGAGGGAATTGATACTTACGACCATGTAGGTTATTTACCTAGGTTCAGTAAGAATCTGTCCTTTTTCTTGGATATTGACCATGCCAAAAATCCCACTTAATTAGGTGTGACAAACCCATAAGGAACAAAGACTACGATTTACATGGGGGAATGACACCTATAAAGTCCTCCCAGGAAAACTTCTCTGGGACAGCCCTTATGACTCAAGAAATTCCAGCCTAACGGGTAGTAAAAATATTCACTTCCTGGCAGTCCAGAAATATGAACACATACGGGAATTTTAGAGAAAGTCATGTTAATAAAGATGGTAAAGATCCTTCTGACACATAAGAGTAATTTATAACTCGAGGAGCTTTACAAAGCCTCCAAACAGAAGTTCACCATAAAGCATCACTATCACACAGCTCAAGTTTTGTTAGCCATTCAAAAAGAAATCGTTTATGCATTAATCAATGCTGCTTGGTATACCTATGGAAGTAAATTTTCATCAAGTAAAATAAAATATTAATTTGAAGATATTGAGTTAATCGAATTTAAATTTTCTCAGCAGCAAGAACTTGCCCACGAGGAAAGAAAAACTATAGAAGCAAAGACCGACCCTGCTCCATTCATGACTGAGTACCACTGGGGGTGCAGCTGGTGGGGTGAGGATATTGTTCATCGGGAGGTAAACCAAAAACAACTTATCCTGACTGGTTCAGGGCTCCAAAATAATTAGCTTTGACTCGTTCTCAAAAGTATGGATGATGGGGCGCCTGGGTGGCGCAGTCGGTTAAGCGTCCGACTTCAGCCAGGTCACGATCTCGCGGTCCGTGAGTTCGAGCCCCGCGTCGGGCTCTGGGCTGATGGCTCAGAGCCTGGAGCCTGTTTCCGATTCTGTGTCTCCCTCTCTCTCTGCCCCTCCCCCGTTCATGCTCTGTCTCTCTCTATTCCAAAAATAAATAAACGTTGAAAAAAAATTAAAAAAAAAAAAAAAAAAAGTATGGATGCTCTGACCAAAACAATTTTATCCCTGATTTTGATGAGGCTAAGTGACGAAATGTTGTAAACATGATGAATGTGTAAGAAGCAGCTGATTTCCACCATGAATGTGGTAGCCTTGGTCATCTGTTTTTCCCTTTAAATACTTGCGTTTTGTATTTGACAGGCCAGTCTCTCTTTCTGAAGTCTGACTCCTTTTCCATTTCCCCAAGTAATTGTTTTCTTGTCTAAATGTTTCTGAGTCTTCGGTCGCGTGTGCTATGTGCCAACAGCAACACAGAGCTGGAGCTGAGGTTTTGGAAATGAATGTGAACTCCCACCTGGCCGAAGTTCCTATCTGGAGGAAAAATTTGTCCGCCAAAAAAAACACCCTTCCCTCCAAATGTTTGGTGGGAAGTTCACACCGCATCTGTTTGCTCTGACACCCTACGCAAAAGGAAAGGATCCTAAAAAAGGCTACACACAAGAGGCCACCCTAGGGGTCCAGGAGCTTGTCCTCAGAGAGGTAGTTCTGTCCACATTCAGGATCCTGACCCAACCTCGCCTGTGCCTCCCTCACTCCCTTCCCTGCCTCAAACGCTCTTGAGTTCTTCTTCTAGTTCCTGGAACATGGCGGCCTCTTCCTACGCAGGCTCTTTCTGCTTCTTCTGCCTCACGTGCTCTTTAGGCAGGCCAGCACCTAGCCTTCCCTCCTACCTCAGTTTACACTGACCTACCCTGACCACCCAGACCACCCAGACCTTCCTACGGAAGCTTTCCCTGACCACCCAGACCACCACCGCCGCCCCAGTATAAAGTCTCCCGACCTTCAGAATTGTTTTGGTAAACTTCTCCCAATTGTAATAAATTACTTATTTATGTGACTCTGTTTCATGTCCATCTTCTTTGCCAGACTGTGTACTTCAAGAGGATGGGGACTGACTTTGTTTTTACTCATCTTTCTGTCTCTGCCACCTCCGACGGTGCAACTGAAGTGCTCAATAAGCCTTGGTTGAATGAGTAAATGGATAACCAGTGTAGCATAGAGTCTTATTCGGAGTGACAAGAACGATTGCGTGAGATGAAATTTCACAAACAGCAGGTTCCAAACTCAAAACAGAAGAGTTTGGAGTTATGTACCATCTTGAGATCACTCATTCATTCGTTTATCCAGTCATTCAGTGAGTGCTTCACTAAGCATCTACTATGTGTCCCCAAGCACTGGGGACAGATACAACGGTGAATAAAATGGACCCAATCTTGGCTAATACTCAAATATATAGAGAACTTCTACAATTCAACACCAAAAAAAAAAAAAAAAAAAAACCCAAATAACCCAATTAATAATGGGCAGAAGACATAAACAGACATTTCTCCAAAGAAGACAGCCAGAAGGCGAACACACACGTGAAAAGATGTTCAACATCACTCATCATCACGGAAATGCAAATCAGAACCACAGTGAGATGTCACCTCACCCCTCTCAGAATGGGTTAAAGTCAAAAACACAAGAAACAACAAGTGTTGGCGAGGATGTAGAGAAAAAGGACCACACCGTTGGCAGGAATGCAAACCGGTACAGCCACGGTGGAGAACAGCATGGAGGTTCCTCAAAAAATTCAAAATAGAATTGCCATATGACTTAATAACTCCTAGGAATGTGTATTTACTGAAAGAAAACAAAATCACTCATTTGAAAAGATGCATGTACCCCTATGTTTATTGCGGCACTATTTACAATAGTCAAGATATGGAAGCAACCCAAATGTCCATTCAAAGATGAATGGATGAAGTTTATACTAACATATACAATGGAATATTACTCAGCCATAAAGAAGGAAGAAATCTTGCCATCTGTAACAACATGGATCTATCTAGAGGGTATAATGCTAAATGAAATAAGTCAGAGAAAGACAAACACCATACGACTTCACTCATAGGTGGAATTTACAAAACAAACAAACAAACAAAGAAAAAAAGAGAGAAACAAAGAACAGACTCTTAAATATAGAGAACAAACTGATGGTTACTGGAGAGAAGTGGGCCAGGGGGATGAGCGAAACAGGTAAGGAGGATGAAGAATACATTTACTGTGATGAGCACTGAGTAATGTATAGAGTTGTTAACATAACACTGTATGTTCATTGTACTTGAACTTGAAAAAAATAAAATTTAAAAATAACTGGCCCAGTCCTTGCCTCTACTGTACCTGTTGCCTAGTGAGGGAGGCAGACCTTAATAAGGCATCCACATCCACACGCAAGATGTAAACTTGCAACCGAGTCAGGTACTAGGAAAAGGGATACAAAGTACTCCGACAGCTCCAGTTGGGCGGTATCCCTCCCCAGGGCGTCTGCCTTTTCTGAAGGTGCTTGCTGAGCCTCAGTGTGAAGGACGAGTAGGACGAGTAGGAGTAAACTGGCCACAGAAGGGCAGTGTGGGGAGAGAAGTCCCCACAGGACTCTAGCATCTTTGCACAGCCTCTGAACAGAGGAACAGGCCGTCTTTGTTCCAGGCTACCTTTTTGATTATGTTTGTATAGCAAACAGCCTTGGAAGATAGAAACAGTGTTTTCCCCTGGAGCAAAAGGCAGCTTTGTTTACTGTCCAGTATAATAAAGATACTGTCTCCCCCAAGGTCCAAGGAGAGTCAGGCTTACCGCTCACTGTAAAATATTTGGGTTCCTCAAGCTCGGTTCCTCCGCTGTGACGCAAGATGTTGCACACACAGGATCCACCTGGGCTGTTCCAACATCACCCCTGGAACCTGGGGCCAAGGGAAGTGTGTTGGGGGCCCCACAGCTGGTGTGTTATATTAAGAGTATGCAGATTGGGGCACCTGGGTGTCTCAATCAGTTAAGCGTCCGACTCTTGATTTCATCTCAGGTCATGATCTCATGGCTCCAGATCAGCCCCGCGTCGGGCTCTGCACTGGGTGTAGAGCCTGCTTGGGGTTCTCTCCCTCTGTCTCTGCCCCTCCCCAGCTCACACGTGTGCATGCGCAGGCGCTCTCTCTCACACACACACACAAAAAAAAATAAATTAATTTTAAAAAACAAAATAAAAAATGAAAAGGATATGCAGATTATGACATGCTGAGTGGAGAGGCACAAGCCATCCACACGCGGTCATTAGGTACCTCTCTCAGCATCAAAGTTCCCACGTTGGGGAAGTGAATGCCCTGGGATCCCCTTTTTTTTTTAACTCTGTAAATATTTATTTTTTATTTTTTAAAATAGAACTTATTGTCAAAATGGCTAACATACAGCGTGTAAAGTGCACTCTTGGTTTTTAGGGCAGATTCCTGTGGTTCATCACTTCCATACAACACCCCAGTGCCCATCCCAGCAGGGGCCCTCCTCCGTGCCCATCACCTACTTTGTCCTCCCCCCCAAACCCCTATCAACTCTCAGTTTGTTCTCTGTATTTAAGAGTCTCTTATGGTTTGCCTCCCTCATTCTCTGTTTGTAACTATTTTTTCCCTTCCCTTCCCCCATGGTCTTCTGTTAAGTTTCTCAAGGTCCACACATATGAGTGAAAACATATGGTATCTGTCCTTCTCTGACTGACTTATTTCACTTAGCATAATACCTTCCAGTTCCATCCACATTGCTGCAAATGGCCAGATTTCATTCTTTCTCATCGCCAAGGAGTATTCCACTGTGTCTATAAACCACATCTTCTTTATCCATTCGCCAGTTGATGGACATTTGGGCTCTTTCCATAATTTGGCTATTGTTGAAAGCGCCACTATAAACATTGGGGTACATGTGCCCCTATGCATCAGCACCCCTGTATCCCTTGGGTAAATTCCCGGCAGTGCTATATTGCTGGTAGGGTCATTCTGTTTTTGTTTTTTTGGGAAACCTCCACACAGTTTCAGTGCAGTCACACAAGAGTAGTAAAGCCACAAGATTTCTCACTTACAAGTCTCAGAAATGAGGATAAATGGTAATTAGAGAGGAGAAGGACGGTCCTCTGTCCCAGGTCACGAGTGGGCAAGAGACAAAGAAAAAGCGCCTATTACTTATAAGCTGCTTGGGGCAGAGGTCAGTAACTTTTCACCAGCTCAGCTCTAAGTGATTATTTTAAAAGGTGTACCAAGAAAAGCAAAGGGGCGCCTGGGTGGCTCAGTCGGTTGAGCAACCGACTTCAGCTCAGGTCATGATCTCACAGTCTGTGAGTTCGAGCCTCGTGTCGGGCTCTGGGCTGACAGCTCAGAGCCTGGAGCCTGCTTCCGATTCTGTGTCTCCCTCTCTCTCTGCCCCTCCCCCGCTCATGCTCTGTCTCTCTCTCTCTCTGTGAAAAATAAATAAACATTAAAAAAAAATTTTTTTTAAGGAAAAGAAAAGAAAAGCTGGAACTTGTAGCAGGAATCCCAAGTTCGGGTCCTTATCTAAATGTTCAGATTCTGAGGGTGAGCAGAGTTGTCATACTATAAAATGCTGAGGCTGCAATTCAAAATAGCTGTTTTCTCATCACAGGAAAGGACACAAACATGAAATCCATGCTTCTTGCCCCGTGATGAATAACAAGTCCTTTGCTTCTGACCTAGGATTCTCATGTCTTCTGCCAGAATCCATGAAACTGTGGCTGTCTATCTCATTAGCTGGCAAGCAGCATAAAACCTCAGGTCCTTCAGTTATTGACAGGCTGGTGGATGGCATGTGCAAAAGCCCTGTGGTGGGAGACAGTAGAGCAAATACAATGATATGAAAGACGGGTGGAGGTGGGGATGCAGGGGGCAGGAGGTGAAAGGAGGCTGGGAGGCGCTGAGCTAGGGAACACTTAGCCACACTGATGAGGCAGGCCCAGGAGTATCTTTGCCATTTGTTGTGACACTGCCACTTTCACGCAGAACGTGTAGAATTAATAAACTGGTCTGGAGAGGGGCAGAGGACAACAAGGCTTGGGCAAATCTGAGCCTATGAGATAACTTTTAACAAAGGAAGAGTGAAAATGGGAAGGGTCTTCTTAACCTCCTGCCCCCTGTAATGAAACTTTTTCTTGCATGCTACTTTGTAACAGTTCTGCTAAAGTTTAGAAGAAGTTCGCTTCTCAGCGTCCAAATGAAGGAGGAAAAGCCATCACTGACTGGCGTTAACCACTGTCTGCCATCCAGGGTCCAAAAGGAGGCAGTCGCCTTAAAAGGAAAAGCAGTGACCCTTTTAGTATGCACAGAGTGACCCTGGACAAGCTCCTTTTTGTCCACTCTTCATACAATAAAGGGGACTTGTCCCAGTTTTACAGAGGAGAGGAAGGGGGGAAAGAAGGAGAGACCTCACTCACCAAGAGAAGGCTGTGAAACCAGGGTGGCTAACGTCAGATTATTACCTAATTTTGTGGTAAAAATAATAGGGCTTTGTTAAGAAGCCCTCTGAGCTGCTCTGGCTCTTGGAATTTGGGACATTTCACTCACTGCCCATTAATTAATTTACAGCCTGCAAAGAATGGGCTTGCCCTGGATCTTTGGCCAAAAAAAGTTTTCCCACCAAAGGGGCAAACCATGCAGAGCCTCCTTAGGAAGTTTTGTTCTGGGGGCGCCTGGGTGATTCAGTCAGTTAAGCATCGGACTTCGGCTCAGGTCATGATCTCACGGTTCGTGAGTTCAAGCCCCGTGTCAGGCTCTGTGCTGACAGCTCAGAGTCTGGAGCCTGCTTTGGATTCTGTGTCTCTGTCTCTCTGCCCCTGCTTGTGCTCTGTCTCTTTCTGAAAATAAATAAGCATTAAAAAACATTTTTTAAGGAAGTTTTTTGTTCTTACCCTGAGAGTAATAAGGAGTCACAGGAGGACTTGGGGGGGGGGCGTGACATCATTAGGTGTGGGTTTCAGGAGCATCACTGAGAGAGACTATGAAGGTTATCGATGTTCTGGAATGATCTGCTCCTGGGGGGAAATCCAGAACTGCGGGAATTAACTCTGTGGCAATTCACTGCAGCCCCAGGTTGGCAACAAATCCTATAACTGGAATTTCAAAAAGGAAAACAAAACAGCAGCAGGCCTGAGAGCAGTCCAGGGAATTTCCCACTCCTCTGCAGCTTTCCATTAGAAAATAATCAGCATGTTGTTGGGCTCCCTGCTGCGATTCTCCTCTGCCTCTCCCTCTGCCCCTCTCCCCTGATCGGAAGCGCGTGCGCACTCTCTCTCTCTGTTCTAAAATAAAAGTTAAAAAAAAAAAAATTAGCCCATCAATCGCTAAAAGGCTGTCTGAGCCTCAGCTGACTCACAGGCCAGGCTGTGGGAAACAGGCTTGGAGACAGAAAGCCTGCGTGGGGAGCAGGTCAGGCAGGATGCTGCTGGCCTGGGGAGAAAGGAAATCACAGCCTTGTTTGGGGTGCTGCGGGTTACAGAACTCACTGTGCCCAGTTTCCACCTGGCCAGGGGCCTGGACGGAGGGCTGGCGATGCAAAGGGGCAGAGGCTGCTAGGAAAGCTGGGAGACTGCAGGCAGAAAGGTGGGGGTGGGGTGGGGTGGGCAGAAGGCAAGGGAGGCAGGTCTCTGGGAATAAGGCTGGGTCACTCACCCAGGAGTCACCAGACCATCACCCCAGTGGGTGGCACATGCCTCCTGAAGACCTGGCCCGAGTTTTCAAAACTCTCCAAGGTTTCTCAATCTTCCTCTGGCAGCCCACAGCGCTCCTCCCCTGCGAGTCCCAGCCACAGTAGTTCCTCTTCCTCCACACGGGTCACTTCCCATAAATGGGACGTTTTGGAGCTCGTGGGAGTGGAGTGGGACAGGTATAAAAAGGAAGTGTGAGGTGTGGGGAAGAAGCCCTATCTAAGCAGCTGGACACCAGGAGCTGAGGGCACCGGAATTGGCCACACCGTGTCCCTCTCTGCTGCAGCCAGGATGGTTCTGAGGGCGGCTCAGACAGGTCTCTGGTCTGGTCAAGGCTGTTCTGCTTGTGCGTTTTCAGGCTGAGAGCCAGAGATCGCCCACAGAGCCACTGCACAGAGAGGCTGGCCTCCTACCTGCTGGGGGTGGGGGGGGGGAGGGAAGGAGGAGGGGGAGGAGGAAGAAGAGGATGAGGAGGGACCAGAGCAAATGGTGTTAACCCCTAGATTGCCTGGAAGGGGGGGTGAGCAGAAAGGAAGGGCAGGATGTACTCACAGGGGGTCTGACTCTGGATTTCCCTTCAGGCTTTGCGGTCCTGGTGCTGCTCCAGAGCTGTAAGTAACCCCTCTTTCAAGTCACGGGAGACAGGGGTCTGATGAGGGTGATGTGGATGAAGTCTTGGCAGAGGGGAGCCCTTCCCACTGTCTTCTGTGATTCAAATGGCTCGGGAATATTAGCATTTGTTAAACCAAGGTGATAAGCATATGGATGTTTATTACACTCTTCTTCTGTATTTTTCTGTGTATTGGAAAATTTTCAAAATAAAAACCCTTCAAAGGCTCGGGTCCGATGAAGGCCTGGACTCGTGGCCTGGTGAGCACCACCCATGGGCCCGGTAAGCAGCACGGGGGAGTGGTGCCCACGGTTCTTCCTCCATAACCAAGAGGGCAGAAAAGGCCTACTCTGCAGCAGGAGGACTTAGAACGAGGAGAAGAACTTCCTGGCCCATTGCGATTGTGCTCCAGTTTGGGGGACAGGCTGAGGGGGCCTGGGGACCTCCACTGTGGGTGGGTGACAAGTTAGGGACACTCCCGCAGGAAGGCAGAGAAGAAACGGGCCAGAGCGGCCCCGATCAATGATCAACGACGCTGCAGGATCTGCGAGGCTCCACCCTGAGGGCCAGGGTCTTCTGAACCTGCCGTCTTGGGCTGGGTCCCTCCTCTCCTTCAAAGCCACTGCCTCCAGGAAGCCTTCTTTACTTGCACCGAGCCCTATTTTACCTTTATTCACCAGCCCCTACCCTCAGTGCACGCAGCGCCGTGTCCTAAGTCTACAGGATATTCATCCACGGCATTTAATCTGTTCAAAGCATTTTCAGAATCGGCCTCATTTTCATCAGAGGCAGAGGGAACCAAGCCAGCCCCTTGCATTTATAATTCTAAGTTTGCTCACATCTCGGCCCCAGCGCCCAGTGCCCCATCGGCGCTCGGCACGGGGCTCAGCCAGAGGCCCCCTGGCTCAGTCCTGGCTCGGGCGCCACCCTGGGCTCCGTCTTCAGGTTCTGCGTACAAACTGGTCTGCTACTACACCAGCTGGTCCCAGTACCGGGAGGGTGATGGGAGCTGCTTCCCAGATGCCATCGACCCCTTCCTCTGCACCCACGTCATCTACAGCTTTGCCAACATCAGCAACGATCAGATCGACACCTGGGAGTGGAATGATGTCACTCTCTACGACACGCTGAACACGCTCAAGGACAGGTCGGGCCACAGGCTGCCAGGAAAGGAGGGAGATGCAGGGCGGGGCTGGCTGGTCCCAGGGCAGGGTGCCTCTGCTCGGGAGGATGGATGAGGGCCCCCGGGGCCCGGGGTGGGGAGTGGGAGGGCCTGGGCTTCCGAGGGAGCAGGCGATGAGGGCACGTGCTGGGCCATATCTGGCGACGACAGAGGCAGGCTCTGGAAGGCGGGCTGAGGGGAGCCCTCTCCCCCACTGGAGGTGCTTCTCCAGGAAGCCCAGGCCCAGAAAATACTCATGACTCTATTTTGCCATATCCCAGCTTCCCCACTCAGGGGAACAAAAATGGGCAGTGTACCTCAGAGTGACAGCTGCAAGGTCTATGCCTCTTAGAATCCTGATTCTCAGGGTCGGAAAGGCATCCCACCTAAGCTAGAAGCCTGTGACAGCCTCCCAAACAGGGGCCAGCCGGTGTCGCAACAGCCTCACTCCACGCCGGCCCCCCCCCCGCCTCCCTGCTCCCCACAGGAACCCCAACCTGAAGACCCTTCTGTCTGTGGGCGGATGGAGCTTTGGTTCTCAAAGGTAAGACCCATCCCCCAAAGGCTGATGGAATGGGGGTGAGGAGGCGTAGGTCTCCCCACCCACTCTACGGGGTCACGGGGGCTCCAGACCGGTTAGGCCTAAATGATTGTCAGGCGCCCACCCCACATATAGCCAAGAAACCAGAGCCCAGAGAGGGAGAGGGTCCCGCAGAGGGTCACACGGAGTGCTGACAGCCTGGGAGGACTCCCTGGGGTGGGTAGGGTTGGAGCAGGGCTTAAAAAGGAGGGGAGACGTGGCCCTACCGGCTGCCACATAAAGAGTGATCGCTACATGTCGGGCAACCCATCCAGCCACGGTCACAGGAAATCCCCGCAGCAGCGCTGTGAAAGAGGGTCAGGATCCCCACTTCACGGAGGAGGAAACTGAGGTGCGGGTTATGACCTTTCCAAAGTGGCTTGGATCATATGACAATTTTTTCAAAAATGACACTACAGAAGCTATCTCTGAGATGCCTGGAGCGGGGTCCCGTCCCAGCCATGCCCTTCTAGAGCTTGTGGGGCCCAGGCCCGCGGCTGCACGTGCCTCAGAAATCCCTCCCGACGGCCAAGGCTCCCAGCACGTCGGTACTGAGCCCTCTACTGGGGTGATTTGGGTCCTAGATTTTCCAAAATAGCCTCCACGACCCAGAGTCGTCGGACTTTCATCAAGTCGGTGCCGCCATTTCTGCGAACCCATGGCTTTGATGGGCTGGACCTGGCCTGGCTCCACCCTGGGCGGAGAGACAAGCCCTACTTCACCACCCTGGTCAAGGTACTGGTGGGGTTGGGGAGAGGGGTGGGGACGTTGGGGACCTGAGCCGGCACCAGGGGGTGTGGGGGGGGGGCGGCGGGAGTGGTCTTTAGCTGCTGGCCTCCTGAGGGCGGGCAGAGAGGGCCTGACACCTCCTGGCCACGGGGTCCTGGGATGGGAAAGACGAACTGGCCTGTGCCCCAAGATCTTACACAGCAAGGAAGACGTCTTATTAACACGATGGGAGGTGGGCTGGGGTCCTCCGAGGCAGGAGGCCGGGCACCCACTTAGTGGGGTGGCATCATCATCCACTGTTTGGTCCCAAACTGATGATGCCCGCTACCCAGCATGCCCCGCACTGGGGACACTTGGCCACATCTGACAACAGCCCAAGCATCTCCACTACCCCAGGGACAGAGTGATCACCTAAATAAATTGTCCACAAGGGGTGCCTGGGTGTCTCAGTCGGTTAAGCGTCCGACTTCGGCTCAGGTCATGATCTCACAGTTCATGGGTTCAAGCCCCATGTTGGGCTCCGTGCTGACAGCTCAGAGCCCGGAGCCTGCTTCCGATTCTGTATCTCCCTCTCTCTCTGCCCCGTGCCCTGCTCACACTCTGTCTCTGTCTCTCAAAAAGTGAATAAACATTAACCAAAAAAATTTTTTTAAATAAATTGTCCACAGTACCGATATAATTTTAATTTTAAAGACCGCTAAATGTACATTTAAAGACCACTTCAATCTTGTCGTCTCACGTACTGGCTTGAACAAAACAGACCGCAAAGCAAATTTCTTCCAACCTGACCTGTGGGCCAACTAGGATCACCGTCTGTCCTCATGGTCCCTCTAGGACAGGGAGCGACTGAGTGTCAATGGGTATGCGTGGGGTGTGGGGATGTGATTGGTCCAAACAGGTTTTTTTAGGAGAAGGATGGGGAAGCCCAAGGTGAATGGGTTGCTTTATCATTTCCACCGAAGCCCTGTCAGGTTGGGGAGCCCAGCAGATGGGGAAAGCCAATGACATGCTCAGGGACCTCTGTCTCTCTCACCAGGCTCCCTGTCACACAGCCGGGGCCCCTTTCACTCCCCTGCATCTCTCCCAACCAGGAAATGAAGGCTGAGTTTGCAAGGGAAGCCCAGAGGGGAGCAGGACAGCTCCTGCTCAGCGCAGCCGTGTCTGCAGGGAAGGTTGCCATCGACAACGGCTATGACATCGCCCAGATATCCCCGTGAGTCCCCCGCCCCGCCCCAGCGCTCCTCGTAAAGTCAGAAGACTGGATTTCTAGTCCCCGTTCTTCCACACATTTGATGTGTGCTCTTGAGCAAGTCACTTCCCCTCTCTGCGCCTCGGTCTTCCCATCTGTCAAATGGGGGCATAGTAGTCCCTGGGGGGATTGTGCTAACCAGTTGGGAGAGTTTCTATGAAGGTATTTGTGGAAAAGGAAGTAGGAAATGATATGCCAACCAGCCAGCCACTGAGGGACGTTTCCTCCACACCAGGCTTTTCTCCACAGAGTGCTGGTCACTGGAGATGCCGGACTGCGGCAAGAAAACTGTGCCTTTCTGCACCGCCTCCGTGTGCTTGCACACACACGGTCGACCCCCGCTCTGTGCATCCCTCCTCCTCCCCCTGCCCCCTGATGCACGTGAGAATGAGCCGCTCACTGCCCAGCGGGGCTGATGTCGCAGTGGAACAAAGACATGGAGCTTAAGAAACCTGGGAATAAAGAACGAAGGTTCTTTCCTGTGACTTTTTAGAATCTGTAGAATTTGGGGAGGTGTAGATGCAGTGTTTACGTTGATCGTTTAGGAGGTAGGAACTAGGCGGTTCTCAACCATTTGCCCCGAACACCTGAGGCTCATATTCACACAACCTACCTGTGGTCCCTCTCACCCACGTGCGTGTAACCCTCCCTCCCCACCCCAGTGCGTCTTTTGGTCCAGCTCCGTCCCCACCAGGCTGTCTGTCGATGCCGCTTTTAAAAAAAATTTTTTTAACGTTTTATTTATTTTTAAGACAGAGAGAGACAGAGCATGAACGGGGGAGGGGCAGAGAGAGAGGGAGACACAGAATCGGAAGCAGGCTCCAGGCTCTGAGCCATCAGCCCAGAGCCCGACGCGGGGCTCAAACTCACAGACTGCGAGATCGTGACCTGAGCTGAAGTCGGACGCTTAACCGACTAAGCCACCCAGGCGCCCCTCGGTGCCGCTTTTAATCTGCTCTTACTAAGATGAAGGTGGCAGACGTGGAGGGCAGGAGGCAGGATAGAGCCAGTTCCCAAATGTGTGCCGGGGGCATAACAGAAGAGTTCCATTCTTGCCTTAAATGCACTTGTGGGGCTCTGAGCCCACCCCCTGGGGGCGCAGCACGGTGGAAGTGGTCAGGCGGCCTGGACAGTGGATCACAGGTTCCCTACGGGGGCTTTGGGTTAACGGCCTGTCTCCTGCCTCCCCTTGTTCACGACGCGCTGGGCTGATGGATGCCTTTCTAATTTCCTGCCTCGCCCTCTGACCTCTCTTCCCCAGACACCTGGACTTCATCAGCGTTATGAGCTATGACTTTCACGGAGCCTGGCGTCAGACCACAGGACATCATAGCCCCCTGTTCCGAGGCCCGGAGGATAAAAGTGCTGACAGATTCAACAATGTCGTGAGTGTCTGGAAGGAGGGTGGCCAGCCAGGAAAGGACCTCAGACACCTGTCACCTGCCAGGGCTCACACACCAAGCCTGTGCACCTCAGGAATTCCTGCAAGGGAGGCGTTATGGGGCCCACTCTGCAGATGAGGAAACTAAGGCGCGAAGTCTGTGAGTTCTCCACGGCTCCGGAACGGAGGAGGCAGGAGTCTAGTCTAGAACAACCTTTCGCTTGCTGGGTAACCTGAGCCGATCATCTGATTGGCTGCCAAATAGTAATAATCACTTCCTATACGTAAGACAATTTTTTCGAGAATGAAACTACAGAATGCATTTTTCAATTTTTATGTATTGTGTGTGTGTGTGTGTGTGAGAGAGAGAGAGAGAGAGAGAGAGAGAATGAGCAGGGGAGAGGCAGAGAGAGGGAGAGAGAGTCCCAAGCAGGCTCCAAGATGTCAGCGCAGTGCTGACCAGGGGCTCCCTCCCGGGAACCGTGAGATCATGAACTGAATCGAAACCAAGAGTCAGGTGCCCAGCAGACCGAGCCACCCAGGCGTCCCTACAAAATGCATTTTAGACTGGTATTATCAGTTCCCGGAAGGAAGGGAATCCCAGATGCACGGCAGACCTGGAGCTCGCCCGTCAGGGCAGCACCGGCAATTGTATGATCTCACCTGTCCTGCACTGCCGTTCCCCTAACTGCTCATGCTCTCCCCACCTCTCCCCTGCCAGGACTACGCCGTGGGCTACATGTTGAGGCTGGGGGCCCCAGCCAATAAGCTGGTGATGGGCATCCCCGCCTTCGGGAGGAGTTTCACTCTGGCCTCCTCCAAGACGGCTGTGGGGGCCCCAATCTCCGGGCCCGGATTACCAGGCCAGTTCACCAAGGAGGAAGGGATCCTGGCCTACTATGAGGTATGCACGAGGGAGAAGGTAAGATCCCCACACACCCAGAGGCCCTGGGGAAGGTGAGCTTCCCACCTCACCCCCCCCCCATTCGCTCCTTTGGGAATAAAAACACATTCCAGCAAACACTGCACCCTGAGGAGGAGGAAGGGGGGAGTCAGGCCTCTTGGTACTACGTCTCCTGAAGGCACAGTGGGTCTGCACCGCTAACCTCCCAGATACTCCTCTGGCCACCGAGTCGGAGTTTTCCTCCCAGCCCGGAAGAGAGCGGTGGCTAAAAGCCAGGTTCTTTGTTTTGCCCCAGCCTCTGCCCCGCTGTACAGCCTCGAGCCAGTCCTTAGTGTCAACCCATCATTTCCCACATCCCCGTTTAAGATATACCAGAAGCAAGTTCCACATCTGAATGAAAACATACGATATCTCTCTTTCTCTGACTGACTTATTTCACTCAGCATAACACCCTCCGGTCCATCCACGTCGCTGCAAATGACCGGATTTCATTCTTTCTCATCGCCAAGCAGTATCCCATTGTATCTATAAACCACATCTTTATCCATTCGTCAGTGGATGGACATTCAGGCTCTTTCCATCATTTGACTATTGTTGAGAGTGCTGCTATAAACAGTGGGCTACATGTGCCCCTATGCATCAGCACTCCTGTATCCCTTGGGTAAATTCCTCGTAGACCTATTAGTGGGTCTTAGGGTAGTTCTGTCTTTAGTTTTTTGAGGAACCTCCACACTGTTTTCCAGAGTGGCTCCACCAGTTCGCATCCCATGGGGGAACGGAAGGGGAAAAAAAAGTAGTTACAAACAGAGAGGGAGGGAGGCAAACCATAAGAGACTCAAATACAGAGAACAAACTGAGGGTAGATCGGAGGGCGGGGCAGAGGGGAAAGTGGGTGATGGGCATCGAGGAGGGCAGTTGTTGGGACGAGCACTGGGGGTTGCATGTAAGCGATGAATCACGGGAATCTACCCCCCAAACCAAGCGCACACTGTACTCACTGTGTGGTCGCCAGTTTGACAATAAAGTATATTTAAAAAAATACCAGATGGGGCGCCTGGGTGGCGCAGTCGGTTAAGCGTCCGACTTCAGCCAGGTCACGATCTCGCGGTCCGTGAGTTCGAGCCCCGCGTCGGGCTCTGGGCTGATGGCTCAGAGCCTGGAGCCTGTTTCCGATTCTGTGTCTCCCTCTCTCTCTGCCCCTCCCCCGTTCATGCTCTGTCTCTCTCTGTCCCAAAGAAATAAATAAACGTTGAAAAAAAAATTTAAAAAAAATAAAAAAATACCAGAAGCAAACCAGAGTCCCTTGAATGCCCTCAGGCTACAGCACCCATAGAACCATAGGGCATTTGCATCTGCTTTACATAAATTTGCATGAAGACTGCAATCTGAGCTGGGGGGGGTGCAGTGCTGGGGACAGATGTAGTCAGCAGGATGAAGCCAGAGGCTGAAAGAGATTTGGAGAATGGCATCTCCTCGGTGACCTGCGAAGTCTCACACAGCTCCCCATGCCACCCCTGCCCCGTTTTCTGCTCAGATCTGTGACTTCCTCAAGGGAGCCGCGGTCCATAGACTCTCTGTCCAGAAGGTCCCCTATGCCACCAAGGGCAACCAGTGGGTGGGGTACGATGACCAGGAGAGCATCAAAAACAAGGTAGGTCCTCAAGGCCGTGCCCCGGGATGAAGAGGGAGAGGGAACCCCTTCTCCAAGCAGCCAGAGTCAGGTCACCTGCACTGAGGGTGGAGCTGGGTTATTGAGGTGGCGGGGGGGGGGGACGGTCAGGTCTGAGGCACCTGCTGTTTTCCTTCCCTGGGGAGGGGCCTAGGCGGCACGTTCCCTTCATACACACTCTAGCCCAGGGAACCCAGCTCCGCCCACTCTGGGTCTTCCTTTCCAGGTTCAGTACCTGAGGAGCAGGCAGCTGGCTGGTGCCATGGTGTGGGCTGTGGATCTGGATGACTTCCGGGGGTCCTTCTGTGGCCAGGGTCTGCCTTTCCCTCTCACCACTGCCATCAAGGATGCGCTCGCTGCGGCTTAGCCCTTGTCCTGCACACGGTGGGGCAGGGCTGCCCCTCCCCTTGGCTCCAGCCGGCTGGGAGCCAGATCGCCCACCCTTCTGAGTCCCCGACTAAGCCTCAGTCTCCCTCCCTTGGACCCCACGCAGACAGCCACAGTGAAGCCATCTGAGCTCAGCTCTAGTGGACAAGCAGGTAGAGGCAGGGACTCGGGCAGGTAAGGCCTGGGGGCCAGCACAGTGTAAGCCATGGGGACAGCACACACCTGCTGCTTTATGAAAATGCTCAATGACCCCAGCCCCACACACGGGGACTTCTCCAACTCCCTTACCCCCAAGCCTCCTTGCCAAAGGACCCCATTTTGGCCAACTCTCCCACCGAGGAGCCAAACGTCACTCTCAAAGGAGCGGCCACAGTAATTGCACCCTCAGCGAAGCCCAACTTGAAACCTGCACCCAGGAATGTTAGGTCTCCCCTCCTACTTCCCTTTCCTAATTGCCCAACGGCTGCTCAATAAATCACCAGAGTTTAATGGTGTGTTGGTACGGCTTCAGTCTCTTTTTGTGGCCCAGTGGGACCCTCCCTGGGCTCCCCTCCCCTATCTCTTCTGGCTGGATTCGTTTCTTTCAGGCTTGAGGGCCCTGAGCTTGTAGCAGGTGAGGTACCCTGGCCTCCACTGGGCTCCAGAGGGTCCCCAAAGAAGGCCAGCCTCTGCAGATCTATCTGCTGTGGACTTAACCCAACAAGGCTGATGGCCGTTCAAATATTGTCTTCCCCTCTTAGGACACACTCGGCCCTCAACCCAAGCAGAGACCAAGGTTCCTCTGCTCAGGCTGACCAGGGACAGCAGGTGGCAGGCAGATGGGATAGGTATATAGATGAGATGTGATGGGCTCAGAAGACAAGCCAGTCTTCCAGCCTTTATGAAGTAGAAATGCCCTCATCAGCACTCCCAGGGCCCCAGGCATGCCTTCTACCCAAGACCCCAGATGTACACTCCAAAGTCAAAGAGAATTATGTGTGGATTCCTTTCTGTTTGGAGGGAATTATTTGTGACTTGGCCTAGTGGTTTGTGACACGGGTTAGAGGTGCAGGGAAGGAAGTACCTACTGGCCACCTTCAAATCTGAACGAGCTGGAGCTGGGCCAACGCAACTGATCCCAAGGTCACAGCCCTGCTAAAGGCAAAGAAAATGAGAACTTGGCCGGAGTTAATGGGGGGAAGGGGTTACCTGGCATTTCATTGCTGGAGAGGGGGACCAGGCACCCTCAATCCCTGCCCCTCGCCCACCCCCTCACACAAGGGTCTTTGAAAACCCTCCGGGGCAGCCAACCCCCCTCCTCCTTCCTAGAGCCACCATTCCCCCAGTCCGGGACAGGCTCCGAAGGGCTGACTCAGGGGCCTGCAGAGTTAGTCACATTCACTTATAGCTGCAGAGTCAGAGGCCAGGGATGGGGATGGGGTCTCCAGGGCCCGCCCCCTGCCTGGCAGGACACTGAGTCACCTGGTAGAGGACACAGGCACCCAGGCAGGGCTGGACCCCGAGGCTCTCCAACCCTCCGCTGCCACTCCCCAAAGAAGACAGCCAGCCGTGAAAGGCGGCCCCACTCCTGTGTGGCCAGCCCCGGCTAGGGGGAGAGCATGCATATGGCTGAGGGCCCTAAATAAATGACACGTGTATTTATTTTTAAATTACGGGATATATCGTACATGCTAAAGAGTGCATAAGGGGTGCCTGGGTGGCTCAGTCAGTTAAGCGTCTGACTTCGGCTCAGGTCATGATCTCACAGTCTCTGAGTTCAAGCCCTGCATCGGGCTCTGTGCTGGCAGCTCAGAGCCTGGAGCCTGCTTCGGATTCTGTGTCTCCCTCTCTCTCTGCCCCTCCCCTGCTCACATTCTGCCTCTCTCTCTCTCTCTCAAAAATAAATAAACATTAAACAAAATATTTTTAAAGGGTGCATAAAATGTATTTGTTTAATGTAAAGAATTAGTAACTAGTGAAAACCTGCGTACCCACCACCCAGGACAGGAAGTGAGACCTCAGTAGTGCTCCTGAAACTCCACCATCACATACCTCCCCGGCCCTCTGCCTCGAGGCAGCCCCTGTCCTGACTGCCCCTGTTTTCCTCTGCGGCCTCACCACCTATGGAAGCCCCTCGAGAAAGAGAGCCTGGGGTTTCCTGCCTTTGAACTGAACGCGGATGGGATCTCCCCGTTCCGCGAGCCTTCCTCCTTTCGTTCGCCATTACGTCTGTGAGATCGTCCACGCAGCTGAAGTTTGTTCATTTCCTTCCGTATTTTGGATTGATTACAGGCGCACCCCTGCGCCCCGTGATGCTGTGTGATGATGTAATAGCGATGCATTCCGCTATTGAGGGACAGCCGTTTTCACCAGGCGCGGGCTATTACAAATAAGATTGCTGTGAATGTTTTTGTGCGTGTCTCTGGGGGTACGTGCGTGAAGGTGTCACTACAGGGGTGTCACTACAGGTCACAGATAAGCCCATTGTCTACTTTTACTAGATACTGTCTCGCTTTTTCCGAAGGGATTTCTTCGATCTCCGCTCCCACGAGCCATGACGGTTCCTGTTGCTTCCCCTTCTCCCAGGCACGTGGTATTTTCAGGCTTATTAAATGATTACCAATCTTAATGTTTTATTGGATGGATGAATCAATGACTAGACGTTTGGTTGCAGCTGCCTCATCGCCCCCACTGCAAATGCCCGTGCCCGTGCCCTGCTGCCAAGAGTCTAGAAGTTTCAGAGTGCTGTCCTCCTCCAGGGTCTCTTCCAGCTCTGCCTCGTGACTTTATCTCGTTCCCAAGGGCTAGGGGACTGTCACAGGGCTCTCTGTACTACATGGGGAAACTGAGGCCCCGAGCAGAGATCGCGGAGACGGTGTCCTCTCCAGCCTCTCCAGCAGAAGCAGTGGCCAGAAGCCTTGGACCCCCTTCCCAGGGTCCCATTTCTGGAAGACTTTCCTCCAACTAGCCCCACCTTGGGCATCTCAGTTCCTTCCCTCTCTAGAACCCTCAGCCTCACACAGCACAAGTGAGAATGCCCAGGGAATGTGAGGCCAAGGGGAGTGTGGAATACCAGGGCAAAGCTGGCAGGGCTCCCCAGGGAGGGCTGTTTCAGGCTGTCTGGGTCCCAGCACCCAGGTTGAGAAGCCCTGGGTACAAGTGGCTCCACAGAGGCCAAACACAATGCCCGATCTGGGTTCCTTCTCCAGATGGGAGCTCTTGTTCCCACTGCCCTGACTCCTGGCACAACCTCCAGAGGCAACGTCCCATCTCACCCATCTGCGCCCTCCTGCCATCCGGGCACCAGCACCCTGGCCGCTGAGGTCCGATCAGAGCGATGGACGAGGTAGTGCGCGCCTCAAGGGACCCTGCAGTTCCTCCCCCAGAGCTATTCCTGGCCTAGGCGTCTCCCCACCCCACCAGTCCTCCCACCTGACCTGACCCCACAGCTGGGAATCATCATTGGCTGGGGGTGGGGCAGCCCCTGACTATATAAGCCTGGGCCTAGGTGTCCCAGGCATCCTGGAGGTCCAGACCTACCCCTGCTGACCCCTGCACACTCCAGCCTGACCCCTCAGCCGGCGCAGCAATAACAGAAAAAGCCACCTCGGAGGCCCCCGCCTGTGGTCCGGAGGAAACCGCCTCTGAGTCTGCCAAGGCACCCAGCGCAGAGCCTTCTGGAGAAACGGCAGCATCGGAGTCTGCTGGGGAAGAGCAGGCTCCCGCACCATAGGAGCCCGCCCCTCAGGCACCGGCCCCCACACCCCCGCAGCCACTAAACCTGCACCTCCAAATGAAGGTGACAAGAGACGGGGCAGGTGGAGGAGGGAAGCGGGGAGGGAATGGCAGGGAATGGAGGGGAGCGGGGAGAGCTCTCCACCACAGGCCTCTTCATCTCTCCCTACTTCTCTCCCAGACATCCCCGGTGCCCCGCTGCTGCTGGCCATGGAGGATGTGAGCGACAGCTCAGTGACCGTGAGCTGGGAGCCCCCAGAGAGGCTAGGGCGGCTCGGGCTCCAGGGCCATCTGCTAGAGCTCTGCCGAGAGGGAGGTGAGCTCTGGGCTAAGCCCTGCGTACACCCAGGGGTGGTGGGCTGGGGGGTAGGAGGGACAAGCCCCCAGACCCTGCAGCTGGGCCAGTCTGGGGTGGGGGGGCGGCTAGATACAGAAGGATGAAGTGCAAGTGGTCCCCTCAACCCACTCACCTACCCACTTCGTGCTCACTCCATGTACCTCTGAGGCAGGGGGGTGTCCAAATGACCTCGGGAGACCCCCTGTCCTCCAGCTCCAGGGAGCCTCTGAGCAAGTATCAGATAGAAGGGTAGGGGTCCCTTGGGTGCTGCTCTGCTGAGAAGGGAAGGAGATGCTGAGTCGCAGAGGGCCCTGCTGGGGGAGGGCGAGCCGGAGGTGAGGACCAGAAAAGCAGGGAGTAGGGGACAGTTGAGAGCAGGAGACCGTGAGGAGAAACGGGGGACCAGGGCAATGGCCCAATTCCTGCTGCCTCTGTGCCGTTCACCTCCACGGTGGCCAAGTTCAGCCTGGCTTCTGCCTTTGCCCCTACATTGCTGCATGACATGGCAAGTGTGTCCAACCCTCTCTGGGCTTTTCTGGCCACCATTCCAGGGCTCGAACACCAGGGGTGTTCGATGCCATTTGACAAGTCAGGGAAGGGGAGCAAGGAAGAAATGAGGCTCAGAGAGGGAGGTCAACTTCCCCAGATCACCAGGGAAAAAGAAAGCCCCTCTGAGAAGGATGACCATGGCCATGAAGCGGGGGCCTTGCCTGCTCCCCATTTGCCACAGCCTCTGAGGGGGTGCCCATGAATGCCCGGCCCATGATGGTGACCCAGCCGACCAACCGGGCGGAACCTGGCTCCAGGAGACCAATTCTTCCTGCGTGTGGCTGCAGTGAGCTCTGTGGGGGCCGGCCCACCAGCTGTGCTAGAGCAGCCTGTCCACATCCAGAAGATGATAGGTAAGGCCCACCCTTTCGTCTCCTTCTCCCCGAGCCCTTCCCAGGCACCTCATCCAATGGGTAGGAAAACGGAGGCCATCAGGCCAAGGAAACAGGACCGTCCTCTCCCCCCCCCCCCCCATCTCACCGTCATGAGCACAACCCACGTGCTATCACCAGCTTGCCTTAAGAAAGTTCCAGGTTCCTCAGCAGCAAGCCTCTGGAGGTCAAAGACGCTATTTCCCGGAGTGGCCCAGCCCCCAAGCGTTGGGGGGGAAGGGCTCCCTGACCCCCCCGAACTGAAAGCTCAAGTTCCCCAAGTCACCTGCCTCAGGGTCCCAATGCTAGGAGCCATCCTGTTCTTCCTCCTATCTAATCTGAGCCCCTCCAGCGGCCACGCAAGCTCATTTTCTGCCCATTTTCTGTTCTTGTCCTATGGCCTGGGTTCCAGATCGTCCCAAAGGTTTTGTAACTGAGAGAAGTCTTCGCTTGCCTCTTATCCCACCATGTCCCCGGTGGGAGGAAGACGAGAGCCTGCAGAAGGCCTGGGAAGTTTTCTCCATCCCCAGAGGGCAGCGGTGTACTGGGGACCTAGGAGGCCAGCTGCTGTCCCCTTGCTAAGATTTCCATTTGCAGGGTGCATTACCCTCAAGCCTACCCTTGCTCCCCTCCCAGAGCTGCTCAGGTTTCAGTCTGTTAATGGCAGTGAGTCATTTGGTCTGATCCGAGGTCTCTGGGGACAGCCCAGGGCCCAGGGTGAAGAGAGACACAGCCCAGCAGGTGGCCTTCCTTCTTGTTCCCCCACACCCACAGGGGGACAGTGTTCCCCCACAGTTCTGGACAAGCCCTCCAAAAAGGAGTGAGCTTCATGGCCACAGGAGGGGTCAAGTTTGGATTCAAGGAAATACTTCTCGACTTCAAGGCCCAAGAGATGTGGGGCCACGGGGCTAGTGAGATCAGAATCCTAGACTGTCACGGCTGGTCCATCTAAGCCAAGCAGGTCCCAAGGAGCCCAGGGACTCCCTCGAGGTCACCCAGCCCAATAGCGGCAATCCCAGAGCCTGACTCCCACACAAGACCGTTCACGTGCCACCAAGCATCAGGGAGTCTTCTCTGGGACCTTCCCATCCTCTGAGTGTGAGACATGGCCCTGCCCTAGCAGCCACAGTATGGACACGTTGACTCTAGCCTGGAGGTGCCAGGAAGCCCTCCTGGCTGGGAGGGTCCTGGACCTGCCCCATGGGGCTCAGACTCGGAGAGGGTGCAGGTCCTGGGCCCTCTGCTCCAAGGCACGACACTGAAGGAGCCAGCCACACTCAGCACCCACGACTCCATTAACATTCCTCTGGCAGGCGAGGAGGGGATTTCCTGGAGAGAAGAGGGAGGGGAGGCCGTGAACAAAGAGGGACCAGCCAGGCCCTCCTCCTGGGCAGGGCAGGGTGGGGACCTTGTCCAGAATCCTCAGCTGCTCAGCTGTCCCTTCTTAGCCACCTGGAGCTGCCAAGCATTCCTGGCCCCCTGCAGCTGCCCCTGGAGCATTCTGCTCCTTAGGCTCCCAGAGCCAAGTGCCTGCACAGCTAATCCGTGGAGACACAGTGTTCCTTCCCACCGTCTCCTCCCCCTCCAGCCTGTGTGCCACCCACCAACTGCTGCCACCTGTTTCCTGCTGAGGGGCCCCGGCCACCACCACTGCTGCCCCGCCCAGGGGGTACAATGGCAGGGGCCGCTGCAGGCTCCCTTGGAATGCCCAGTGGCTTTAACGGTTGCACCTGATTAGGTGACGGTCAGGAAGGTGGCTCCCTGCCCTGGCATGGGACTGAAGTAAGATTTCAGGAAGGATTTCCCAATTGTAAGACTGAAAGGCAGTGAGAGGGGTGATGGAGAAACAAAGGGGTATGTCTGCTCCGGCCTCATTTAAGAAGGGAAAGCTCCTAATCCTCCCATGTGGCCTCGAGACAGAGAAGTGAGCAAATCGATTTCAGAGGGGCTTCTCTGGAGGCCCATGGCTGGTGCGGAATGGAAGGAAGGTGCTGGATTCGGAGGAAGATGGCATTGACGCCTTTCCTGGGAATGAAGGCCAACAGGTACCACACCTGATTCCCCGCTAGGGGGAGCTAAGGAGCCCGCCAGGACCCATCTGGAGCCCAGGAATGCCTGGGCTGCAGGGCAAATCCCAGCCTGACAAGGTCAGGGCACCAAGGGAGTGCCCGGGATGCCTACTGTTTCACACCATGGAGGCCCTGCCCTCCTGGAACCTCCTGGTTCTCAATTCCCCAAGCACCTTAGGGAATATGGGCCCATGGATCTCCAGCAGTAAGCTTTGCCTTGCCCACCAAGGAGGCAGCCGCGGAACACCCCTTGGAGCCCTCCTGCCCAGCCAGTGACCCTCACCAGTTGTCTCCTACCCCCGCCACAGTAGCCTCCAACCAGCAACCCTATTGCTGGGCTAAGCCTAAACTCTCGCTTTGACGCAGAGGCCCCCAAGGTCCGCGTCCCCTGCCATCTTCGTCAGACCTACATCCGCCAGGTGGGAGAGACCGTCAGTCTGCAAATCCCCTTCCAGGTAGGTGTGGCTCCTGCCCAGGATAACGACCTGGGCGGAAATCAGGGCCCCCATCTGAGATGTGTCAGAGAAGCCCAGGGGATGTCAGGATCCCCATGAAGGTTGGCCTAAGACCCACCACGATAGCTTCACCCTCCCTCTGTCGTACACGGGACTCTTGCGACTCTCCAGCCTGTGGACAGGGCGGGTGGTCCCAGGGCTGGCTGGACACCTGGAGAACGAGGCTGTGAACAGCACGTGTGTCTCCAACTTCTGCTGCCATTCCTGGGAAGGGCTGATGAAGCCGGTTCCCCTGGGCACGGCTCCAGAGATCCCTGGACTTGAGTGGGTATGGGGGTGCTGGAGCCTCCTGCACCCGCCCTGAAAGCTCCTCCCTTCCGGGGGAGTCCCAAGCCTCAGGCCTCTTGGACCCACAGTGGCCACGCCCTGGACAGCCAGCGAGTGCATGTGTGCACTAGGGACCAGGACTCCGCCCTCGGCCCAGCGCTCCCACTCAGGCCGCTATGAGCTCACTGTGCATCTCGAAGATTCAGAGGCCAGGGCAGCCATTGACATCCTGGTGGTTGGTACGGGTCAGGGGAGGCAGAGTTGACTTGCTGGGGGTCCAGATACCCCACCTCCTACCCCAGAGCTGACAGCTGAAGGGATCAGACCAGAGACTGTGACAGGAGCCAGATCCTGGCTGGGGGGGGGGGGGGGGGGGGGGGGGGGGGGGTTTGTAGCAAGCCCAGCCTTCCCCCCTCACTCCCTCTTCACACTCTGGTCCTGCAGAGAAACCTGGGCCCCCCAGCAGCGTCCGGCTCCTGGACGTCTGGGGCTATGACGTTGCCCTTGAGTGGATACCACCCCAGGACCCAGGCAACACAGAGCTCCTGGGCTACGTGGTGCAGAAGGCAAACAAAAAGACAGGGGTGAGGCCTGTTGGAGCCGAGTGGGGTGGGGGAAGTGCCCAAGGTGGCCAGGAAGGCCCAGCCCTCCAAGAGTCCAGGGACCAAGTCCTGGTCTAACTGCCGCTAACGTGACTCCTCGTGTGGCTTTTAGCAAGATCCCTGTCCTCCTTGGGCCTCAGTTTCCTCCTGAAGACTGCAAGGAGTGTGTGTGTGTGTGTGTGTGTGTGACTCTCTGAGGCCCTGCAAGGTCTAGAGCAGTGCTTCTGGAAATGTAATTATGCCTATGAATCACCTGGGAATCTCACTAAAATGCAGATTTTAACTCAGTGGCTCTGGGGTGGGGACTGAGATCCTGCACTTCCAAGGAGTTCCCAGGTTACTGTGAGTTTGCAGGTCCTCAGGCCACCCCTGGAGTGGTAAAAATCCAGAATTCTCTGAGGACCCCAGAGAGATCATCTGAGTGACCCAGGGACCCCTTCTCCCAAAGCTGGATGGTTCAGCCCCCAGGAAAAGGGCATGGAATGAGCCCCAAGGAGGAAGGGACCGCAGGGTGAGCCAGGTGGGCAAGGGCAGGGGTCAGAGGGGAGGACGACAGGGCTGGGGTTCCCGCAGCAATGGTTCACGGTGCTGGAGCGCTACCACCCGACCACCTGCACCGTCTCTGACCTCATCGTGGGAAACGCCTACTCCTTTCGGGTCTTCTCAGAGAACCTGTGTGGACTCAGCACCTTGGCCGCTGTCACCAAGGAGCCAGCCCGGATCCGGAAGGCAGGTGGGTCTGGGCCTGGGAGCAGACACCAAGCCAGGCCTGACTGCCGGGCTCGGCCTTTCCTGGCATGTCAGCGTCCCTCCCTGCGGGCTTCTGGTGGGGGCCGCGAGCCGGGACGTTGGCTTCCCTCTCCTCGCCCCTGCCACAGCTCCGCACGCACTCACGCATTCCCACGAGCGGCTGTAAAGAAATGCATGCAGTTGATTGATTTTAACAAACACATCGGAACAGACGAGATGCACCCCTGGGGAGGCTGTGCACTTAGTCTGCTGTTGCTGGTGGCTGCCGGCATCGTAGCAGTCACTGGGGCTAATGCGCAGTGTCCCAAGAGAACCGCTCTGAAGGGCAGTGCGCGTGGGCGGGTATTGTCCAGTGAGTTTGCTAAAACACAAGCCTCGCAACCCTAATACAACACCACAGAGACGGATAAGAAAGGGGTATTTACTGTCTCCACACAGGCACCCGGCCTGCTTGAGTCAAATGTGAGATGCCAAGCCCTTTCTCCCTGTCGCCCTGTGACCTCCAGCTCCCCCCACCCCCATGCAGAGTCTGCGTGGGCTTGGGAAGGCACACTCTTTTCAACTCCGGCCCGAGCTACACAGAATTAGGAAGAAATGTTTGTTTAAAAAAGGCAAGCCAGTCAGGTCTCCCAAGACCAACAGAAATGAAATATGGTATCTCTGGGTTGTAGGTCCCCAGCCTCAGCCAAGAGCTTCTCCTCTATCCAGTTTTCCTGTCCAGTCCCCTCTCGGTCCCCTCGCTGACCCGCCCAGCCGTGGTCCCAGCTTTCCTCTGCCGCTTTGAGACATTCGGGCTCTACGTTCCCACATGTTGGCCACCCCTGGCTTCCAAGATCACGGGAGCCTGGGATCCTGCCACAGACGGCAGCCATGAAATGGCTTGTTGCCTGCCCTTGTGATGCTAAGATCCTTCTCCAGACCAGCAGCTCTCTGATCAGAGAGCCATGGTCCTCGTGTAATTTTCTACCCTTTAAACCCCAAACTCACCAAGTGATATCAGGCAAGACACGCATCCATGAAGGCCTCAGTTTCCCATCTGTCAAATGGGGATAACACACTCACGCTGGCAGAGGGACACGATGCAGATTAAATGAGCCGCCTAAGTGTAAGCTATCGTGATTACTTTAGGCAAATGGATGGGGTTAGTTCTAAGAGGTCTACTCCTATAACCTCGAATTTGCCCCCCTTTCTCTCCCGAACCCAGATATCGTTGCCAAGCCTAAAGGGTTTGTCGAGCAGGACTTCTCAGAAGCCCCTTCGTTTACCCAGCCCCTGGCTGACCACACCTCCACCCCGGGCTACAGCACTCAGCTCTTCTGCAGGGTCCGAGCACTGCCCAAGGTGAAGGGGTGAAGCCCTGCTATGTCCTGGTGGGGGTGGGGGCGGGCGGGGCAGTGGCTTGAATCTAGGCAGGCAGCTCCTTCAAAGCCCATCCCAGCCCTCCTCTGCTCTCGATGCTCCCCTAGCCCAAGATAATCTGGATGAAAACCAAAATGGACATCCAGGGTGACCCCAAATACCACGCCCTCTCTGAGCAAGGTGTCTGCACCCTGGAGATCCGGAAGCCCAGCCCCTTTGATCTCCGGGCTCTACACCTGCAAGGCCATCAGTGTGCTAGGGGAGGCATCTGTGGCCTGCCGGCTGGAGGTCAAAGGTAAGGTTATGAGGAGGGTCCTCCCAAGGACAGGAGAAGAGGAGAAGCCACCGCCTCTCCTGCTGGGCTAGATGAGGCTGGGTGCTGGAAATCAAGGCAAGACAGAGGGGTGGTAAATATGGAGAGGTCTGGCTGTCAGAAGGATTTTCCAAGTGGGAGGTTGGCCCGGTGTAGGGAAAGGAGGTAATAGAGTCTGCCACTCAGACTGATCCATTGACTGGGGTGAAGGGGTGTAGCCCTGAGCCCCTCTTGTCCCGCTGCCCCCAGCTCGGGGCCCCTGCAGCTGTCCCCCTCCCCCACTCTAACTGCGGCATCTCTTCCGGCCTCAGCCACGCACTGAAGAGCAACAGGAGGCTGTGATGAGAATGGTAAATGTCTGGACCCGCTGTCTCTGGGGTCAGAGGCCAGAGCAGGGGGTGGGGGTGAGAGGGGAAGGTGGTGGTCAGCTCTGGGTACAAACCTGCAGCGTCAGGCAATGTGCACCCAAGACAGGGGTCTAGCCTTGGCTCTGTGTGCCCTTAGACCAGGGCACTTCCTTGGCAGCAATGTGTGGGCGATGACCTATGCCCCACCTTCCCTCCCCAGGGGGTTCTGAGGCTCTGGACAGGCAGGGAAGTTTCCCGGAGCCTCAGAGGCAGAGGTCAGAGCCGGACATGGGGCCCCTGGGGCAGGAGGCCTGGGAAGGAAAGAGAGGGGCTATGTCCCTGTGCCCTGTGCCCTGTCTCTCCTCTTCAGAGGGCAGGTGGAGCCCCAGCCCTGCCTAACAGCACAGCTCATGAAGCGTGTCCTCTGCCAGGTGCTGCAGACCTGGGGGGGTTGGGGCCACCAGGCTCAGCATCAAGCTCCACGGATGCCCCAGACCCCCATTTCTGTGACAGCGGATGGCTTTGCTCCCTGGTACCTGCCTAGCCTCCTCCCCGAGAGGCTGGAGCCCAGGAGCCAGAAGCAGGCTGGGCGGGCCCCAGGCCAGTCTTCCCGGGGCAGGCGAGGGGGCCTGGAAAGTGCAGAGATTGGAGTGCCCCTGCAGAGAGCTGCAGTCTGGGCGAGAAGCGCTCAAATAAAGGTGTGTGGTGTTAAGGTGCGGGGGCCTCTGTGACCGCGAGCATCGTTGTGATGGGGGAGGCGCTGTGTCCCAGTGAGGGGGGGTTGATGTGTCACCGTGAGGGGGTCTCCACGTATGACATCCTGAGGAAGGTTCCAGTGGGAGGGGACTCAGGATGTCATGGGAGGGTGGGGAGTTCCAGACATGAGCTTTTTTTAGGATCTCGCTTTCACAGTCAGGGTTTGCTATGCCTACAGCCTAACTACGCAAACAGACACCCTCTTCTCTGGAACCTTCCTTGCTCTGAAGGCCTCCGTATCTCCCCTCTCCCTGCTTCCTCCCCATCCCCACCTCCCCCCCCCCCCCCCCCCCCGCATGCTCCTCTGTGCTCAGGTTGTCTATTGCCCTCAGATGGTTGGGGGGTGGGGTGGGTAGCCAGGGGTGTGCTCTCCATCAAGGTTCACAGTCTTTTATTAGTCAGGTGGCCCTCCTTGGGAGCCAGGGAACATCTTACCTCTGAGAAAGGGAAGGGCCTGGACTCAGGCCTGGAGTTGCTGTCCACGCTCAGAACCCCGCCCCCCTCCCTCCATACACGGGGCGCCCGAGTTTGGCAGAGGGTCGACCCTTCCCCAGATGCTCTAAAGCCTAGACTGTGCAACAGAGCCCCAAGCCCCTGAAAACTGTGCTAGATGCCAGGGATACTGAGGGTATCTAAGTGCCAGCAAGACCTCCCCTCCCTTACTCTCAGGACTGTGGTCTCCCCCGGCCTGTTCCAGCCTGGTCCATGGCATCCCAGGAGTGCCCAACCTCAGCACTTTCCCTTGGTCCCCTCCTCCCCAGGCAGGCAGAATGCGCCCTCATGTTGGCACGTCTGGGGCTCTCCTCTCCATCTGGCCCAGAAAGAGCAGAGATGGATGTCACTTAGGGGAGTCCAGGCCAACACCAGGGGCTAGTGGAGCTGGTTGGCCCAGATGACGGGTACACTCGAGGCTCCACCTTGGGACACTCAGGGCAAGAACAATGGCTCAGTGCTGCCACCTGGTGGCTGCATGAGGCCTGCACATCAACTCTACACCAGCTCCAGGGGGCTTGGAGCCTCTACCCAGGGTTCCGGGGGTTGGTGGAGAATAAAGCAAAGGTTGGGGATGATTTCTGGATCCACTGTTTCTGCTTCTCCCAGATATAAACCTGGGAGTTTTATCTCCAGATAAGTTTTATCTCCAGTTTTTCTCTCCAGATATAAACCTGGGCTCCCCAGGGCAAGGAGGGCAGGTACCCTGACGCCCAGCAAAGCTGGGAGCTCAGGGTCCCGGGAGGCTGGGACGGAGGCTCCTTGATTCCTGCCCCTCCGTGGCTCTGCCACCTTCTCCTACAGAACAGGAGAGAAAGCAGGGCCATGAAGCCCAGCTTCTTTCTCTCCATCCACGTTGGAGGGGATCCTCTCCTTTCCTTAGGCTTGGTCCCAGGGTTGCATGACCACCACCAGAGATAAGCAGGCTCCCCTAACTGCCATGGGAGCCCAAGCTTGCCCTCCAGCCCACGTGGCCCCTTTGCAGCCTCAGTCTCCCCAGGTCAGTCCAGCCTGAAGCACCGGGCTGCCTGTGGGATGGTCACACAGGTGGGGAGTTTCAAGCCACTTTCCTCCTCCCCTCAGGTTACCTGGCTCCTTCCCCATGGACGGCCCCCCCGCCAAACCTCCTCCAGAACCCAAGGTGCAGGGCACCCACACACCCCACAGCCCCGCCAGAAAGGCTCAGGGAGTGGGACCGGTGGGGAGGTGGGACTGGGCTGAGATGCCCCTGATGGGGGCAGGCAGACGCAGTAGGTGGAGTCTAGTCGTGGGGCCCCTCTTCCGGGGGGTCCTCATCAACAGGGGGTGCGGGCCGACAGCGGAAATGGTCGTTCCAAATCTTAAGGAAGGTGACCCGGAACTTCTGGATGCGGAAGGCGTAGACGATGGGGTTCATGGCTGAGTTGCCATGCGTGAGGAAGATGGCGACGTAGATGAGGATGCTGGGCTTCTGGCAGGAAGGGCAGAAGAGGGTGATGCAGTTAAGGATGTGCAGGGGCAGCCAGCTGAGGGCGAAGAGGAAGAGGATGAGGGCCAGCGACTTGGCGATCTTCAGCTCCTTCCCATAGTACTTCTGTGGGTCGCCAGAGGAGGCCGACACCTTCTTGTTGAGCTGTTTGCGGATCAGGTAGAAGACCTCCAGGTAGATAAGGACCATGAGCAGCAGGGGGGGCAGCACCCAGACGAAGAAGTTGAAGTAGACCATGTACTCCATGCTGATGACCTTCTCAAACTCGCACTCAATCACGGGCTCACCCTCGCTGCCGTTGGCCGCCCAGGCCCGCTCCACCTCCCCCAGCTTGTTCCAGCCGAACAGGGGTGTCAGGCCCACCACGAAGGAGAGGATCCAGCAGCCGGCGATGGCCACCGCCGCCCTCCGGGGAGTCACCACCGTCTTGTACCTGGGGAAGGGGAGGGCAGAGTGTGAGTCCCCCCCACTCTCGCCAGGCTCCATCAGCCCCTACGGGGCCCCAAAAGGAGGCTCCCGCCCCAGCCAGGACCCAGTGAGTGGGGAGTTGCCGGTCTTTGGCTAGAGGTCCGAGTCTCCAGGATCCAAGATTTGGGCCAGAGCTTACAATGCACTGGTGCATCTCACCTGCAGAGGGTGGGAAGCCTGGTTAGCATAAAAATCATAACAAACTAAAAATCAAGATTAAAAATCAGGACAGAAAACAACAAAGAACCTCCCGGAAGAGTTTTAATAAAATCACCAAAGTAAAAATCAATCACGTGTGCTCGGCACATCCCCGTTGGTCACCTCTCGTCACTGTTTCACGACAGCCCTCGCGGGGTAGGAAAGCACCGGACGAATGAGTGCCCATCTGACAGATGAGGAAACTGAGGTTCCAAGCAAACACGTGATCTGCCCAAGGCCACATGGAAGGCGGTGGCACTTTCCTGTGCTTCCTCACACACGTCTACACTGACCAAAAAAGCCAGAGGGTTGAAGAACCACTCTTCCCCTTGGGCCAGCTGACTCAACGGTGGAAAAAAGCCTTCCACACCTCCCTCCTGTTGGCCCTGCCCCTTACCTCCCTACCGGTGCCCCCTTCCATGCTTACCTCCCCTTTCCCCTTCCAATCACTGTCCATGCGTATCTCCTGAGGGCTTGAGTTCAAGCACCATCTCTGTCCCCCAAGCTAATGGAGAATTCTTCTCGGGAAAGATAACTGATGGTCATTGAGCATTCGCTGCAAACAAGGCACATGAATGCATGCATGCGTGGGTGCACTTGCCCCACAGATGGGGTGTTTTCTGTGCCAAGCACCGGTCTCTGTGCTTGGTATTAGGTAAAGGACCCTGGCCTCTCCACAGCTCACATTTTGGGCAAAGAGACAGACAACATGGAAATAAATAACACAAGACAATTACAGGTTGCCGTGTGTCCTTTGAAGGAAATGAACAGATTATGTCAGGGGATAGAGCTTTCCAGCCTTTTCTGTGTCATGACACACAGAGACAATGAGAACATCTGGATGACACGGAAAACGGACGAGGCTGCCCATGGGCGGTGACGGCGCCCCCACCGAGGGCAGAGAGTTTCAGCGTCCTGGGAGCTCCCCACTTCCCTTTAAACCAATCCGGTCAGTAACCAGCATGTCTTCTGCCCACACACCACCCTGGAGTGAGTGCCAGGGGCTGGGGCCCGCCCGGCTCTGTGCCGAGGAGCTGGCTCAGCGCAGCAACTTGCCCAGTTGTTATTTTCCAATGCAGCCTCTGAGATGGATGGAGTGCCCTCCTGAGCATCTAAACAACTCCTGAGACCCACAGGGGTGGAAGGGGAGGCCTCCCTAGGACTCCATTTGCTTCTGTCCTGTGCCTGCAGGATCCGTGGCTTTCTTCTTCACGGCGATGATACTTAAGGTCCCTCTCACCCTGGACACCTCTCCAAGCACCAAAGCCCCCTGCTCTGTGAAGGTTTATAGGGATGGGAAGGGGAACGATTGGAGGGGAGGGAGAAACCAGATCCCCTCACCCCATCTAGAGAGCAAGCACTAAAAGGGACTTTGGGAACCTCATTTCCAATCTCCTTATCATTCCAATGGGAGAAATGGGGACCCTGGCTGACTCTGACACCTTCAGTGTGGTGCCCCCTCCCCTACTCTGATCATAGGGTCCTCTTGTCCCCGGAGCACCAAGACGCCTTGAAGGCACCCAGTTCGCTTGTGCCTCCTTAAGTTTTCTTACACATAATCCTTGCTATCTTGCTGCAACTGAAGCCCATTCCCACCTCTTGGACCACCAGCAGGATGGCCAGCCTGGTGCACACACTGAAAGTCAGAGACTGGAATTTGCAGCCTACTAGATCAACCCTTTCTCTGTAAAATGAGACAGTGGACCCCACTTCAGAGGGTAAGGACAGACGAAATAACATAAAGGAAGTAGTCTGTGAACACCCCACCAATGCTCCTGTGCCTGAGCTCCTACCCCTCGAAGCCCCTAGAAACGCTCACACTTGGAAAACCTCCAGTGTCTATAGACGTTCAGCAAAACACAGCCTAACGGCTCTGCAGATATCTGGCTCCGGGCTCGTTACTGATGATCTGGAAGTGCTCCCCACACATCCCATGGTCAAAGAAGCTCTAGATGAGTCTAGGGGGCAAGACCAAAGGAGCACGGACCGTTCTGCCGGGAGAGAAGGCTGACATTGCCATGGCTGCCGCGAGGTTGGGGGAAGCGGGTTTCCAGGGTGAGCCTCAGCAGGACCAAATGGGGCTGCGGCTGTGGAAGGCTGGGGGCCAGGCACCCCCCTCCTGACCCCACCATCGCGGCCCATCGCACATCCGATTTATATCCATTTATCGTTTACAGAGCCCTGTACATTCACGTCTCAGGTGATCCCCACAACCGCCCTGGGAACGCAGCACGTAATGGGATTACCATTTCACAGATTAGGAACTCCAGGCCCCGAAATGGCCGATAACTTATCAGGGTCTCGTGACTCTGAGACCAGTTCTCCTTCGGGGCACCAGGCTCCCTACAGGTCACTTAGATATAGGCTGACTGGCAGAGTGGCAATGCCCCTTTCCTACGAGCTTTAAAATGGGAACATCTGGACCCTGTCCAAAGAGGGTCTGCCCAGAGATGTGGGGATGGACAAGGTGACCTCATGTTGTCATCTAGCCTGGGGACTGGGGAGACGGGGGGGGGGGGGGCGGGGGGCACCCAGGATCCACACCCGGGCAATGATGACCCACTGAGAGAGGTACTGACAGTAACCCAGATGCGAGAGAGGGAGGAGGCAACTTCTCACTAGAGAGGCGCCCACACCCCTCCTCCCCTCACCCTTCCTGACTGTCTGGAGCCCCAGGGTTAAAGCTTTCCTGGGGCTCCTCCAGGGCCAGGTCCCAGCAGACCTGCAGCTTAGGGTATCAGTTCTCATCTGTTTTTCTTGCTATTTTCTCCATGGTGGGAAAGGGCTGGACCCAGGACCTTAGCTGAGATGGGGCGGGCTCTCACAGGAAGGGCTGTGTCCCAGGGCCAGGGAGAAACTCACCTCTCCCCACACGTGGGAAAGAGAAACAGAGGCTGCAAGTCCTGGGGCGCACATGGGGTGGGGCAAGTTGAATGTTCTCCAATGCTTGGGGCTATCCCTCCCAAGTTGGGGCCTGAGGCCACACCACCCCCGCGGCTGTGTTGGGAACTAGCCAGACAGACGGCTGTCCTCAGGAGCATGCAGTCTCAGATAGGCATGGGGGGGTGGGGGGCGGCGAGGGAGCAAACTTTGGAGACATCAAAACACAGGGCAGGCAGCACCTTCCGGACGTCATTGAAGGCACCAGCCCCATCAGCCTCCAGTATCTCCCTCACAGTGCTGAAAATCCCACCATTGGTGAGATAGATCCCTTTGGGTTAAGAATTGGCCTCTACGGGTATGATTTTTAAAAGCCAAGGGGCGCCTGGGTGGCGCAGTCGTTTAAGCGTCCGACTTCAGCCAGGTCACGATCTCGCGGTCCGTGAGTTCGAGCCCCGCGTCGGGCTCTGGGCTGATGGCTCAGAGCCTGGAGCCTGTTTCCGATTCTGTGTCTCCCTCTCTCTCTGCCCCTCCCCCGTTCATGCTCTGTCTCTCTCTGTCCCAAAAATAAATAAACGTTGAAAAAAAAAATAAAAAAAATTAAAAAATAAAAAAAAATAAAAGCCAAGACAGCACTAACTCAGAGTATGAATTCGCTTATGAGCCAGCACCTTCCTGATGACAGTGAAAACATGGAAAGACCGTGCACCTGGAGTAGAGGGGTGGCAGGCTCCGAGAGGGAGAGGAAGAGCTTCGGGAAAGAGGGGCAGGGGAGTTCCCACCCCTGAGCGCCGGCCCGGCTGAATGAGGAAGAATCTCCTACCACAGATGCTGCCAGAGCAAGCGTGGTTCAGAGGCGGACATAGGGGGAAGGTCTACAAATCCCACGCTCAAGAGGGCAGGGCAGAGGATGCCGTTGCCACACCCCTGCACCCTCTGGCAGGGGTGCCACACGGGAAGGGGAGGTTCTGGAGGCTAAGGGAGGGGGGGCATCGAAAAAATAACAGCTAATTGATCAGTAAACATGACAAGAACAATGCCAATAGGAGCTAACACTTACTGATATTTTTCGTGGGCCAGGCACTGACTAAAGACAGTCCTATGAGTTACGTATTGTTATGGTTATTATTTCCATTTTTTTCAACTACAGGAACCGAGACTCCGATGATGAGACCCGTCCAAGGTCCCTCAGCCAGACAGAGGCAGAGACAGAACTTCTAAGATTCAGATCGTTCCAAGTCCAAAGCTCAGGCTGGACCCAGCTCTGGCACTCCCGTAAGTTGGGGTTCAGGGGGGTTGGAGGGTGGAACCCCAGAGTGGAAGGGAGCCATGGTGAGCCTTGCCTGCTCCAGACAAGCTGCTTGGATTGAGCCGTTCTGAAGATGCCATTAGACCTGCCTGGGAGCCTCCCTCCTCCCTCCAGGTCTGACCTCTTCATAGCCCCCAGACTGGTCTGTTCATGAGCCGCCTAGATGTTTAGCGGCAGGTGTCGGGGCAACCCAGCGGGCAGGGTACCTCCCTTTGATTCACTAAACAGATACTCACTGGGCACCTTTAGGGTTCAGAAACATTGAAATATTGAAGAGAACGGGCTCTCATGAGAGTAACTTTCTCGAAGCAAGGGGACAGGAAATGGACGTAAAAAACAAATAAACAGATCATCTCAGACAGTGAAGTCAACAGGACTCCCCGAGGGAGTGAGTAGCTGCTGGGCAGAGGGGACCCTCTGAGGAGGACACGCTGAACTGAGCGCCGAACGATCACCAAGAGCCAACCAGGCAACGATGGGGGCGGTGGCGGCGGGGGGTGGGCAGAGGCTTCCGGCAGAAGGCACGGCCGGTCCGCTTGAAAACTACAAAAATTTGAAAACACACTAGTAATAGACCTTAAGTGTGGAGGGCTTCATGCTGCTATAGTAAGTTGGTTTTGAAAATTATAAACAAAACAAAACAAGGTAAGGCAGGTGCAGGTGCTGAGGCCGGAGGTCAAGGCACAGAGAGCAGCAAGGGAGGCCAGTGAGGGCAGGGACCAGGGCGGGTCGGTCACAGCTGTGGTCAGGGACACACCTAGGGCCGGGAGGGCCACAGTAAAGGTTCTGGGGTGTATTCTAAGTGCAGGGAAGCCATGGCACATAAAAGAGTAATGTCATCCAACGTCTGTTTTTAAAAGCTCCCTCGGACCGCCATGTGGAGAATGAGCTGTGGCCGGGAAAGCAAGAAAACCACAGGGAGGCTATTTTAGCCATCCAGGCAAGAGATTAGGTGGTGTTCTCTGGTCGGCACAGGGGCAGGGGACAATGGACGGCTTTAAGATGCACTTGGGAACCGAGCCAATGGGACCTGCTGCTGAGTCTGGCCGTCCAGATGAGAGGAAGAATCATCAAGATGATGCTCATGTTGTGATCCTGGCCACTGGGCAGAGGGAGATACCGTTTTCTAAGTCTCCTCGACCCCTGGCTCCTCCGGGGGCCCCTCCCCTTACTCTGAACCCCAGTCTCTTGCCCACGAGGTCCGCACCACATCGCTGGGCCCTCGCTTCTGTCCAGCTGGGGGCAGATGCTTTCTGTCCATCTCCCCTCATTCAGATCTCAGCTCAGACGTCACTTCCTCAGAGGAGCTTCCCTGACCGCCCTGCAAGACAGCCCCCATCACCCTGTACCTCTTGCCCTGTTTAATTCCTTTTTTTTTTCTTTTTTCTTTTAGAGAGAGTGAGAGAGAGAGAGTGCAAGAGTAGGGGAGAGAGGCAGAGAGAGAGAGAGAGAGAGAGAGAGAGAGAGAGAATCTCAAGCAGGCTCCACGCTCAATGCAGGGTTCGATCCCACCCCCCTGGGATGATGACCTGGGCCAAAATCAAGCCAAAATCCGTCAGACACTCAGCCGACACAGGAAGTGATAAGCTCTATCAGGAAAATTAGGGCCACCCAGGTGCCCCTAATTTTCCTGATAGAGCTTATCACTTCCTGTCTCTCTCTCTCTCATTCTGTCTTCACATATATATACACACATATATGCATTTATCATCTGTTTCTCTCCAGCAGAATGTGAGCTCCGCTGAGGACAGGGCCCTATTTTGCAGGCTCACCACCGCAACCCCGGTACCTCGAACAGCGTTCAATCATTATTTGCTGAACAAATGAATAGATACGTGTAGAAATGGGTAAGTGAATCCACACAGCCATTTATTCAATCACTTATGATTTATCCCATGATAAATAAAATTTATTCAGTGAGAAATAAAAAAGGATCTATTCAATCATCTACCATTGGTTGAGGACCTATCACAGGAGTACATCTCAGGGCACCAGAAATAAAGATTAAATGGTAGCTGCTCAGTTGGCGAAGGTCAGATAAGAAAGGCATAGCCAGAGTCCTGGAAGTAATCACAGTACCCTGGATGAGAAAAAATCATTCCCTGGTTCATTCCTCGCTGCCCTGGGAGCCGTGGGAGCCCACTGATGAATTGGGTAACTACTGGTCTCCTGCTTAGGTCCTGGGACGTAAGGCCGCTCTGACGAGGGCCTCTTACGAGAGGTATGAGAAAGAGCCCCCAGGTCACCAGCCAGCCCCCAACACTTCCACGACGGCCCACAGCCCAGTGCTGCCCCTGCGAACCGTGGCCAGAACTAACTTCCCCAGTCTTCCGGCCTGCAGCCCCGAGAAGATGTCTCCATCTCAAGCGAAATCCTAGTGGGAGTCATGGGCGTGCCCCTCCTCGTGGGTCCCGTGCCTCATGAATAGGCTCCTTTTCACAGATAAGATTACTTCCAGTCAGAGGCCCTAGCTATGCACAGAGGGGAGGCCTCTCCCTGCCCAGAGCCTCCAAGGGAGGATCTTCCTGCGCATGATGAGGCACTGACTTTTCGGTGGACCCTGAGAACGTGAGCAAAAACCCTCCTCAAAGCAGGCCAAAGCTCCGAAAGTCACCTGGTGATGAACAGACCACAAGACGAGGGCAGGAAAGAAGAATCTGGCAGAGAAAAGAGAAGCGGGGAGACCCGAAAGATCTCTCTTTGGTGGATGGAGAACTTGCCAAACAGAGGAAATGTTCAGGGCACTTTGTCACTGCACACACAAGACCTGGGCCTGAAGCTGGCTGTCCCCAGCCTCCCTCCTCCTTCTGCCCTGCTGTGTGTCACCAGGGGCTGAGCCCTGCAGGCTGTGTTTCCCAAGCTCCTGAGTCGGTGGGGGTCTGCGGGGGAGCACTGGAGCACCGAAGGAGGAGAGGGAAGCCAGGATCTTTCTACCCCTCTCTGTGAGTCTTATGCAGCCGTTACATAGGCTCCTTGGCCTTACCTCCCAGCAGACATGCCCACCGTGGTCCCAGCTTCCACCAGCCCCTGGGCCCCAGGACCCACCTCCTCCCTTTGTCCCTCGGCCCAGGGCTACCTTCCCGTGGCTGCTAATCTCTGGGTTACCTCGCTATCCCGTTTGGCCTCTCAGATGCTTCCTCACCTGCGGAACCAATTCCTGGCATTCAAGGCCCTCAGCCGTAAACACCTCAATGATCTCTGAGTTCCCCATTAGACCCCAGCGGCTCAGAAGTTAAGCCAGAACAGGAAGAACTGAACGCAGTCATCACAGAGAACTCCCTGCCAGGGGGATGAGAGAACTGACCAGACTCTTCACAAGTATGTGTTGACTCAGAAGAGAGAGAGGGAGAAAGAGAGAGAGAGAGAGAGAGAGAGAGGGAGAGAAGCCACATGGCCGCTTTGGAAAGGGCTGAATGTGGCCTTGTTGGAAGACAGGGGTGATGAAGTGTCCTGTCAACTGTTGAGGCCAGGGAAGGTCCTCAGGTCTGGCTGTCCCTGTTTCCCAGTCACGTGGCCAGAGCACTGGGCCCGAGGGCTGGGGAGGTTAGCGGGGAGCTGTCAGCGTGTATCTGCAGCCCTACGGGTTGGAGAGTCGGGAACCGAACCCTCCACCTCTCCTTCCCTCTTCCTCGGTGTCTGAGAAGGAGCGAGGCTACATTGTTCTGCTCCCCTCCTTCCTGCCTCCCTTCTTATCAAGAATCTTGGCCACTTGCAACTGGAAACTTGGATCTCAAGACCAGGGAAGTAAGGCTCTCAGACTATTAAACTACTTCCTGCAGAGAAATTCTCCCTCCCAAAGGAGAACAGGAAACCAGATACAATCAAAGGTGCTGGGCACACTCCAGGGGCCAGATATTTAACAGTTACATTGCCCAGGGGAGTCTGGATCAGGGGTCACGGGGAGGGGCCAGGAGGCCTGGGTCCTAGTAACCCTGCCTTGAATTTTGCTCACTTCAGACCCTGTGGCATCAGCTACCGTGTCTGATACGAGTGTCACCAGTCCCCAAGAGGGAAATCTGTCTGATACCTCCAGGACCAGCCCAAAGGCTACAGAGAGAAGGAGCAGATGCTCTGAGCAACTTGAAAGAAAAGAGCCGGATAAATTGATTAGGTCATTAGTGTAAATGGGCCTTGGAAATAGCTCCTGGTCACTTGCTAAGGACAGATCACTCCACAGCCTGGTGGGCAGACCATCAAGTGTGCGTATTTGGTTCAGAAACCAGCCACCTCCCCGCCCCTCCCCACTAGAGATTCAGAGCCTCTCCCTTGGATCTGGGAGTGAGCAGAAAAAAACATAGCTCCTGCCCCAAAGGAACTCTCTGTCTGACAGGTAGGCACAGCCCCTGCCCAAAGGGAGCGGCCAGGGTGACGAGAGAGCAGCCCCTGCCGAAACACACAAGGCCGAGGTTCCCGGCATGAAGCCCAGGCTCACAGGCTGCACGTGTAGCTGGCATCACCAGTCCTGCCCCAGGCCTGCGTGCCACCCCACGAAGCACCTCTTCTCTGTGGGTGTGCCTTCCCTGATCCTTACAGAGAGGGATCTGGATTTGTCAGAGCTGCAAAGGCGGCTGCAGGGGGTAGGGCGTAGGGAGCAGGGTTCTCTGATTCGGAGGAGGCACGTTTTCCAAATACATCTGCCTGCCATCCTCAGTCCTCTCCCCCGGCCCAGGGTGAGTCGGAATGTCCCCGAACAGACGATGCCCTGGGTGATTTTGAGATGCAGTCACCTCCTCCCCACCCACCATGGGAAGCAGCTCTCTGACTCCCAAGACCAGGTGTGGCCCCGCATCCCCGTGACCGGGTGGCCCTGGAGAAGGAGGGGGTCTGACCTGATCAGTCAGCTCGGGAAAACCGGACCCAGACCTCGGCATTCCTGGCCATTTCCTGCTCTGAGACTTAATTCTCTCCTGCTGTCAGGTAAGGCCAGGATGGCAAAAAGACCGAGGCCAAATGGCCCCACCTGCCGAGGGTGACTTTCTGACTCATCTGGTGGGTGGGACGGAAAAACCCACCCTGCCTGCATACGGATTTAATGGCCTGTGAGTGGTTGGTGCAGCGAGGCCTTTACTGTGACGACCGTGGTGGTGAAGGGCCAAATTCCTTTTCCACTGAAGTGGAAAGACCTGCCTCTGGGGAGAGGGACCTGATGGGATCATTTCCACAGGCCTCTCTGGCCTCTTCAGACAGTGGCCACGGACAAGAGGCAGCCAAGAATCTTCCAGTGTGTCTGGCACGTCAGCGGGGCAGGGCAGGAGGGACCTGGGAATGTGCGCACCTCCCTGGGCTCGAGGGCACAGAGGGGCCCATGCTGCCTGTCCGCGTGGCAGCAACCTCAGGACCCCCAAAGACACAGAGTCCTCCCTTGGGGTCCTTCCTTGTGGTGTGGGTCAGGAGAGAGGGGTTCCGGTCCAGGCTCTGCTGGGACTGAGCTGGTCTGGGTGAGACCCCTCCCCTTTGGGGCATCTGTGTCCTCAATCGAGATGATGTGGGACTAAGCCAGATGTCTCCCAAGCTCTGCATGGTGTGCCCCCTCTTCTGGAATGCGTTCGATCATCCTATATAGAGAGCTGAGCTTGGCGCTAACAGAAAGCGGGGCTGGAGGGGTGGGGGTGGGGGGGTGGCCTGAGACCCAAACTCCTCTCCCAGTTCGGGGAGGAGGGGCCCGAGGGCCGTGGGGGTGAGGCACACACAGTCTCCCAGAAGGGAGTTCCTCCCCTCAGCTTTCGTGTTCTAGCTATGTGCCCCACAGACAGGACGATGGGCAGTGACAAAGGCCAGAAAGAGAAAGGAGCATGTGTGTGGGGTGAGTGAAGGAGTAAGTGAATGAATGAAGTGTGCTGCAGAGTCAGAGTTCGCTCTGTTGAATGAGTTGAACGAGTTCAAGCTGCGGCTCCACCAGTTGACAGCTCGTGGCCTCGAGCAAGTAACGACTGGAGCCTCCGCTCTGTCCTCGGCACAATGGCCTTCCTGAGAAGACTGCCCTTTGCTGGCTCACTGTGACCGCGGGGCTGGTGCGCTAACTTGTCTAGGCCCTGGGTCAATAGTGGCAGCTGGGGCCTAGCGTTGTCACCTCACCTTATCGCTTCACCACCCAGGGGACACCCCTGACTCCACTGGAAAATACGGTCAGCTCCTAAAGAGATACAAAGCAGGTTGCAGGGACACAGATTAAAAAGTTGCTGGGGCACCTGGGTGGCTCAGTCGGTTAAGCGTCCGATTTCGACTCAGGTCACGATCTCGGAGTCCGTGAGTTCGAGCCCCGCATCGGGCTCTGTGCTGACAGCTTGGAGCCTGGAGCCTGCTTCAGATTCTGTGTCTCCCTCTCTCTCTGCCCCTCCCCCGTTCATGCTCTGTCTTTTTCTGTCTCAAAAATAAATAAACGTTAAAAAAAAAATTTTTTTTTTTTTAAAGTTGCTTGCTTCATTTTGGAAGACTGGCCACATGGCTTCAGTTTCTCTTTGCAGGAGCTCTCCCACCTAACTCAACCTTGGTACAGAATTAGTCTGTGTTCCCTGATCTGCCTGGGGTGGGGAGGGGGCAGGGGAGGGTGGGAGCTTGCTCAGCCCAGCACGAAACCCCACACAGGGCCCTGGAGGAGCCCTACTCCCTAGCTGGGCCCAGTAAAGCTCTCTCGGGGGAAGTGGCCGGTGTGGAGACTGCAGACAGCGGCAGGGCAGACTCAGGAGGAGCCCACGTTCTTTCTCCTTCCTCCCTTCTGAGCATCTCCTGGCCTAGAAACCACGGGATAGTCAGCATCTGCCTAAAAGCCTATGTCCATCAAGGGACCATAACGTAACCCCCGCCAGGGAGATCCCATGCAGACTCCAGAGCATCCCAAAGGCAGTAGCCCAGCTGGGACCCAGGAGACAGGCCTTCTGCGCCGCGGCTGAGCCTGGAGTCACAGGCAATGCCTCTGCCAGACCCTCCCCAGCCTAGGAGACGGGGATGCTCGTCCTGGGGAGGCAACTGTTCCCAGGGGGCTTCCTAACGTTCAGAGCCTCTAGCCCTCTCCTCTAGAAAAGATGTGACAGATGGCAGGATGTGGGAGGATAGAGAGGGCAGGGGCAATTCTCCACCTTGGAAATCTTTCCAGAGTCCACTCCCACCATCAGGCCTCCACTCTAGATCTTCTGCTTTTATATCAGGAAATCCTTCCCAGGTCTAACTCCAGTCCCTTCTGCTGCCTCACCATCCAAAAGCGGGACTGCTCTTAGGACCTGGAAGGAGCTGTGTGTTCCCCCCAGGTCCTGGCCTTTCTCCCCACGGACATCCAGCTCAGTGGGGTTTGGAGCCCAAATAACAGCAGTGAGAACCCCAGCACTTTCCCACGGTTGCTGGTCGGCATCTCCCGATGCTTTGTTTGCCGTGTATCTCACTGCATGTGTGCATTTTCACCGAGCCCCACGCGGCCAAGTCCCCGGCCAGGCCCAGCCCAGACTCCAGTCCTTCCCAGTCAGCAGCGCACGGGGGAGAACGGGGCAACAGCCGCTGGCCCTGAGCCCCGCCAGCCCCCCACCCTGCATTGGCTCAGGTGGCCCCCCTCTATTCTGCCCCAGCCACGGAAATGAGCTGGGGGGGCCCCAGAAGCAGTGGAAGGGGGGGCACCTGCACCCACACTCTCCCGGGTGGACTCAGGGAGGGCACAGATCCCCCTTTCCAGGACAGCACGTGGCAGGAGGTAGGATGTTGGCTCTCCTGGGTCACAGTTGGAGCCTGACGCCCTCCTCCTCCCCACATGGGACAATAAGTTGAATTCTTTGTTTTCCTCTGGAGCATAAAATCCCAAGTACCCCCAGAGCAGCACCCAGGTCTGCTTCAGTGTTGTGTCCTAGCAGCTGCCGCGGTGCCTGGCACACGGTAGGCACCCAACAATATTCGGGGAAGGAAAATGGATTCGTATAAAACGCTCAATTAAAACCAGAGAAGGCTGAAAAAGAGGGGGCGGGTGGAAGAAATAAGGAGCAAATCTAATGACATAGAAAGCAATTACAAACACAGTAGATATTAAGCTGACCATGTCAATAATCACTTTTAATGTGGATAAAGTCAGGGGCGCCCGGGCGGCTCAGTCGGTTAAGCATCCGACTCTTGATCTCGGCTCAGGTCATGGTCTCACGGTTTATGAGTTCGAGCCCCGCTTTGGTCTCTGCACCGGCAGCACAGAGCCTGCTTGGGATTCTCTGTCTCCGCCTCTCTCTCTCTCTCTCCTTCTTTTTCTCAAAATAAATAAATAAACATTGAAAAAAAAAAAGAAGTGTGGATAAAGTCGAAGGGAGGGTCAGAGGAAGCCTGCTCCCTCCCAGCAGACAGAAGACCCTGCACCAAGCACATACAGATCAGGCACCTGCTACAGGATCCTCAGGATTTCATGCTTGGGTCCTGCTTCTGTCACCCAGCCCAGTACATTTAGCCACTTAATTCGATAGTTGTAGCAAGAGTCTAACCACACTTCCTTCTGCTGCAAGGCCAGCCCTTCTCCTCACTGCCAGCCCTGGGAGGAGGTGGGGCCCAGCCTGTTCTCTGCTCTGCAGGGAGCTGCCCTGCACCCCTGTCCATTGCACAGAGCAGCCAGAGCGGCTGGCAGCGTGCCAGAGCAGGGGCCCGGTGAGGCAGCCTCTCTGAGGGCTGATCGATAAACTCATTTTCAGTCACTCCCGCTTCTGCAAAGCCCTGTAAATCACTCACATCTGCTACGACCCTGGATGGCGGAATCTCACATTACGATGTGTGTGGGGGAGGAGGAAGCTTATTAAATCAAAGCCCTTTTTTTTTTTTTTTTTCCATCTACCATTCACGAAAACTTCAAAGCGTCGTGCTCAGAGCTGGAAAAAGAGGATGCAGGGGGCTGGCAGTAATGGGCCTTGGGGACTCAACGAGGCAAGAATCAGGCAGGACACGCACTGCTGCCACAGGGGTGAGGGAGGTGGGGCTGGGGGCACCGAAGTGGCTTTCCTGATACCAATGCTGACGACCTGGGCTACTTGGAAGGTCCACCTTCGGGGGCGCCCAACATTTAAATCTTGCAGAGGCCCGACCACGTACCCCTCTCCTTCCTCTGACCTCCGTGGCTGGTACTCACATCCCTGACAGCCACGCCGGTTGGCCGGGGAGCGAGAAGTCCCAGGTTAACCCAGCCCTAGCAGGCTCTCAACAGGCATTAGAGGGCCTGCCCTTGAATCAGATTCAAACTTGCCGCGTCAGCAAATTGTATCACCTCACAGAATCCTGGCTTCTGCGTCTGGAAAATGGAGCTGAGCTCTGCCGGGCCCAGCTCCCGGTGTGTCCCTTGTCACCATCTGGCATTGAGTTTTGCACACGGTCCCTCCTTTCCTCTTTTCTCAGTCATCCCGGGAGTGATTTGCCCAAGGTCATAGAGCTGCTGACCGGAACTGGAATCGCAGCTCAGGCTGCCTCCAAAGGTGGTGTTTTGTGTTTCACACGTGTGTGTTCCCGTGAGGCTGTGAGGGAAGGGAGGATAGGGACCGTAGCCTTTCATCCCTTGGTGTCCCTTGTTGTCTGAGCCTCTCAGACTATAATAGGTGTGGGTGGCAGGACCCAATGGCACTCGGCACAATATCTGGCACAAGAGTAGCCCCCCCCACACCCTTGTTTGGGGAGAGGCTGACTGAGGAGCCCAGAAAAAAAGGAAAGGCATTGTCTTGTATCCTACAGGAAACAGGAACACAAGTCCCCGCCAGGTTCATCGCAAAGCCACCCGTGTGACCTGTTCCTCTTAAAGGATAGCTCCCCCCCCCTCCCCACCGTGCAGACAGAAAAGAGCCAGCATGGGAGAAGAAAGGATAAAGACGCTCCCCACCTTGGCAACATGATAATGACACAGCCCAGCACCATCGCAAAGCGCCTCGCAGCCAGGGATCCTACCTGTTGCAAACAGCTTGCCAGGTTAAAAAAGAACAGAGTGTTGCCATTTTACAGATTGGAAAACTGAGGCCCAGGAAGGTTCAGTGCGGGCCCAAGGCCACAGCTTGGCTGGCTAGTGTCTGAGTTGAAACCGAATCCAGGTTCCTCTGACTTGGGCCCAGTGCTCTTTGCAGGATGCACTCTCCCTGTGGGTGGCAGAGAAGTCCTCCTGAGCCCCTCACAGCACCCCCCTGCCGCCAGGACCCAGCCCAGGGCCTGCTGGGAGGCCTCTCTAGCCCGTCTCCACCACTCTCACCTCTGTGGACCTCGTGGGATCATTTCCGCTGCCCTGATGCTGACAACGCCTCCAGATTTAGCTTCCCTGGGCTTGTGATTCAAGCGGCCGGGCAAACGAGCACGTGCGGGCCCCGGGGCCTGAGAGAAAGCAGGCAGGGCCTAAAGGAAACCAGGCGGCAGGCCAGGTCTGCACCCACTGGCAATTTCTGCCCCAGAAGTCTCAGCCATCTTAGCTCAGGCTGTGCCGAGCCATCTCGCTGTCTGCAAAATCTTGTGTCCCGTGTCCATCGCCGCCCAGAAGCTCTCTGAGGACAGGGGCTGCGGTTCCCCGTCTGGAAATCCCTGAGCACAGTGGCAGTGGGGAGTGGGTATTTCACAAGTGGCATCCACTTTGGTATCTGGCAGGCGCCAAGCTCCAATCCGAGTGTTGTTCCTTAGGAGCTGGGTCACAATTTTCAAGGGACTCTACCTCCCCGGTTCCTTATTTCTTTATGTGTAAAATGATGCTGATCGCAGCCTTGCAGGACTACACAAAATCAAATATGCTGACAAAGAAGGCGCTCAGTGCTGCTCCCGACACCGAGGAGATGCTCCCCGGGCGAGCACTCCCTTCCCACCAGCCCGCACCTCTCCTTCTTCGGGACCCCTTTGTCCCTGCACTCATGGAAGAGCCTGGAGCAGGAAGGGAGGTGCCCACTCTCTCCAGGGCAGTGATGGAACACACCCCTACCTGTGCACAGGGCTTTCTGCGCCTCCCAGGCCTGCCACTTCCCCAAGGCTGAGCTCCCCAACGACGGCAGGCTTTGGCATGCATGTAAAGGAAGCCCTCAAGCCACACTGGTGGATGGGAGTGTCAGCTGTCCACCCCAATCGCACCAGAGACAGAAAACGCACACACACACACACACACACACACACATTATCCATCCATCCTCCCCCCTCCCACCAAACAGCAGGTAGGGGAAGAACAAGCCCCGTGACCCTGGAGGGAGCCGTTAGGTTTTCACATACCACCCTCTCAAGAGTCACGTGAGGCAAATATTATTACTTCCATTTTCATACGGAGCACCTGAGGCTCAGAGACTTTGCCTAAGGTCAGAACACATAAGTAGCAGAGCCCAGGCTGGGAGGGCAGTGTGGCCAGCCTGACTCCCGATGCACTCGGGCCTCTGTGCCCCTCGGCGCCCCTATCCTTCATCAGACTCCGCACGGACACCACTCAGCGGATCCTGGTAACACCCCCGAGAAGCCTGCGTCCTTTCTACCAGTGAAGGTGGGGCGAGGTGCGGTGGCTTGTCCAAGTGGCAGACCCGTCGGCCTCTTGGTTCCCAGCCCCCGGTCTCCCTCTGGACTGGCCAGACTGGGAAATCACTTCTCCCCCCGTCCCCCACCCCCCCCCCCCCACCCGGTTCAGGAGAAGGCCCCCTGTCCTTGATTCTCCTCACAGATGTTTTCCTTGAACATTTTTCCTTCAAGCCTTGCCTGCAGACGGAGCTCAGACCCAGGCCGCGTGCTGACAGGCCTTTTCTAGGCCCCTCCTCGCCTGACTGACTCCAGCAGCGGGAGGAGACATCTCTGCGGACCCCTGGAGGGCCAGGGGCTGCCCCATCACCGGGGAGTTAAAGCCCGGGCCAGCCTGCACCTTCAGTCACTGCTGGTTCCTTCCCGGCCAACCTCGAGGCACGCCTCCCGCCTGGTGTGGTCGGGGAGTCTCTTCGTGGCGCACACCCTCCAGCCTGCCGGCTGCCAGCCACCGCCCGGGGGCCCATCTCACAGCCCATCTCGCAGCAGCCAGGAGCTGTCGGCAGCTCCAGCAGGTCGTAGACACCCGAGAGGGGAGAGGCTTGGTCTTGCAACACCAGCTCCAAAGGCAGACCTGGCTCCTCTGACAAGCGTCGGGCAGCACCCACTTCCTGACCCTCCTCATCTCCTAGCGGCAGCTCTCCATCTGGCTCCTGGGTCTCTGCTTCCCTCATGCGCCTCCAGCCCTGCAGGAGACATCAGCTCCTTCTGCTACCTCAGCGCCGGGCAGTCAGGCCAGCCCTTGGCCAGCACCTGGAACTGCAGGCCAGAGAGCAGATTTGGGGTGCGGGTGGGGTGGGGTGGGGTGGGGTGGGGTAACCCTCCCTCCCCCACATTCGTCCCCGCACCAACATACCCCTGAACAATGGAGCCATTCTCCCCTCCCATTGCAAGAACGGTGTCTCGCAGGCAACTCTTGGTGGTAGGGATGGGGATTAGGCCCATTTTATGGATGTGAAAACTGAGACCCAAAGAAGGAAGTGATTTATCCCGAATCACCCAGCTTAAGTGTTGGAGTCAAGGCTCAAATACGGATCTTTTCATTCATCCATTCAGCCATTCATTTAACACTTCTGGTTACATTTGGCAGCTATGTGACTGACAGTGTGTTGTTCAGCCTCTCTGAGCCTCAGCTTCTCAGAAAATGTGGAAATTAGGGAGTCCGTATAAAGTATTCAGCGTAGGGCCTCACACATTTTAGGTGCTCAAGAATCACTCGCTACTGTTACCATTCATTCGTTGATTCATTGGACCAGTCATGGGAATAAAAAATGGGCAGAAAGCATGCTGGGCACCATGGGGACAGAGATGCATAGACCTGGACCCCCACCCCCGCAAACTGCTCGCAGGCAAGTGACGGAGATTACCTCCGCGCAGTTTGGCAAGAGCTGTGTTTAAAGCCCTTGAAGAAGAACTGTGGGCACATGAAGGTAGAGCAAGGAAGGCTTCCTGGAGGAGGTCTCATCTGAGCTGAGTATTAAAGAATGAGGAGGAATTAGACAAGAGGAGAAAAGAAAACAGCTTCCCGGGGTGTATGGGTGTGTGTCTAAGATATGGTCTTAGATGTTAAGACTCTAAGGACGCACAGGTTAAGAAGTAACTGGCCCGGAGCCAGGGAAAGTGAGTTTTAAACACAGGTACAGGGAGGGGTGGGGCTGAGCATCCCAGGCTTGGGGGAGTGACCTTGGCTCTGCGTGCCTGGGTGCAGGCCAGGCCTACTCAGGCTTCTTGCTGCGTGGCCACTGGTAAACCGTGTCTCACCCACCAGACTATAGGTCTGTGCCCTTGAGGACAGGACCTGTGTCGTCAGAAAACACTAGTTGACTTGACCGCACAAACTGTGTTCCCTTTGTCAGGGAGGATTCATGGTGGTGGGCGGGGCATGAGGGCCTTGGGGAGCACAAACAGGAAAGAGCCTTGGCTGGGACTCTTGTCTGGGCCTCAGAGAGTGTGAGCTGGGGTGGGGGTGGGGGGGCAAGGGGGGAGCAAACAGGGTCGAATGAAAGGTTTGGAAGCCCAGGATATTTTTTTTTTTATTTGTAAAGATAAAAATAAAAAGCTACAACCCCCTGCACACACATGCACACACACACACACGCGCGCGCGCACACACATGCACACACAAACCCTGGTGTGCATGTATGAATACACATACCCCACTAAGAGCCTGAAGCCACAGTGGCCTCCTGTCGTGATTACAGGTGGTGGTGGCAGAGGCGTCATGCCTTCCTTCACACCCCTAGCTGGCTCCCTGGCTCACTCCCAGACTGGCAGTCCC